>NC_139542.1:74476954-75117711 GCF_965153285.1 Podarcis tiliguerta | reverse complement strand
TTAAGCAGATTCTATGCCAGGGGTCCCCAAACTAAGGGAAGGATAAGGCCCGAGGGACTCATTTATCCGGCCCACTTCTGGGTTGGAGGAGCACCGGAAATAATGCTTGCGCATGCGCACAAGCTATTTTCGGTGCTCCTCCAACCCGGAAGTGTGCCAGAAATAGCGTGTGCCCACGCATATGGGCACGTGCTCCCCCACCCTCCAGCCCTCTGGCCCGTAGCGCGATCAGCGCTGGAGACACTGTCCCGAGGTGCAGTAAGTTTGCTGACCCCTGCTGTATGCACCTGGGGGGATTTGATGCTTACCTGGGCTGTGTAATCATAGAGGACTCTGTAGTCCTCAGATGTAGAAAATTCTTCTTCTTGGGCTACGTGAATTGCTGCATAAACACCATCTGCTTTCTCAGCTGTGGGAACAAAGGGGTTAACTGCTTGGGATCCTGTGCAAGTGCTCAGAAGGGGAGAGAATCTGTTCTCTATACAGGCAACTCCCAGGAATGTACTGAGGCATTCCAAGGTGGCAGCTCAGCAGGTGCAATTGAACCCGTCTATCTAGATTTAGCCTTAGTAACCACATTAATTCCATGATGCATTCATAGCACAAAGAAAATATTTTGGCCTCAGCAATTGTTTTCAAGTACCGGTACTGTTTTGAAACCTCAAAGAATGGGATCATTTTTTAAAAGGGATTTTATTGTTTATTATGAGTATTTATTAACCACCAGCTCATTAAAAGACTACCGTGGCAGTGTACAATAAAATCATTAAAATATCATAAAATTATACAGAACAAACTAGCAACACCAAATCAGATTAATTCTCTGGGGTGGATACCTATTAGAGATCACTGATTTCTATCCTCCCAAAAGGCAACAAACACTATGCAAAAAGTGTAAAACAAAAGCAATTGCACCTCACAGCTACTTTTTTCACAGTCGCCAATAACTGTATTTCAGCCATCAAAAGTCTGTGTGAACAGAAGTGTTTTAAAATTCCTCCAGACATGGGTGAGAGAGACACACATCCGCAGGGAGGGCAGTCCATCAATATCAATATTTGCCCCAGCTGAGATGGGGGAGGTGCTCTTTGGTCTCAGAGCATGGAGGGCTTCAAGGATGCCTGAGCGGCAGGAACTGGGAAGGGAAGGCCTAAGTGGGGCAGCACCTCATCCTTGGCACTCCCTGCCCATTGAAATCAAGCAGGCGCCTTCACTGGACTCATTCCTTTTGGCACCTGATAAAAATATTCTTGCTTAGACAAGCCCACACATGCTTAGAAAGTTGAGGTAATCTTAATATGCATGTTAACTTTGGGGGGTTTCTTTTACATTCAAGTGGTGTATGAATCTTATGAACTAACTAAATACACAGTTTATCGTCGTCGTCCTCATCACACTGCCCTGAGCAGCAGCAGGAGCCAGGCGGGCAGCTTTGCGCAATGCCTCTTCTGTGCCAAACCCAAACTCAGGCAATCTTTGTTTCTCTGGGCTCCTTTTGCCTGCTCCTGCTTCTTCCATGACCTGAGGTTCACTTCCTTTGCAAGACGGAGTCCTGACAGCATTGCTGCAATAGCTGCACCCTGTGCACCAGGCCTCCCCATGTGGCCCACAAGCATGTTTTGGCCAAGCCACGCCCACCGTCCCACCAGGGGGACCCAAGGGCCTTTGCAGGCACAGCTGCAAAGGGGCGCCAGGTTTAGCCAGGGGCAATAATCAGCTGGTTTCCAGGGACTGTGTAGCTCTGTGCACAAAGCGCCCAAGCCCCAGCCACCAGCTGATGATGGGAGCCTGCGCAGAGCTCTGTGAGGTGCTTCTGCTGATGGCCTTGATTGCTCTGGCAAAAACAGATCGCCTGGCACCACTGTTCCTCTCCCTCTCCCCTGCCCCCCACCCCAGCTTACACAGAGGCAAGCAGAGCCTGACGGGAGGCGAACAGCAGCCCCTCCCTTCCCCTGCTGGGCCCCCCTTTCTCCATCAAGTGCTCTTGGGGGAATAGGAAAAAACACCCATCTGTTGCAAGCTTTGAGTCCCTTTAAACAGATTAACACAGCAATGCCCCAAAGAGTGAAGGGGGTGGATTTGTGTTTAATCCTGAGAAGGTGCCAATGGCCCTTTTAAAATGTGGGCTCGCTTCCTAAAAAGAACATCAGTTGAACAAACATACCAGCTGGTGGAGCTGTGGGAACAATACTGTCCAAGGTGTTTCGGTTGTTTCCGTGGAGCAATCCAGAGAATCTGTGGAGCCATAAGAACCCAGGATGAGCTTCAGAGCAAGAGGCATTGTCAGCCCCCTCCTTTCTTATTTATCATGGCTCCTGCGCTCATGGCCAGCGTTGAGGGTCACCCTCAGGGCCCCCACAGAGGACTTCCACAGCCTCCTGGCCATGCCCCCCTCTTAGGAACGTGAGAGGAGCCCTGCTAGATCAGACCCAAGGCCTGCCTGCTTCACCAGGTGCCTCTGGGAAGCAGGCCTCTCCTGCTGCAACTGCTGTGCAGGGGTAGACTGCCCCTGAACATGGTGGCTCCATGTTGCCGTCCTGGTTAGTATCAATGGGCAGCCCCATCCTCCATGAAATACATCAACGCTTCTCGAAGCCAGAATGCAGTGCTTGAAGGGGCAATGAATCCCACAGGCCACCTCTTGCCCCCGCCTCCCCCTTGCTGCCTGGACACCTGACCTCCCCAAGTGTGCAAGCAGTGGCAAAAGTCAGTCCCCTTGCCCTTTCCTGCTGGGTGGATTGGGCCCAGAGTCGGAAGGAAAGCCCATGGCCAGCCATCAAGATGGCACAGTGTCATCGCTCAGGCCTGGAGAGACAGTTCATGCGACACCCGAGATCCCTGGTTCAAGAGAGTTGTGTTCATTGGTATTTCAGAGGAACTGAGCTGCAACTTTCCCTGCAGCCGGGGGGGTGGGGGTGGTGGGATTCTGATCCCTCTGGTCTCACTTCTGTTTTGAGGTTTTTTATTACATATATGGCAACGCAGTCATGTGGGTGGCAAACTCCTTCCCAACTCCTTCCTTTTATTATTTATTTAATAAAATTTATAGACTCTTTGATCGCAGAAGGACCTCAAGGTGATTTACAAAAGAAATAGGATTTTATTTGGCAGCTTCTCTGCCTCTTAAATTGCTGTTTTCATACCCAATTTTAATAATATAATAATCATATCTGTTTTATTCCCTCCTGACTTTTTATTTTTCTTTTGACTTTAACAAAAGCTCTGTGTGTCGATTATTTTGTTATTCAATTTTATTTTATTTTTTAAAGTTAGCAGAGATGTCCTAACTCACAAAGGGGAGCCTGGTGACTGCATATTCCCCAAGACAACCCCCCCCCCAAAAAAACACACATGGCTCTACACCTGTGCAGAGAAAGCTTCCCCAAAGTCTCTTGGGAGAGTCCCCCAGTGGGCCTGTGTTACCTCTTCATCATCCCACATGTCGGGACGGGGCTGCTGCAGGTTTTAGCCGTCAGGACCCGGTCGTAGTAGTTTTCGTAGCCAATGGCAGCTGCATTGGAGAAGGGGTGGAAGGCATGGGAAAAACCAGCTCAGCATCGTTGTACCATTCCCCCCCCCCACTACCGCATGGTCATTCTCTCCTCTGAAGCTCACATTTAAAACCTTTCACAATATTTTAAGAATGGCACGTTTCTAATGGTCTGGCAGGGGAATGCTACTGGTGATGGCTTGGGAGTGGAATGGGAAGCAAAGGATCTTCCGGACATTCCCCTTTGAAGAGGGCACGAGGGGGGTTGGGGGGGGCTCGGAAAAGCCCCAAGGGCCAGATAGGAAGTTCCCCATTCCTGCTGCAGCAGAATGTGGAATCCAAACAAAACACATTCAAATTCCACAAAAAGGGATCTCAGCTAAGTATGTGAACTTCCTGGCAGTGTGGGCCATTCAAGAGTGGAACCGGCTGCTTAGGAAAGATGGTGGACTCTCCTTTCTTAGAAGCTCATAAGCAGTGTTAGAAATTCAGATCTATAAGCTCGGTGTCAAATGGCTCCTTAAACCAAGGTTACAGTTGCCAAAACGGAATGCCTAGTTGCCCCCCCCACCCCCCAGAATACAACCTTTGGGTTTCTGAAATACATTCCGATCGTGTGGATAAAATATAATGGATATAATTTCACAGGTTGTGGTACTGGTGTGTGAAAGCAGTCTAGATCCAAGGACCCCAGGGAGGCCCCTCCAGATGGTGGAGGCGACAGGAGCCATTCTAGCCCCCGGGCATCCTCATTTGGTCGCAAGGGGATGAGAGCCAGGGGCAACGGGCGCCTGGTGAATTTTGAACGCTGCTTATAAGCAGAGGCTGGATGGTCACCACCTACAAGCAATGCTGCTGCAGCAAGTCTCCTGCAGCAGCAGCAGCAGCAGCAGCAGCCGGGGGCTGGACTAGCTGCCTGGGAAGGGCCTTCCAGTCGCCCTTATTCCCACCCCTCCTTTCTGGAGGTCAGAGGTGACAATCAGACAACCAAAAGCGCTAAATAAAAAAGTTCCCTCAGCTGGGTTACCTGGTGGCTCCATCCCAGTCATCTTATTCTGAACGAAGTGACTCATATCCGAGTCTATGTTGCAGTTCTCCAGGCTCACGCGGACCTCTTCATACAGCTGGGAGAGCGAGAAAGGGAAGACACGGGTTGGCTCCTGATCAGCACATTTTATGAACCAAAAACTTTTGCTTCTTTTGACACCAGTCATCTTAGTTCCTTCCTTGAAAATGGGTTTTTCTGAGGCTAAGATTCTAAGACTGTGGGCAGAGAGCCTGTTGCAGCCTTAATTCTGATGAGGCTACTGAGACCTTCAGGTGCTTCATAAATAAATAGAACAAAAACATGTTTTTTAGGAGTTAAGTTGCGGTTGAAAGTGTTGCGCTCTTCCTCAATGCTCTGGGCCATTTTGTTGTTTAATGGTTACTAGGAATCCCTTGGATCTCTTCTGAGTTTCTGGGATTCCCTTCCACTTTAGCCTCAGCTTTATTTATTTCCTTTCTATCCCACCTTCTTCCCTCCAAGGAGCTCAAGGTGGTGCTAGATAGCCCTCCTCCCCCCCCCCACTGGATCCTCGCAGCAACAACCCAGTAAGGTGGGTCAAGCTGAGAGCTGGCCCAAGTGGAGAGCTTCATGGCAAAGGGGGGCAGGATTCCAACCCTGGCCTCCCAGGTCCTAGGCTGACATTCCAACCACTATGCCACCGCTGGCGTGCATTCCCCTTACCTCATCGTCCTTCACGCACTGCATGGAGAGCTGGTTGCAATGGACCCACAGGGAATTCCGGAGAATGGTGATTCGGTCGCATTCCTGGAGCTGGAAGGCCTGTATCCATGAAGGACAAAGGGGGTTCCGTTGGCTCCATGGTGTTCTGCGTCAGGGCCACCGTCCAAAGGTGGCAGCTTGGGCATTTGGCAAGGGGCGACACTCAGGAGGGGAGCCACGGCTAGGGGCCCCAGGGACCTGCTGCAGCAAGGTGGTGCAGACTCACGGAAGGGCTTTGCAAAACCTGGACCTGACCCCATTCCAACATGGCATGCAGAAGTCCCACATGTCAACACGGAGAATGCATAGGCATCAGTGGACCACGAAAGCTGCGGCTCATATTGAGCCGTGGATACAAAGTGCTTTCCAAATGCAAACCTCTTACCTCGCAAGTGCTGATATGCTCCTGCTCCCAGGCAGTCCGGGCCTGATCCAGCAATTCTATGTTCTGCTTATACACTCTTTCTGCAGCAGCAGAAAAACAAATGAGAGGTGTTCACCAATGAGGTACAAGTCTCTCTTTGTGTAGCCCCACCCCATGATTAGGAATCCTCCAGGACAAAATACCCAGGACTTAAAAGAACAGGAAGACCCTCCCGGATGGCTGGGTTGCCAGGACCTGTGCCTGCCCCAGCAGTGTGGGGCACATGTGACCTACTGTGGGTTTTCTGGACAGTACCTGCTTCATTTGCTGCCTCTTTGCACTGCCTTGCTTTGGTCTGACTCTGAAATATAAAAAGAGAAGACTGTCATGGCTCTGCAGAAGAAAGAGAAGGGATGCTAATTATTGTAAGTACTTGTCAGGGGTTCAGGAGCAGAGGCACAGGATAAGGAGGAAATGGAGAGTGAAGGGGAGGAGTCCGAAGGAAATGTCAGCGATGACAGCGATCCGAGGTCTCTGAGTCTTTCCAGTGAATCGGACGATTCACAGAAAGGAGCTCCCATGGTCAGGGCAAGGGGAGTGCCCAGGGGGACACCTCGGGAAGAAGGGGGCAGAGGGGACTCAGAGAGTAGCAGTTGGAAATCAGGGCCCACGTCCCCCCCAGAGTGCAGTAGGGGGGAGGAGTCCCAGGCATCGGGATCAGGTGGAGCGCTGCCAGCGGGAGAACGTGAGGCAGGATTGACCACACCTCCGTCGGGGAGTGAGGAAACGGTCATCAGGAAAGTTAAACGCGTGCGCGCGCCAAGTTCAAATGTACAGGAGGGAGGCACAGTGGGCAGCCCGGGAAGAGAGCCAGGTCCTAAAGCCCGCCGAAGAGAGAGGGAGGAGTCAGGGGGGTCATCGTCAGCCTCAGAGGAATCCAGGGAGACAGGGGCCCCGGAGGGCAGCAGGACCCAGAGGAGAAAGAAGAGGTGGAGTAAAGCTAGAGTCTTAAACTGGTGTACAGGGGGCGGGGACTCAGATGGAGCTTCGCCGGTCTAAAGTCTAGACGTAGAGCTGGAGCGCTGCGGCGTGGAAATGGAAACTGTACTTCAATAAAGACTTTTGTACATAAATACCAGCCAGCGTTGGTCCTCTGTGAGCTGGGACCAGGAGCCAGCCCTGACAGTACTGGATACCCTTGCCAACACAAGAAGAGCCAAAATGGCCTCTCTAGTCCTGTTCTCACAATGTCCAACCAAATACCTAGACGGAAAACCCACAAGCAGGACTCAAGCACAAGAGCAATCCGCGCTCCACCTGCGGTTTCCAGAAACTCGTATTCAGAAGCATTGCTGCCTCCAACTGTGGAGCCAGAGCAGAGCCCCCCTGACTCCCAGCCCCTGACTCCTCCATCGAGGTTGCTGGACATCCCTGCCCATCTGGCCAAGGCTGGCCCAGGAATTCCTCTGCAGCTGGCGTTTCTCCCTTCACATCCCAAATAATCCAAATCCTGCCATTTATTAATTTCTAGGGTTTGGAGGCTTCCCCCCAAATCTATAACAATATACAACATATACAGAGTACATATATCAGAGTTACAGCTCAAATCACCTCCAAACCCCACCCAGCCACCCTCAGTAGTTACCAAAATTCTTCCCATTAGCATAATATACAACACTATCAAAAGCCAGCCCATACAAGGAATAAATATACCATCTTTAGCATACAAGCCAACTGACTAAAATAGCCAACCCAATCTGCACTGAACAGGAACAGACTTGTTATTCTTTTTGTGTTAGCGAATTCAACAAAAGGGTACCAGATAAATACAAATGGGTCATTTTCCTGTTGACCACGCACACAAGTTTCTAACAAAGCAATCCTTGGGAATTGTGAATTTTGAAGGATAGCTGTGTTTGCATTAAAATACAGGCCAACCCAAATTTCTCCTCCCCCTCTAGCTAAGGGAGAAATGACACCCTAGTTTTCCCACTGTGTAGGAATCTTTCATCAGCTGAGTCAAATGGGACAACCCAGGAACCAGGGAGACCACCACAGCGAAAAGCAGGCGTTTGCTGGAAGCCCAGCTGCTCCCTTGAAAGACCACTGAGATTCTAGGATACCTTTTCTGTTTGCTTTGGGTTGCCCACAGCACTTATCCTCTCCAAGGTCTGTTCAGCCTCATCGGTGTCTTTGCACTTCTGCTCATAAGACTTCTTTGACTGCAGGCAAAGATATAAATACCGTCAATGTGTTGTGAACCACCTTGAGATCAATGGGTATAGGGCAGTATAAATTTAATAAATAAATTTAATAAATAAAATGAATAAAAAATAAGTAAATGAGATTGGGTGGGACGCGGGTGGCGCTGTGGGTAAAACCTCAGCGCCTAGGACTTGCCGATCGCATGGTCGGCGGTTCGAATCCCCGCGGTGGGGTGAGCTCCCGTCGTTCAGTCCCAGCTCCTGCCCACCTAGCAGTTCGAAAGCATCCCCAAGTGCAAGTAGATAAATAGGGACCGCTTTCTAGCGGGAAGGTAAACGGCGTTTCCATGTGCGGCGCAGGTGCTGGCTCGCCAGAGCAGCTTCGTCACGCTGGCCACGTGACCCAGAAGTGTCTCCGGACAGCGCTGGCCCCCCGCCTCTTAAGTGAGATGGGCGCACAACCCTAGAGTCGGACACGACTGGCTCGTACGGGCAGGGGTACCTTTACCTTTACCTTTAAATGAAATTGGAGGAGAGGGAGGGAGCGAGGGAGCGAGGGAGGGAGGGAGGGAGCTGGCAGCACGACAGCAGGGAATCCCCAGAAGCTGAAGGCCCTTCTTAGGATAGTGTCCTAGGCTAGTCCTACTCAGAATGGACTCACTGACGAACTTGGGCTCATTAATTCCTAGGGACATTAAAATGCATTGCATTTAAAGCCTGCATTGTGGGGGTTGGACTAGATGACCCTTGGGAATCCCTACGAATGTAGGATTCACTGTGATACCGCTTTAGAGTCATGGCTTCCCCAGCGGCGGAGCATATGCCCGCGCTGCCCAGGGCGGGTGCACTCCTGAGGGGGGTGGGGCGCAAAGGGTGCCCTCCCAGGCGCGGGGTAGGCACTGGGGTGCGCCCAGCGGCTGGGGGCGGAGCGAGTTGCCGCCTGCCCGTGACTGCCAAATGTCACCCCCCTCAGTGAAAACACCCGGGGAGGTCCGCTCCCGCCACACACCCCTTCCTGTGCCCCACACCCCCCTTCCTGTGCCCCCGGCTTCTGCAATGAGCAGAATGGAAGGAGGGAGGCAGGGCTGCCAAATTTTGGGCTCACTCAGGGCACCACTGGAATTTTAAAGTCTGCCACTGCCAAGGGCCTCTTTCCCATGGTGGCCAACCAAGTGCCTCTGGGAATCCCATAATCCCATGTTTGGAGGGCAACTCTCTCCCTCAGAGGAGACCCACCGGCAAGAAGGGACTTCAGTCACTCATGCCTAGGTGAGCTCCATGGTAAGGGGCCCCATCCTCAGCCTGATTAAAGCAATTATTTAGGCTGTGGTGAAATATGTGTGCTCTTTAAGCTCATTTCTTACCTCCATGGTCTTCTTGTACATTGAGAGCTTGTTCTTGTGCACTCGCTCCATTGTACTTTCATACTGCAGGAAACACAGAAGATTTACAACTCTTGTCCCCCAGCAAAAGAGCTTTTAAGCTGGGGCTGCCCTACATCTGGAATTTCCTGGATAGAACTGGGATTCGGGGCAGAAATTGCTGAAATGTCCGGGAAAATCCAGACATATGCAACCCATGTTGGAGGTCTATATTTTGACAAATTTCCTTAAAAATAGCTTAACAGCTTTGTCTGTCCCCTCCCATAAAAAAAAAAACTTTGGATTTTCCCTTTTTGAAACTGGGCAACCCAATTTTAAGCTCTCTGCCTTGCTTGGATTAAATTTGTGTGATTTCAACAAGCCTGCCTTCAGCCGTGCAGAGCTGAAATAGTGCAAGTTAAAGACACATCAGAGGCAATCTTGCTGCATTCACACAATTCCAGACGACTGGTGAACCTTGGAACACCACCTCAAACAGACAAAACCCCTGTGCACACCTCAAAACAGAACACAGGCAAAAAAGCAGGCAGCGCCCGACCCACCACCAAACAAGTAAAAAACCAAAGCATAAAAAGTAAACATTTGGGAGGAAGCCTTGAAGGTGCCTTGTCTCCCTTTGCGGATCTGAGTGACGCAGCGCTTCTCCTTGTGCTCTGGCTGCCTATTTGTCAGCAGAGGCAATAGGGCAACATCCTCAGAAAGCCCTTCTCCACACTTAAACCCAGCGGCACTTGTCACCTCCATTCAGGAAAAGCGGAGAGTTAGGATACAGCCTGTCTGTCAATCACGTCCAATATATTAATGTCTCTCAAACATCAGAGGACCATTTACAGGGATGCTGTCCCTAAGTTATTGGGCGAAGTTGAGTCCCTTCGTACTCTGATCTGCAGCCTGGAGGGACCTGGGTCAGAATTCACAAACTGGAGAAATGGCAGCACGTCTTTGAAAAGAAGCCCCTCAATATCCGATGCAAGTTAGGCTTCATGGAAGGTCAAAGTGCACACGATGGACAGTTTCTTTCTTTCTTTCTTTCTTTCTTTCTTTCTTTCTTTCTTCTCCCTAAAGTTTTCTTTTAAAATGAAAAATAGCCAAGGAAAGCTGGAATTGGAAGGCACGGAGTGTTGGGAGAGGGGATTGTTTAACTTTTTCCCTCCCTGTAGTTCCCCCCAAAATTTCCCCACCAGATCTCTTCCTTCTGAATGAGAAAAGCAGCTTAGAGAGGAATGTAAGCAACCAAAGGGAAACAGGAAGGGGGAAGACCAAGTTGTTCTGCCTGTTTTCTCTACTTCTGATTACAGCCTCCTTCAGCTTTTTCATTTGGAAGAAAGAGCTACAATTCCCAGCATCCTTAAACTACAGTTCCCAGGATTCTTTGGGTGAAGTCACATGCTTTAAATGTAAATGCTGAACGTCTTCAAATGTATGGGGTGGATCTGCCCTTTCAAGAATCACAGCAGTGCCTGTCATGTGAAGTTTGGCTCTCAGTCTGACTGAAAGCACAAGAGACAAACTGATTTCACTGGGATTGAGCTGCAACAATTTTAGGTGCATCAGGCCCTGTGGGGTTCTTGTTTTGTTTAAAAAGTATATTTCTACATTGCCTGGGCTGATTTAGCCTTTTAAATAATACACAGGGGTGTATAAAATAGATGAGCAAGAGGAACAAATGAGATTTCTAGTGCATTTGCCCCTTTCAATTATGCACCTGTCCCTTAAGTCTCACATATATTTCAAAGTTAATTGAGACATCAGTGGAAAACAGGGCAGCCAGAGGGGAAAGAGATCCTTTCCTATTTCCCAAGCAGACTTGAGATTCTGCCAGGTGACTCAGGAGAGGGCCTCCAGCACCTTCCTCTCTGCACTGCCACTATCATCCTGGGTCCTCAGAATGAATCCCAGGCAGGAATAGGGAACCTGGCCTTTCAAACCTCGTTGCACCTCTGGCCACTGGCCGTGCTGGCTGGGCAAGAAAAGTCTCCCTGTCTCTTTTGCTTGGAAAAAAATTAGGCCACCCTCCCCAGCTGGGCCTGGGTGCATCAAACAGACTGCTGCTAACTCTCTTGCTCCACAGTTGATTCCAGTTTCTGCTCTCTGAGACTAATGATTCTGGAGAGAAGGGAACGGGGAAGGCTTCTTTAAAGGCCATGTCTGCCTGTGATGCCTGGATGCATCCTCTGAAAACAAAGAAAAATTCTCTCTCTCTTTAGAACTATTGTGCTTTTCCCACTTGATGCAGACTTAATCAACTGAAATGCATATAGTTAATCAACTAACCTTCTTTAATTGGGTTATGGTCATTATCATCACCATTCATATTATTTATACAGTAATTAATATCCATTTTCATTATTAATGATGGTGATATAAACATCTTCATAATCAATAATATAATACATAAATGTCTTTGCTGCTGCTCTGTGCCTTTGCTATCTAGTTGGGGACCCAACTGTTCACTCCTCCTGGGGTGACCATTATTTTATGCCTCACCTTTTTCCTCTGCTCCTTCTGCCTTTCTCTGAATTCTTCCAGGCCCTTCAGTTCCTCCTTCATCATTATGGCCAGCTGGATGTGAGAGTTCCCAATACTTTCAATTTCTGCAGAAAATCAGAATGCAGAGTTTGTCCGGATGAATCTTCTACACAGGAGCTGAGCAATCCCACCTTTGCAGGTGACCTTTCCTTCACAGTCACAGTGAAAGTATCCTTAGCCAGCATGAGGATGTTCACTGTTGGTGTGTCTGCTCAGCATTGCTGGTCTTTGCGTACAAACTGACAGCATCCTTTATTCCCAGTGAGTAAAGTAAAATAAGCAAGCTGCGCAAACACACTTCAAAACTAGTGCCTGATGGGGCACTTTCAACCTGCCACTATCACATCTTGGAAGATTCAGGTTGGGCAATTAGTGCGGATTGAGAGGTCTTGCGCAACAAACCCACTTCCCCAAAACAGATTCGGTTTTTTGCAGTAACAAAAGCGATGAGGAAATACAGGAAAGGGTGAAATAATATTTCCTCCAACAGCGCTTTCTAACCTCCCCACAGACAAATCAGGGTGAATGCTCATTAAAAAGCTGGCATCGTCCTCCTATCACCCCGCAAATGAATCAGGATGGCTGTTCAGTAAACAGGTTGGCTTGAAGCACAAGTATTTGTAACTAAGCACACCAGGGACCCTCCCACAAGTTTCCTTCAGGAGAAACCAAGCCTAGGAAAGTGCTTTGCCCCCGGAGCTTCTCACTGCTGAGAGAATTGTAGTGTGTGTTGTTACACTTCAAGTGGTCAGAGACTCTAGGGATTCCATAATATTAATTATTGTACTCTCCTTCTGTCTCTTTTTCAGTTGCCAAGCCAATAATTTTCCGCATTTATTTTGGGATTCCAAGCTCTTTTTCAGGATTCCTTAGAAAGAGGGTCAAGGGAAACTGCAGTGTCTTTAGGCTATATGGTTTTGTTTAAACACATATACCACCTGGGCGTAGGATGGAGGGACTTGCAGCGTTAACACCCTGAAAAATCTTACTTCCTCATTAGGGTTCCAGGGGAGCCCCAAAGTCCAGCACAGGTTCAGCATAAAGCAAGACATGCCTCTCTGTGTCCCCACCCACAGTTATGTCCTTTGTTCTTCTACCTACCAGCCAAGGTAGGGGCCTGGGGGAAAGACACAGCACAACTTCTTAGGGTGTGCTAAATTGTGGACTTTAACCAGCCCAAGTCATCACCTTAACAAAGGAACTGGTTTGACAAGCTGCTGCTTTCTCAGATACAGGTTCCCAGGTTTGGGAGGGCCCCCAGGGCCCCATCCAGACTGACCCCCCCACAAACTCATAACAATCCATTAGCATATGTGCTGCAATAAAAACAGTTAACACACTCTAATGCTGCACTTAAATGGATAAAAACACCCATCTGCAGTGAAAGTAAACTTCTTACTGGTGGGAGATGTGTAAAACCTGCTCTGTTAATCTGCAGCCTGGCTGGCCTCTTCCCCTGAGTAACCTTAGATGTTCTGCCCTTCCACAAATTACTCTCCAAGGGGAAAAGGGCAGCAAGAGGAGCTTCCTGCTATACTTACGTTGCTTTAGGATTTCAAATGAAGCTTTCAGAGTGCTGAGAAGGAAGAGATAAAAGGGCAGTTATTTTTCTTACAGATAGAAATAACAAAACAGAAGAGTCCACAGCCACTCGCTTCATCATCCAGACTGCCAACACAACAATCACAGCTGAGGAACACAGGAGGAGCCTGGCTGCAGGATCAGTCCAGAGGCCCATCCAGCCCAGCAGCCTCTGGAACACAACGAAGAGCCTGAGCGCAACAGACTCACTTTCTCCCCGCTTGCGATTCCCAGCAACTGGAGCTCACAATGGTGTCTGGTGCCCTCTGGGACTGGGAGGCAGCAAGCGGGGACCCCAACAGAAGGTGGCGCCAGAGCCTAGGGCAAGCAGAGCCAGCTAACTCTAGTTTTGCCCTCTCCTCCTCCCTGCCAAGTTCTGCAAGGCCGGGCAGATGAGGGCTGGCCGGAGGCAGAGTGACTTTGGCCAGCCTCCATGGGGTATTCAGAGGCCGGTTGTCTCTAGCAGTGGAGGTAGAACATCCTTTTCATGGCTAGTAGCCATGACACGGGTGGCACTGTGGTCTAAACCACTGAGCCTAAGGATTGCCAATCGGAAAGTCGGCGGTTCGAATCCCCGCAACGGGGTGAGCTCCCGTTGCTCGGTCCCTGCTCCTGCCAACCTAGCAGTTCGAAAGCACCTCAAAGTGCAAGTAGATAAATAGGTATCACTCTGGTGGGAAGGTAAACGGCATTTCTGTGCGCTGCTCTGGTTCACCAGTCATGCTGGCCACATGACCCGGAAGCTGTACGCCGGCTCCCTCGGCCAGTAAAGCAAGATGAGCGCTGCAACCCCAGAGTAGGCCATGACTGGACTTATCCGTCAGGGGTCCCTTTACCTTTACCTTTAGCCATTGAGAGGCATATCTTTTGTGAGACCTTTAGCTGAGATTCCAGCATTGCAGGGCTTGGACTAGATGACCCTTGGAGTCCCTTCCAACTCTATAATTCCATGATTCCACAACCTGATCAAGCCTCTTAATGTCTACACACGCAGCAACCACAATTCAGACAGATACTGTAGACCAACTCACAGAGAAAAGATGTGTGAAATCGATTTCAGAATATTTTATAACCCCAGGAACAAATTTTCTACCTATCTGCTAACTGTCCTAACCTAAAAGCTAACTATATTCAGTATAAATCACTAGCATTTATAGAGAGGGAGAAAGAGAAAGAGTTGGCGAAAGCAATTAAATGCTTAGTGGAGCAGTGAGCTAAAGATTCCTTTGAGCTTTATGTGCCTTTCTTATCAATCCAACCTTACTTACTGTTATCTCCAAACAGCTCCATTTCTTATCATTTTTACTGGGATTTGTGTGTGCGCATAGCAATTTTCTGATCCGTATCAGTGTGCTGGAATGTTACAAAAGCAACTGTGATAATGGATCTGCCTTTTTTAGTGCCTGAAAAGAAATCCGAGCCAATTACTGGTCATTGAACTCCTATATCTTAATTTTCCCTCGCTTCTCCGGCTTCCTTCAAACGAAAACAGGTAGCCCATAATAGAGTCCATGACGATGTTTCTTGGCCGCCCTCTTGTGGCATCGTTCCACCTTCTGCTTAAGACTCCTTAAGTCCTCTGGACAGCGCTTCTCCAACCAAGGGGCCTTGGACCACTTCCAGGTGGAGCTGAGGGCTGCCGCCGCCGCCACCGCCTGCCTAGCGCCTCCTCGCTTGCCCCGTCGCCCCTCTGGCTGTGCCACAGCCTTCAAGTTGGACCAATGGCAGCACCAGCAGCTCTTTGTCTGCTGAGCAAAGGTTGCCAGGAGGCAGAGGGGATAAGAGGAAGAGGAAGGGAGGAAAGTCTCCCTCCACTTCTGAGCCCTAAGAGTCCTAAGGAGGGGTCACTGGGAACTGTAGTGCAGTGTATTAACCTTATCCCAACTATTAAATTTAAGTAGTGCACATATTTCCAAATCACTAGTAATCTCCTTAAACATCTGGTCCAAAATCATTTTAATCATTTGAGAAATATCTATCGGAACTAAAATGCCTAGATATGTTACAACATCTGGTCACCAACAAAATGGCCAATTAGTGTATTAATGCCCATTGGCATTAATTTAAATTTTGACAAATTAATTGTATACCCTGAAATTCTATCAACATGATTAAATAGGTACTTGGTACAGCAAACTAAATATGACATAATAGGCATCACTGAAACCTGGTGGGATAAGTCCCACGATTGGAATGTAAAAATGGAGGGATACAATCTATTTCAGAGAAACAGACCAGACAAGAAAGGAGGAGGAGTGGCGTTATATGTCAGGGATGTGTATACCTGTGAAGAGATCCAAGATTTAGAACCTCAAAGCCAAAGTGAGAGCATTTGGGTCAAAATTAAGGGAGAGAAGAATAATAGTGACCTCATTGTGGGAGTTTACTATAGATCCCCAAGCCAAACGGAGGACATAGATGATGCCTTCCTGGAACAGATGGCCAAGCATGCAAAAGGAAGGGAGATAGTAGTAATGGGGGACTTCAATTACCCAGATATTTGTTGGATGTCAAACTCAGCCAAGAGCATAAGGTCAAACAGATTCCTCACTGGCCTTGCAGACAACTTCATTGTCCAGAAAGTGGGAGAAGCAACAAGAGGAACAGCCATTTTAGATCTGGTCCTAACCAATGTCGATGACCTGGTTAATGGGGTAGAAGTGGAAGGATCATTAGGCGCAAGTGATCATGCTCTTCTGAAGTTTACTATACAACGGAAAGGAGCAGCCAAGCATACTAGGACTCAATTTCTTGACTTTAAGAAAGCCGACTTCATAAAACTTAGGGAAGTGCTGGGTGAGATCCCATGGACAGTAATACTAAAAGGAAAGGGAGTTCATGATGGCTGGGAGTTTGTTAAGAGGGAGATAGTAAAAGCACAACTTCAGGCAATACCAATGAGACGGAAACATGGAAGGTGCCTAAAGAAGCCAGGGTGGCTATCTAAAGAACTTTTAACTGAGTTAAGATTAAAAAAGGATGTGTACAAAAAATGGAAAAGGGGGGAAACCACCAAAGAGGAATTCAAACAAATAGCCAGCACGTGTAGACACAAAGTCAGAAAAGCTAAAGCACAGAATGAACTCAGGCTTGCTAGAGAGGTTAAAAGCAACAAAAAAGGCTTCTATGGGTATGTTCGTAGCAAAAGGAAGAACAAAGAAACAGTGGGGTCACTCAGAGGAGAAGATGGTGAAATGCAAACAGGGGACACAGAAAGGGCTGAACTCCTCAATGCCTTCTTTGCCTCAGTCTTCTCCGATAAAGAAAACAATGCCCGACCTGAAGAATTTGGAGGAAATGATTCAGCAGAGGAAACACAGCCCAGAATAACTAAGGAGATAGTACAAGAATACTTGGCTAGTTTAGATGTATTCAAGTCTCCAGGGCCAGATGAACTGCATCCAAGAGTATTAAAAGAACTGGCAGATGTGATCTCAGAACCACTGGCAGTCATCTTTGAGAATTCCTGGAGAACAGGCGAAATCCCGGCAGACTGGAGGAGGGCAAATGTTGTCCCTATTTTCAAAAAGGGGAAAAGAGAGGACCCAAATAATTACCGCCCAGTCAGTCTAACATCAATACCAGGGAAGATTCTGGAGCAGATCATTAAGCAAACAATCTGTGAGCACCTAGAAAGGAATGCTGTGATCACCAATAGTCAGCATGGATTTCTGAAAAATAAGTCATGTCAGACTAACCTGATCTCATTTTTTGACAGAATTACAAGCCTGGTAGATGAAGGGAACGCAGTGGATGTAGTCTACCTTGATTTCAGCAAGGCATTTGACAAGGTGCCCCATGATATTCTTGTAAAGAAGCTGGTAAAATGCGGTCTTGACTATGCTACCACTCAGTGGATTTGTAACTGGCTGACTGACCGGACCCAAAGGGTGCTCATCAATGGTTCCTCTTCATCCTGGAGAAGAGTGACTAGTGGGGTGCCACAGGGTTCTGTCTTGGGCCCGGTCTTATTCAACATCTTTATCAACGACTTGGATGATGGACTCAAGGGCATCCTGATCAAATTTGCAGATGACACCAAACTGGGAGGGGTGGCTAACACCCCAGAAGACAGGATCACACTTCAAAACGACCTTGACAGATTAGAGAACTGGGCCAAAACAAACAAGATGAATTTTAACAGGGAGAAATGTAAAGTATTGCACTTGGGCAAAAAAAATGAGAGGCACAAATACAAGATGGGTGACACCTGGCTTGAGAGCAGTACATGTGAAAAGGATCTAGGAGTCTTGGTTGACCACAAACTTAACATGAGCCAACAGTGTGACGCGGCAGCTAAAAAAGCCAATGCAATTCTGGGCTGCATCAATAGGAGTATAGCATCTAGATCAAGGGAAGTTATAGTGCCACTGTATTCTGCTCTGGTCAGACCTCACCTGGAGTACTGTGTCCAGTTCTGGGCACCACAGTTCAAGAAGGACACTGACAAACTAGAACGTGTACAGAGGAGGGCAACCAAAATGGTCAAAGGCCTGGAAACAATGCCTTATGAGGATCGGCTAAGGGAGCTGGGCATGTTTAGCCTGGAGAAGAGGAGGTTAAGGGGTGATATGATAGCCATGTTCAAATATATAAAGGGATGTCACATAGAGGAGGGAGAAAGGTTGTTTTCTGCTGCTCCAGAGAAGCGGACACGGAGCAATGGATACAAACTACAAGAAAGAAGATTCCACCTAAACATTAGGAAGAACTTCCTGACAGTAAGAGCTGTTCGACAGTGGAATTTGCTGCCAAGGAGTGTGGTGGAGTCTCCTTCTTTGGAGGTCTTTAAGCAGAGGCTTGACAACCATATGTCAGGAGTGCTCTGATGGTGTTTCCTGCTTGGCAGGGGGTTGGACTCGATGACCCTTGTGGTCTCTTCCAACTCTATGATTCTATGATTCTATGATTCTATGAAATATTTTGATTAATACCAATATGGATGTTCCAAGTCTACTAATAAATAATAATAATAAATCGACATCCTAGTTCTGGGGAGTTTGTCACATTCCTTTCCCCCAGCCGGACTCATCTCTGCTTTTGGCCTCCCTCCTCTTCTGTTTCAGCTTCTGCCTCGGTCTGGACTTCTTTCTGCCCCAGACTCCCCCTGCTCATTAAACCCTGTGACATTTTCAGCTTCCGACACCTCCTCCTCCTCCCAGTCTTCTTCCTCTCACTGTCATCTCACCCCCAGGCTCTGAGCCTTCCTCCCTTGGGGGCTCCCCAGCTTGTTCCTCCCCGCATCCATCCAGTTCAAGACAACTTCATAAATTCTTGAGGAAATCCACCTTTTTCTAAAGTAATAAACATAACCTCCTAATATACTTTGTCAAATGCTTTTTCAGCATCTAAGGAAAGAGGTGCAGCTGGATCCATTCTGTTGTTGTTTAAGGCCACCAGATCAGTTACCAGTGTTAGGTGATCAGTGCCTGACTATGCTACATAAAACCCACTTGATCCCTGTGCGCTACTGCCTGAGCTCTACTAGCTAAAATCACGGTTAGTACAGTGGTACCTCGGGTTACGAAACAAACTTAATTCATTCCAGAGGTCCATTCTTAACCCAAAACTGTTCTTAACCTGAGGCGCGCTTTAGCTAATGTGGCCTCCTGCTGCCGCACAATTTCTGTTCTCATCCTGGGGCAAAGTTTGTAACCCAAGGTACTACTTCTGGGTTTACTTTGTAACCCGAAGTGTTTGTAACCTGAGGTACCACTGTATTTCAAGATCTATAATTTACACAGTTGGTGTGGTCTTGGCCAGGCTTCGATTTAGTAGGACCATAAGCACCATACATTGAAAGAGACAAAGTGCCTAATCCAAAGCCCTTTTGTTAAACACAGAGAAGCTTAGAGGTCAAAAGATCTGGATGAGTTTCATACCATTCTGCAGAAAAGAAATCTTGTCCCCAGCACTTTCTCAGTACTTGTTTTATGAATGACATTCCTAATTTCTTCCATCTCCTTTTGCTACATGTGATGCAGCACAAACAGGAGTGTGCTAATGTAGTAGATGTGTGCAAACGAAATAGATGTGAGATTATGCTAAGCTGTTAAAGGAACTATAGCTACCCAAACCATAAAGTGTGAAGAGGAGGGGAAGGTGCTTTTTAAAAACATGATAAAGATCTGTACGTTCTGGACATCTGTTTTGGAGTCAGAGCAGAAGCTACAGGAGACTTGATGCCCCAGGCTGCAGACTGATTGCAGAAGTCTTAGAGCACATCCGTGAGCCCTGTTACCCTCGCCCTTTCTGCATTCTCCGTGCCTTTCTCCTTGCAAGACTGAATCTTCATACTTTTGCAGAGTGCAATTGCAGGGAAGATAGATACCGAAACCTCCCCATTTGAAAGACAGGAAGTGAACATTGAAGATGTTGAACAACGTCACTCACTCTTTGGGGACTGTTTGTTTCCCAGTTGCCTAGGGAAATATAATCAGCTTCTCTCTAAAGACCCATCCTCTTAACAGGAACTGACTCTGGCTTTTCTGAAACTGGGGCTGGCTTTGCCTGCCGATTCAGGCAGCAGACGCCAGAGAGAGGGGGCCATGAGGTCCCTCCTAAGTGAGCGGGAGAATAAAAGGGGAACCACCGGAGAATCAAGCTGAAGGCCAAAATTGGTTAGGAATTATGGCAGATCACAGTGAGAGTCTGGAAGAAGAACCTGTCCGTTCTGTTGAGTTAGATATGACATGGAAGGGTACCAGCTAACAGTAAAAGATTTCCTAGATCTTCCCTATCCAGTCTAATATGCTAAGTCACCTTTTCTGTATAGCCAAAGTCCCAACACTGTTCCACCAGCCCTGAAACTCAGTGTATAATATCTCCTGTGTTGCACAATTTTTATACAATCAGCCACAAGCAAAAACAAGATTAAGTCCTGGTATATAATGTTTTGCCTTGTCTCCAGAAAAAAATGGCAATAAAGCTAACTCAAGGCCTTTCAGAATGCCCACTTGTCAAGCGCCTGATGTCATAGAATCATAGAATCATAGAGTTGGAAGAGACCACAAGGGCCATCGAGTCCAACCCCCTGCCAAGCAGGAAACACCATCAGAGCACTCCTGACATATGGTTGTCAAGCCTCTGCTTAAAGACCTCCAAAGAAGGAGACTCCACCACACTCCTTGGCAGCAAATTCCACTGTCGAACAGCTCTTACTGTCAGGAAGTTCTTCCTAATGTTTAGGTGGAATCTTCTTTCTTGTAGTTTGGATCCATTGCTCCGTGTCCGCTTCTCTGGAGCAGCAGAAAACAACCTTTCTCCCTCCTCTATGTGACATCCTTTTATATATTTGAACATGGCTATCATATCACCCCTTAACCTCCTCTTCTCCAGGCTAAACATGCCCAGCTCCCTTAGCCGTTCCTCATAAGGCATCGTTTCCAGGCCTTTGACCATTTTGGTTGCCCTCCTCTGTACACGTTCTAGTTTGTCAGTGTCCTTCTTGAACTGTGGTGCCCAGAACTGGACACAGTACTCCAGGTGAGGTCTGACCAGAGCAGAATACAGTGGCACTATAACTTCCCTTGATCTAGATGCTATACTCCTATTGATGCAGCCCAGAATTGCATTGGCTTTTTTAGCTGCCGCATCACACTGTTGGCTCATGTCAAGTTTGTGGTCAACCAAGACTCCTAGGTCCTTTTCACATGTACTGCTCTCAAGCCAGGTGTCACCCATCTTGTATTTGTGCCTCTCATTTTTTTTGCCCAGGTGCAATACTTTACATTTCTCCCTGTTAAAATTCATCTTGTTTGTTTTGGCCCAGTTCTCTAATCTGTCAAGGTCGTTTTGAAGTGTGATCATGTCCTCTGGGGTGTTAGCCACCCCTGCCAGTTTGGTGTCATCTGCAAATTTGATCAGGATGCCCTTGAGTCCATCATCCAAGTCGTTGATAAAGATGTTGAATAAGACCGGGCCCAAGACAGAACCCTGTGGCACCCCACTAGTCACTCTTCTCCAGGATGAAGAGGAACCATTGATGAGCACCCTTTGGGTCCGGTCAGTCAGCCAGTTACAAATCCACTGAGTGGTAGCAAAGTCAAGACCGCGTTTTACCAGCTTCTTTACAAGAATATCATGGGGCACCTTGTCAAATGCCTTGCTGAAATCAAGGTAGGCTACATCCACTGCGTTCCCTTCATCTACCAGGCTTGTAATTCTGTCAAAAAACGAGATCAGGTTAGTCTGACATGACTTATTTTTCAGAAATCCATGCTGACTATTGGTGATCACAGCATTCCTTTCTAGGTGCTCACAGACTGTTTGCTTAATGATCTGCTCCAGAATCTTCCCTGGTATTGATGTCAGACTGACTGGGCGGTAATTATTTGGGTCCTCTCTTTCCCCCTTTTTGAAAATAGGGACAACATTTGCCCTCCTCCAGGAGTGACTTCGCCTGTTCTCCAGGAATTCTCAAAGATGACTGCCAGTGGTTCTGAGATCACATCTGCCAGTTCTTTTAATACTCTTGGATGCAGTTCATCTGGCCCTGGAGACTTGAATACATCTAAACTAGCCAAGTATTCTTCTACTATCTCCTTAGTTATTCTGGGCTGTGTTTCCTCTGCTGAATCATTTGCTCCAAATTCTTCAGGTCGGGCATTGTTTTCTTTATCGGAGAAGACTGAGGCAAAGAAGGCATTGAGGAGTTCAGCCCTTTCTGTGTCCCCTGTTTGCATTTCACCATCTTCTCCTCTGAGTGACCCCACTGTTTCTTTGTTCTTCCTTTTGCTACGAACATACCCATAAAAGCCTTTTTTGTTGCTTTTAACCTCTCTAGCAAGCCTGAGTTCATTCTGTGCTTTAGCTTTTCTGACTTTGTGTCTACACGTGCTGGCTATTTGTTTGAATTCCTCTTTGGTGGTTTCCCCCCTTTTCCATTTTTTGTACACATCCTTTTTTAATCTTAACTCAGTTAAAAGTTCTTTAGATAGCCACCCTGGCTTCTTTAGGCACCTTCCATGTTTCCGTCTCATTGGTATTGCCTGAAGTTGTGCTTTTACTATCTCCCTCTTAACAAACTCCCAGCCATCATGAACTCCCTTTCCTTTTAGTATTACTGTCCATGGGATCTCACCCAGCACTTCCCTAAGTTTTATGTAGTCGGCTTTCTTAAAGTCAAGAAATTGAGTCCTAGTATGCTTGGCTGCTCCTTTCCGCTGTATAGTAAACTTCAGAAAAGCATGATCACTCGCGCCTAATGATCCTTCCACTTCTACCCCACTAACCAGGTCATCAACATTGGTTAGGACCAGATCTAAAATGGCGGTTCCTCTTGTTGCTTCTCCCACTTTCAGGACAATGAAGTTGTGAGGAATCTGTTTGACCTTATGCTCTTGGCTGAGTTTGACATCCAACAAATATCCGGGTAACTGAAGTCCCCCATTACTACTATCTCCCTTCCTTTTGCATGCTTGGCCATCTGTTCCAGGAAGGCATCATCTATGTCCTCCGTTTGGCTTGGGGATCTATAGTAAACTCCCACAATGAGGTCACTTTTATTCTTCTCTCCCTTAATTTTGACCCAAATGCTCTCACTTTGGCTTTGAGGTTCTAAATCTTGGATCTCTTCACAGGTATACACATCACTGACATATAACGCCACTCCTCCTCCTTTCTTGTCTTGTCTGGTCTGGTCTGTTTCTCTGAAATAGATTGTATCCCTCCATTATTACATTCCAATCGTGGGACTTATCCCACCAGGTTTCAGTGATGCCTATTATGTCATATTTAGTTTGCTGTACCAAGAGCTCAAGCTCATCTTGTTTATTTCCCATGCTTTGCGCATTAGTGTACAGAGATTGAAGTCCATTAATCATTCCCCCGTGTCTCTTATTTAAGGATTTTTTCCTCCCACTGTTTGCTCCATTTGGTCTATGACATTTGGATGATCATCTTCATCAATTGATAGACTCCTTCCTTCAGGAGCACTGTCTCCCTCCCCCACATTAGTCAGTTTAAAGCCCTCCTGATGAGGTTTCTGAGATTTTTGGCAAAAACATTCCTCCCAACCGTTGTGAGGTGCAGCCCATCGCTTGCCAGAAGTCCATCTTCAAGAAAGTGCAGTCCGTGATCTAAGAATCCAAACTGTTCCTGTTTACACCATTTGCGAAGCCAGCTGTTCACTTCCAGTATTTTTCCCTCTCTCCCTGGGCCACGTCGTTCAACTGGGAGGACAGATGAGATGACAATTTGTGCATTTAATTGCTTCAATTTCCTGCCCAGAGCCTTGTAGTCTCTTTTGATCTTCTGGGGGCTATTGCTTGCAGTGTCATTGGTTCCCACATGAACCAAGAGGAAGGGGTATCTGTCAGTGGGTTTTATGATTCCTTGCAGTCGTTCAGTTACATCTTGGATCTTAGCCCCGGGGAGACAGCACACTTCCCGAGACATCTTGTCAGGCCCACAGATCACTGCTTCTGTTCCCCTCAGTAGGAAATCCCCTATCACCACTACACACCTCCTCTTAGGTTTGGTCGGGGTTCTTCCGTGAGCTGTTCGTTCCAAGGTCGCCTGCACATTCCCTGAGGACTGACTTTGCTGCTCGTCTTCATATACCTGATCGACTGTAATGAGGGAGAGATCCTCAAATGGAGTCTGCTCTTCGTCTTCCATGCTAGGGGAGAGGACCTCAAAGCGATTGTGCATTTCTAAACAATCAGAGCGAACTCTGGGCCTCCTACTTCTTTGAGTCACGTTTCTCCATATATCTGGCTCCAGTGTTGGTGAACTAGCCTCCTTCTCAGGGGAGTCCCCTGTCTCCTCCTTGGTGGAGACGGTGTGCTCTGTTGCTTCCAAGAAGAGCTCCAGCTCTCTAATTCTTTGGAGCGTAGCTACACGTTCCTCCAGTTGCTGGACTTTGTCTTTTAGGAGGGCAATCAACATGCAATTGCTGCAGGTAAAGCTGCCTGCAACCTTTGGCAAGATGGCAAACATTGCGCAGGAACCGCAGGCGACTGCAGCTGTTTCCTCCCGCTCCATCTTGAGAACGTGAAGTTGGGGGTGGCTACAGTGGTCCTCCATCATAAAAAGCGTGAAGACAGGGCAAATAACTCCCCCCCAAAAAAACCTAGGTCTCCCCCAACAAACGTTTGAGAGTAGCTCCCCTAAATCTAAAAGATGGATCAAACCACTGCCCTGCAAACTCTGATAAGCTCCTCCCACAGCTAATCACCTGCCTCAACAGAAACCCTGCCCCCTCTGACCTTTGCACAGGGAGAGCAGCTAATCAGCCACAAAGAATCACACACACAAGAAAACCCTTTTGGCTCCTTCTTCAGCTGCTGCCCTGCAAGCTCTGTCGGGTGAGTCTTCCTTCTTCCTTTGAAGGTGTGGCTCTGCTTCAAGATGCGCCTGCAACTCTCGATTCTTCCTTTCCAACTGTGAGTGCATTTTGAATTTGGCTCTATTTTCTGTTGCTGCAGGGCAAAAGGAAAAAAGGTGCCAAATGCTAAAAGCACCAGATTCTACCAATATCTGGAAAGGAAGAATCTGGAGCAGGAAAAGCCAGAAGCTCATCTCCAGAAACCTGTACACTCTGCATGTTCACATTAAGCCAAATTAGCTGTGATTCCTGCATTGCATGGGGGGGGGGGGTAGGAGCAGATGGCCCTTTATGCCCCTCCCAACACTACAGTTCTTTGCTTCTATGTTTTGGCTTAGCATTGCATTCAAATCAGCTTGTGTTGTGAGAGTAGCCCACCTTCTATGCTCATCTGCAGGAATATTACACAAGCTCAACAGAGGGAACAGGACAGGCACACTTAGCTATGGCTTCCTGTGGATAAGTGCATAATGCTTAAGCCAGACCTTGCAGGGATCAGATGTGCAACCAGGGATGGTCAAATCTGCCAATTTCACTTTCTTTTTTTCTGTATTTAAGTTCAGTTTTCCAGACCAGTTTGCAATAAAAAAAAAGAGTCATCCTGAAAATTCATCAACATTTTAGCGCAAATTTTTCCTAATATACACTTTTTTGTATGCAATTTTGCCTAACACAATGCATTTTGGTATGTCATTTTCTCTAATATGTGCATTTTATACACACTTCACCCTAGTATATGCATTTATAATGCTTTTATACATGTTGGAAGTCATCCAGAAAGGCTGGGGCAACCCAGTCAGATGGGCGGGTACAAGTAAAATCATTCTCATTCTCATTCACACTCCTTGGCCAGAGAACGGCACTGCAGACTCCAGAGGTCTGCTAATTCCAAGGGATGCTGCGCTTCAGCTCTTCTCTTGTTCCAGAAAGTACATACAGTGGTACCTCAGGTCACAGACGCTTCAGGTTACAGACCTGAATATTACCTCAGGTTAAGAACTTTGCTTCAGGATGAGAACAGAAATCGTATTTGGTAACTTCAGCTTTGAGTGCAAACTGAATCAATTTCTCCCCAGGATTTCTTTGCAACAAACAGGAAATGCACTAGCTGGCTCAAGAGTACATTTTTGCTCCTCCATCTGCAACTATGATTCTATATAAAGCCTAACACAGGAAGTCTCTACAAAGCATAGCTATTTTCCTGCTAACATGAGTCAGAACTTCTAACATGTACTGGGTTTTGCATTCTGGTTGCATTTCTTAAGGACTTCAGCACAGATGTGACACTCCAAAAGGCTTGGCTACCTTTTCTGATTTTGCACATGGGAATTCATGAACACATGTTGTGACAAAGCGTAATTACAAGTTACAGTGGTACCTTGGTTTAAGAACAGCTTAGTTTATGAACAACTTGGATTAAGAACGCTGCAAACCCGGAAGTAGGTGTTTTGGTTTGTGAACTTTGCCTTGGAATAAGAACATGTTTCACTTCCTGTTGATTGTGTTCCATATGTAAACTGAATCCCCCACTGCTATGGGAAAGCATGCCTTGGTTTAAGAACAGACTTCCGGAGTGGATTAAGTTCATAAACCAAGGTACCACTGTATTGACCGTGTGAGTTTGAGTCAAGGCACCTTTGTTTCAATGGGGCAGAAGACAAGCAAAGGAGGCCCTGGATCTTCGGTGGAGAACCTCCTGGTCTTTCTGTGCAGCCCTGAGGACTCTCCGCTGGGCATGCCAGCTCCCCAGACCACCCGCTCCTCTACTGGCCCCGATCCCTAGGCTTTTACCCAGCTGGCATGTGTCCTTGAACTGGGACCATGCCTCAACTGAGGATGGATTGAGGATGTTTTTGGCAAAATGTTCTTGTTTAGTCAAGCCTACCTAGATATGTAAGCTTGACATGTATGTCATTTAATATTTGATATGTCATTTAACTAATAATAATGTACAAGTGACTCGCCACTTATGCAGGGGTAGCGTTTCGGGGACCCATGCACATAAGTGGGGTGTCCACTGCAATACATACAGCTTCCCCCCATAAGCCCTTGGAGTCTTTAAGAAATAGGGTATATTCACCTATTTACAGCTTCAGTCTGCATGGAGGAAGTGCAAGGTCATCTCCAGAGGGGCTTGTCCCTCAGAGCAGGGAAGCCCTGCAGTCCAAGGCATCTCTCCCAGCCAGCCAGCCAGCCAGCCTGCAGCCAGCCTACCCAAAGATGAAGCCCAGTCTTTCTTCTCCCATTCTTCTTCCCTGAACACCCTACTAAAAACTCTTTTCCTGTCATCTCACACCCAGTTACCCTGGCAACCTTCCAAGCTCCCAGTCTCTGTTCACACCTCAGGGCAAGAAGGGAGGACAGTTCTTTTGCATTACCAGTGGCCTCCATGGCCCTCTATTGTTCCTTAATGGCCCCTGCTTGGCCAGGCTGTTTGGCAGAGGCTAGCCCAGGAATTCCTCTGCAGCTGTTATTTCTCCCTTTACATCCCAAATGATCCAAATCCTGCCATTTATTAATTTCTAGGGTTTAGGTAGGCGATCCCCCTCCCAAATCTATGACAATACTGTACATTGGTGTGAAAAAGTCACATAATCATCAAAATTTTGCACCTTGTTTGTGTAACCACTGATTGTGTAACCACTATTAATTAAAATCAGAGGTACCGTATTTTTCACCCCATAAGGCGCACTGGCCCATAGGACGCACCTCGTTTTTTGGAGGGGAAATGAATAAAAAAAATTATCCCCCCCCCAGCAGCCCGAAGCACGGGGAGTGCTCTGCACCCCGCCCCGTGCTTCAGGCTGCTGGCTCCCACCCCAAGCCTCGCGCGCCCGGCGGGAGGTCCCGCCGGGCGCGCAAGGCTTGCGGATAGCTTCCTGAAGCGTGGAGAGGGAGAGGGGTCGGTGCGCACCGACCCCTCTCACTCTCCAGGCTTCAGCGAAAGCCTGCATTCGCCCCATAGGACGCACACACATTTCCCCTTCATTTTTGGAGGGGGAAAAGTGCATCCTATAGGGCGGAAAATACGGTACTTTGCAGTCATTGCTATCATATTACATTCAAAAGGACTTACTTGATTTCTGTTTGGCCTCCTGCCTTCCGAGCAATTTGAACCAGCTCCTTCCCGTACCGCTCTTCTGCTTGTGCCCTGCAAAAAGAGAAGAAAAAACTTCATTATTTGAAGTTCAAAGAGTACCAACGCCCATATATTTTGGGGTCTCTTGCCCTGACAGGCCTTGTACTGGTCAATATTTGGGTACATTAAAAACAAGCCTATCAAAGTAAGAAAAGGGAGGTGGTGCAAGCCAGTATTGGAAAGGGGCAGGTACACACCCCATAAATGAAGACAAAACTGAATGGGATTCTTGCAATAATTAAGAACTGATGCTGGGAGGGAGAAGCAGGTGGGATTTTCCCAAAAGGCCACATGGGCAATTGTGCTGCACAGCTGCAAAAGGCTCGCCCTTTGCAGAATTAAAGACATGCAGCGGACATGAGCCTTGTGATGTGAGCACTGTGCAACAGTTGCACGGCAAAGTGACACATCACAGTCACTGATAGTGCTACATGGTGATTGAGTTGCTTTTCTCTGACAATTTCAATTTCTTGTTAGAACTATTGGAGGAACAAAATCTGTCACAAGGGAGGTGCAAAATAATAAAAGTTCCAAGGCCATGGAAACAATTCTAATAGCTCAAGCAACATTGTGTTGTCTTGGTCATCTTCACAGCAACCCTGAAGAAGCAAGTCACTAATATTCCCAGTTTGCAGAGAAAGCCTAAGAAACAGCAATCTCTCCCACATCAAAGGAATTCAGTTCATATGCTCAAAGAAATAGTTTTTCGTCGTGGATGCGATGGCAGGACAGAGATGCGAAGCCGCAGCTGGTTGCATGGCAACATTTCCTAATCCAATGCACTGCCAAGTCCCACATGTCTACGCAAATTCATGGTGGCATTCTTTTCTTGTGAATCTGGTCTGGGACCGTAATACATTTCTGTCTTTCATTCTTTTCTTGTGCCCAGGGCTAGCAGGAATTACAAAACCCAAACAGCACTGAAGGCAGACTGCAAAGCAAGGTCACGTGTCCACATCACAAAATTGCCATGTTCCCCTTTGCCTGGTCACAGCTCTCTTTTTTACCTCCGGACTTAGAACTTGGAAACCCAAACAATCACCGTATGTTTTGCATGTCATGGCAGTCAGAGGAGAGCGTCTGCACAATTGTAACTGCTTGGGGAGGAGCTAGCCAACTAAACAGTCGTTTGCTTATTTTACTTGTATGATTGTTTGTTATGCTTTTTCAGGTCTATGTAGAATCTGAATCAAATTTAACTGAGAAAATGAGAAATTGAGAGAAACTGAAAATGACCCACCCCCCCTCACCTTCTCCAACCCGGCACCATCCAGATGTTGTACAGTGGACTACAATTCCCATCACCCCTGGCCATTGGCCATTCTGGCTAGGGTTGATGGGAACTGTGGTCCAAAACATGGAGGTCACCAGGTTAAGGAGGCTGGCCTCACCCCTTCACCGTCCCACAGCGTCGCCTCATTTGACCAGCTTCATGTCCTGGAGGTCACCCAAAAAACCCCCTAATGCCTCCCATATATTTTAGATGACAGCTCCCAACAGCTCCCGTCGGGAGGAACCAGAAGGATGATGGGGGAAGGCATCCCTTAAACCAGCCAAGTGAGCCACCCCCAAATTAGTTCCAGGGGCCCAGAGCCACTCAAACCCACCTGCGCTTCTCACTCTGCCTCCACCCACAGCAGGTTAACCACTCTGGCGCCTATGCGAAGCCACTGTTTCCACCAGGAGAAAGAAAACTTTGCTCACATGTTTTAAAATAGCTCTGGAGAGATGACAGGGGTCTGTGTCACTTGTGAGTGTATAATGATTCATTAGCAGGACACTGGGAGAGCCCATTTCACTCTCAGGGCTGTGTTCCTACAAAGGGGGGGGGGACAGAAGGGAGCACTGGGTGGGGAGACCACACTGCTTTCCTGAAGCTGAATGTTGGGCAGCTGAAAGACTTCTTCAGGCAGCACATAGTTACACTATGAAACTCCCTCCCTCCCTCCCCCAGGAGACAGGGGGGGCCACCAGCTGGGATGGCTTTAGAGAGGATTGGACAAGTTCATGGAGGAGAAGGCGATCAAGGGCTGCTAGCCAGGATGGCTCTGCTCTGCCTCCACAGTCAGAGGCAGCAATGCTGGAAACCGCAGGAGGGGAGACGGGGCTCTGGTTGTGGGTTTCACTTTGGCGCATCTGCTCAGCCGCTGTGAGAACAGGATGAGGATCTATATGTGCCACCGGCCTGATCCACCAGGCTTCCATTATTCTCTTCTCTTCCAAGTATATAAATATGCATTAGGAAAAATTCACAATTTTCATAATTCATCAGCATCTTAGCGTGACTTTTTCCTAATGCATACTTATATTTCTCTGCAGTTTTGCCTAATATCCACATTGTTGCCAAGCAGCTGTCACCTAATACAATGCACGTTTGCACGTTCCTCTTTAACAACACTTAGCCCCTGGACTTACTACTTCAGCCAAGAAATGTGCTAGGAAATTCAAAGAAGTGAACATTTTGAAGGATGTCATTGTTTCAGCAAGCACAGATATCAACTTTCATCCCCACTCAGAGGAGTGCAAGGCGACGTATGTGGCTCCCTGCTTCCCCATTTTCTTTCCCTTCTTCCCTTCCCTGTGAGGGAGGTTTCACTGTGGCCCTCTGCCAGAGATGGTAGTGCACTCATAGATTTGCACCAGCAGGACTAGCACCTTGAATTCATCCCAAAACCTAACCGGGAGCTGGATCATTAACCATTACTGTTGCATGTTTTCTCACTGGCTGAGTGGGGATTTGAACTCTGGCCTCCCAGGTCCTGGTCTGGCACTTTTAATCTCTACCCCACACTAGATCTCTCCAGCTCAGTGTCTTTGCTTGATTGCAACTCTCTCTCTCTCTCCTTCCTCCCTATTCAGCAAGGAACAGCAGGTGGAGGAGGAACATCTTAGTCTCTCCTTCCTCCAGCAACTTGCTCTGCTTCTGAGCTGGCCAGGAAGGAAGAGGTCTCTCTGCAGCCAGCCCAGAAACCAAGTGAGCTGCTGCAGGAGGGACAGAGTGTCCCACTACTACCCACCACAGAGCTGGAAGAAATCCCAAAGGTCATCTAGTCCACCCCCTGCAATGCAGTGGAGGAGAGTCCACCACTCTCTGAGGGTGTCCGTCCCACCATTGAATGAAGGTTACCACCGGCAAGTTCTTCGTAATGTTTAGCAATTTGCATCTATTGGTTTGGGTCGTCTCCTCTGGAGCAACAGAAACACGCCTGCTCCATCTTGGTCCACGGTGCGCCCAGGGCCCCAGCAGGGGCAGGGCAGCCAGTGTTCCTTCTCAATTACCCTTTTCAGTTACCTTTGTTTGATGAGGTCCTCCACATCCTTGCACATCTTCCTCCCATCCAGCAGTCGTTGTAGAAGTGCATCGTACCCAGCATGGACAGTGAATTCTTTACACTAGGAAATGGAAATTATGAATTCCAATTAGCCAAAACCATTCTACTACATAAACAACTAGATTAGTCAGTCTAGATCAGGTGGGGGATCTTAGCGCTGCACAGTCATTTCCAATGCAAGTTGCTATTGCTCAGCAGCTCACCAAGCGCTGCCCTTGGTTGCTCCCCTGGTGCTCTGGACAGTGAAAAGACCCACCGCCCTGGGGGAAAGGAGGACAGAGCAAAGAAAAATCACATCTCATGCAGGTTTAACATGCACAATTCCAGCCATAAATGGTTGAAGGCCAGCTGGTTGAAATGCCACAAGTTAAATGCAAGTTTAAAAGTTTCAGATGAATTTAATTTGTTTTGGTCTATTTTACTGTGGTTTTAACTTATTGTAGTTTTAAATTATGGTTGTACATTTTTTACTGATCATTTTATTGATTCATCTTTTTTGTAAGCCATTTTGAGGGTTTTTTCTGCAATCAAACAGTATATAAATTTCATGAAATAAAAAAATACATAGATAGAATGCAAGGAAGGCAGAGAGCTTGGGGGGGGGGGGCAGAAAAGGTCCAGGAGGCTGGGGGTGTTTGAGCAGAGGTGGTTCTAAGGGGTGGTGGGAAGATGTGATCATGCTGCACCCCAGAGCTACGCCATGTGCCAAGAGAGCATGGAAGCATCCTTACAAACGTGGTTGCGCTGTGTTGCTTTATGCAAGCAGCCAAGGGGATTCTTTTGGCTTGGAACAGAGGAATTAAATAAAATGAATCAGTATCGTGATGCAAATTCACAACTGATGTTCTCCGCTTCATCAAGTATAGCACTCTGTGTGTCCCAGTAGGTTTCATCCACCTCCCTGGGGGTAGCAGTGTCACGCAGGCAAGAGAATACGGATGCTCTTGGGTGTGAGTCCTGGCAGAACTGCTCCCTCCTTGGCAGCCTTTTCCACGTGGCCTGGGAGGGCAGGGTCCTGACTGACTCTAGCAGCAAAAGCTGAGGCTGCTGAAGAGGCCAGAGACCATCTTGACGGTCTCTTGGGGCAGACCCAGGTCTGACATTCTACAGCCACCATCCGCCATGAACCACCACTGGCAGGTGAAGGGGTTTGGGGCAAAGGCGCCTGTTCCTGGGGTGACCCAAAAGCAAATAATCACTTCCAGGGGTGGAAATTTCCCCAGACAATCTTACATTACCTTACAGGTCTAAAATACAGAAACAGCTGCTGCAGGATCCAAACACACGTGGGATGGGATGGGATGTATGGTTGAAAAGGAGAAGGAGTTCAACCGTTTCCACTGCCCCCAGCGGGAGATTTCCTCCATTTGCAAAAGGCAGCAAGGAAGGGATTTATTGGGATTACTGTAGGGAGAGAGGTGAAACTCTTCCTCTTTGCCCACCTTACTCCTAATCCTGCGTGGGCCTCGCATGGTGCCTATTTCCTTTTTAAAAAAATGCCCATTAAAGAGACAAAACAATGGATACACCTAGAGAGGGACACAATTGAAAATACCTGCGCCACAGCATACCCTCTCCTCCCAAACAAACTAAGGAAAATTCCCACAACACGTAACAGGTACACACAGACCACGCTCAAAGCATGGAAAGCAGAAATAGGCAAACTATCGCCAACCCCACTAATTCTCCTGGCGCACCACCCATTATTGCACCACACAGCACAAAACCTCCAGATAAAAACCTGGCAAACTTTTATCGCCTAATAGACTTATATAAAAATAAGAAACCTTTGTCAACACAAGAAATACAGGACAAACTAGAAGACTCCTAAATGCCCTGGTTAACACATCACCAATTACATGCCCTCTTAAATAATCCAGCAGTAAAATCAGCAGCAACTAGGCCCCTGACAACCTTTGAAAACCTCTTCCTAACAACAAAGGAACACGGCAAAGGGTTGGTATCCGCCGTATACAAAATATACAAAATACTACTCCAAAATACCATGTACCCCCTAGATGCAATCAAAAAAACAATGGGAGGATGACATAGGCTTAACCCCATAGGATTAACCCCACTCAGTGGACCAGAATATGGTCTAAACCCCCCTTTAAATCCATATCAACGAAAACGGAAGAACTCACTCTGAAACTCACCTACAGCTGGTGCCTAACAACAAGAAAATTAGCGCTAATATGCGTAGGAACCTCACCAAATGCTGGAGAGGGTGCACCTCCACAGGCACATACCTCCACATGTGGTGGGAATGTCCCAAAATCCAACTATTCTGGACAACAGCCATATGAGAAACAGCCTTACTAAAAAAATTAACAAATAAACTGAAACTGACACAGGGACAAATAGAAGAAGACGCCTTCACCCCGGTATGGCTCCCCTTTATCACATACACAGCTCAACAAGACAACAACAAGAATCCATCAACAGCATACAAATCAATCTGGCTAACCTGATCCAAAACACCCACCCACCCCACTCACACATGAAGACAAAGCTCACCACAGCCAATCACAAGCAAACAACCACACCCTAGGCCAACCCCAACCTCTCTCACCACCAAAGGAACACAAGTGAATAGCAGAGAACCTGCACAAGCGATGTTGACACAAAACCCCACACATACATTAAGTAAAATAGAAACATCGCCACCTGAGCCCACCCCCACCCATCTTCTCCCCCTTTTCTTCCTAATGTAACACTAATGTCTCAGCAAATGAAACTGATCTGTAAAATGTTACTTGAAAATAAATGCACATACTTTTGTAAACCAAGAAAATCTTCAATAAAAATACATTTTTTAAAAATGCCCGTTAAATGCCCTATCACTTTTAATGTCGCTTCTTGTTTGGCCCTATGACTTGTGGCTGAGTGGAGATTTGAACCTGGGTCTCCCTGGCCACACAGGCCTACCCTTCTCAAAAGGAGAGACAAAGGTTTCCAACTTCGCTGAAGCACAGGAGAAAAGTCAGGTCATGCAATGACCTAAAGAGATAGCCTAAAGAGATAGTATGTCACAGTCACAAAATTAATACATAAGGCAACTGGCTGTAAGAAAAGCAAAAAAAAAAAAAAAAAAAAGTTAAAAAACTCTCTCTCTCTCTATATATATATATATTCTAACCCTATCAAGTGGACCAGCAGCAACTGGTGTGGGTGGGGAAGGGAACAGCTGCCAAAGGCATATACAACTCTTCCTTTAAGGCTTTCTTTAAAAAATGGAATACATCCTAACTTGTCTCCAAAAGGATGGGGGGGGGGACACCTTCCAGGCCTCCTGGTGGAAAAGATCCCTAGAGAGGGGGCCACCAAAGGTAAGGCTGTGTCTCCAGCAGCCACCATCCTGTACTAAGCACATTTCCCTGAGAGGAAGCGCCAGGGAATTCATAGGACCTGCTTCTGAATAAACCTATGTAGGATTTGTGCTGCCGTTTCCAGATTTTGTGCTATAGATACAATGACAACACACCGGTAGAGTAGCACAGTGGATATTTCCCAGCCAACATTTAAAAAGAAAACGGATTGCACCATGGTGTAAAATGCCTTTCAGAGCATCTTTTTTCAACCCCCCCCCTCCATAACTGAATAAGCAAACCTACAGTTGTGTTCGCCATCTCTCGAGTGTTCTGCCACATGGCTGGAGACGGACAGCCTGGAGGGCTCTGGGCCTTCTGGAACAGGCTGCTGGAGGGAGCAGCTGCTGGTGCTGCTGGCGCTGGTGTGCCAAATGGTCACAGCCACGTTGCCCGTCCCCTTCTGAGGCTGCCTTTGAATCATCAGATTCAAGACAGGGCTCAGCCACTGTCAGGTTTTCCCACCAGGGAAATTACACTGGATTTTAGAATACAGGAAGATGAAAAACTGTATTGCAACAAGTCAGATAATCGGCTAATTAGCACAGGGTCATAAGAATATATAGGAAGCGGGTGGTGTTGTGGTCTAAACCACTGAGCCACTGGGCTTGTTGATCAGAAGGTTGGCAGTTCAAATTCCCATGATGGTGGTGAGCTCCTGTTGCTCTGTCCCAGCTCCTGCCAACCTAGCAGTTTGAAAGCACACCAGTGCAAGTAGATGAATAGGTAACACTGCGGCAGGAAGGTAAATGGCATTTCCGTGTTTTCTGCCACTCATCACGGTGTCCCATTGTGCCAGAAGCAGTTTAGTCCTGCTGGTCACATGACCCAGAAAGCTGTCTGTGGGCAAACACTGGCTTCCTCAGTCTGAAGCGAGATGAGCGCCACACTCCATAGTTGCCTTTGACTGGACTTAACCATCCAGCGGTCCTTTACCTTAACCCAGGCATAGGCAAACTTGACCCTTCAGATGTTTTGGGACTACAACTCCCATCACCCCTAGCTAACAGGACCAGTGATGGGAACTGTAGTCTCAAAACATCTGGAGGGCCGAGTTTACCTATTCCTGCCTTAACTCATAAGAACATGAGAAGAGCCTTCTGGATCAGGCCCAGAAGGGGGGGCCATCTAGTTCAGCATGCTGTTCTCAATGTGGTCAGCCGGATGCCCCCCGTGGAAACCCACAAGCAGGACTTAAGCACAGGAGCCCCCTCCCTTCCTGTGGCTCCCAGGAACAGGCATGCAGAAGCATTGCTGTCTGAGTAGCCATTAATAGCCCTCTTCTCCATGAACATGTCCATTCATGTTGGTGGCCATCCCTGCCTCCCGTGGGAGTGAGTTCCACAGGATATCCGCCATCCGCCTGACCCCGCATCTCCAGGAGCCGTAGCCAGCGCAGGTATTGGAAGGACTTGGGAGCAGCACAGGCCCACACAGAAAGGCACCTACACCAAGACAGACCTGCTGGTTCGCATAACACAGCATGGTCTCCACTGACTGACTGTGGTCATCGAGGGTTTCAGGGTCTCTCCCGGAGCTACCTGGAGATGCTGGGGAATGAATCTGGGACCTTCTGTATACAAAATAAATGCTCTACCCCTGAACCATGGCCCTTCCCCTGCCAACGGGATGTCAGAGAAGTCAGACCACCACAGCAAAAACGGAAAGATTACTTTCCTAGTTCAAAGAATACAGCACGGAAAGTAGATCGTCATAAAGGTGGAAAGTTAGATTTCCTGTTTAGCAGCCTTTTTTTTTAAAAAAAAGAGCATTTCCTTCTTACCAAATGCTTTCACTTGCTATGTAAGTCACCTGACGTGGGCTGGGCAGGTACAGAAACAACTAACCGTAAGAAACAGTGCACAGAATGTCCATGGTGTCTCTTGCACATTGCAATCATGTTTTTATTTATTTAATTACAGGCACCTGCATTTTAGAAAGACCACAGTAAAGCAGTTAGGTTTTGCTGGGGGGGGGGGGATTTCTGTTGCTTCTGGTAGAAGCTTTTTTCAAAGCCAAATTTGCATCACAAGAAAGGCGGGCCAGTACAGATTTTCATTGCAGTTATGATGGTTAAAGTCCCTGTTATGAATGGGGGGGGCAGATTCCCCCATAATTCCTGGTCCCCCCCCCAGATCCCCCCCATAAGTTCTAGAGTTAGTAAATGTAGGGGATTGAATGCTTGCCGTCTTCACCCAGGTGTGAGACAGCTGAGCAGTGCAGAAATGCAGCCTGAATCACCTGGGGAGAAGAACCATCCTGTAACACAAAGGAAGGTGCCTAGTTGGTTTTTAAAAATCAATTCTATTAAGAGTTTTCAACATACAATACAATAAAAGCCAAACTAATCTAAAGAAGATAAATAGGACAGAAGCAAGAATAAGCAAAAGAAGAAAATAAAAAAGAAGAGAAGAAGAAAACTAAAAATAAAATAAAATAAAAACCAGGTCCACTATTACAATTATATCATAACCCTTATTCCACACACAGAAGAGTGAGCCATCCCAGCTCTCACCTGGGAGCTTCCCCCTCTTCCCCCAGTCTCCCACCCTGAGAGATCCTCTCTATCATCTGGTGGCTCTGATGGTGTTTCCTGCTTGGCAGGGGGTTGGACTCGATGGCCCTTGTGGTCTCTTCCAACTCTATGATTCTATGATTCATCCATCACCTTCCTGGAAGCATCTTCATCAATCCAAGATAGGAAACTTCAAAAAACGAAGCATAGATATAGATAGACTTAACTGAGAGAAAACAAGAATTAAAGAAAACAGAAAAACAAAATAAGAAGAGAAACAAAAGAAAAGAAAAGAGGATCTTCTGATTCTCTCTGCTGCTGATTATGTATATGACAATTATGCAAAATATTCAAAGTATGCCAGGATACCATCTAGCTGCATTAATATCCAGCCTTTTCTCAGTCTGCTAGGTGTTGTTTTCTCAGTCTCCAGTCCCCCAGGCATCTCAAATTTGCCGTTTTCCACTCAAAAAGTCCAAAAGTAGCTCTTCAGTTATTATTATGTGACCAAAATAGTCCTTCTGTGGTCCAATATGATGAATTTCTCCCCAGGTTCTCTAACAAATCTTAATAGTGTAATAGTCTGTACTTATTTGCTTGTGTCTTCATTAAACCATAGTCAGTTCCTTATATTCCAGTCCCATTTCCTGTTGGTCCTGCTTTATCCTGATTTAAAGAAAAAAGGAAAAACCCTTCTTCCATTCTTTTCCAAACCAATCACTGAGAGCTTAGAGGCTTTTTCTTCCATGTTTTCTTCAGTTTCTGCCCTCGGCCCTTTCTCTCTCTGCCTCATCTCTGCCATCTCCGATTGCCTCTTAAACCCCTTCCTTTCTCCTCTTTCCATCCTCCCATCCACTCCAGCTCCTGCTGCTGTCCCATCCTCAGGCAGAAGTCAATCCGCATCTTTCCCCACAGCTCCTGTGCATTCTGTAGTCTGACAGAGATCAGATCTAACTTCCCTTAAAGTTCTGCGCACCTCGGATCTTAACTCTGCCAGCTGTTCATCTGGGAGGCTTTGTAGGATATCAACGACTGGAGAAGCATCTGGTGTTGGCTTTGCCACATTGGGTTTTGCTAAGCTCCCCCTTGGGAGAAGTTCCACTTCCAGGAACTTGCCTCTGCTTGCACATTCCTTCCTCTTAAGAACCTCTGTTTCATTTTCGCAGCCAACACAGCACGTACAAGACAGAGATTTATAGGCTGTCTAAATTGAAAATGTAAAGCAGATTCAGAGCTATCTTATCAGTTAATAATAATAATAAATTAATTTTTATTTATATCCCGCCCTCTCCAGCCGAAGCCAGGCTCAGGGCGGCTAACAACAATAAAATTAATTCAAATCAATTTGATGGCAACCATTGGGCTAGAGTTCTGTGAAGATTGCTAAAGGAGGGAGTCAGGCTGTGCCCTGGCCAAAGGCCTGGTGGAACAGCTGTCTTGCAGGCCCTGTGGAAAGATGTCAAGTCCCGCAGGGCCCTAGTCTCTTGTGGCAGAGCATTCCACCAGATCGGAGCCACAGCCGAAAAAGCCCTGGCTCTGGTTGAGGCCAGCCTAACCTCTCTGTGGCCTGGGACCTCCAAGATGTTTGAAGATTGTAAGTTCCTCTGTGGGACATACCAGGAGAGGCGGTCCCGTAGGTACGAGGGTCCTAGGCCGTATAGGGCTTTAAAGGTTAAAACCAGCACCTTAAACCTGATCCTGTACTCCACCGGGAGCCAGTGCAGCTGGTATAGCACTGGGTGAATGTGATCTCGCAGCGAGGACCCAGTAAGGAGTCTCACTGCAGAATTCTGCACCCGCTGGAGTTTCTGGGTCAGTCTGAAGGGCAGCCCCACGTAGAGCGAGTTACAATAATCCAGTCTGGAGGTGACCGTCGCATGGATCACAGTGGCTAGGTCAGGGCGAGAGAGATAAGGAGCCAACTGCTTAGCATGGCGGAGATGAAAAAATGCCGCCTTTGTTATAGCTGCAATCTGCACCTCCATGGAGAGGGAGGTATCGAAGATTACACCCAAACTCTTAACAGACGGTGCTGGCACTAATTGCACCCCCGCAAGAGATGGGAGTTGCCCCCCCCATCCCATATTGTCCCGACCCAACCAAAGGACCTCTGTCTTGGAAGGATTTAACTTCAACCAGCTTCCCCGTAACCATCCAGCCACAGCTTCCAAACATCTGGTCAGTGTGTCTGGGGCCGAGTCAGGATGGCCATCCATCAACAGATAGAGTTGGGCGTCATTGGCATACTGATGGCAGCCCAGCCCAAAACTCTGGACAAGCAGGGCGAGGGGGTGCATAAAGATGTTGAAAAGCATCGGGGAGAGGATTGCACCCTGAGGCACTCCACACACCAAGGAGTGGCGCGATGACAGTTGCCCCCCCCAGCACCACCCTCTGTCCCCGACCAGAGAGAAACGAGCGCAGCCATTGAAGGACTGTGCCCTGGATCCCCACGTCGGTAAGGCGGTGGTCCAGGAGTTCGTGATCGACCAAGTCAAAGGCTGCTGACAGGTCTAGAAGAATCAGCAGCCCGACACGCCTTGATCCAGCTGCCTGCGGAGATCATCTGTTAGGGCGACCAGAGCCGTCTCGGTCCCATGACCAGCGCAGAAGCCAAATTGGAATGGATCCAGGGCCAATGTTTCATCCAGAAACTCACCAAGCTGTTCAGCAACCGCTCTCTCAATCACCTAACCGAGGAATGCAAGATTCGAAACCAGGTAGTAATTGGATAGATCTAAGGGATCTAATGATGCTTTCTTTAAGAGCGGACACACCACTGCCTCCTTCAATTCCCCTGGGAATGTCCTGGTGCCTAGGGATGATTGATGATATCCCCCAGGGGGGCCCGCACCTCGTCTGGACACGCTCTAATCAGCCAGGACAGGCACAAGTCAAAAGGACTGGTGGTGGGCTTTCCAGCTCGGAGGAATCTGTCCACATCGACTGGGGATATCTGGTCAAAGTGGTCGAATACTGGACCCGAGGACAGTCGAGGGGCCTCCTGTTTCGTTATTGTATCCAAATTGGCAGGGAGGTCACGGCGGAGCAACAGGACCTTCTCCGCAAAAAAGCTCGCAAATGCCTCACAGCTGTGTGTCAAATTGTTATTTAAATTTGGCTGTCCCTCCAGGGACGTTATAGACCTTTATAGATAGTAAATAATTGCACCAGGAGAGATAGCGGATGCAATGGAGGTCGAGAAGTAAGACTTCTTAGCGGCCTTCACTGCCATCTCGTAGGTTTTCATAAAAACCCTATAAGATGTTCTTGAGGCTCCGTCACGGGCACTCCGCCATACTTGCTCTAGCCATCTGAGGTCCCGCTTCATTTTCCAGAGCTCCTCAGTAAACCAGGGAGCCCGGTTTCTGTGGGATCGCAGAGGGTGCTTAGGTGCGATCTCATCGATGGCTGCTAGGAGCTGGGTATTCCAGCCCTCAACAAGCTCAGTCAATGAGTCACCAAGGGGAGCAAGGTCCCGCAAGGCTTGATGGAATCTATCAGGGTCCATCAGCCTCTGCGGGCGAGCCCAAATCGGCTCGCCACCTAAGCAGGGTGGGGGTGGAAAGTCAATCCTGGCTTTCAGAGCGTAGTGATCAGACCATGGCACCTTCATTGAAGGAGACATGATCACATCTATACCTACGCCAAAGATCAAATCCAGTGTGTGGCCTGCTTGATGTGTGGGGCCCGAAACAAATTGGGAGAGCCCTAGTGTCACCATGGAAGACACCAGGTCCAGAGCCTGTGAGGAGGGTGGCATCAGCGTGGATGTTGAAGTTCCCCAATACCAATAGGTTAGGGAACTCCAAGGCCCAGCCAGCCAGAGCCTCCAGCAGGCCTGACAGGGTGGCTGCTGGTGCGCTAGGTGGCCGGTACACCAGCCAGACAGCCAAGCTCTCCTCGGAGCCCCACACTAGGCCAACACATTCAATGCCGGGGATTGATGGCGATGGTAGAGCCCTGAAAGAACAATCTTCCCAGATTAATAATGCCACCCCTCCCCCCCCGACCCACAGTCCGCGACTGGTGGAGAACGGAGAAACCCGGGGGCGCCATCTCTCGTAAGGTAACTGTTGCCCCTTCGCGCACCCAGATCTCCGTCACACAAGCCAGGTTGACCCCCTGCGAGGTAAATAAATCTTTCAGGGTGGCGGTTTTGTTGCCAATAGACCTGGCATTGCACAGCACCAGTGACACCCTACCCTCGTCCCTCGGGACGGGGCGCAGATTGGAAGGGGTACAAGCATATCCGTATCTCGGTCCCCTTCGCCGATAACATCTGCCCCCACCACCATACCTCCCTCGCCCCTCCACGGTAGCAATCCCAAGCCTCATACTAGCCTCCATTGATGGCAATTGGTGTTATTCTTTCCTAGCCTAGTTGTTCTACTTATAGTATCAACAACTCAATAATTCTAATTAGTCGAGTAGAACAAGCCAGCTAACCTCAGCTACCTCTCTGATTATATGAAACTATTATGTTCTTTATCAGCCTACTATTATAATATTAGACAAACCAATTAATAAAATTAAAAAATAACCTCCAAAACATTCCACAGCTAAACAGAACTACCATATAACGTACATAAAAGAAGAAAAAACACCTAAATAACAGGAGAACAACAATCAAGCATCTCACAGTAAAGGTAAAGGTACCCTTGCCTGTACGGGCCAGTCTTGACAGACTCTAGGGTTGTGCGCCCATCTCACTCAAGAGGCCAGGGGCCAGCGCTGTCCGGAGACACTTCCGGGTCACGTGGCCAGCGTGACATCGCTGCTCTGGCGAGCCAGAGCCGCACACGGAAACGCCGTTTACCTTTCCGCTAGTAAGCGGTCCCTATTTATCTACTTGCACCCGAGAGTGCTTTCGAACTGCTAGGTTGGCAGGCGCTGGGACCGAGCAACGGGAGCGCACCCCGCCGCGGGGATTCGAACCGCCGACCTTTCGATCGGCAAGCCCTAGGCGCTGAGGCTTTTACCCACAGCGCCACCCGCGTCCCACTCACAGTCCCATCTCACAGTAAGCAAGCAAAAACTTAAATATTATCATGAAACAAAGGACTAAAACAAATGGCAAAGGAAGGGGGGAGGGGGAAAGGGGGGGAAAAGGTTCTTGTAGCAGACGAAGTTCTTGTAGCATCATGCGCCAGCTCAAGTCTGCTCAAATGATCTCTGAATCTGCCAACCTGAACAACCAGGCGACATCGGGGGATGGGCATAGGAAGGCGGGGCAGGATCAGTAAATGCCCTGTTTGATGTCAGTGCTGTGCCCGATGGTCTTGGGCAACTATTCTCTCAAAGAATAGTTGTATTCTTTCGAAGTCGCCAGTAATTAATTTAAACCTTTTGGTTTATTTTCTAGCCTGTTAACCAGTGTTTTTTCAGCCCCCAGCAGCCCACCTATTCTTTGGTGCTAATTAACTGACAGATAGAAAATCCAATTAGTATTTACTTCTAGTCTTAAAGGTAAAGGGACCCCTGACTGTTAGGTCCAGTCACAAACGACTAGGTTTTCAGCGCTCATCTCGCTCTATAGGCCGAGGGAGCCGGGGTACAGCTTCCGGGTCATGTGGCCAGCATGTCTAAGCCTCTTCTAGCGAACCAGAGCAGCACACAGAAATGCCGTTTACCTTCCCACCAGAGCGGTACCTATTTATCTACTTGCACTTTGACGTGTTTTCGAACTGCTAGGTTGTCAGGAGCTGGGACAGAGCAATGGGAGCTCACCCCGTTGCGGGGATTTGAACCACCAACCTTCTGATCGGCAAGCCCAAGAAGCTCAGTGGTTTAGACCGCAGCGCCACCCACGTCCCACTTCTAGTCTCAGAATAGTTAAAAGAATGAGGTTTGCTGACCTAACGCCCTAATTTAAGGGCCATTGTGTGGTGCATGTTCCTTCCTTGAGATGTTCCTCCACCCCTGAAAACGTCTGTCTCTGGCATGATGAATGTCTCCTTCTGAAGACATGTGAGGTTTATCCCTGAACTCCCTTATCTCAAAAGGGAGTTTTGGTATACCTTGGTTTCTTAATCAATACATTTCATCTCTGTATAAGCAGTCGATGACCAGTCCACCATCTTTCCTCCCCAGAGGTCCACAAACAATTAACTTTTGTGGTTTTGTGAGACCCTCCTCCCATGAGAGGAAGATGATCAGAGATGGAGGTCAAGGTTAGAATTTCAGTGTCCAATGATATAAGCTGGGAGAGGGGAGGTTGCTGGGAGGCATGATGTCACCGTAGGAATAAAAGGGGTTTAGAGGAACAGGAGGAGAATTCCATGCAGGGCTGGCTGGGAAAGGCTGCATGCAGAGACCAGGGAGCCTGGCTGTTTACTGCTCTGGGCCCAAGCAGGCTGTATCTATGAGGGGAGCAACAAGAGACGCTCTTGGGGTGGAATGCTCTGCACCCCCTGCACCTAAACTCAGGTGTAAATATGTGTAAATAAACCATTTTTCTAAAAGACACTGCCGTCTCCACTGTGCCTTAATCCATAGGAACACAAACCCTGGTTACGTGCCAAGACCCCTGGAATCTTGCACCTGCTCAGCAGAGACAGGGGTAAAGCCCCCTTCCCTGTATATTGCCATCCTGATAAAAACCACACCTTCCCCACTGCTGCCTCTGTAGCTAAATAAAACAGAAAATGAAGATGCGGCTGCAAGAGATGCAATGAGAAGCACGTATAGTTAGGCCCATAGAGAATAAAAGTTTGAGAAGAGGTTTAAGGCATGGCTGCAGAAAGAAGTTCTTGTGAGATTTCCCGACATAACCACACTTGGGACCCTATGTGCTCTCGGGGCAGCAAGGGCCTTGCCATTTGCTGTTCTGACACAACAACATGTATTGGGCCAGCCCTGTGGTGAGGAAGTTGCCAGGGTACGTCCACACACCATGACCTGTAGCTCCTAACTGGACATGATAGCCTGGAAGGCAAATTCTGAAAAATGTCCCTGCTTCTGGGACACCCACAAACCAAAAGTCTTCTCCTGTGATAGCAGAGTGTGAGGGCCAATCCATAGGCAAAGTGGAGTAGAAACATAGCCTGAAGCCCCCTACATCCAGAAACAAGAGGCCATTCATCATGTTAGATAGATCAGTGCTCCTCAAACTTGGGTCTCCAGATGTTCTCAGACTACAGCTCCCATCATCCCCAGCCAGCTTAGCCAAATGGTTATGGATAATAGGAGCGGTAGTCCAACATCTGGGGATACAAGCTTGAGGAACCATGGGCTGGATTTACCCTCCAGATTCAGAGGCAGTATATCACTGAATGTCAGTACTGGCGAGCAAGAGGAGCAGAGGGCTGTTTCCTCCATGACGCATTTGCTGGTTTCCTAAGGCATCTGGCTGGACCACGACATCACAGGGGGCTGCATCCAATGGACCTTTGGTCTGACGGAGGAGGGCTCTTCATGCCCTTATTTTTAGAAACAACCCCCACCAACTGGGAAAGGTCAAGATATTCAAGGGTGACACCTGAGCACCAGGGTGGGGCAACCTTTGCATAATAACATTCAGGTTTTGCATAAGACACTCTCTGTGTGGTGCCATGAGCATCCCCTCCACCCAAATAAAAGCGGCACTAGCAAAGTTGTATATCTAACACAAAAAGCACCACGTAAGAATAGAAACATGAGCTGTCGACAGCAATGAACATTAGACCCATGTTCTGCCAGCATCCCCAAGAAAGAAGTTAGTCGTTCAAAATTTTTTAAAAATTAAACATTTAGGAGTTCATTTCCTTCTCTCTTTTTTAGCAATTAAAAGTTTGAAATAAGTGATTCTTTTAAGTATAGTACAAGTGGACCCTAGAAGTCCCTTACCTTTTGACTGTGAGGATTCAGGTGTCCTAAAGAGGCCCCTTCCGCAGTTTCCTGTGGTAACCAGTTTGCAAACGTGCCCCGAAAACCTTCCTAATGTACTGAACCAAACTTGCAGGCAAAATTGTGAGAGTGCGGCACCAGGTCAATTCAGACCCCGCAGCCAGCCAGTGTTGCCTCTTTATCTCCATGAAGGTGAAAATCAAGATGTTGGCACTTACCCAGAAGGCGTCTTTGAACTGCAGGTGTGTCATGAGGAGCTGCTGAAAGGTCCCCTTTGGGCAGGCTTCCCCACAGCACCAAAAGTTTGACGGAGAGGAACCCAGTTGGCTCCGGCTGCCAAGTACACGGAAGCCGAAAGAGGAATGCTCTCTTTTGCAGCTTGCAAAACAGCTCTGGGCGGTTTAAGGAAGCTGAGTGTGAAATGACTTGCTACTCCGAAGGAGAAAGCACACCCCAAACCTCACAGGTCTCCCCTTCCTCTTTCCCTCCTCTTGCCCCACCCCTGTGCTCTGCTATCAACCTCACTTCAGTTCTGGCAAATGGTGAGTATTGAAATGAGGAAGCAAAAAAACACCCTATCATCTGTGTGCAAATGAGGCAGGTTTTTTTGGGGGGGGGGTTAGTGACAAGATTAGCTACACCCCAGAAAGCCAAAGTGTTGTCTGATCAATGGACAAAGCTACAAACTCTGGGAAGAAAACTGAGAGCAGGCCCATTCTGTTGACCACGGAGGCTGCATTTCTTGGTGCAAAGCAGTTTGCGTGTGTTTTTGGTAATCTTTTGTGCTGGGCTCAAATCATACCCACAGGAAGCAGACCTGTGACATTGCAGGCTCAGCAGTTGCTGCAATAACAGAAGTATTTTCCAATTCTCATAAAAATTAAGGAAATGGGTAGATGGCACTTGCTTCAGCTTAGCCTATTTGGATCAATATGCAGCTTTTGGATGTGCTGTGTTCATTCATTGCAGCTGTGAATATGAATGAAGTGGTAGCACACAAGGAACGTCCCTGGAATACTAATAGAGAGTCTTCTCCCATCAATATCACTGGGCGAGAAGTTTTAAAATGTGACATTTCAGTCGCTGTTTGCAGACGGACCCGAGAACCATCATTTCCTCTGTTATGCCATTTGCAGATAAAACGTAGCAGAGGTTGCTTTTTGCCTGGCTATTTAGCTGGCGAGCACTTTCTTCAAATGAAATGGCAAACATTTTCACTGTTGCTAAGCTGGAAACAAAGAGCAGAAGAGAGTTAGATGCTCAGTAGAACAAAGAAACTTCCAAAGTATCTTCAAAGGGAAATGTAATTCAATGTACAAAATACATGCCCATTAAGAAGCAGCTCTTGAAGTAGTTAATGATGAGCTTTCAATATAACAAGCAGTGCTCTGAACTGGGCTCAGAAATGCACTAGAAACCAGAACAGCTTAAGCAGGAACAAAATCAGATGCTCTGAAAAGCCAGAAGTGCCTGCATGTGTCAAAATCGCTGTAGTGGCTTCCATCAGAGAATCAGGGCCAGAACTAGAGATCTTTGCCTCTGGGACAAACAACATGAAACATGCCCCTAAGCCAAGCCTGCATTTTGCAATGTAAAATATTAACAACAGTTGTAATACCATGACAAACAACAAGAATATATTATTTAAATATGTATTTTAATGTATACCGTAGATCAAGAAAGGTACTGCTCAGTCCATGAGGATGCCTGCGTGGTTAATGAGCAGAGTAAAAATGCTATCAGATGCAAGGAGGCTTCCTTTAGAAAATGGAAGCCTTATCCAATTGAGGAGAACAGAAAGGAGCACAAATTTTGGCAAAAATGCAAGCAGGCAATAAGGGATGCTCCGCATGCTTCATCCTAGTTTTGGCCCTTCTCCGTGTTACGGTTTTGAGCTGAAAACTCATTTTGCGGTGCCTGGGTTATGCTGGAGAGAAGGACCAGCTGGATACCACGCCTGTGCTTCAGAGGGACTAGAAGTGGGGGCATCACATGCTCTGCAAGTTGCACCCCAGAATCCCTCACTGAGCAGGGGTGAGGATGCGCACCACAGTGACTGCTGAGCCCCCAGCACTATCACAGATGCCAGAAATCTCTGTGCACTACGTGGCACTTAGAGCCAGCCCAAGACTGGGGGGAAGAATCCAAGCAGAACATAAACCTGCCTCATCAGTTGTATTATTCCCTGCCTCTCATGAACTTTAACAAGACCACCTTCCCATTTGTAAGCACATTATATGCATATAAATTGCTCTAAATCAAAGTGCTCAGTTTCACTAGTGGAGGCTGGATTGACTCAGGGGTGCCCTCCAGAGGTGGCTGGACCACAATTTCTATCAGCCTCAGTCAGCAAAACCCAATGGTTGGGGGCGGGGGTAGAATTCTAATCCGGGCATAGGCAAACTCGGCCCTCCAGATGTTTTGGGACTACAGTGCCCATCATCCCTGACCACTGGTCCTGTTAGCTAGGGATGATGGGGGTTCTAGTCCCAAAACATCTGGAGGGCTGAGTTTGCCTATGCAAACTAACAGTATCTGGAGTGGTTCTAATCTAACAGTATCTGGAGTGGACTGCATTGACTACCCTGGCATGAACTGAGTATCAGTCATGGGGGACAATAAGGAATTGCCTCCACACCAATACTTTGCACCCTGACTCCAATTTGTGGGCCTTGTGATTTCGAGTGAAAACAAAGTCAATTCCACAAGCTTGAAGTCCGACCACCCTCCTTTTCCACAGCACATCCCATTCTCCAAATTGCTTGTGCCAATTGCAGTGGGAGAAGCAGCAGGAAAAGTTGTGCCTTGGAGGGAGAGATGCTGGCTTCAAGAAGCCAGTCTCATCTGTGAATATACAGTGGTACCTCGGGTTAAGTACTTAATTCGTTCCAGAGGTCCGTTCTTAACCTGAAACTGTTCTTACCCTGAAGCACCACTTTAGCTAATGGGGCCTCCTGCTGCCGCCACACGATTTCTGTTCTCATCCTGAAGCAAAGTTCTTAACCCGAGGTACTATTTCTGGGTTAGCGGAGTCTGTAACCTGAAGCATCTGTAACCCGAGGTACCACTGTATATTCTTCTAATCTCACTCTGTCCTATTGTCCATCCCATTCCCTAAGCAGGAAAAGCCAGCGGGGATGGGGGCTGCCTTGGCCTGGGGGAACCTCTGCCAACCTTGCCCCCTCCAGAGATGTTCTGGACTGCAGTTCCTGTGATGCTACAGCTGAGTCCTAGTCCAGAATATCTGGAGGACAGTGGCAAAGGCTGGTCTAGGGCGTAGCAAATATTTTTCTATTCCAGACCAGCCTGAAAGGCCTGTTGCTTCACCTGCAAATGGAGGGGTGGAGGCTGTTAAGAGAGGAGAGCTTATTCCTCTAGCAGCCAGTCATGCAAACCCACTTCCTCCAGTGTCACTCCAATGAAATCAATGAGTCTATTCAGCAGTGCCTGCGAGCCTTATCTACTGGCAGCTCCTGAAATAAGGAACTGGGCTGTTTCTTCCCATCTTACAGCTGTAACAAAATGGAGCAAGCAGAATTTGCTAATCCACATAAAACAGCAGCTGCTGCCTCTGCTGCCACCCTGTCCCCATTCACTCCCTTCTCCTTTCCGTGAGTATTCCACCGCAGACGTGGCTGGGCACCCGTGGAGAGCCCAGGCTGAGCACCAGAACTCCCTGCCGAGGATCCTCTTGCTGCTGCCCTTCTCTCTCGCTCCAGCCTAGAAGCAGGCCACATTCACAGGTGCTTACCATGACCATGCAAATAGGCTGGCTCCCCAAAGAGACCACACCTGCTTTGCTGTTCCCTGGGCTTTTTAAGTCAGTGCAGGATGGCAGCTAAGTGAAGGCAATAAGGTAGGAAGAGCCTGCAGCAGCTAGACTGGGGACTGGGACTGGCCGCCGGGACCAGTGGTGTAGCATGGGGGCCCCCGGGTGCATCTTCTGGAGGGGGTGTGACTAGGCACCCCACAACAGGCTCCCACCAGAGCCTGGCTCCGGGATGCAAGTGAGCTGCTGAAGCATCTTCTTCACACCCAGCCACAGCTCCACTCGTCCCAGCCCCCTCCCAGCTCCTGGGGTCCCAGGCGGGGGCAGGGGTACACGGAGGGTGCCTGGTGGTGGCTGGGGGTGTTGGCTCCCTGAATATTGGGGGGTGCTGGGCCCTCTGCCTCAAACTATTGAGGGGGCTAAAGCCCCCTGCGCCCCCTATGCCCAGCACCGCTGTACCAGTATAAAGGGAAGTTGCAGGTCTAATTCTGGTCTCACCAGAATTGTGCTGGGCCTGCTTGGACTCTGGAGAACCAGACTTCTAAGGTTGGATTTCCTCTGCAGAAGACCCTTTGCCACACTAAACTGAGCCAGCCAAAATAAAGCCAGTCATATAAAGCAGCAACCAGTAATCATTGCTCCTCCAGATGTTGCTGAACTACAACTCCAATCAACCCAAGCAAGCATGGCAAATAGCCAGGGAGGATGGGAGTTGTAGTTGAGCCACATCTGGAGGGCCAAATGTTCCTCACACTTGGCACAGAGGGTTAAATCGAAAGGTAGCCATGCTCACAGTAGACAAACTGAGATGAATGTGCAACTTAGGTAATTGCAATGGACATCCTCTGAGTAGAAAGTAGTTGCATATGACTCATATACCAGAGGTAACTCATCAGCATGTGTCCTCTATGTAGAGGAGGGTGAAAGGTTTAGTAAGCTGTTTGTGAGGTTTTATACCACAAATCTATTTACTACAAGTGTTTTCACATTTACTCTAAAATGCTAAATTTGTCTTTGGTGTTTTCTGAAGTTTCCAACTGTTGAGACAAGAAAAAACAAACTGATGCCTTCTTCTCTACTACGGTCTTCTTCCCATAACCCTGAACAGCCTGCCCCCTGCCCCATATTCTAGTGCTGGTTTTTGAGCCCTCCTCTCTTCCACTCCCTTCCTCTTCAGGCTGGCCAAAGACTGAAGGGCTCAGCTCTAATTCCCACTGCAGAAGCAAAGCTCTTTTACAACACAAACCTATGCAGGTTTACTCCGCAGTCATTCCAGTTACTTAACAGACCTTACTTCCATGTCAGGGTGCTTGACTGCACCATTAGGGCTTTGAGAGTTATTTGTTATATATTTCTTCCAACAGCTCTGTAAGTATTTGGATCTGTACTGTATGTATTTTCCCTTCCCTACCAGTCAGAGACCACCGAGACCTTATCTGATGCCCTCAGTAACAACCATAATCTCCAGATTCCACTGGGAAAAAGTTAAGTTTCTAAAGTTTTTATATCCTGAGATACAAGGCAAATTGAGGATGCCACTTGTCTCATTTTTTGGTAAGAAATTAGTGCGGACTTCTAGTGGGTGAGAGGGTGCGGGTGGTTGGGCGAGAGAGAAAGCACATCTACCTGCCTGGTCTGTGCTCTTGGGCAGAGATAAATGTACGGGTGAGAAAGACATGCGTGTCTGTGGTCTTTGGGTGCATAAGAGTACACTCTTTCCTGTACAGCAACAGAATCAGTATCTCCACAATCAGGGCCGGAAGGACAGCGTTTCCTTCCCAGGGCAAGCCTGATGTTGTTGTGTTATGCCATGTCCCCCACGGCAGCCATTTTGTGACTGGTGCCCACCAGACTTCCACAGCACTTCCATGTTGATTCATGTTTTCTTTTTGAACTTATTTATTTCATTTATTGTTTCCCACAGAGCAATCCAAAGCGATTTTAACAATAAAAACAATTTCAAATCCAGTACACATACATACAAACTGGGATAAAAATCGCCACTTAAAAGGCTTGATGGAAAAGGGAAGATCTTAAATAGGTGTTGGAAAGACAGGCATTGCACCTGCCTGGTATTTAGCAGGCAGTGTTTCTGAAATGCACATACACCTAGCAGAAATCACTGGGAGATGCAATCCTGGCTTGATACAAATATACTTTCAAGTTAAGCATTTAGGATCCTAACAAATGACAAGGAATACATAGCAACAGTGAAGTGTGATACTGTGGACATGGAGACTCACCTGGTCCCTTTGCCACTTTCTTTTAAGCGGCTGGAGAAAACAAGGCTTTCAGGGGCATGTAGTTAACAGGGCTTTAAAGAATTTTGATTTGCTGTTTCAAACCAATGTTGGCTTTTAAAGCTTGTATCTGTATCCCTGCATTATATTTATTTCATGTAAACCACGTTGTGTGCTTTTGGGAGAATAGTGGGTCTAATGTATTAATTTAGCCCTAGTTAAGGGAGTCATAGCAAGAATGACAAGAAAAAATGAGGACATTTTGAGTTTTTAATCTTTAGTGTTTAAAGTTTGTTTCTTACTTAAATACAATACACTTTCTAAAGCGATTATCATTACAGTAAAAATAATTGCTATCTAGCTGCAAAAATAAGATTCTCAGATTATAAACACCATCTACAGAAGTTAATATACACAGAAACCTTACAAATATGTAAGGCTTTAGTCCTTCTGGATATTCATACAGAAAGATTCTTACAAAGATGAAACAAACACCATAATAGTTTTTCCTCTTTCCCAAAATCTAACACAAACTAGTGGTATTCTCTATCCTATCACATAGTCACATCTTTGCATTTTTTCCAAGTATGTTTCAAAAAGCAGGACTAAAACATGAAATGCTGGAGAAGGCTTCTGCTCCCTTTAAAAGTACAATAGGTTTGTAGTACCAAAATTATGGAGGCTAAAACATCGAAGGCAGTGTACAAAGAAACCCAGGGACGCAGACACTGCTGCAGACACCAGTATATCACTGTGTTGCTGTCTTCAAAGCTGAACACATAAATAAAAATCCAACTCTGGAACGAAGAATAGAGTCTCTTGGAAACTAGAGTTCTTCATGGTAAAAGCGTTCATCATGCAGCTGCCTGCCATAATCTGTGGCTTCGCTGTTGAGAAACAGATCTGGATTCTCAAGAATCTCTGCCTCTGCCAGCCTTCCATTACCATCCAAGTCCATTTCTTCAATGAGGTGGACAGCCTAGAGAATAAAATTAACAAGCATTAAAGTAGTTCACAAATTCATCTCTTGTCTGCCTGTCTGTCTTTCTTATTTGAAAAGACTGTACGGTACCTGTAAAGAGTTTCATAGAAATAATGTATCATCTGCTGTGTAAATATGATAAAAACATGTGATGGAAAGGAGAAATCCAAGTAGTTTCTGCATTCTCTTTTGGCTGTCCATATTACACTGGTGTGTTGCCAGGTGTAGGGGTTGGATTGCCAGATTAAAGTCTCATCCTCCAAAAATCTCTATGCTGCTCAGATATTGCAGCAGGGAGTAAAGAAATCTATAGTGCTGAGCTGGGGAGTTATTTTTTGCTAGAGACCCGGATGCTTAGCTTCCACCAATCTCTTCAGGCCATCTTGACAGGTAGATACGGCTGCCTACCTATCAATCACCTGATGTCAGGTGAGGCGTTTTCTGTTGCCTATGTGGTTTGCCATCACTCAAGCTAGGACACAAGGTTTTGCAGGCACAGGGGCTGTAATCTGAAGGTTGCCTGTGCAGTGGCAGTCGCAAAGGCACAGGGTTCTGCCTAAGCCAAGGATCAGATAAACCCACTTTCAGCAGAAAATTGCATCTTTACCTGCTTAATAATAATTTTATTATTTATACCCCACCCACCTGGCTGGGTTTCGCCATCCACTCTGGGTGGCTCCCAACAGAATACAGTCAAACCTTGGTTGTTGAACATAATCCATTCTGGAAGCCTGTTCTGCTTCCAAAATGTTTGACAACTGAGGCACAGCTTCCAATTGGCTGCAGGAGCTTCCTGCACTCAAGTGGAAGCCACGTCGGATGTTCAGCTTCCGAAAAACATTCGAAAACTGGAGCATTTACTTCCGTGTTTTTGACGTTCAGGAGCCAAAACGTTCCAAAACGGAGGTGTTCAGAATCCAAGGTTTGACAGTATTAAAAACACGATAAAACAGCAAACATTAAAAACTTCCCTAAACAGGGCTGCCTTCAGATGTCTTCTAAAAGTCTGGTAGGGAGGGCAGGTGCCACTACCGAGAAGGCCCTCTGCCTGGTTCCCTGTAACTTCGCTTCTCGCACTGAGAGGACCGCCAGAAGGCCCTCAGCGCTGGACCTCAGTGTCCACACCAAATGATGAGGATGGAGACACTCCTTTAGGTATACTGCTCCACACTAGATGGGCACAGGTTGGCCAAAATGGCCTTGCAAGCCAAATGGGGGAGGCCTTCCGCACTACTGCTAGAGTAGGCTGTTACAATGCTGAGCCACAATTAGGTGTGTTAAAGTCTAATGGATTCCAGGGAGGACTCAGAACATTTGCGACTGTGTGATTGAAGTCTGGCTATCAAGTTCATAAACTCTTACCTCTTCCTGAGCAATACCTTCATTATTAGGTACTACCCAGCTTAATAACTCTTTAGGGTTGAGTTTCCCATCCTTATCCTTGTCGTAATCATTTGTAAATCGATCCTTCTCCACAAGTATCCATTCTGGGTCTTCACTGGCAGCTAAACACAATTTTTCACATGGATTAAGTCTCTTTCCTTTGTATACCATCAGTTAAAATAAAGGAACTGGAAAAGCAACCATGCTTTCTGAAACAGTATCAGAAGAAACTTTAAAAATGCTGTCACGGCAATTATTAACAAAATGAAAACTATGTTCCAAATGCTGGATGTGCCAAAAAGGCTACCATTTGGTATAATGCAAAAAAGAAAAAAGAGCATTGTGGGGAAATTTAATTAAATAAAAATATCTGAATTATTTTTATTTTAAAAAAATAAACAATTCATATATTACATTTCATTCCGGTGAGGACCAAAGTGATTTACAACCAAAGCAACGTAACAATAAATCATAAACCTAATTGATAAAAAGTCTCTAAAAATTTATCAGCAAAATATATACTATTCCATAGGATCTTTTGCTTATGCTCTTAACCTATCTGAATAATACAGATAATTATTATTTCAACTCAGCACCTCTGGCATAGGGAGGTACCGTCTACTAGAGAGAGATATTGGAGGCTGAACACTGGGAAAGGCGGGTTGAGGCAAAAGACGTGAGGCTGTCCAGTGTACACACTTTCTGGTCTGACTGCGGTATCTGAATGAATTTTGTCATTACCTTGTGGATCCTTTTCTGGACATTTGGAAGGCTTTTATGAAACATTTAAGTTAACTTAAGGTGTATGTTACTGTATCCATGATGTGAATGGATGAGGGACTGTTTGGTTACTATTGGTGTACAGACAGATTAGATCGGGGTCAGCAACCTTTTTCAGCCGTGGGCCGGTCCACCGACCCTCAGACCATGTGGTGGGCTGGACTTATTTTGGAAAAAAAATTAACGAATTCCTATGCCCCACAAATAACCCAGAGATGCATTTTAAATTAAAGGACACATTCTACTCATGTAAAAACACGCTGATTCCAAGACTGACTGCGGGCCAGATTCAGTAGGCGATTGGGCCGCACCCGGCCATCGGGCCTTAGGTTGCCTACTCCTGGATTAGATAGAGGAAGCCCCCCCCCCCAATTTACACACGTTTGATGTGTGTGCAACTGTGCATTGCGCCGAACCCACAAGTGACCCGGAAACACCATAAAGTCACTGAAATGTCACAAAATGGGCAGGATGAGGGCGGGGGCAGAATGGGGCGTTTGCAGGCTTTTTCAATGGGTTGCAATCATACAGGATTTCACCAACGCACATGGTGCCTCAGAACGTAACCCCTGCGTAAACAGGGACTGCTTGTACACACTCCTTATTTTATTGGTTTAATTATTTTTTTCTCTTCCTCCTCTAGTTTGTTAAATCTGCAAATAATTAAAAAACAACTATGCCGATGACAGCATACCTACTGGAAACTGCGAACAGGTTACATAAATATTTATAGCAACCAGAATCACAGCAGACAAGCAAAACTACCAAGTATGGGCAATATAGAACAGATTCTGATTTCCGCTTGTGCAGCAGGACTTCCACTTTCTCAGAACATCCTATGCATCACACACCCCGCCGAAAAAAATGTGGTAGAGAATTGGGGGACCTTCCTAGGCGATGGAAGGGCTGCATGGCAGAGGAAGGGAGTTGAGCTTGTGCAATGCTGTTTATCACCCACTGACTCAACAAGGGTGTTTTTCATTTAATGTGAATGAACACCTTCTGATGGCAACCCCCCCCCCCAAATTATATTCCTGTTAGTTCAGTTCTGAAAAAAATGATATTGCTGTATCAAAAACCAGACAGCTTTTATTAACTCCCCACATTACTCCAAAGATTTAGGGCCAAAGAGCATTACTGCCATAGAAAAGGAGATGGACAGATTCCTATTTAAATGCTTACAAACTGAACAGCAATAGTCATAGAACTGCAGAAGCTAAATCTCCTCTCTCCTTCCCACATTTACAAGGCACGGAAGGTCACTGCTATTCAGAAACCAATCAGTTGCCAAAGGGAAGATGAGTGGAAAGTTTATGGAGAACACCTGTGTAAAATTAAGGGCCTTGACAGATGTACTTTGCAAATGCAATGCAAAGAATTTATGACACTTCTAACATCATTCCCCGCCCACTCACTTGGATCTCTTCTGTAGTCACCAAGGAACTCTTCAAGGCTCACAAATCCATCGCCATTCTTATCATGTTCGTCCAAAGCCTCCTGAATTACAAACTCCTAGCGGAGAGAGAAAAGGTCGGGTAACTTTGGCCAGTTAACCAACAGTGTTTAAAGCGCCTGCAGAAATTCACAGGATTCTTAATTTAGATGAGGTGCACTAAATTCCAAGTAAAAATACAAGAGACAAGAATGAACGCGCTGTGTAGCTGGGCAAATTCTCACCCACAGTGAATGCTCATTCTGGTATTTGCATTTTCCTTAGAACATGTTTCATCATCATCCAAGTAAGTGAGCAAGTTGCACTAAGACAACAGTTTGAACTTGTGTACTCAGGTAAATAATTTTGTTAGTGAAGTCCAACCATTGTCCTAAGCAAGTGTGAGAGCATAGGAGATATAACTAAAAGGTGCAAAAATGGTACAGAAGATACTGAATATTCTCCCATGCTAAAATTTGTTGAGGTGAGGGCAAAGGAAGGGCCATTCAAGAACATACACTTTTTTTTACATGAAGCAGCTATAAGGGTTTCTAACTTGACAGCATCAGAAACAAATACTGAAATGAGGGTTCCTTGATTTCTCCCCTTCGTTTCAATGTGGCATATGCAGGACTGCTTGCCCTCAGCTGTTACACAGCATTGCAGGGCCCCAGCCTGGGGAGAGAGAGAGGTCTCACGGGCTTCAGTGGAAATGCTGCCCCCCAGTGCCTGAGCACTGGATTGCAGTCTGAAGAAACATCATCGCCACCACCTTTCCTGCGTATGTAAAAGCCCAGTGGTGGATTTTCAGTGCTATGGAGAAGCTGGTTTTACTCAGAAAAATCTGTATGTTGTGCATCCCTATAGTGTCCCTCAGGATCTGAAGAATGAACAAACAGCATTCCCCGTGGTAGCCACTTTCTCTCAAAACTTGCCTTCATGTATTCTGCTTCCTCAGGATGTTCAAATGCAATGAATTCATCCAGATTCAGGCCAGAACTTCCATCCCTATTAGCCTTTTCAAACCTCTTCTTGTCCTTTAAATGGAGCTTAGAAAACAGTTGGGGGAATAACAGTTACATGAACGGAAGTCATATTGTATTCATTAGTTTCAAGCTACATAAACCTAACCTGCTTTTCCTTTTATTTTAAATACACGTTACAAGATCAATCTTATATACACTGAGATACACTGAGAGGAGTTAGTTCATCATAACTTATATCTAGCTAAAAGAGGGTTGATAAAGGATCTAGTCAGAGTGTGATTAGTGATGTAAAATGAGAAAATACAGAAACTACAAAATTATGTAAGCAAATGCCACATCTGTCATGGAAACCTATGAAGTACAATGTGTCATATTAGTATACATAGTGCTTAATTTTTTAAAAAGCTTCACACAGATGAGTAACTTTACAAAAAACTGTTTACATGCAAGTTATAATTATTATTCTTTCCTTGTGTCAAGCCGACTGGCAAGGAAGGGGAATTAGTGCAATGGCTAGAAAACTTAAGAGAGGATCTCTCATACTCTGAACCTGTGGCCTTCTCATCCGCAGGGCTGGCCTTGACCAAGGGAGGCGACAGATGTTCCAGGAAAAGACACGGTGTCTCACCTGCCGGAAAGATTCTTCTTCGGCATCTTCCAAAGTCGTATCATCATCAAAGTCTATTACACGATCATACATCTGAACATTATATTCTTCCCAGGATACATATCCATCTCCATCTTTGTCATATTCACCAAACTGTTGCTTCGCGTCTTCTACAACGTAATGCTTAAAAGATTGCTGGATCCATGAACTCAGCTCACCTGTGGAGATTCCCCATAACATAAGGAGGTGAAGGGATTCCCCCCTCCCCGCCATAAATATTAAGAGGAAGCCAGCATTTTCTAGGCTGCTTTAAGCACAGATGCAACCCTCATGCTACCTCCACAACAAATGGTGCCCCACCTGCACTAAACATTTAAAATACTATTATAGCATGTTTCATTTCAATTTCATAACATTTATACACCAAAAATTTGGAAAACTAATAAAAACTATTGGGCAAAATAAAATTTATACACTGCTTGATTGTAGGGGAAAACCCTCAAAGCAGTTTAAAAAAAGGTAAAACAGTGAAATCAGGAAAAAATCACAACCATACTTTAAAACATACAAACAGATTCAAATTGCCTCAACTTTCTAAGCATCTTGGTAGGCTTGTCTAAACAAGAAAGGTTGTAGCAGGTGCCAAAAGAGTACAGGGAAGGCACCTGCTTGCTCTCAGTAGGCAGGGAATCAACCGCGATGGCTTCCCCCAAAGAATCCTGGGAGCTGCGGTTTGTCACGTGTGCCGACAGTTGTTGGGGTGCCCCGTTCCCCTCCCTAAGCTACAATTCCCAGTGTGGCTCTACAATCAATTCCTCATCCCAGAGATGTGAAATGTAGTTATATGAGGGCAATAGGGGCACCCTAACAACTCTCAATACCCTTAACAAACTTTGTTTGAAGTGATAACAGTGCTACAAATATATAGTGCAGATGAGCCCTTGGACTGAAAAAAGATAACGCGGACACAGAATTTGCTGATTAAATGTTGCAAGACTATTTCACTCCGTATGTATCCATCAAATCTTTATTACAGTCATAGAGAGGCATAAGTAGGGTGGGGAACAATCATTTTAAATCTGTAAAACATTTTGAGAAACTAAAATTATTAAAACAGAAGGTATATATAAAAAACTGTAAGAGGCTTAAAGAATCTAAAAGAAGGGTTGGGATCATTAAATGGATGTGGAAGAGCATAAAAGGTTAGTATATAAAATGCTATGGCTATCGATTTACAGAGCACCCTGATATGAGTGTTCATTAAATCTAGTTTGTGGCACAGGTCATCATCCAACGCATTTTGAGCACTGCTATGCAGAACCTGGAATCATTGTATGTTGCAGCAGGGCCGGTCCTCCTTGCAAGACAGTGTTAGCGCTCAGAGCTCTTTTGAGGCCAATGGGTGTTCTTGAAAGCTTTGCTGCATTGTCTGCCTAGAGCAGAATAGGGATGTGTCTTCCAGCAAGTTTTGGGGAGTGAAAGCTTGAGCTATGGAGATGACCCACCATGGATTGATGTAGAAATTAAACAAGAGTAGGGCCAGTATGCAGCCTTGCTTGACACCTTGCTCAGTTATGGCCCCAGGGGCTACATCTTACTCTGAGTAAGATGTAACATACAAATTAAATGGAGTAGACGTGGATCTATTGAGATGGCCTCCAGTTTAGCTCTGAGTATGGAATCAAATGCTGCTTTGAAATCTATGGAAGCAGCAAAGAGGGAGGTTGTGTTGCAGGAGGAATACTTCTCAATGAGATGATGGAGTACTAGGCACAGGTCAATAGTGGACTGACCTTCCCTAAAGCCAGCTTGCTCCTCTGAAAGTATATTTTCTTGTTCCATCCAGTCGTGGAATTTCCATTGTAGGTGTCTTGCGTAAAGTTTGCTAATTACGTTAAGGAGGCTAATCAGTCTGTAGTTTGTAGGATCATCCTTTTCCCCTTTTTTATATATAGGGGCAATGATTACAAGCCCCCAGTCCTTGGAGGCTCGGCCATGGGTGTCAATGCGGGTGAAGAGTGAGGCCAGAATAGAGGCCCAGAAGTCCATATTGTTTTTAATGGCCTCTGTAGGAATTAGGGGCCTTCCCCAGTCTTAGCTGAGCTACCAGGTTGTTAATCTCTTGTTACCATCACTGGTGCCCACATAGGCCGATTCTCTATAGTTGACTAGAGCCTCTACTTTTAGCAGAGGTGTCTGAGTAGAGTTCCTGAAAGTGAGCCTCCCAGGTCTCTGGCGGGATGTGAAAGTCCACCATGGTTGGGCCATTGCTTTGTGGGCTAGATGTAATATGCCAAAATGTGTTCCTAGGTTCCTTCATGTCCCCTTTAAGATGTATTGACCAGTCCAACACAGGAAGTATAGGGGATACTTCATCTTGTATCAGCTTGCTCGACTCTTCTTTACTCTCCTGAAGGAAAAACTTTGTGATTTTACTTTGTCTTCTCCGAGGTTCAGGAGAGCTACTTGTAAAGTTTGGCGTAATTCCCAGGACTTTACATGCAGGCCCACAAAGAAGCCCACCCTTGGGCTACCCAACAGCTGAATTATGTGGTTTGGTTAGGATTCATATCTGCTGCAAGCTGACGTAAAGATCTTTATATATAGTACAATGTCTATATTTTTTCATGAATTATTGGTAAATACTCTTTTCATAACATCATACCTTCTGTGAGAAAGCCATCAGCGTCCACATCAATTTTTTTTATAATACCCTTCAGTCTTTTCTGCTGCTCATCTGGACTCAGTCTGGCAAACTCTTCCACTTCTTCCTTTGGAGGGAACAAGAAATCATTAAAAATGAGCACATAATCTGGGTGGGTTTATCACTTTTGGCGTGCTGTCAAAGAAGGTATTTTCAGCAGACAAAACATCTTTGGATCCTCCACTCCTACCATCAAATGCCCAGCTGCTGCTCACTAAAAGGAACTGTGTGGCAGTTGGGCCCCTTCCCAAAACTGGGGGAAGTTGCCTGACTGCTAAGGCTGCAACCCGGGGCTTGGGAGTAAGAATGACTCTCAGCCATGGGCGTAGCCATGATTTTTGTTAGGAAGGACAGGACTTTTGTTGGGGGGGCAGAACCACCGTGATTGGTCAGTTAAGTATGTCCATTGTTTTACTTGATGGGGGGGAGGGCCTTGGCTACTTGCATGCTCTCAGTGAGACTTTGGAGTTGGAAGGGGCCCAAGGGTCATCTAGTCCAACCCCCTGCAATGCAGGAATCTCAGCTGAAGCTTCTATGACAGCTATTTTTTAAAAAAATGATATTTATTAAATGTTTAATAGTTACAAAAAGAAAAAAAAAGAGAAAAAGAAACAATAAAAGTTTAACAAACAACACATCAAAAATAAAAAGAAAAAACAATACCACAAATCAACAAGAAAAAACTAAAACATTTAAAAACACATCCAATTTTCATTTCATTATCTTTCATATGCTTCTTTCGACTTCCTCGCACCTCCCTTTTTTGTATTCTAGTTCAAATTAGCTAGTTCAACAAATCCTTTCCCTCTTTCTCAATTTTTGTTCTATAATTTATCGTAACACAATTTAACTTTAAATTTTCCACTTTAGAGCATTAACAATTAATATTCATATAATTCTTAATAACACTTCTGCTAAAACCATGTAACTTCATTCCAATATTCTTCTAACATTCATTAATTTTGCAATATTTCTGTAAATATACTTTAAATTTTTTCCAATCTTCTTCCATCGACTCTTCTCCCTGGTCTCGGATTCTGCCAGTCATTTCCGCCATTTCCATATAGTCCATCAGCTTCATCTGCCATTCTTCCCGGGTGGGTAGCTCTTGTGTCTTCCAATACTTTGTGATGAGTATTCTTGCTGCTGTTGTGGCGTACATGAAAAAAGTTCTATCTTTCTTTAACACCAATTGGCCGACCATGCCCAGGAGAAAGGCCTCTGGTTTCTTCAGGAAGGTATATTTAAATACCTTTTTCATTTCATTATATATCATTTTCCAGAAGGTCTTAATCCTTGGGCACGTCCACCAAAGGTGAAAGAAGGTACCTTCCGTCTCTTTACATTTCCAACATTTGTTATCGGGCAAATGATAGATTTTTGCCAGCTTGACTGGTGTTATGTACCACCTATAAATCATTTTCATTAAATTCTCCTTTAAGGCATTACATGCCGTAAACTTCATACTAGTGGTCCATAACTGTTCCCAGTCAGCCATCATAATGTTATGTCCAACATCTTGCGCCCATTTAATCATAGCAGATTTCACCGTTTCATCTTGAGTATTCCATTTCAACAGCAAGTTATACATTCTTGACAAGTTCTTAACTTTGGGATCTAACAATTCTGTTTCTAGTTTTGATTTTTCCACCTGGAAGCCTAATTTTTTGTCCACTTTATATGCCTCCATTATTTGATAATAATGGCGCCAATCTCTCACTCTATTTTTTAATTTTTCAAAACTCTGCAGTTTTAGCCTGTCTCCCTCTTGCTCCAGAATTTCCCAATACTTCGGCCATTTGGCCTCCGTATTGAGTTTTTTCAATGCTTTCACTTCCGTTGGTGACAAGCATCTTGGATTTTGTTTTCTAGCAAGTCCTTATACCTTATCCAAACATTAAACAATGCTTTCCTGATAATGTGATTCTTAAAGGCCCTATGAACCTTGACCTTGTCATACCACAAGTATGCATGCCAGCCAAATACATTGTTAAAACCTTCCAAATCCAAAACATCAGTGTTTTCAAGAAGCATCCATTCTTTCAGCCAGCAAAATGCGGCTGATTCATAATAAAGTTTAAGGTCTGGCAGGGCAAATCCACCTCTTTCTTTAGCATCTGTTAATATCTTGAATTTTATTCGAGGTTTCTTGCCCTGCCAGACAAATTTAGATATATCTCTCTGCCACTTCTTGAAACAGTCCATTTTATCCACAATTTGCAATGTTTGGAACAAAAACAGCATCTTTGGCAATACATTCATCTTTATTATGACAGCTAGCTATTCAACCTCTGCTTAAAAACCTCCAAGGAAGGTGAGTCCACCACCTCTCGTGGGAGTCTGTTCTCAGTAAACATGAGTAAAGCTGTGGTATATATCACTTTATTCCAGCTGGTTCATCTAAAATTACAGCTGCTGTTAGACTCAGAATCCAGCCTAATAATTGCACAGGGAGGAGATGAGAGATTCTAGCAAGTAGGCAACAAACTGGCTAGAAATAGTTTAAATAACTGTTTCATCATCTGAAATCTTACCAGTTACACAAACATGCCCTCTTTTATCATCATCATCTGAAGGTCCTATTTTGAGGTGCCAGATAAGGGGCAGTCCAAAAATCTTTGCCACCTGGTGCTCTCCAGCAATGGCAACTGCCACCCTGCCACTACCAATCTCTTTCGTGCTTCAGGATCTAGCAGACACTAAGGCTTGGAACAAGAGCATCATCAAAACAGCATGTATGGAAAGGAAAGAGAGCATCAAGGATATTCCAAATTAATAGGCAATTGCCAATGCCTTGGTCCTGCACATCACATATCAGAAATCCTTCTTTGCATAAAACCATACACTGAAACAGTGCAGTGTGGGGAAAGCAATATTTCAATTGCCCTGCCATCCTGATTTTGAATGGCAACTGATGTAAGTGATATGCATTTGTAAACTTGAATGAGGAGTTTGTGTGTCCCAGGGGAAAGGAGTTGTTCCACAAGGGGGGGGGGATCTGTGAACCTCCAGATATTGCAGGACTCCCATTCCCATCAGCCCCCACCAGCATGGGTAATGGGCAGTAATGATCAGAGATGTAATCTAGCAACATCTGGAGTGTGATAGGTGCCTCACTTCTGGCTTACAGGATATTTGGTGGCAACTTAAGTTTATTTGTGCAGTGATCTTTATGCAGAGGCAGAGCCACCCCAAGGCAATTCGCAGGAGCAACCTCAAGCAGGCAAATCTGACTCCAAAGTACACAACCCAAGGGAACGTTTTCTGGAACAAGCTCCATTGTCATGAATAGCAAGAGCACAATGTTATAATAATAAATAATAATAAATTTTATTTATATCCCGCCCTCCCCAGCCTCCCGCTCAGGGCGGCTAACAACACTAAAATAGTGCAACATTCTAAAAACATTATAAAAATTAATTAAAATCAAAATTGATGGCAACCATAAACTAAAGTTCTGTAAAGATTGCCAAAGGAGGGAGTCAGGCTGCGCCCTGACCAAAGGCCTGCTGGAACAGCTCTGTCTTGCAGGCCCTGCAGAAAGATGTCAAGTCCTGCAGGGCCCTTGTCTCTTGTGACAGAGCGTTCCACCAGGTTGGAGCTGCAGCTGAAAAAGCCCTGGCTCTAGTTGAGGCCAGCCTAACCTCTCGGTGGCCTGGGACCTTCAATATGTTTTTATTTGAAGACCCTAAGTTCCTCTGTGGGGCATACCAGGAGAGGCGGTCCCGTAGGTACGAGGGTCCTAGGCCGTATAGGGCTTTGAAGGTTAAAACCAGCACCTTAAACCTGATCCTGTATTCCACCGGGAGCCAGTGCAGCTGGTATAGCACCGGATGAATGTGATCTCGCAGCGAAGACCCCGTAAGGAGTCTCGCTGCGGCATTCTGCACCTGCTGGAGTTTCTGGGTCAGTCTGAAGGGCAGCCCCACGTAGAGCGAGTTACAATAATCCAATCTGGAGGTGACCGTCGCGTGGATCAGTGGCTAGGTCAGGGCGAGAGAGGTAAGGAGCCAACTGCTTAGCTTGGCGGAGATGAAAAAATGCCGCCATTGTTATAGCTGCAATCTGCGCCTCCATGGAGAGGGAGGTATCGAAGATTACACCCAAACTCTTAACGGATGGTGCTGACACTAATTGCACCCCTGCAAGAGATGAGAGTTGCCCCCTCAATCCCATATTGTCCCGGCCCAGCCAGAGGACCTCTGTCTTCAAAGGATTTAACTTCAACCGGCTCCCACGTAACCATCCAGCCACAGCTTCCAAGCATCTGATCAGTGTGTATGGGGCCGAGTCAGGATGGCCATCCATCAACAGATAGAGTTGGGTGTCATCAGCATAATGATGGCAGCCCAGCCCAAAACTCAGGACAAGCTGGGCGAGGGGGCGCATAAAGATGTTGAAAAGCATCGGAGAGAGTATCGCACCCTGAGGCACTCCACACACCAAGGAGTGGCGCGATGACAATTCCCCCCCAAGTGCCACCCTCTGTCCCCGACCAGAGAAAAACGAGCGCAGCCATTGAAGGACTGTGCCCTGGATCCCCACGTCGGCAAGGCGGTAGTCCAAGAGTTTGTGATCGACCAAGTCGAAGGCTGCTGACAGGTCTAGAAGAATCAGCAGCCCCGACCCGCCTCGATCCAGCTGCCTGCGGAGATCATCTGTTAGGGCGACCAGAGCCGTCTTGGTCCCATGACCAGCGCGGAAGCCGGACTGGAATGGATCCAGAGCCGATGTTTCATCCAGAAACCTACCAAGCTGTTCAGCAACCACTCTCTCAATCACCTTACCGAGGAATGGAAGATTCGAAACCGGGTGGTAATTGGATAGATCTAAGGGATCTAATGATGTTTTCTTTAAGAGCGGTTGCACCACTGCCTCCTTCAGTTCCCCTGGGAATGTTCACCCTCCTTATAAGGTTGATGCAAACATATCAAGAAGAGCACTTTGAACTCTTTAGACGCGCTATATAGTATTATCATGATTCACATTATTGACTTATTATTAATTAATCTAGAGAGACTGGTTTATAACTAGCATTCATTTAAGCAGTTCTAAACATCCATTTCTTCACACAGAAAACACAGTGCACCCTGTTGCTGAGGTCCAAAAGCAACTTGAAGCCCCAACCAATACCCGGGTTGCTTCTTTCCCCCTAGCATATACAACCATGTCCCAGTTCTTTGTGTTCCCTATCCCCAAAGGAGGGGGGTCACTGTCCTCATTTTTCTGCCTTTTGTGAGTGCCTTATTCTGATGGGGGGGGGTGCACCATCTTTGTATGTGGGGTCACAGTCCCCCTCCCCTAGAAGTAACCCCCACTGAGTTCCGAGGGGCTGGATGATGCCCGGGCAGCTGACGAAAGCGAGGCCCTCTGCTCCCCAGCCCCTTCCGCCGCCCTCAGCAGCCTCCGGGCCACAGCTCGGGGTGTGGAGGGAGGCGGCCTGCCTCAACACTGGAACCCCCGGGCAGCTGGAGGCGCTGCAGCCGCAGGCTGGCCACCCCTACGCCGCCTCCCGGCTCGCCCGCTTCGCTCCCCAGCCCTGGGACAGGACCGGCTCCCCCGCGGCCGCTGAAGCGACGCTGCGCGCTGGCCGGGCGATTCTCCGCGGGCTTCTCGGCCCCTTTTCGGTTTGCACTGCTGCAACCTGGGAGCGAGAGCGCGGCTTCCCCCGGCGCGAGATGGCCGGTCCCGGAGCCGCCGCCGCGCCTTCCCTCCCTCCCTCCCTCCGGGCGACCCACCTGGCCTCCCAGCAGCGCCTCGCGGTCGTAGTCCGGGCGGTGCTCGCCGTCGCCGCCGTAGTGCTGCCTCTCGGCCGCCACGCCCAGGACCAGGCCCAGCAGCAGCGCCAGCGGAGGGCCAGGCGCCGCCCGCATCACGGCCTCTCTCGCTCGCTCTCCCGCGGCGCCGGCCCGGCGAGGCTGCTCCTCCTCCCGCCCTCCCTCCGCCCGCGAGGCCGCGCCGCGCGCTCCCGCCTCCTCCCTCGCCCTGCGCAGCCGCGGACGCCGCCGGAAGCGGGTCTCGGGAACGAAGGCGCGAAACCGTCGCAAAGCAAGCTCTCGTGAGGAACGGTGAAACAGCGCACACGCCACGTTCCCTTTCCGTACATAGGGTTGTCGGTGGTTTTGCCGGTATTATATCCTGCTTTGGAACTAATTCCTAATTAAAACAGGGGAACAAATTACCTGCATTGCACAGAAACGCTAAAAATCAAACTACAAAATCCAAGGTTTTTTTAATCCATTTTGAAAGGTTCCCCACACCATCTGGCATCCAGCTGTATCCCAATGTACAGAAATCGCTTCTGTGCATGCCCAGACGCCAGAAATCGCACCTGCACAAAAGTGATTTCCGGCATCTGGGCACGCGCAGGAGCGATTTCCAGAGCCACAGAAGAGAGTCCCCACACTGTGCAGCACATGGGGACTTGCTGAGCAGACAGCTCAATTCGGGGCTGGCTCATGCGCCAGTTAAGCAACCCTCATGGGCCGCTTCCGGCCCATAGGCCTTAGGTTGCCGACCTCTGGTATAGACCAAGACCTGCTCCTTCATTTTGGGAACCTTCATGCAAAAATTGATTAAAAGTTCTGAAAATTTCACTCTGCCCTCTTGATTGAAAATGGTGTCCAATTGTATCCACAAAACCTGCTCCTTGATATTAAGAAGCATGAAACAGAATTTAGTTATGACATCTTAAGAGACGACTTAATGTTTCACAAACAAACATTTCAAAATACCGTGTGCGGCTATCACAGATGCCACAACAGCGAGAGGGATCGCTGCGCGGTGATCCCTCTTGCTGTTCTGGCTTCTGGGATTCAGAATATTTTTTTTTCTTGTTTTCCTCCTCCAAAAACTAGGTGCATCTTATGGTCTTTTGCGTCTTATAGAGCAAAAAATACTAGTAGATACTCGGAGAGGGAGGAAAAGCATAGTGAAGCATAGTGGACCAACACCAGCTGATGACATGGCTCCCCAAATCAACACATACTGTGGAAACTTCACACTGGACTTCAAGCATCTGGCATTGTGTGCCTCCCCATTCTTCCTCCAGATTCTGGGTCCTTGGTTTCCAAATGAGATGCAAAAGCTGCTCTCATCAGAAGAGAGATTTGGGGAGCCATGTCATAGCTGGTGTTGGTCCACTGTGCTTCATTAAGTCCAGGGTCAACGCAGCCTTCTACCAGGAGATTTTGGAGCACTTCATGCTTCCTTCCGCAGACTTTGCAGCTCAGTATAGCCTTAGATGGATCAGTTGGAGGGTGATGGGTTTGAATGAAGAAAAAAATGGTCTGCGATAAGACTGTTTTTAGGGAAAACATTGCCTACACTTTGAAGGCTAAAGCAGTTCTGGATCTCAATGCCTCTTCTACATCATGGGAGCAATTGGCTTCCTAATACAAAGCCTAGAAGATATTTCTGGTCTGCAAACTAGTCATGTCAGAGTGGTATGTGCCTTTACAGAGCATGGTGGGGATGTGATCCCAGGTTCAAATCTTTATGAAACATGCTCTAGGACCTCTCAACTCAGAGAGTTGTTGTGAGGATTTAAAAAAAAACACCCTGCCACTTCAGCTCTGGCCTCGAGTCAGCAGTGCAGACAGCACAGGAGTTACTTACTTTTCTGATTTCAATATTGTCATCTATAGTTATAAACAATGACTTGACTCAAAGTATTTTAGTGATGAAGTAATTGTTAGAGCTGACTCTCAACTTACGCCAGGATTATGTTCCAGGGATAGCATGTGAAGCTAAACCCATGTACAGTGGTACCTTGGTTTTCGAACGTCTCCATTGACAAACGTTTCGGAACTTGAACGCTGAAAACCCGGAAGTAAATGCTTCGGTGTTTGAATGCGCCTCAGAAGTCGAACAGGAAACACGGTTTCTATTTTGAGTTTTTGACCGTTTCGGAACTTGAACAGTCTTCCGGAACGGATTGTTTGAAAACTGAGGTACCAGTGCACCTCCAAATGCTCCCCCCACCAATGTATCCAGTCTCCCAAGGCTGCTGATCGTTATCCCTGCACCTCCAAGTACTCTCCCAAGGTGAGTCCAATGGTGGGTGGGATTGCTGACCTTTTTTCCTGGATGCCCACCCCTTTAAAATCCACCCCCCGTCCTGGGTTAGACCATTGCCCCATCTAGCTCAGTACTGCCTACAGTGAGCGGCAACAGATGCTAGAAGTTGAACATGAATCTTCAAATTTAATTAGCAACAATTAACAACCTGGAACCTTCTGCATGCAAAATAGATGTTCTTCTACTGAGCTGCAGCCCTTCCGAGGATGACAATAAATACTTTTATGTACATCTGCATTAGAATTTGTACTTGAAAGGTGGATAGCAAAAACAGGTAGCACAAAGCCAGTTTTAAGCCAAGAAATGTCAGAAGATGCAAGCAACAGTGTTTTCACACTGAATGCCTTTTCAAGCTGTCTTTGTTTACTCAAAGCTCAACAAGATCTCCTTAGCAACAAAAGCAACTTTCCTCTTTACAGCCATCCTTAGCAGGTAAGCCAAGATCTGTTTTGTGATTTTTTAACGTTAGCATTCATAAATTCTAAAATAGTCCAATGATCTTACAAGGCTACAGTGCTCATTTGTTGTTCTCTTAACACTGTATTGAATTTTCTAGAGCTCATGCTTTTCCTGGTTCTTTTGACACTAACATGAGTGGGAATGCATGAAGTACTGGCAGGAATCAGATGGGTGAGAACAATGAGGCAGATTTACGTGTTGGAGGAAAATGTCAGCAAATGACAAAACCGAATTTGCATTCCTTCCCATTACATGGAAACCTAAAGTTTGAAAAGTGATCTTAGCCAGTGCTTTTTTTCTTAAAAATGTTTAGGGGTACTGTCATTTTGACTCGAGAAAAAAGTACAAAGATTCACAAAATGTTTAGGGGAATGCGTACCCTAAAGCACCGATGATCCTAGCAATAAGAAGGGTTGCCTTGTTTGTGATAAACAGAAAACCTACTCTTTAGAGCTGTCAGCTAATTAAATATATTTTGGTTGCTTAAAAAAACTGGAGGTGCCTTTTGGAAGAAGCATTGCCTCCTGTGTGAGTGAAGAGGAAATGCCTTTTTTAAAGATGCCAAGTTGATTGTTTTGTCACCTATTACTGTTTTTGCAAGAGACACTGTACTTATTTTGCACACATTCTTCTAGCTATAATTGCCACTATCTGTCCTTGCGTTTCCTTTCCTTCTGACCCCCCTGATCACATTACAAACGTGGGTATAGTGGAGACTGCCCCCTGCTTGCAGCACTCGCCCACCCCACTCCGTTTCCCCCATGGTAACCCATTGAACCCTCCCCTTTCCACTCCATGCCACCATTGCTGCTGCCACGGGGCCCAAAGTCAAATGGCTGTTGCTCCTGAGCGCGAGGGGCAGTCAGCTGGAGAGACTGATGAAGCAGCGGGGGCAGCAGCGGCGCCTCCTCCTGGCCTTCCACGCCTTTCCCTCCTTCCAGGTAAGAGAAGAAAAAGAGGAGTTTGGATTTGATATCCCGCTTTATCCCTACCCGAAGGAGTCTCAAAGCGGCTAACATTCTCCTTTCCCTTCCTCCCCCACAAGAAACACTCTGTGAGGTGAGTGGGGCTGAGAGACTTCAGAGAAGTGTGACTGGCCCAAGGTCACCCAGCAGCTGCATGTGGAGGAGCGGAGACGCGAACCCGCTTCCCCAGATTACGAGTCCACCGCTCTCACCCACCACACTGGCTTTCAGGAGCCCTCTGTTAATGGGCAGAGACCCCCGAGTCACGCAGCTCCCGCAAGAGGCTGGGACGGCCGCCAACCCAGATGGCTTTGAAAGAGGCCTGGCCTGCCTGGCCACTGGCCCCGGTGGCTCGGCTCGAAGGGCGGTCCCGCGAGGGAGGGATGCGGGGCACCCAACTATTCCGCTACGGAGAGCGCGCGCCAGAGGCCGGCGGGGCCGGGGCCTCATCCTGGCGCTCCTCGGGCAGCACCTTGGCCCGGAGCGGCGAGGGGAGGAGAGCTCGGCCCCCGGGGCCCCGGCTTTCCCGCCTGCTTCTCGCGCCTCCTTCTCCCTCGTGCGGCGAAGGGGCGGGCGCGCGCCTTGGGGCGACGCTGCGGCGCATGCCCGGAAAGCCAGCCGCGCACGCTCCGTGGGGGCAGAAGTGGGCAAAGGAGAGCGGGAAAGCAAAGTCCGAGGCGGCTTCGGCAGCCCCACGGAGCACGCGCAGAGCTCGCCGCGCACGCTCAGTCGGCTCCCCTCGAGCCGGGGGGAGGGGCAGGCGCTTGCCCCGCGAGCGCCTTTCGTCGCCGCACCGGCAACCGGCGGGACGAGATGACGTCACAGCGGCGGGACGCACGCAGGCGGAACGGCGCGGCGAGGAGGCGCGTGTAAGTGGCCCCGCGGCGCCGCAGGGGCGGGCGGAGTCGGAGGGGCGGGAAGCAAGATGGCGGCGCGCCGGTCCCTCTGCCGGGCCGCCCCGGGAGGGCTGCGCCTCTGGGCCTCGCCCGCCTCCTCAGCCCGGCAGCTGAGGCCCGGAGGCGGGCGGAGGAGGAGGAGGGCTCCTGCCTTGCCTTCCCCGTCTCCCTGCGGAAACACTGAGAAGGAATAGTGGTGGCAGCCAAACCCCGCTGCCCTCAGGGCGCCTCCCGGAGAGGCCGGGGAGCCCCTTCGCCTCTGCGTGTGGCACGAGCAACGGAGGCTCAAGCGCAGGTGTCGAGGCCGGGAGGAGGGGTCGCTCTCGGGCGCCTTAAACACTAACCGAAGAGCATTGCGGGCACGGTCTATCCCAGGGGTAGGCAACCTAAGGCCTGGCGGCCCGAGGCAGCCCAATCGCCTTCTCAGGCCGACCCGCGGACGGCCCGGGAATCAGCGTGTTTTTACATGAGTAGAATGTGTGCTTATTTGTGTCTGGCTTATTTGTGGGACATAGGAATTCGTTCATTCCCCCCCCCCCCAAAAAAAAAATACAGTCCATCTCGCCACATGGTTTGAGGGACGGTGGACCGGCCCACAGCTGAAAAAGGTTGCTGACCCCTGGTTCATCCAGTTGTGGACGGTTAAGACATGACAGGCACGTCGTGCTTTTAAGGCGCAGTGGGCTTCTTGGCTGAATGCCGGGGGTGTCACAAGCAATAGGGGCATATTTCAGAGGGGCAGCCTTGTAAGTCTGGAAGCAAAAATGACCGAGGAACAATAGGACTTTGGTTCTGGTTGATAGCCATGACATGCCTCCTTTACCCAGTTCCTCCTGCTTATCTATGTTCCAGAGTGTATGTGAACAAGCGTTTCACTCACCTTCCCACACTCTGTGGTGATTTTTCATTAAATGGTCACTGCTGAGTGAAAGCCATGTCATTCTTTTTAATCAAAAAAAGTGTATACACGCTTCCATTTCTGGTCTATGTAGTTGTCCCCTTAATAAACTGTTTTCAAAAGAAACGCACTTAAGGCATTGGTGAAATTGGTAAGGGTTTTGTAAATTTCCTCCAGAAGGGAAACCTGTACTGATAAAAGGTACATCTCCTCCCTCCGCAGTCCTGCCTGCCAATTTTATTGAAAAAAGGAATGATGAAGCAACTGGAGGGAGAGTAGGTAACACAGAAAAGGAGTTTATACCCTGTTACATCGTCACCAAACATGTCATCATGGGATTGCATTTCTTACCAGCTGCAGAACAGTATGTTCATTATCCTAGGTAGACAAGTATGGAACCATTTCCTTGCATTACATATCACCACAACCTCTCCAGCTAAAATGGGGGAAGTGTAATTTGTGAATCGTGATAAATGTGCATTAACTGAAGCAGAAGGAGATTCCAGAGCTATCATTAAAGTGCTTGAAATGGTTGTGTGATTTTTGGACTGATTCTTCCAGCGGCCTCTGGTACTTTCAGACTCAGTTGCTGCTCGAGGAAAGGTGCTGAAGGTGGTGGTTGAAGCCAGGATAATTGAGTTGCTGAGGAATACTGTTCTGCACGCTCCCCTTTCTTTTTTTAAAAAAATGCTAATACCTTTGTTATTGTTATTGAGGCACTAGTGATTCTTTGCACATAAGCAATGCCTACCTGAGGGGGTGGGTTGGGAACACACTAAATGTTTTCATTCCATAACTTGATATGTATATATTTTCTTTCTTTCTCCAAAAGTGGCTGCACACTTTATCCGGACTAAAAGTCCCATAACGGACATAACTTTGCCTTTCATGGTATGAACAGCACTTTTCCTCTTCCTCCTATAGACAGTGCTGTGGCACTTAAAAGTTTGTATTAGTTCATCATGGCATGACTAGGGAGGCATTAGATGTTTTGTTGCACGGCACCCTCCCTCATACATCTTGGTCAGCCTCTTCCGCCTCCCACCCCGTCAGCCCCTCCCCTTGCTCCTTGCATGTTTTTAGCAGTGCTCACAGGCACTGTCTCCTTGCTCCCGTGCCTTGTCACCTTCTGCAGCTCAGCCTTCCACTTGATGCACCTGCATTGCCACTCTTTCTTCTGTCTCATCTGGTGGAAGATTATCCTGGGAGGCGCTTCTACAGCTTCCTAGATTAACCAGTTCTTTTCAAAGACCCTGGCTAATCTGAGAGTCTGGCAGCATCTTAAGAATGTTAGGAGACCCCTGCTGGATCATGCCAGAGGCCCATCTAGTTCAGCATCAAGTTGATTTTTGTAAACTGCTTAGGCATTTTATTACAATAAAGCTATATATAAAGGTTGTGGAAGAAAGACAGCCCTGAGTGGAAGACCACTCTCCTGACTTGTGATTCCCAACAACTGATACCCAGAGGTATGCCACTTCCAATACTGGAGGTAGTACACAGCCATCCTGGGTAGTAGTCATTGATAGCTTTATCCTCCAGAAATCTGTCTAACCCCATCTTAAAGCCATCAAAGTTTGTGGGCAACACTTTATCCTGTGGTAGTGATGCCATAGTTTAACTATGCGCTGTGTGAAAAAGGACTAACTGACCTTTTCTCTCAGCTAAAAAGCCCCAGTAGTAACCTTTCCATATAGGGTAGTTGTTCTAGCTCCTTGGTTATTTTGGCTGCCCCTTTCTCAGTGCTTTCCAGCTCAACAATATCCTTTCTGAGTTGCTGTTTTATTGTAGATTGGCACTGTGATGCTAGTATTGAAGACTGTTGGCCGAAAAGAGTCTGAAAGACGATGCAGGTTTTCTAGTGTGGTGCTTTCAGGTAATAGTGCCACCTTAGCTCCTTTCCACCAGAGGAGGGATAATGGGACAAAGCTGTGAGGGCTGCAATCAGTGTGTCAAATTCTGCACATGCTCTCATTCTTGGCTGCCCCCTCCCCAGTGGGCTTCTCCTGCCTCATGTTTGAGCTGCTCCATGGCATGTGCTTTCATAGGCAAAAGCCTGTTTCGTCTGATGCACGTTGTGAATTGAGCAGCTATGTGTCCTCTTCGGTTCATTGGAGGAAAAATGAAAAAAAAATGAAGGCCAAATTTGTGTTTGCTTGTATGGTTCCGTCTGTTGCACCAAGTTGAATGATTCAAATATATATCTCTTGAGCAAAATGAGGTGTTTTGTTGCTTCTATGGAACTATGATTTAGTGTTTTGCTTTCCATTTCATTGTGTGTTTTTGCAGCAAGAAAAGTCCAAGATAAAGCAATCTTACTGTTTTGGAGTGTGCCAAGGAAATAATGGTAGTCAGCAGCAAAACAGCAATTTACATTCGGTGTAGGATATTTGAACACAACCCAGTGCTTATTGCAGTTGCAGTTTTGAAAACCTGACGTTTTAGCTGCATCCTTGACCCATGTTGTTTTGTTTTATACATTAAGTTTTCAGAAATGTAAATTAGCATAAATTAAATTCAACAATAGATCTCATTGTTGTATCCATTCTGGAATCAACAACAGTCCCTAAGAGAAAAGAGTTGGAAAAGTTTGGTAAACCCCACTTATTCCAGAAGGGATGTCTTAGGCCTAATGTCATGAGGGTGTGGGAAATAGAAACAATAAGATGTAAAGCAAAATAATGATTATAATAAAGAGTTGAGGTGCCTAGTTTGTTTAAGGGTATTGCTAGGTATGTTGTACTCAGCACCACCACAATTGATGATCTTTTCCCATTAGTAGAATTGAAGGTCCTCCTCTTACCTTTCATACAGATAGCTACCACCTCTTGATTTATCCTTGGTTGTCTATTTGCATATTAGGAGTTTCTTCCGATAAAATCATACCATGCAAGGAGAAATATTTTTAAATCCTGTTCAGTTATAGAAGCAACTAAAATGTGAGAAGAATAGAGTGGTTTGTTCTCAAGACATGACAGTATTAATCCTGGTTTAAAGGTGGCTTATAAGGGACGCAGGTGGCGCTGTGGGTTAAACCACTGAGCCTAGGACTTGCCGATCAGAAGGTTGGCGGTTTGAATCCCCGCGACGGGGTGAGCTCCCGTTGCTCGGTCCCTGCTCCTGCCAACCTAGCAGTTCGAAAGCACGTCAAAGTGCAAGTAGATAAATAGGTACCGCTCCGGTGGGAAGGTAAACGGCGTTTCTGTGCTCCTCTGGTTCGCCAGAAGCGGCTTAGTCATGCTGGCCACATGACCCGGAAGCTGTACGCTGGTTCCCTCGGCCAATAAAGCGAGATGAGCGCCGCAACCCCAGAGTCGGCCACGACTGGAGCTAACAGTCAGGGGTCCCTTTACCTTTACCTAAAGGTGGCTTAGGGCAGTGTTATGAATGTGGGACATTGTCATGGATATTTTAAATGTAAGAATTGAAACATGATGCTTATTTGATTGCAATCTTCTTATATCTATGCTTCCCCAAGTTGTAGTTTTCTAGTGGTGATTACTCTGGTTGTTAATGAATAAAATGCATTGTTCATTCATGTTTGTCTCTGTAACAGCAGCGTAGTGCCCCATCATTGTTAGTCTAATACCATAGTCTTGCTAGCATGGCGGTCAGTGTGACTAGTCTAAGGAATTATCTGCTAGGCCAGCAAACTGTGGTCCACTAGCAGTATAATTGAATTTGGTGCCTGGGTGTAAATGTTAGTTGACTTTGCAACTTTAGGAATTCCTGATGCTTGTGACTTGAATATTAAATGTTTCTCTTTTATATTAAACAGCTATGATGACTTCATGGGGTCAGCAAAAAATGTGATAAATGAACCGGTTGATGTAGAAGACAGTTATAACATGATGGTAAGTTGTATGTCTACTATGGCCATATTTTAGGATCTTAACTTGTTTGGCTTGTCCTAGTTCACAGTTTTAGTTTCCACATATGTGGGTAATAGTTACCAGTCTTCCATGAAACTGGAAGGTGGTGGACTGTTCTTCACTGAAGGTTTTTAAGCAGAGGTTGGATGGCCTTCTACCAGGAATTCTTTAGTTGTGATTCCTACATTGAAGTGGGTTGGACTAGATGCCCCTTGAGGTTCCTTCAAACTATACCAATCTGTGATTCTATAATCTGATTTCTTCCCCTGCTGCTGAATCCTTCTTTGCTGTGTTAACTGATCACTACTAATCCTTTTTCTTTCTTTCTAACCCAGTCCCTTTCTATGTTTTGATGGATTTTCACATTTTGCACTATTAGGAATCAGGCAACTGTTAAACAAATTTGGAATTCATTTCTTATAGATGCATTGCTATAACCTAGTTGTGTTGTTAAAAGGTCATAACTTTAATTTTATATCTTTTATGCTAGCTTGCACCAAATCCTAAAACTTCTTCATCAAATTTTCCCCACCAGTGATGCATATTATGTCCTTTCTTTTAGGGATGGGCAATGTTTAGCTGCTCTACACACACATATACTGTGAACGTTTCTAGTTTTAAACTGTTCATGATGGTTTTATTACATTTTTGGTTGTTGTTAGCTGCAAAAACAGTGCCCTCCTCACAGAATTAACCTCTTCACATAAACCTTCAAATGCAGTTAGTGGTCTAGTAACTTTTAAACATAATAAATTGTTTTTATTCATGAGATGTTCTATTTGAAAGTGCTGTAGCCATGTCTCTGGTGAGGAAAGTTTTTTTCTTATGACAAAAGCACATATATATTACCATAGAGATTTTGAAAATTGCTATTTATGAAAAGAGAACCAACGTTTGCCTAAGAAATTGCCTTTATTTATTTATTTATTTATTTATTTATTTAAATTTGTATACCACCCTTCATCCAAAGATCCCAGGCCGGTTCACAACATAAAAATACAAAATGAGAATACAAAATACATAATAAAGAACATGTCACAACAAGTATTTTAATGCATCTTAAAATCTGGTGTGGCCATTTGCCACAGTTTTATAAACAACAGGAATCACACTGTTTATATTTGAAAGGCTTTTTGAAAGCATTGTGAAGAATGGATCCTTTCCAGTCCCTCACAGATCTGTCTTTTATCAACAAAATGATGGAGAGATCGAGGCAAAGTCCTTACCCATCAAGTTCAGCAGTCTCTGGAAGACACCCACTCCCTGTCTCAGATAGAAATTGCAGCTAGTTCACACAATATGTTTTTCCTCAATGCATGAACAATTCTAACTATCCCTGAGTCTCGTGTGGGCAAAGTTAGGCAAAGAGCAGACAAACTTTGCCTCAGTTCCTATGCTGATCATTGGAATTACTGCCTGCTGTATTCTCAAGTGCCTGGTTCATGGGTTGAGCTGGTTCGGGGCTCCTTGTGTGACTTACTATGCACGGTCATCTGCTGCCTCATGCCTCTGTCTGTTTTCTTTGACCTCCGTTTATCTGTGGAACTCCTTGCCACCAAATATTCAATTCTTCAGTCCCTCAACTTCCTTCAGAAGTGACGAAAGCAGTCTTTCCTCACCTGGTGCCCTGCAGTTGCTACTGCACTCCAACCCCAATAATCCCTGGTGGTCAGTGGTTAGAGATGAGGTGGAGTTGCAGCCCAGAAAAACATGCAGGGCACCAGGTTGAGGAACTGTGACCTGGACATAATCTATTTTACCACCCCTTCTCTAACTCACTGCACTTTTAACTGAGATGGGTGGTGTGCCAAGTGATCAGCTTTTTTTGTTGTTGTATTGCTTGGAGGGCTTACAGCCAAGGCGGTAGCAGCGGTGGATCTTTGATTCCTCCTCCTGCTTTTGGGCTGCTGATTGCAGTAGCAGTGGAGATAGCTGCCAACTTGCAATCAGCGTTTTCTGTCCCATCCACCCCCACCCCAAATGCCCCTTAAGTTGTGTAATGCATTCAGGAAAGAGTGGGGAGATAGCAGCAGCAGCAGCAGCTGCTGCCTTTTTTGTGGCAACTGTCTTTATCCTTCCCAGAATATGTCTGGGGTGTTCTGGGTGGTGGTGTTACAATTAGCGGTGACTGAGAGGCTCTCTGTTCCTTCCACCCTGCATAGCAACAATAGTGTTAAAAGAAAAATACCGTATTTTCCGCTCTATATAAGATGCACCAGGCTATAAGACGCACCTAGTTTTTGGAGGAGGAAAAAAAGAAAAAAAATATTCTGAATCCCAGAAGCCAGAACAGCAAGAGCGATCGCTGCGCAGCAGTCCCTTTCACTGTTCTGGCTTCTGGGATAGCCGCGCACAGCCTCTTCAGGGCAGCGGGATGAAGGCTCCCCCTGCCCTGAAGAGGCTTTGTCCGGCTAAGCCAGAAGCTAGAACAGTGAAAGGGACTGCTGCGCAGCGATCGCTCATGCTGTTCTGGCCTCTGGGATAGCTGCGCATCCTGCATTCGCTCCATAAGATGCACACACATTTCCCCTTACTTTTTAGGAGGGAAAAAGTGAGTCTTATAGAGCGAAAAATATGGTAAGTTGATTCTATGACCCATAACGACTACCAACACAGTAGCCAGTAGGCCTGGACAATGTATTGATATATCACCCAGGACCAGTATGAGGGGTGGACCGCGATGGCGGCTTCACTCGGCGGTATGTCGCGAGTGAAACCGCCACCTCTCCTGAGTCCCTCTCTCACCAGCTCCCAGCACAGCAAGGGAGAAACAAGCTGCAGCCAAGTGCTGGAGGCAGGGGGACTCAGGAGCGGCTGCGGTTTCACCCACAACATACTGCCGAGTGAAGCCGCCATCCCACTCAGTCCTCATACCAGCAAAGAGGGAGAAACAAGCTGCATTGTCAAGGCGCCAATACAGCTTGTTCCTCCTCTGCTCCTTTAGACTGCTTGGCTTAGAAGTGGGCAGCTGCCCTTGCCTCAGTCAAGCAGTTTTTAAGAAACCCTGTCTTGTCAAATTTTCCCTGAGTTCTATCCTTCCAAGAAGATAAACAAATCCACTCTCTTCCTCCCCAGAAATTTCAAGCTGAAAGTTCTCACCTGAGAATTTCCAACTCAATTCTACTTGCTTCTTCAGTTGTCTTTCCTTACCTCCTCCTTTATTTCTCTGTTTGCCTAGATGGTAAGCCTAGGAGCAGTTTCTACATTGTCAAGTTTGTTACATATCATACAGTGTCTTGTTTTTAGGTGTCGCAGAAAAAACCCTGATATTAATGGTTAATATTGCACAGCCCTGTATTGTGTAAAGTCTAGAATGTCCCTTCTTACACCTTTTTTTAAAAGAGTGTGATTTATAAGGTATAATTTCAATATAGCAAACTGCAGTGTTCCAGCTTGGTTTGAGTAACATGTGAATGCCTTTCCAGCTCCCACCTTGACCTTGCATTAAGGATTTTGATTCTTTTGCAGAATCATTTCACCTGGTGCAGAATTAATGTTGGGTCCTGACAAACCATAGTTTTCAGTTAAGGAGATGGTCTTGATATGTGCAGTTTCATTCCTGTCCTTTCCATACTGGTATTTAACTGTGGTCTCATATGTGCCAAGGCAAACCATGGTTTCCTTGCAAACCAAAGATTGACACCAGTTGTTTGAAGTGGGTTTGTGAAACATGGTTATAAGAGAATTGGCTTATGTTAACCATGGTTTTGTCAGGTTGCACTCATAGCATGACACCGTAGTTAGCACTGGAAAGTTATCTTAACACTGGAAACATAGTTATCTTAACAGAGGAGAGGGTTCACATATTTTTATACTGGCTCCCTGTTTACAAATTGTGGTTTGTTGGGAGCCAGCAGTCGCACTACACTAACCTGTTTGTGCCTATTTTGCTTTCACAACCAAATGCATTTATGTAATGTTCTTTCTCTGGGCAACAAAGATGTCTGGTGTTTAGAGTACTGTCAAATTATAACAATGCTGTCCTTCTGGGGAGAAATATTGGATGGAGATGGTTCAGTTCATGTTAAGGAACTTGAGAAGCATATCTAAAATGTGCAGAATTGTGAATAGTGACAGTTCCACCGTTTGCAAAAATTTGGGAAAGCAAAACATTGTGAAAGAAGCAGCTCAGAGATGCCTGTTTGAGTTCTTCTGCATGACACTAGATGGCACACTGTGGCTTTGAAATCAAGACACTAGAAAATGATTGGAGGTGAAATAAAATATAAAAATTATCAACATAGCGCAGTATGTCCTCTTCGTATTCTGCATTTCGCCCCATCCATTATTGCTTGGAAAAGTCTCTTGCTGAGGGGTTTTATATGTGCAACTGTTTCATTACACGTATCTGAATGTATTTGCTTGAGCTTAATTATTAACTTGTTAATTAATATTTTAGACTATAGCTCTCATAGCTTCTCTGACCATTGGCTATGCTGGCTGGAACTGATTAGAATTGGAGTCTAGTAACATCTGTAGGGCCACAGGTTAGCCACCCATTGTAGATCTTTGTGGCTGGTGTATAAAATAACAGTTATATAAAACTTTTGTGTGTGGTTTTTTTATTGATCAGAAAAAATATATTAGTGACCGAAGACTTAAGAGATGGTTCAGAAGTAACAGTAAACTATGATTTGCCAATGGCTGATAACTCAGGATATAAAATAATGCTTTAAAGCTAATTTGCAAACCCCAGTGTGGGCACATTGTGGTTTTTGATAAAGTGTCATAACCGACAAACCATGCCTTGGGACATTGCTCAGTCCATGGAGGCTGCATCTAGGTACTCTTAGGGAAGGCATAAACAATATTTTTTCTTATACAGCTGGAGCATGAATCACCACTTGAGTAAAGGAAGGTTAGCTCAAACCATGGTTTAGCATTGAATTGGAACCAACCCAATCCAATGACTGCAATCCTATGCCCTTTAGAGTAATCCTCATTGAATAAGGTGTAGTATGGATAGGATTATTGTGCTGTTAGTGAAACAATTTCCCTCTCTTTTCAGGCTTCCTTCCAGCGTTCAAATAGTCATGACAAGGTTAGAAAAATTGTGGCTGAAGAGGGTCGCACAGCAAGGAACCTGATTGCATGGAGTGTGCCCTTGGAAAGCAAAGAGGATGATGGTATGCATTAACCATGGATCATATTTATGTTCAGCAAGTAATTATGCCAGTGAAACAGATTGGCATTCTGTTCAGGACAGGCAAAGGAAAGTTCCAATGTGGTGTACTTTAACTTAATGGAATTCGCCATCACATGATTTAGTTGTGGTCACTGTTTTAGATGGCTTAAAGGGGGATTAGATGAAGTCATGGAGGAAAAGTCTGTCAATAGCTGTATACTGTTTCCATATTCAGAGGTCGTAAGCCTCTGGACACCAGTTGCTGGGCATGGCAGGCAACAGCAGGAGAAGACGGTTGCCACATTCACGTCTTGCTTCTGATGTATCTGGAGAGTGGCCTCTGTCACACAGGGTGATAATGGACTAGACCAGTGGTTCCCAATTAGCTAAATACTGCAGCCCCTGTGTTTCACAAAAGCCAAGCCATGGACCCCCTACGTTTGAAAATGTTTATATCTCTATGGTAGTTTTGGTTGTGTGAATGGTGCCATGGACTGCCTGGGTGGGTTATGCAGATCCTCTTGGGTCTGCGGACCACCAGTTGGAAACCACTGAACTAGATGGACCTTTGGTCTGCTCCAGCAGCGCTTGTACTGTATTCTTATTATGCCTGTCAGTCCCCCCCCCATAAGGCATGCAGCTAGAACTATAAAAGCAAGAAAAGGTTGAGCACCAGCAAAACTGTATACCCCCAAATTAGTGCTCTAATTATGGAGTGGAATGTTCTCCTTGACATGTCTTACATAGTTGCCATTTTTACAGAGTATGATTTTACTAAAATTGGAGAGAGCCTGGGGTTGTGAGCTATGCATACCATTAAGCTCCCCCCCCCCACCTCTTCTCCTTTAATTTTTGCCAAAATCCGATAAAAATGCAACCCATCTGCTAGGCATGAAGGAACTCAAGAGTTGTTAGATTTATGAAAAGGTCATATAAATGCCAGTGAAGTTGGATGTTGATTTCCAGCACCCTAACTAACTACTGTCCATTCTGGTTGGAGCTGATGGAGTTTAAAAAGTCGAGCAAGATCTAGAGGACCGCAGGTTTACCATATCCAATGTAAGCATTACGGAATTATTGCTTGCTTCAAATGCTGTTTTCTTTTCACAGGAAAACAAAAATGGCAAGTAGGAGGGAAATCCAAAAGAATAACTCAGGGAACTCATAAAACTACTAAACAGGTACATGCAAGTTTTCTTGTTGGGTTGCTCTTCTTACCACACTAGAAAAGTAATGTGTTCTGAAACAAAACTTAAATGCTTCATTTGGAATGTTTTGTTCAACTGTACTGGAGATAAAATATATCTTAAGCCATTCCCATCCTTCCACAAAGCAGTTTTATTTCAGTGTTTGGTTTGTTGGCATTGTGTTTGGATGATCATATGCCAGTTAAGCTGAGGTATGAAGAAGCTTTATGAATGTGCGTGCAGTCTCTTCACATGAGCCATAAGGCAAACCAGGGCAGGGTTTAAATAATTTTTGTTGTTATTATTATTCCATTTTACCAGAAAGCTGCAGGTAACAGGTATGGAACAAGAAAGTATATTAAGCAACATGGCATTGTGGTTAGAGTGTCGGACTAGGACCTGGAAGACCAGGGTTCAAATTCCCACTTGGCCTTACTAGGTGACCCTAGGCTAGTCACTGCCTCTCAGTCTAGCCCACCTCACAGAGATTAAAGGAGGAGGGAGAGAACCATATATGCCACCTCGAGATAAATGAAGCAAATAAATAATAAATTCATGTGACCTGAGGTATTGAAGACTATTTAATCATGTGACCTCCCTTCACTGTCTGAAGCAATATGCAGGATTGTTGTCTCATCTGTCATTTGTGAGAAATAGTCCTTTCTGTGAAATAATGATCACTGAGTGCCTAGTGTTCTCTTGATTCTACCATGCTTTGTGAAATTACGGATGTTCTCCTTGGGTGGGGAAAAGAGGCATGTGTCAACGATCATCTTGAAACCCAACCCCTTAATTTTCTAAAAATAGTTTTTAGCACCTGCCCTTCTAAGTGTTCTCTGTGTTCCTTACCTCCCTTTTATTCTTCCCTTAATCCTATGTGGTGGGTTCTTGCCAGCTGAGCAACTGTTCAAGGCTTACAGAGACAAGTGTGTGCTGCACATGTTAACAGGCTCCTGGGATGCCAACCAGGAAGCAGGCCTCAGGCTCAATGCTGCCTCCAGTAACAGCTCTTCTCTCATCATCGTCTAAGATCGCTGGGGTTTGGAGGCAATACCTTCTTGTTGACTTGAGTGTCTCCTTGAGGCTAGTTTTTCAGCAGTTCCTAAGTGATAGACTTGGGCGATGAGAAGCTTTGCATCACAGAAGGTGGAAACAGCAGCCCAGATAAGTCATGACTTATACTGTGGGATTTAAAATAAACTTTTCCTTAACCTCCCAGCCCCCAATTCTTCATTTAATCTTAGTCTGCAGTCCCACTTACTAGCAAGTAGAAGCCTGCTTCATATGAACACATGAAAGAAACCGAAGATATTGTCTGCAAGTTTGCAAGTCATTGATAACTTCCTGGAGCTCTGTGTGAGTTGGGACATGTCTCCTGTCTGTGCGTCTCAGTTGCCACATGTGTTGGTCAGATCCCTTGTATGTGTCATCTATGGTGAGTGTAATGGAGCTAACCAAGTGGAGCAGTTATACGTGGTCACGACCCCATTTTTCATTTTAAAGAAAAAGGTGGTATTGATGGTTAAAATGATAAAAACAAAGGGTAGTACCGTATTTTTCGCCCCATAGGACGCACTTTTTCCCCTCCAAAAATGAAGGGGAAATGTGTGTGCGTCCTATGGGGCGAATGCAGGCTTTCGCTGAAGCCGGGAGAGCGAGAGGCATCGGTGCGCACCGACCCCTCTCGCTCCCCAGGCTTCAGGAAGCTATCCGCAAGCCTTGCAAGCCCTGTGGGAGTTCCCACAGGCTCACAAGGCTTGCGGGCAGCAGCCTGCCGCCCGAAGCACGGGGAACCCTCCAGAGGACTCCCCGTGCTTCGGGCGAGTGTCCCCAAGCCTGGCGCGCCCGACGGGAGGTCCCGCCGAGCGCGCGAGGCTTGGGGCGGCAGCCTCCCGCCCGAAGCACGGGGAGCCCTCCGGAGGACTCCCCGTGCTTCGGGGGCATGTCCGCAAGCCTCGCGCGCCCGACGGGAGGTCCCGCCGAGCGCGCGAGGCTTGGGCGGCAGCCTCCCGCCCGAAGCACGGGGAGCCCTCCGGAGGACTCCCCGTGCTTCGGGGGCATGTCCGCAAGCCTCGCGCGCCCGACGGGAGGTCCCGCCGAGCGCGCGAGGCTTGGGCGGCAGCCTCCCGCCCGAAGCACGGGGAGCCCTCCGGAGGACTCCCCGTGCTTCGGGGGTGTGTCCACAAGCCTCGCGCGCCCGACGGGAGGTCCCGCCGAGCGCGCGAGGCTTGGGCGGCAGCCTCCCGCCCGAAGCACGGGGAGCCCTCCGGAGGACTCCCCGTGCTTCGGGGGTGTGTCCACAAGCCTCGCGCGCCCGACGGGAGGTCCCGCCGAGCGCGCGAGGCTTGGGCGGCAGCCTCCCGCCCGAAGCACGGGGAGCCCTCCGGAGGACTCCCCGTGCTTCGGGGGTGTGTCCGCAAGCCTCGCGCGCCCGACGGGAGGTCCCGCCGAGCGCGCGAGGCTTGGGGCGGCAGCCTGTCGCCCAAAGCACGGGGAGCCCTCCAGAGGGCTCCCCTTGCTTCTGGCGGGTGTCCGCAAGGCTTGGGGCGGCAGCCGCAGCTGAGGGGGGGAAATAAATTTTTTTTATTCATTTCCCCCCCAAAAAACGAGGTGCGTCCTATGGGCCGGTGCGCCCTATAGGACGAAAAATACGGTATTTGTCTAACTCCTACTCAGAGCAGACACCTTGAAATTAATGAACAAAGTTTAATAATGAATGGAATAAATTTATGACATACATTGAAACAGATGTAAAAAATTAAAAAATTACAGTAGGCTCGATAGAACGCTTGCGACGTAAAGAGTTTTAAGAAAATGAAACTGCAGATAGAAAATCTTTTGTAACACATTCTGAAACCGAGATGAAGGGAAGTCAATTATTGTTGTGTGATTTAGTTATTTGTTAATTTGTTGGTGTTTTATGTTATGTAATGTTTTTCTTTCTTTGTTTGTTTCTTTTTTTTTCTTGGTGCTTTGTCTTTTTTGTTGTTTTAATGTTTGATGTTGTATAATGAATTGAAACAAATAAAAATCATGGGGGGGAAGAAATTAATGAAACTAAATTGTTTGTCTCCAACTTTTATTTTAGGGCAGGCACTTTATCTGATAACTACTAAATGAAGTTTTAATTTTCTTTTCCATATTGTAAAAATATCAAGAACATACACATTGCATTTATTTTGCTGACAATCTGTAGCCTGAACTTTAAGGGTTTATTTTGCAGGTCTGGTTTCCCACAGATTTCTTTTAAAAAAGAAAAAGAAAGAAAGAGAAAATCCCTAAGTATAGCCGCATCTCATTTCAATTCTTTTTTTTTTGTACCAGATATGCTAAAATATTGCCAAAGAGCTAACAAGAAATAGATTTTAGATGCTCAGCAAATAGAAAATTCTTCTGGTCAGAGCAAGTAGAGGGTGAAACTAACATCCAGACGTGATGAATGTCTGTCTCACTCTCTGGGGGAGACAGAAAATTACACTGATATTTCAAACCGCCTGGAGATTAAAAAGGGCAACACTAACACAAATACCCAACTGTTCCACTTCAATAATGAGGCTTTATGAAACACAAAATGGAGAAGCATAGATGTAAAATGATAGTCAGATATCACTAATGGAAACTTAATACTTTCTCTCTTGGGGCTGTTCGGTCACTTTGACACCAGAGCTGACTGGCAAAGGCAAGATTAATTTCCATAGGTTTTATATTAAAAGCAACAACTCTTATACAGTTCATTTAAAGGTATTTCACAGAGCAGTCCTAATGCATTCATGCCCAAAAGCAAGTCCCACTGTGCTCAATAGGATTACTCCCTTAGTAAGTGTGTTTAGGGTTGCAGCCTAGACACTATACATCTGTGGTTTTCAACCTTTTTGAGTCCACCGCTCCCTTGACCAACCGCTTTATTCCTGTGACTCCCCTGTGGGTTCCAGCTCATCCTGGGGTTTTGTTACAGGATGTGCGTAAGTGGGGATTCCCCCGCTCTGCCCCAACCCATTCTGCCCTTGCCAGCTCCCCTGAATGTTCCTCGGAGGAGAAGAAGAGTTTGGATTTGAGGAGTCTCAAAGCGGCTAACCTTCTCCTTTCCCTTCCTCCCCCACAACAAACAGTGGGGCTGAGAGACTTCAGAGAAGTGTAACTAGCCCAAGGTCACCCAGCAGCTGCATGTGGAGGAGCGGAGACACGAACCCGGTTCCCCAGATTACGAGACTACTGCTCTTAACCACTACACCACACTGGCTCTTGGAGAGAAAGAGAGGTGATACAGGAAGATATGGGCTGAAAGTGAATGAAAGGACAGCCCCCCAGGGCTTCTCTGAACATTCCTCAAGTCTCCCCAGGGTGCCCCGGTGATCACCAATGCTGTACACCTACTCTGCAGAACAGGGATGAGAAACCTGTGGTTCCTCAGTTCCCATGGGCCACAGCTTGCACAGCCAATGGCCAGGGATGGTGAAAGTTCTTGTCTAGCAGCACCTGGAGAAAGAGAGCTTCTCCATCCCTATTTTAGGAGCAGCTTTGGTGGCCAGCAAACATGGAAGAAGGAATGTTAGCCAAAGAATGGAGGAGAGGGTCTCCTGTGCTGCCCTGGATTCCTAGGCTGTGCTTGTAGACACTACAGCAAAATGCTTGGCAGTTCTGCCTTGTATGTGCACAGAGGGCTTTTTTGTGGGAATGGATGGGAAGCTGCTTGCACATGTATAGGAGAGGGCACATAATAAGACAAGAGAACTGAACATGCCTCATAGGTATATATTGAATTCTCTAGCTAAAGACATTAAAGAGTATTACTGTAATTCTATTGAATATAAGTGCTTTGTAGATTCTACCTGTGAATGTTAATCTAACATTTGCCATTATCACAATGTCTATGAGAAGAACTAAAAAGTTCCTTCACTGTGCTTGAAATGCTCCCTCTTTCTGTCCCATGAATGTGGCTCAGTGGATAACTTCCTGCTTTCATCAAACTGTACTTTGCTGCTTTGCTCAAATCAGCAAACTATGATCTGAGTGAGCCCTCCAAACTAGGATTGTAAATCACAATTTACTCCTAGTGTTGTTTTTTAATTGCTTTTATTGAAGATTTTCTTGGGTTATAAAAGTACAAACATCACCTCTGATCACAGAGTTCTTTTTACAGTTCATTTATATTTGATACGAGACTTTGATGCTGTATACAGTATAAGGGGGGGAAGAGAGGTAGGGGGAGAAAAGGGGGTAATTTGCTCCTAGTTGATCAAGCCAAAATGTTATGCGATCAAGGGAGTGCATGAGCAGAGGGCTTCCTCCCCATCCTTAAAACCCTTGAGCCCCCCCTATGTTGTTGGATTCCAGGCCCTCCCACCACAGACCTATGGCCAGTGGTCGGGGTGATGGGAGCTGGAATCCAGCAGGAAGCTTATCTGTGGAGTCTTGGAAACATTATATTCAGTGCTTTTTTTTCTGGGGGGATGCAGGGGGACGCATACCCCTAAACATTTTGTGAATCTTTGTACTTTTGTCCATTTACTATATTTATTGTTCCCATTCTGAACCATAAAATGGTGATTTTCTTGAGTCAAAATGAGAGTACCCCTAAACATTTTTAAAAGAAAAAAAGCACTGATTATATTTGAATACTTTCAGTGCTTTGTTTTAAAAGTGTTTGGGCTGAAGCAAAATGCATGTCCTGTGAATCGCCAACCGTTGGCCACACTTGCTGGATTTTGCATTTCAAGTTGTGCCCCTTCTTTGCAGAGTACCACATCAGATTGCAAAATAACATCAGCAGCTGGAGAAAAAAGCTTTGATAAAAGCCCAACTAAAACAAGACAGCCTCGGAAAGTGGACCTGCGAGCACGATACTGGGCCTTCCTTTTTGACAACTTAAGACGTGCAGTTGATGAAATCTATGTCACCTGTGAATCAGATCAGAGTGTAGTAGAATGCAAGGTAAGCTCTTCTGGTAGTGCAGTACATGCATGGATGATGCTTGGTTGTTACTTATAATCCTCAAAGTACTGCAGGACTCTTGAATCTTGCTGCTCTGTTCTTTATGAGTAGGCAGATATACTGTGGTCTAAGCTTTCATAGACTAGAGCCCATTTCGTCATCTGCCACTCCAGACTTTAGGTTCTGAACGCTTATGTGCTAGAGAACATTCATTTCCATTGCGGTTGGGATCTGTGGTGAAACCACTGCCCCATCCAGGGCCTTGCTGGTGAGCTGTGGCCAGAGTTGTTGAGGATGTGATTGGAGTGGCTTTTTCTATTTTTGTCTCCCCCCCCCCCCCAATAATGTATTTCCCCTTGACGGCATTGAGAGGAAAATTAAATCATTGACTCCAGGGCCTGTTTGTGGTGGGGATGATCCTGTAGATCCATAGCCTCCCTGGACCCACTGCATTCAGGGCAGCACCAGTGGGTCAGTGGCAGCAGCACTGATTTCCACAGCCACATTGGGGAAGGCCTGTGGCTGCAGACCTTCTTCTCAGTACACTGAGGGGGAGCCTAATCAGGTGAAATGTATTTTCATATGGTTCTGTTGGTGGGTGCTTTCATGGTCTCCGGCTGTCTTTTGCAGTAAGTTTTCAATGGAGTGGATGATAGTGGTTGAAAGGCAGGTGTTGGAGCAATTGGGTGGATGTTGTGTTTGTGTGTAAGGTGGACTTGTTAGTGGGGGCGGGGTCAGAGTGACGTATCGTAAATCGGTCTGCTTGGGCAAGAAGGGAGGATGAGACAGACGGGATCCTTGACTCTGAAAAACTTTTCAAAATGTTCGTGTTTTTGCTTTTCAGAAAAGTTTATTGTTTTATTTGTTATTACAGGTTTTTGGTTTGATTGTTTATCTATAGTATAAGTTATTTTTGTAAATTGCTCTAAAACTGAAATGAAATAACAAATCTGCAGGTTCCACACGAACCTTTAACCACCCTTCCTGAGAGCTTAGGATAGTTTCCTTATTCTTTAAGTTGCCTTTGGATTCCAGTTTGCTCTTTGTATTTGTCAGGGAAGAGTTAGAAGTTTTCAGTTTATCAGAGGGAGAAAGCATTCCCCAAGGGGGGAGGGAGAACAGTGAATCTAATAGAAGAGAACAACAGGGAGGAACCAGCTGTTCACAGGAAAGGCAAGGGTTCAGTTCTAGCTCAGATTCGGAGGAGAGGAGATACAGGCCAGCTCTAGCCAGGAGGTTAGAAAAAAGAGCGGGAAAGCGAAGGGAGAGGCGCCTTCGCCATTTTGAGGGTGGCTGGTCATGGAGAAGCAGAGCTCAGAAGGTATCTGAAAGAAGTGACTCTGAGGAATAATATTTAAGAACCGTTTATAAGATTGTTTTGTTAATACACAATAAAAAGTTTTATAAAGAACAAGAAGCATTTGTGTGGTGATCTGAAGAGGACAACAACCAGTCCTGACAGTATTGACTGTAACAGGCTAACTTAACTAACCCTTTGAGCAATTGTCATTTTTAAAATTGGCTGTTTAAAACTCTCTAATCTTGTTTGTTTGCAGAAGATTAATCATAATTTAATTTTATATATACCCTATATGGTCAAAACTGTTTTAAAAACAAGAATATTATGGCAGTGTAAACCACTGAAATCCAATAAAACCAGAAGCTCTCAGAACAGAGGAAGCTCTAAAATAAGAAATCTTAAAGTGCTCTAATTAAAGAATAACTCTGAAATAAATTATTCATTAAACAACATTGAATATTTATATGATTCCCCCATTGCAGGGAGATTAACACACAGTAGACTATATATGAATCAATTGTAGTAGATTTACCTGCAAGTCCCCCAATATTTCAGTAATCAATCCTGTAGGTGGCACTATTGAGATTCAGCCTGAATTCACATTCTTTCGTTTCCTGTTTAATATCTTAATTACACATTGTTCCCTTTCTCCAGAGATAGCTATCGCTCCTCTCATTCACTTGCTGGTGGTAATTATGGAAGATTGATGGCTCAGTATAAACAGTGTCTGGGTGGGTCGTAGTCATAAGTTGGCTTCCCCCATATAATTTTAGATGGAAAACAGACACATCACCCAGTGTATTTTTCGCCAGCTCAACTGAAAGGAAGCTGGCTTCCTTCTTTATAACATCAAATTTACTCCTTGGAGTTTTATAATAAGTAAAATAATTTGAATATATACATACATACACACACACCCCAAGAAATACATGGCGAGCAAAAGAGAGAAGTTTAACATTATGAAACTGTTGAAGGTATCCAAATTGCTTTCCTATGAACTTTGAGTGAAAATATTCACCACATTCTGGAAACCATTATTATTGCTAGTCCATGACATGTAAAGAGAACTTTCATCTGGTCATGAATATTTAGTTTTCTGTTGAAATGAAAGATGACCAAATTGACTCTAGGGTTAGTGTACAAATAGAGCTGGAAGAAAGCAAATTCTGAAACCAAACAGTGGCTTGAGGTTTCCAAGCTGTCTGTTGGTTTAACACAATTTAACTCCCCCCACCACACACAAAAAACGAAACACTGAACTAAACTGAACTGTCCTCCTGCTCAGGAAATTTCCCCAAAGACCCTCCCCCCACTTTAAAGAGACCTGATACTCCCTGCAGTGTAATCAGATTATGATTTTCTAAACTTTTGTGGCTGAAAGAACAGTAGTTTATTTGTATGACATCGCCATAGATCCAAAACTGCATTCAGAATTCTGGTCATACCATTCATGCTAAGTTGGGAAGGAAATATTATATATCCAAAACCGCGTTAAAACTAAAACAAAAAATCCCCCAAACATTCATTTTACAGAAGAGTTAAGATTGTTAAGTGATACCAGTGTAATTATCCAATGAATAATTTGTATACAAACCCTAAACATTAGAAAACTGTATAGAAGTCCTGCCTTAAAAAAAAAAAAGTCTATTTTATTGTGCCACTGAAGCTTTAGTTCAGTCTTATGCATTGGTGACAATCCATGGCCACTTCAGTTATGGCATTTATGTTTTAGAAAGTACAAATGGGACCTACAAATGGGGGGGGGAGGAGAGGTGTTTGTGTATGTCTGAGGATGCTAACTTCCCTCCTATTTCTTAGCTGACCTTGTTTAATGTATATATGTATTTATTCTTTTCCTTAAAATATTGTTAAGTCACTTTGGGTTGCTGTGGTAAAAAATGTGTGAAAATAATAATTTTGCCTCTAGTTCTGTTGGCACAGGGCCACTGACGTCAATATTAGCAGGAGTGATTATCTCTATTTGCTTTATTATGTGGGGTGTGTACCCTGTAAAATGCTTCTAGCTATGTGTTAGTTGGGGTGGGTGGTGCTGTGGTGGCGTTCTTGGGCTTGCCAATCAGAAGATCACAGTTTGAATCCGCATGACTCAGTGAGCTCCCGTTGCTCTGTCCCAGCTTCTGGCAACTTAGCAGTTTGAAAGCGTACCAGTGCAAGTAGATGAATAGGTAGTGCTGTGGCGGGAAGGTAAATGGTGTTTCCGTGTGCTCTGGTTTCTGTGACAGTGTCCCATTGTGCCAAAAGCGATTTAGTCCTGCTGGCCACATGACCCGGAAAAGCTGTCTGTGGACAAATGCTGGCTTCCTCAGCCTGAAGCGAGTTGAGAGCCGCACCCCATAGTCACCTTTGACTGAACCATCCAGGGGCCCTTTACCTTTTAGTTGGGGTGGGGAATATTCCACTGCAAAAGAAAGTGAAAATAATGATGGTTACGGTGACACTGCACTGTGATGTTGGCTTCTTCTGGATGGAAGTAATTCTGCTTCCCCTGTCTTTAGCACCAACCTTCTCTCATTTATACCATGCAGTGATCTCAGTTTTTGATGTGACTTTGACTGAGGCTACAGTGGCAGGCTTGAGCTTCCGTATCTGCAAGTTCCATCTTTTTCTGATATCTGCAAGTAAGTAGGACTGGGTGATGGTTGGTTTCCAACATCGCAGTGTATCACCAGCTGAACGTTGTGATATACTGGTATATCACGATGTCTGAAATAAGGATGGAGCTATGTATGGTGGGCCTGGAGCCTGGGTGTGCGGGTGGCTGAAGAAGCAGCCCCAGAGAGGCAGGCAAGCGAGGGGCAACTGAGGCAAGCTCTTGCGTTTCCTTCCACTCCTCCCTAGACAAAGAGAGGGAGAAGGGAGAAGCAGGAGCCTCGATTCCTGGCTGGGGTGAGGATGGATCGTGGAGGAGTGAGACACTGAAGGGGAACCCCCCCCCCCAAATCCAGAGCCTGGCAGGTGGTTCTTTAGGTGCCAGGAGGGGCAGGGCAGCTGGCTGAGATGAGCCACAGGGAAGCAGCTGGAGGGGGAAGGCAGAGCCGCAAGGAAGCAATCCGAGAGGAAAGGCAGGGAAAGAAGCAGCCAGCTAATCTCACTTTGGGGAAGGCAAAAGGGTGTTTGGAAGGCAGCAGCCAGCAAGCACCAATACACAGGGACAGGACTTCTCAAATTGCTCGCAATTATACCACCTCCTGGAGTTTTGAAGGCTGTTTGCAATGTATTGCCAGATCAAATATACTGAAACAGTTATCGCAATGTGGGCTGCTTCAAACCGGTTTTGAATTATGTATTGGTGCATCGCACATATTTCCTCCTCATACATTATTCCGTAGTTTGGGGCTTTATTTAAGGTTTGAAGGAACAGAACAGAAATAGCAGTGTGTGATGTGCACCCAGTTCTCCAGATGTTTGCTCATTAGTAAGTTCCACTCAGTTCTGCTTACTCCCAAGTAAGCATGCGTAGGGGATTTGTGCTCATTTCAGCATTGGCCATGGCTGATGGAAGAGGGAATGGAGCCATCTCAATCTCACCTTCTCTCCATCAAGGTGTCCAGAATTTGGTGTTTCCAAAGGTCTGAATTGCACGTGCTTTGGGAGGAGTAGACACTTTGTTCTCTTTTGTTTCCCTCCCCCTTCGTTTTGAAAAGTCTTAACTGTTTTTGTTCCAAAAGGGCGTCAGGAAGGAGGGCTGATGTGTCAAATATTTGGAGGCAACAAACATATAGAGATAGAAAAGAAGAAAGGAAAAATGTGTGGACTGCTTCACATATTACTTTTTAAACAGGTATATATATGCAAAACATGTTTGTGTACCTGTGAAAACATCACATGTGCATGTGGCAATCCATATTTATAGACACCAGTGTTAACAGTTTGGGGAACCAGACCTATCTGCTGCTCTCTGAATCATATACAGTGGTACCTCGAGTTAAGTACTTAATTCATTCTGGAGGTCCGTTCTTAACCTGAAACACCACTTTAGCTAATGGGGCCTCCAGCTGCTGCCAGAGCATAATTTCTGTTCTCATCCTGAAGCAAAGTTCTTAACCCAAGGTACTATTTCTGGGTTAGAGGAGTCTGTAACCTGAAGCGTATGTAACCTGAAGCATATGAAACCCGAGGTACCACTGTACCCACAGCAGTCATGTTCACATTTCAAAGTAAGCCAGGATTCATAATCCATCAACAAACCATGTTTTAAGGCATACTAAAAATCCTGACTCATTAGGAGAGGAACAAACTAGGATCCTGGGTTCAGATGTCACAGGCATGCCAAGCTCAATGGTGGCTTGCTGGGTTTGTCTTTCCTCCTCATTCCACAGGAGGAGTGAAGCAGGAGCAATCAAGATGGGTGCCCCAAAAGCCTTGGATTGTTATGTGTAAATGCATCCAATACATGGGCGTAGCCAAGGGGGGCAGGGAGGGGCAGCTGTCTCCCCCCAAATCAATAAAAATACAGTGGTGCCCCGCAAGACGAATGCCTCGCAAGACGGAAAACCCGCTAGACGAAAGGGTTTTCCGTTTTTCAATGCGCTTCGCAGGACGAATTTTCCTATGGGCCTGCTTCGCAAGACGAAAATGTCTTGCATTTTTTTTCGCTCCCCACCCCCTTTTTCTAAGCCGCTAAACCGCTAATAGCCTTTTAGCAGCTAATCCGCTAATCCTTTAAGCCTTTAATAGCCGCTAATAGCGCTAATCCGCTAATAGGGTTGCTTCGCAAGACGAAAAAACCGCTAAACGAAGAGACTCGCGGAACGAATTAATTTCGTCTTGCGAGGCACCACTGTACATAGCAACTGAGGTTCTGCCACCCCTAACCAAACTCTTGACTATGCTTATGATCCAATGTGAAGTGCACATGTGCTGTCACACAAGTGTGTGGAAGGGGCCCAATTCCCCCTTGCAAATAGTACTTGCAATAATATTTTTCCCTTTGCAAATTATTATGTCAGCATTTAGGTTTTCATCCCTGTAAGGAAAGATGGAGAGCCAAGCGCATGAATTTACTTGAAGTCCGTTTGAGGCTTCTCAGTATATATAAATTGTTACTGAATGAAAATAATGATACAAAATCTCTTCAAACTGTTAATTGTTTTTAATTTTTCTACTGCGACTGAAGGATTTAATCATTTTTCTTAAAGTAATATCAGAAAGGACAATTGTATGTTCATCTGTGGAATATCTGGTCAAGTTTGTTTGCATTTTTGGAATTTGAAACAATATTTATTCAAACACAACAAGTAATATTTATTATATTCCTAAAGCAATTTGTTGCCTTCCTAAAAGAAAACCCCCTGCATTCATTTTAAATGAAGAAAGAGCAATCATTACATTTCAGTCTTTACATAATAGGAATTGGAATGTCTGTGTGCAGTGCAATGAGGGAGTGGGCCAGATTATTGATTTACAGTGTTGTTGAGGATAATGTTTATTGTATTTGAATGAGACAGGGCTCTGGTGACTGTTTGCGGTTGAAACTGCAGACGGAAGGGTTGTGGTGGAGATGCAAACAGGCTTGTGAGAAAATCAGCTGTTTGTAATCTCTCCAAGCTTTGGAGTTTGCCTTAAGGACAGTTGTATTTTACAGCTCAAACCTATGCACATTTACTTGGAAGTAAGTGTTGTATTCAGTGGGACTTGCTTTCTTGTGTTTAGGGTTGTAATCATAGTAGCTCTTCTTAAGCTGCAATATGCACATGCCATTTTTCATGGTTTGGAATACAGGAACAAATAGTTAAAGCAGGCTGTCTCCAGCAGTTGTGTGTTTTGGCGACTAATGAAATGAAATCTGCAAATTTTCCAGGGAAAAGCAAATATATATGGTGGAGATATGTCTTTGAAATCCATGGAATTTCCAAGTATTTTCAAAGTTGCATTCTGGATTTATCAAGGTTTTGAGGAGTTTGATCCATTTTCATTTAAAGGAGCTTTATTTCTGTGCAGTGATTATCCTAACTGGATAATTCTAATTACAGGTAGGTAGCCGTGTTGGTCTGCCGTAGTCAAAACAAAATAAAGAAATTCCTTCCAGTAGCACCTTAGAGACCAACTAAGTTAGTTATTGTTATGAGCTTTTGTGTGCATGCACACTTCTTCAGATGCACTGAAACAGAAGTCACCAGACCCTTATATATAGCGAGAGGGTGGGGATCAACCATTCCCACCACCCTTCTGAATAATACCCCTCCCCACCCTCTCACTATATATAAGGGTCTGGTGACTTCTGTTTCAGTGCATCTGAAGAAGTGTGCATGCACACGAAAGCTCATACCAATAACAAACTTAGTTGGTCTCTAAGGTGCTACTGGAAGGAATTTTTTTATTAGGATAATTCTTAGTGTCTGATTATAAATATTAATGAAGGATGTGGGTTGAAATAGTGCCTTCTTTACCTCAAGAGGAGGGGCCATATTTTGGTGAGAGAGCACTTTGCTTGCCTTCAGACGGTTCCAAATCCAATCATAATAGCTAGATGATGGGAAAGGATGAGTCTTACTCCTAGACTCTGGAACACTGCTGCCAGAGTAGACCACAGGTGAGCAACCTGTGGCCTTAAGGCTTCATGTGACCCTTGACCCAAATGTCATGAGAGTGGCAAGGATGGGGAAGCCGGTATTATCCCTCCTTGGTCCGCAGCCCCCAACAGATTACACCCAAGGAATTGCAGCCCCTGACAGGAAAAGGGGCTCCACTCTGGAAAGGACAAGACTAAGACAGATGGGCTACTAATCTGATTTGTAAGACAGTGTTGTATGAACTGGCAGCAGTTCTAAATCTAAGCCGTTAAGGATGTAATTCTGCTAGATTTGCACATGTACAGGGCTGGCAATGATCACAAGAAGAGCCCTTCTGGATCAGGCCAAAGTCCCATCTAGTCTAGCTTCCTCTTCTCACTGTGGCCAACCAGATGCATAAGGGGAGCCTGCATGCAGGACTCAATTGCAGCAGCATTCTCCCCACATGTGAATCCCAGCAACTCATATTCAGAGGCTCCTTGCTTCCAGCAGGGGCGGTAGAACATAGGCAATAGGCTTCACGTTCTATGCACTTTTCTCAACCTTTTCTCAACAAGATACAGCTCCATAGTCTCTTTTCTGAATACTGTAACCAGTACAGTGGTACCTCGGGTTACATACGCTTCAGGTTACAGACTCCTCTAACCCAGAAATAGTACCTCAGGTTAAGAACTTTGCTTCAGGATGAGAACAGAAATCGTGCTCCGGTGGCGTGGCAGCAGCAGGAGGCCCCATTAGCTAAAGTGGTGCTTCAGGTTAAGAACAGTTTCAGGTTAAGAACAGACCTCCGGAACGAATTAAGTACTTAACCCGAGGTACTACTGTATTCCAAGTGTGTCTTTACCATGGTTATAGTGTCATTATGGTATTGTCAGTGTGGGGCTCAGTCCCTTTCCTAATTATTTCTAGCATGGCATTCACCTTTTTCACAGCTACTGCACTCTTAAGTCAACATTTCAGTCACCTGTGTTTCAGATTCCATTTAGCATCTGTTCTATTTTTTTAAATTGCCTCAATGTGCAGCAGTATACATTTGCTAACATTGAATTGCATTTGCTTTTACTGACTGTTAACCAGTTTTGAAGAGAGTATTTTGGAGTGCCTTCAATCCCTTTTTGTTTTAACCACCTTGAACAATTTGGTAGCATAATCAAATTTGGCTAGCACACTGTTCACCTCTAACTCTAGATGATTAATGGACAAATTTAAAAGCACAAGTCCTAATACTAATCTGTGGAAGAAATCCACTTTCTATCAGTGGGGAAACTGCCCCTTTATCCCTGCTCTCTGCATCCTGTTTTTTAGCTAGTTACTGATGCATATGAGGACCTCTCCTCTTATTTCATGACTTCTAAACTTATTCAGGAGCCTTTGGTGAGTTATTCCTAGACACCAGCATTGCTTTTTCAGTGCTAGCCCACATAGAACTGAATGAATGAATATTTCAGCATAGAGACAAGAATCAAATTACTAAGTTCTCAGGGGATCTGGGCTTTCTCTCGCTATCCAACCTCCATAGACTTAAACAGGAATTGTTGTGTACAGAGTTGCAGCCTTGTTACAGTCTTGTTTCTTCTCCTGCATTTGTTGAGCTGTCCGAGGCAGATGAGTGGGATAGGAAGACAAAATACATGAGATTTGTTCAGGGCTTCTCCCAAGTTACTTTACATTGGTGGCATTCCACATCAGTGCTCTTTTAGCAGTTGACATTTTTGGTTTCCCCCCCTTAAATGTGGCTTAAGTCTCTAGCAGTTTTACAGAGCAATCATACATATTTTATAAACTACGCGGAAGCCCTACAAGAGAAACTAGCAAATGGAGGTATTCTACTCAAGTGGCTAGCGGGTCGGGCTGTGGTCTAAACCACTGAGCCTCTTGGGCTTGCTGATCAAAAGGTCGGCAGTTCAAATCCCCGCAACGGGGTGAGCTCCCGTTGCTCTGTCCCAGCTCTTGCCAACCTAGCAGTTCGAAAGCATGCCAGTGCAAGTAGATTAATAGGTACAGCTGCGGTGAGAAGGTAAATGGCGTCTCTGTGCGCTCTGGTTTCCGTCACAATGTTCCATTGTGCCAGAAGCAGTTTAGTCCTGCTGGCCACATGACCCAGAAAAGCTGTCTGCAGACAAATGCCAGCTCCCTCGGCCTGAAGCGAGATGAGCGCCACAACCCCATAATCGCCTTTGACTGGACTTAACTGTCCAGGGGTTCTTTACCGTTTCCGTTATCTTTACCTTTTAATCTGTAGAACTGTTTTGAAAATACTGTATGAAACTTTGAAGCTTAATAATCAGACTCACAGAATCATAGAATTGTAAGGGAGCTACAGAGTAATCTAGTCCAACCCCCTGCAATACAGAAAGCTCAACTAAAGCATCTGTGATAGATGGCCATCCAATCTCTGCTTAAAAACTCCCAAGGAAGGAGAGTCCACCACCTTCCGAGGGAGTCCCTCCTACTGTTAAACAGCTCTTTCGCCCAGAAAGCTCTTCCTGATGTTTAGTCAGAATCTCCTTTCTTATGACTTCAACAGGACCTTCCCCCTGCAGCAGGACAAAGCCAGATTGCTCCATCTTCCATGTGACAGCGCATTAGATATTGAAGATGGCTAACTTATCATAGACTTGTAGAGTTGGAATGGACCCCAAGGGACATCTAGTCCAACCCCTTACAATGCAGGAATCCGAGCTAAAGCATCCAGGACAGGTGGCCATCCAGCCTCTATTCAAAAACCTCCAAGGAAGGAGAGTCCACCACCTCCCAAGGAAGACCATTCCACTGTTGAACAGCTCATACTGTCAGAAAGTTCTTCCTGGTGCTTAGTCTGAATCTACTTTCTTGTAACTTGAAGCCAAGTTCGAGTTCTATCCCCCAGAGCAAGAGAAAACCATCTTGTTCCCTCTTCCATTGAGTACAGCACTTGAGATATTTGAAGATGGCTATCATATCTGGGTATGGCTAAACATACCCAGCTCCATCAACCAATCCTCAGAAGGCTTGGTTTTCCGATCCTTGATCATATTGGTCACCTTTCTCTGCACACGTTCCAGCTTGTCAACATCTGTCTAATTTGTGGTGCCCAGAATTGGACACGGTATTCCAGGTGTGGTCTGACCAAGGCAGAATGTTGTTGTTGTTGTTTAGTCATTTAGTCATGTCCGACTCTTCGTGACCCCCTGGACCAGAGCACGCCAGGCCCTCCTGTCTTCCACTGCCTCCTACAGTTTGGTCAAACTCATGTTTGTAGCTTCAAGAACACCGTCCAACCATCTCGTCCTCTGTCGTCCCCTTTTCCTTGTGCCCTCCATCTTTCCCAACATCAGGGTCTTTTCCAGGGAGTCTTGTCTTCTCATGAGGTGGCCAAAGTATTGGAGCCTCAGCTTCACGATCTGTCCTTCCAGTGAGCACTCAGGGCTGATTTCCTTCAGAATGGAGAGGTTTGATCTTCTTGCAGTCCATGGGACTCTCAAGAGTCTCCTCCAACACCATAATTCAAAAGCATCAATTCTTCGGCGATCAGCCTTCTTTATGGTCCAGCTCTCACTTCCATACATCACTACTGGGAAAACCATAGCTTTAACTATACGGACCTTTGTTGGCAAGGTGATGTCTCTGCTTTTTAAGATACTGTCTAAGTTTGCCATCGCCTTTCTCCCAAGGAGCAGGCGTCTTTTAATTTCGTGACTGTTGTCACCATCTGCAGTAATCATGGAGCCCAAGAAAGTAAAATCTCTCACTACCTCCATTTCTTCCCCTTCTATTTGCCAGGAGGTGATGGGACCAGTGGCCATGAGCTTCGTTTTTTTGATGTTGAGCTTCAGACCATATTTTGCGCTCTCCTCTTTCACCCTCATTAAAAGGTTCTTTAATTCCTCCCCACTTTCTGCCATCAAGGTTGTGTCATCTGCATATCTGAGGTTGTTGATATTTCTTCCGGCGATCTTAGTTCCAGCTTGGGATTCATCCAGCCCAGCCTTTCGCATGATGAATTCTGCATATAAGTTAAATAAGCAGGGAGACAATATACAGCCTTGTCGGACTCCTTTCCCAATTTTGAACCAATCAGTTGTTCCATATCCAGTTCTAACTGTAGCTTCTTGTCCCACATAGAGATTTCTCAGGAGACAGATGAGGTGATCAGGCACTCCCATTTCTTTAAGAACTTGCCATAGTTTGCTGTGGTCGACACAGTCAAAGGCTTTTGCATAGTCAATGAAGCAGAAGTAGATGTCTTTCTGGAACTCTCTAGCTTTCTCCATAATCCAGCGCATGTTTGCAATTTAGTCTCTGGTTCCTCTGCCCCTTCGAAATCCAGCTTGCACTTCTAGGAGTTGTCGGTCCACATACTGCTGAAGCCTGCCTTGAAGAATTTTAAGCATAACCTTGCTAGCGTGTGAAATGAGTGCAATTGTGCGGTAGTTGGAGCATTCTTTGTTATTAGCAGTGCTTTCTTGAGAGCCAATGTGGTGTAGTGGTTAAGAGCAGTAGTCTCGTAATCTGGGGAAGCGGGTTCGCGTCTCCGCTCCTCCACATGCAGCTGCTGGGTGACCTTGGGCCAGTCACACTTCTCTGAAGTCTCTCAGCCCCACTCACCTCATAGAGTGTTTGTTGTGGGGGAGGAAGGGAAAGGAGATTGTTAGCCGCTTTGAGACTCCTGAAGGGGAGTGAAAGGCGGGATATCAAATCCAAACTCCTCCTCTTCTTCTTCTTCTAAGGCCCATTTGACTTCACTCTCCAGGATGTCTGGCTCAAGGTCAGCAACCACACTACCTGGGGTATACGAGACATCCATTTTTTTTCTGGTATAGTTCCTCTGTGTATTCTTGCCACCTCTTCTTGATGTCTTCTGCTTCTGTTAGGTCCTTTCCACTTTTGTCTTTTATTATGGTAATCTTTGTACGAAATGTTCCTTTCATATCTCCAATTTTCTTGAACAGATCTCTGGTTTTTCCCATTCTGTTGTTTTCCTCTATTTCTTTGCATTGCTCGTTTAAGAAGGCCTTCTTTTCTCTCCTTGCTATTCTTTGGAAATCTGCATTCAATTTCCTGTATCTTTCACTATCTCCCTCGCACTTTGCTTGCCTTCTCTCCCCCGCTATTTGTAAGGCCTCGTTGGACAGCCACTTTGCTTTCTTGCATTTCCTTTTCGTTGGGATGGTTTTCGTTGCTGCCTCCTGTATAATGTTATGAGCCTCCATCCATAGTTCTTCAGGCACTCTGTCCACCAAATCTAAATCCTTAAACCTGTTCCTCACTTCCACTGTGTATTCATAAGGGATTTGACTTAGATTGTATCTTACCGGCCCAGTGGTTTTTCCTACTTTCTTCAGTTTAAGCTTGAATTTTGCTATAAGAAGCTGATGATCTGAGCCACAGTCAGCTCCAGGTCTTGTTTTTGCTGACTGTATAGAGCTTCTCCATCTTTGGCTGCAGAGTATATAATTAATCTGATTTCGATGCTGCCCATCTGGCGATGTCCATGTGTAGAGTCATCTCTTGTGTTGTTGGAAAAGAGTGTTTGTGATGACCAGCTTGTTCTCTTGGCAGAACTCTATTAGCCTTTGCCCTGCTTCATTTTGAACTCCAAGGCCAAACTTGCCAGTTGTTCCTTTTATTTCTTGACTCCCTACTTTAGCATTCCAATCCCCTATAATGAGAAGAACATCCTTCTTTGGTGTCATTTCTATAAGGTATTGTAAGTCTTCATAGAATTGGTCAAGTTCAGTTTCTTCAGCACCAGTGGTTGGTGCATAAACTTGGATTACTGTGATGTTAAAAGGTCTGCCTTGGATTCGTATCGAGATCATTCTATCATTTTTGAGATTGCATCCCAGTACAGCTTTCGCCACTTTTGTTGACTATGAGGGCCACTCCATTTCTTTTACGGGATTCTTGCCCACAGTAGCAGATATGATGGTCATCCGAACTGAATTCGCCCATTCCCGTCCATTTTAGTTCACTGATGCCCAGGATGTCAATATTTATTCTTGCCATCTCATTTTTGACCACATCCAACTTACCCAGGTTCATGGTTCTTACATTCCAGGTTCCAATGCAATATTTTTCTTTACAGCATTGGACTTTCCTTTCACTTCCAGGCATATCCACAACTGAGCGTCCTTTCAGCTTTGGCCCAGCCGCTTCATCAGCTCTGGATCTACTTGTACTTGTCCTCTGCTCTTCCTCAGTAGCATGTTGGACGCCTTCCGACCTGAGGGGCTCATCTTCCAGCGTCATAACTTTTATATGCCTGTTGTCTTTGTCCATGGAGTTTTCTTGGCAGGGATACTGGAGTGGCTTGCCGGTTCCTGCTCCAGGTGGATCACGTTTGGTCAAAACTCTCCACTATGACCTGTCCATCTTGGGTGGCCCTGCATGGCATAGCTCATAGCTTCTCTGCGTTATTCAAGCCCCTTCGCCACGGCAAGGCAGTGATCCATGAAGGGGAAGGCAGAATAGAGTGGTACTATATTTTCCCTTGATCTGGACACTATACAGTGGTACCTCTGGTTGCGAATGGGATCCATTCCGGAGGCCCGTTTGCAACATGAAAAGCCCGTAACCTGAAGCGCCATATCTGCGCAGGGGTGCAGCGCGATTTGGTCTTGTGCGTATGCGCGATTTAGCACTTATGCGTGAGCGGCGAAACCTGGAAGTAACCCTTTCCGGTACTTCCGGGTTGCCGCGGGATGCAACCTGAAAAAACATCATGAAGCAAACATAACATGAGGTATGACTGTACTTCTGTTGATGCAGCCTAGAATAGCATTAACTTTCCCCCCCTGCTACACCACACTGTTGACGCATATTAAGCTTGTGGTCCACTGAGACCCCTAGATCCTTTTCACATGGATTGCTAATAGGCAGGTGTCCCCCTTCTTATATTTGTGTATTTGTTCTTTCTGCCTAAGGGTTGCCATATTTTGAAGAGCAAAAAAGAGGACACATTTGGTGACTTCCACTTTTAACCATGGATCAGTATGATGACTCTGTCCATGAAAAGAAGGATGTGTCCTGGAAAAAGAGGGCATATGGCAACCTTATAATGTGGAGTTTTACTCATGCAGCAGAACTTTCCTTACCCTGGTCTGGTCACCCAACCCTCTGTAGCAGATTTTGAGCATACATTGGGGAGGACTGCAGGAGAGGAAGTGGAAGTTCCATTGCACAAGTTGGATTCAACCCTCTGGCTGTATTTGCATGTACCACTAAAACATGGTTTAATGTTGCAAGAACATGTCTGTGTAGGCCTTGGGCTTGTGTGCTTCCCTCTCTCATCTGGCATGGCCACAAGGAAAGGTCCTAAACCTTTTCTTCCTTTGTAAACTAACCACAGCTTACAGGCACATTCATCCGGTCAAACTGTGGTTTATGAAGCTGGCTTGTTTTCTTAGCACACTTTAGGTTGAGCATTACACTAAGCTGTGATTAATCAGCGATGGTTAATCAAAAGTGAAAGTAGAAGCTTCCAAGTTTCCCTGTGTTCCTGTCGGATGAGGAGAAGGGAAAGGGGATCTCAAAAGCCCAAAGTTCACCCAGGCTTGTCCTTGTAACATGAAACCATGGTTTAGCTGTTTACTTGGGAGTGAGCCCCATTGAGCTCTGTGGGGCTGACTTCTGAGCATACATGCATGGAGTTGTACTGTTAATAGCCAGCTTCATAAATACAACCCCATCTCAGCTCCTATAAATCAAGTTTTCTTCCCCTAAAAATTGCTGTAGGGATGCACTTGCCCTTGAAAAATAATGGGATTTTTAAATGATCATGACTATAGCACAGAAACAGACTTTCCTTTTTTGTCAGCACCTTTTCAAGTGGTACATATTTCCACTGCTTCAGCACTGTAGGGTATATCTGCTGCACTCATGACTGTGGGTGAACTGGAGAGCTGTATTGATGGCCAAGACCCCAGGGCCCTGTGCGCAAGGATTGTGTGTCAGTAGGACAAAAGGGATGGCGCCAACCATCCTGCTGTGTGCGCCAGTAACTAGAATTAATTACAAACCAATCGAATCCGTTGCAGCCAATTGGTAAACTAATTGGTAATTTTAGCTGTACATCTATATGTAGTTATCTGGGTGCCTGCCTGTAACAACGCTTTCAGAGCCACTTTTGTTCGGCTGCCTCCTGATGGACAAAATGGCCTTCATAGCTTTAGGGAGAAAGATGTGCATCAGTGGATATGGGGCCGCTCCAGCTGCTTGTCTTGTTTGTATTCCCTTGTTCGTAAAACAGGATTCAGATTACAGCTGCATGGTGCTTGCTCTGATAATTTTGGATAACAGCAGAGCTACGCATTTCTTGAAATAGGCTCCTTTAAGCCATTAACTGTAATTTCTGCATGGCAGGCATCTCTTGAAACAAAATGTCATGTTTTCAAGTTAACTGGCTGCTTAGGAACGGGCAAATCTTCAGGCTGAGAGTTCATTTCTTAGCCATGTTCTCTGGGCAAGTTGCTTCTTGTGGCCTGCGCTCCCATCTGTGGCCACCTGAAAGAGAAGAAGGCTTGATCTGCCATTGGCAGGGTTGCGACTGGATGCCAGCTCTAATATTTCATTTTGTGGAACATGTCTTACTACCTGCTGACTTGGCACTGCAAACAACTATCTATTGTGTCCACCTTTTCCTTTAAAAAGGAAAAGGAAAAGGAAAAGTTTTTATTAGAGCTACTTCTTCCAGCTGATTTAACGTTTTAGTGTATTAATCATCTCTTTTTTAAACAAATAATTGATGCAAATGTACTTTTATTTAACATTAATACCTACCTTAAAAGAGCTGTAATGGGTCCACCCTCCTGTTTTGTGCAGTGGCCAGTCAGAGGCCCTCCAGCAAGGGCATGGTGGTAATAGCCCTCCCAGGCAGATTGACACTTCCCAGCAGCTGATATTCAGTGGCAAATTTAAGAAGGAAAACACACACAAAACCAAGTTTTTTTCTTCATAAAGGAGAGGCAACAACATAACACAGACTGTCAACTTACACTGAAAATACAATCATACTTCCTTCTAAAATTAAATGCGAGTTCACATAAGCACCCCACATGTCAATTTTAACATAATGGATAGCAGCCATTTGATAGATCCTCCATGAATTTATCTGGTTGCCTTTTAAATTAATGTGAAGCTGATCTCCTTTACGCTACTGTCCAGGACTCAGCACCTTTAAATAAAAAGGGAGTTGGAAATCGGAGTGTGATGTTGTGGCAATGGTTCCCATAAATTTAATTCTATGTACTTTTTTTAGACATGGAAGAGAGGCTGGAGGTGTTTTACAATTTAATAAACAAAAACTGCCACTCAGTTTTTGGCAGGGAAGGCCATCTTTAATAGTCTCTCTTTTTATTCCCTATTACACCATCTTGGCAGAATGGATACAGCTTCTTCAGAATAATGAAGTGTGACCTAAACTCTCATCACCTCTCTTCATAATTAATCAGCTAAAGAGAGGGTGGCCAGTTGCATGTTACCAACAAAGACTTGCCTCAGCAAAGCAGAGGATAGACAATTACGTTAATTTGCATTAAAACTGCATATAGTAACATATGCATAGACACAAATTTGGAAATAATAGGTATAATTTAAATAGAAATATAGTACATCTCGCCATGGTGGAGATGCCTGCAAACTCTGCTGACCAGGTGCTGCTAAGTGTTGGTGGGCAACTTCGAGGGCCACCAACCCTCCTTTCGTCATGATTTTTTGACATTCCTCAAATAGAGAGTCCCTTCAAATAGAGGACTTTCCTGTGTACAGCAGAGCACATGGTAACCCTAAGGTGGTGAAATCACCAAATCCCAAGTCAACTGGGCTCACGCTGGCAAAGTAGAAAGGGTGGGGGAAGCATTTTTCCACACCTTTGTTTCTTCTTCCATAGGCCTATAGTTTGGTTTTTCAGATTTTTGTTTCTTTCGAATTTTGCCTCTCATTGCTCTCCATGGAAGAGGAAATTAATATGGCAGCTCCAGGGCTGTTGTACTTCCTCTCCTCTTTCGGAGCCCCCTTTTTTTTCCATAGGAAGAAGAACACACACGGATGCAAAATGGCACTCTTCAGAATATGTGAATTAGCATAATTCTGGCAGAACTTAGAATAATTCTGGTGCAGCAGCAATAGTCTGGCTTGCTTGGAGTATGCTGTTAAGGGAATTCAATTTTTAAAAAATCATTCCTCTTTTTCTGCTCTGTTGACTTGGACAAATTAGGTCTCTTAGTATGAACTACTGAATGGATTGCTTAAGCTGGACATAATGATGGTGTCATTGGACACTGTTAATTGACTTATTGAATATATTTTGTATGCATCTAAACTTCATTGTAATGTATTATGGCTATTGTTCTATTATTGTTGTTGTTGTTGAACTGTCTTATTTTCTGTACCATTGTCACTGGTTTCAGAGTCAAGGGTGGCTACAGCCATTAATCTTTGGGAAGGGCTCGAGCTCAGTAGTAGAGCACATGAATGCCCAAGGTCCCAGGTCCAATCCCCAGCAGCTCCCAGTAGGGCTGGGAGAAACCCAGTTTGAAACCTTGGAGAACTGCTGTCAGTCCATGGTAACGGTACTGTGCTAGATAGACCAGTATAAGGCAGCTTCCTAGGCTCATAATATGTGAACTTGGCCTTTAAGTATTGAAGTGAGGGCTGGAGTTGGAATCAGCATTGATGAGCATTTGCTAAAGCCCATGCCTGCATAGGGGGCCACTGGTGACCTCTACACCACCACCACGCCAACCAGCCCTGCTGCTGTTGCACCTTCTACTATTCCTTATTGTTGCATCTTCCTGGGAATTACTTGATAAGCTTCACCAACTCCAAAATACTGTCATTGTTCTCTTAACTTCAATAAATGCCTTGTCTCCAAAGGCTGCAAAACAATGGTAATCAGGTGTGTTCTGCCAATCTAGATATACCGTAGCTGGTGAAATATTATATAGAATAAGTACTGTTTTAAAAACAGTTTTTTCCCCTCATAATTATTTGCTGCTGGGTTGATACTTGTTTGTTCTATTTCATTTCTGTTCTTGGTTTGTATATGATATGTTCCTTTGATAAATTTATGTTGTAGGAGGTGTTAATGATGCTAGACAACTATGTACGAGATTTCAAGGCTTTGATTGATTGGATACAGCTTCAAGAAAAGCTGGAGAAGGCTGATGCCCAGAGCAGGTAATTGGAAAAATATTTCCATATAACTTTCCACATAACACTGGTCCTAAAGGATCTTTACTGGCTCCCAGTATGTTTCCGAGCACAATTCAAGGTGTTGGTGCTGACCTTTAAAGCCCTAAACAGCCCTGGCCCTGTACTCCTGAAGGAACATCTTCACCCCCATCATTTAGCCTGGACACGGAGGTCCTCGTCCGAGGGTCTTCTGGTGGTTCCCTCACTAAGGGAAGTTACAGGGAACCAGGCAGAGGGATTTCTTGGCAGTAGCACCCTCCTAATGGAATGCCCTCCCATCAGCTGTCAAGGAGATATAAAAAACAACAACATTTAGAAGACCTCTGAAAGCAGCCCTGTTCAGGGAATTTGCACTTGGGCAAAAAAAATGAGAGGCACAAATACAAGATGGGTGACACCTGGCTTGAGAGCAGTACATGTGAAAAGGATCTAGGAGTCTTGGTTGACCACAAACTTGACATGAGCCAACAGTGTGATGCGGCAGCTAAAAAAGCCAATGCAATTCTGGGCTGCATCAATAGGAGTATAGCATCTAGATCAAGGGAAGTTATAGTGCCACTGTATTCTGCTCTGGTCAGACCTCACCTGGAGTACTGTGTCCAGTTCTGGGCACCACAGTTCAAGAAGGACACTGACAAACTAGAACGTGTACAGAGGAGGGCAACCAAAATGGTCAAAGGCCTGGAAACAATGCCTTATGAGGATCGGCTAAGGGAGCTGGGCATGTTTAGCCTGGAGAAGAGGAGGTTAAGGGGTGATATGATAGCCATGTTCAAATATATAAAAGGATGTCACATAGAGGAGGGAGAAAGGTTGTTTTCTGCTGCTCCAGAGAAGCGGACACGGAGCAATGGATGCAAACTACAAGAAAGAAGATTCCACCTAAACATTAGGAAGAACTTCCTGACAGTAAGAGCTGTTCGACAGTGGAATTTGCTGCCAAGGAGTGTGGTGGAGTCTTCTTCTTTGGAGGTCTTTAAGCAGAGGCTTGACAACCATATGTCAGGAGTGCTCTGATGGTGTTTCCTGCTTGGCAGGGGGTTGGACTCGATGACCCTTATGGTCTCTTCCAACTCTATGATTCTATGATTCTACCATAGTTTGCATCTAAACTAGAATGGGAACTCATATTTGAACTAGATCTGGAGGCAAGCTGCAGTTTGTTCTCACTAAGTTTGTCTGATCTGAGATTACTGCAAACCTATTGTTACGTTGAACCAGAAGTGAGGGAGATGTAACTCAGTGCAAGTGGGGAAGATGGCGCATAGCACTTCAAGGCACGACCCTGAAACCCAAGCCATGGCTTGGCTGTTATATCTGAATCAAACTCTATGCACAGTTCTGGTTAACTGTGGGTTCCTGGTTTATTTTCTTGTTTATGTGAAGTGTGGAGTAAAGGAGCTGTATGCAGATGTATTGTGGTTTCTAAGCCAGGATTGTGTAAACCATTTCTCTCTGGCCATTTTTAACGCTAATGTTATGATGCTTCTGTATAATGGAGTCCTCTGATCTCCACCTGGCCCCTTCCCAAATTCATCTGAGGCTCTTACTCATGCAACTTCATCTTCTGTATTATGTAGATTTTAGATCAAAATTATTATTCAACAGAAAGAAGCATCAGCCATATGAATGTTTGAATTTGAGAACATCACCTAAAAGAAACATTTCCCCTATATATAGCTATTCCATTCCAGCAGGGTTCAGTTTTAAAGGAGTTTTTCTCCTTCATTCATTCATTCAAATTGATGCTATGCCTTGTGTGTGTGCTTCTAAAGTTTTAATTAACCATTTGTCTCCTGACTCAACCAAGGGGATTCAATTAGTTCATGGAGGATAGTTCTGTCAATTGCCTCTGGCAACATTAGCTGAATGAAACATCCAGATTTCATAATCTTAAACCTCTGAATTCCAGCTGCTGGAGGGGCATCTTCATTGCCTTCATCCTCTGATGATGATAATGATGATGATGATGATTATTATTAATTATTATTAATTATTAATTTATTAATTATTATTATTATTATTATTATTATTATTATTTATTTATTTATTATTTATTATTATTATTATTTATTATTATTATTTATTATTTATACCCTGCTAATGGCTGAGTTTTCCCAGCCACTCTGGGCGGCTTCCAATCAAGTGTTAAAAACAATACAGCATTAAATATGGTCTGGTCAGACCTCACCTGGAGTACTGTGTCCAGTTCTGGGCACCACAGTTCAAGAAGGACACTGACAAACTGGAACGTGTCCAGAGGAGGGCAACCAAAATGGTCAAAGGCCTGGAAACGATGGCTTATGAGAAACGGCTAAGGGAGCTGGGCATGTTTAGCCTGGAGAAGAGGAGGTTAAGGGGTGATATGATAGCCATGTTCAAATATATAAAAGGATGTCACATAGAGGAGGGAGAAAGGTTGTTTTCTGCTGCTCCAGAGAAACGGACAAGGAGCAATGGATCCAAACTACAAGAAAGAAGATTCCACCTAAACATTAGGAAGAACTTCCTGCTTGGCAGGGGGTTGGACTCGATGGCCCTTGTGGTCTCTTCCAACTCTATGATTCTAAATATTAAAAACTTCCCTAAACAGGGCTCCCCTCAGATGTCTTTTAAAGAGAAGATAGCTGCTTATTTTCTTCACATCTGAAGGGAGAGCATTCCACAGGGCGGGCGCTACTACCGAGAAGGCCCTCTGTCTGGTTCCCTGTAACCTCACTTCTCACAATGAGGGAACCGCCAGAAGGCCCTCGGCACTGGATCTCACTGGCTGAACGATGGCGGTGGAGACGCTCCTTCAGGTATATAGGGCCAAGGCCATTTAGGGCTTTAAAGGTAAGCACCAACACTTTGAATTGTGCTCGGAAACATACTGGGAGCCAATGCAGATCTCTCAGGACCGGTGTTATGTGGTCCCGGCGGCCACTCCCAGTCACTAGTCTGGCTGCCGCATTCTGGATTAATTTCAGTTTCTGGGTCACCTTCAAAGGTAGCTCCACGTAGAGCGCATTGCAGTAGTCCAAGCGGGAGATAACTAGAGCATGCACCACTCTGGCAAGACAGTCCGCAGGCAGGTAGGGTCTCAGCCTGCATACCAGGTGGAGCTGGTAGGCAGCCGCCCTGGACACAGAATTAACCTGTGCCTCCATGGACAGCTGTGAGTCCAAAATGACTCCCAGGCTGCGCACCTGGTCCTTCAGGGGCACAGTTACCCCATTCAGGACCAGGGAATCCCCCACACCGCCCGCCCCCTGTCCCCCCAAAACAGTATTTCTGTCTTGTCAGGATTCAACCTCAATCTGTTAGCCGCCATCCATCCTCCAACTGCCTCCAGGCACTCACACAGGACCTTCACCGCCTTCACTGGTTCTGATTTAAAAGAGAGGTAGAGCTGGGTGTCATCTGCATACTGATGAACACCCAGCCCAAACCCCCTGATGATCTCTCCCAGCGGCTTCATATAGATATTAAAAAGCATGGGGGAGAGGACGGAACCCTGAGGCACCCCACAAATGAGAGCCCAGGGGTGTGAACACTCATCCCCCACCACCACTTTCTGGACACGACTCAGGAGAAAGAAGCGGAACCACTGTATAACAGTGCTCCCAGCCCCTCTAGACGGTCCAGAAGGATGTTATGGCCGATGGTGTTAAAGGCCACTGAGAGATCCAGCAGAACCAGGAAACAGCTCTCAGGTACCTTTGTCCCTAGCCTGCTGGAGATCATCGACCAGCGTGACCAAGGCAGTTTCAGTACCATGGTGAGGCCTGGAAGGGATAAAAATGGTCCACATTCTCCAGGCGTGCTTGGAGTTGTTTGGCAACCACCCGCTCAATCACCTTGCCCAAGAATGGAAGATTTGAGACTGGGCAATAGATGGCCATAATGGCCAGGTCTAAAGATGTTTTTTTAATAAGTGGTTTAATGACCGCCTCTTTCAGCGGATCTGGGAATGTTCCCTCGCAGAGGGAATCATTCACCACCCCACAGAGCCCATCGCCCAGCCCTTCCCTGCTTGCTTTTATTAGCCAGGATGGACAAGGATCAAGGAGACAGGTGGTTGGTTTCACTCGTCGAAGCAGCTTGTCCACATCCTCGGAGGTAACAGATTGAAATTGATCCCATATAACATGACTAGACAATACTCTAGCGCTCTCCCTGCTCCCACGGTAGAGTCTACCTCCTTCTGAATCTGAGCGACTTTATCTGCAAAAAACTTTGCAAAAGCATTGCAGGAGATCTTGGGGTCCCTACCCGGCCCCAAGATTACGAACCACCTGAAAGAGTCTCCTGCTGCTGTTTTCTGCAGATGCAATAGAAGCGGCGAAGAAAGTCCTCTTCACTGTTGCCATTGCCACTTGGTAGGCTCGACTTTGAGCTCTAACCCGTGTCTGATTCAGAGTGAGTTTTCTGCCACCAGCGCTCTAGCCGTCTCAACGATTGTTTCATCGCCCTCAGCTCCGGGGAAAACCACAGGGCTGTCCGGGCTCCATGCAATTGGAGAGGGCACTTCGGAGCCAGACAGTCAATATCCCTGGTTAACTCCGTATTCCAGCGGGTCACCAGGGAATCAGCTAAAGGGCCATCAACTTGGGATAAAACATCCCCTACCACTCCCTGGAAACCATTTGGATCCATTAAGTGGCGGGGGCGGACCATCCAAATCGGTCCCCCCTCCCTGCAGAGGGGAAGGGTCGCAGAGAAGTCCAGTTGCACCAGGAAGTGATCTGACCATGGCACTTCTTTTGATTCGCTTTTACTTAGTGTCAGATCACCAACATCCATAGAGGTGAACACCAGGTCTGAGGCATGTCCGCGGCTATGAGTTGGGCCAAACTTATTCAGGGACAGCCCCATTGAGGCCATGCTTTCCACGAAGTCCCAAGCGGCCCCTTGTAAGGTTGTGTTGGCATGGATGTTAAAATCCCCTAGGACAACCAAACTAGGTGTCTCCAGGAGAACATCTGCCATGACCTGAAGCAGCTCGGGCAGGGAATCCTTGGTGCAGATGGGAGGTTGGTACACCAAAAGGAATCCTGTACTGCCCCTATTGCCCAACTTCCAGAACATGCACTCAGAAAACTGGGTCTTCCCAATAGGACGCCTGGTGCAAACTAATGACTTCCTAAAAATCACTGCAACCCCCCCCCTCCCCGCCCACATGACCTGGGTTGCTGTGCGTAAGAGAAACCTGGTGGACAAGCAGCGGCAAGGACAGGCCCATCTGCTTCATCCAACCAAGTCTCTGTCACATATGCCAGGTCAAAACCTCCATCCCCAATCAGGTCGTGGATGGCAGTGGTCTTATTCATCATTGACCTGGCATTGCACAGCAATACTTTCAGATCATGTGGGTTGCTGATTCCCTTGCTGATTCTAGTATCCTTCTGGTCAGGACCAGACCTGGAGGCAGGGATAGTCCTCAGACAACGACTAAATGGTCTGGTATTAGTATCGCTCCTCCTCCTGCCCGTGACCACTGAGATCGGGTGTCCTGGTGCTTCTGCCCCTGTGGAACCTGCCCCAGCCATTCTGTTGGCTGAGGCCCACTCCCAGGCAGCCCTGACCCTTTCCCCTTAAAAAGCAAAATACAAACTTTACAATGGCCTAACAAAATAGTAAAAGCAAAACAAAGCCAAAAACAATTATACTAAAATAAAACTAATCCCCACCCCACTCAACATTTATCCGACCCCAAACAAAAATAAAATAAAATAAAAATACGTAAATAAAAACCATCGTTCACAGTGGTGCAACAAAGTAAAAACGCTTTTAAAACATTTTAAAATATGTAAAAACATTTTCGACATTTGCTGCAGCAGCACCAGTGTCCTGAGGCCTCGCTGGAGCCTCTTAAAGCTGTGGCGGTGGTGAGTGTGGGCCCCGCCCCTAGGCCCGGTGGAGGGAGCGGCCTTCCCCAACACTCACGATGGGCTTTCCCACAAGCATCTGGCTTCTGCTGCTCTAAGCAAGAGTGTGGATTAGACAGACTGAATCATAGAATAGAAAGGGACCACGAGGCTCATCTAGCCCACCCCTGAACTCTCCATATGTGGCAATTATCAGGGATAAACTCATGCATCAAGGAGGGTGTCTGAGAGCACTTCCATGGAGACCACTAGATGCAGTCTGCAGGCCTTGCATTGTGCACTTTTACAGCATCCAACAATGTGGCTTTAACTGCAAACAAGTAGGAATACCAGTGCCTAGTTTTTACTTAGCATTCCACGTTGAACTTGCAGGCCGACTTCACTAGCATGGGAAGTAAAGAAGATGTCTCCAGGACGCCATGTAATTCCAAGCCCATCAACTGACAGAATAAGTGTAACATCAAACGCTCGAAGAAGTCTGAACTTTGGGTATGGAAACTGAAACACTTTCCTATTTCAAGAGTGAAAACAGAGATGTTTTGAAAAAATCTGTTCATTGGCATAGATTTCTCACTGTAGCTTTTATTACTAAACTTAACTTGCATCAGTTTTCTATTTTTCTCTTCCTGCTTAGCTACTATGTTCCAATCATTGTATGTCCCCCCCCGCCCCCCCATTATGGAATGATTGTTGTTGTAGTTGTTGTTGCTCTGCAAACCTTACAGTTCCTCTGAGCATTCTCTCAGCATTCACCATACGTGTTTGCTATGAGAGGGAATGATTAAAATTAAAAATAAATATCACTGTCTTCATGCACACCTAAACTCATGCTAGAGCCTTTGAGGATGCAAGTTCCAAATTTGAAATTTGCTCCAGTGTAAGAAATAGAGGAAGTTTGCCTCTCTTTGCTGTCACTTTGCTGTGGAGAACTAGATGGGAAAATAGTTCATGGAAAGAGGCAACACAAGTGAAAGTCTCCATGCATACTTTTGTCAAAGCTCAACATTTTGTTTTGCCATGTTTCTAGGCCATTTCCCACAAACGTATTCTATATGGTTCTATGTGGATCCCACTTTGATAAAATCAACCTATTTGGGTAGAATAGTCATGTGACTGCATCTTTATATGTTCAGGTTTTAAATTAGTGGTGTTGAGTAGTGCAATCACGGTTAATTTTTGTGCTTTGGATAATTAATGATTAGGTTGAGCCAATAGAAACCATGAGGAACTGAAAAAGTGAGAGACGAAGAATACATGGAAGGTATCAATCTGTCCTTAATGAAAATGCTAGATGTGTGACTTTTTTCTTTGCTTAGGACACCATCTGCAACAGTGACTTCTAATCGTCTGGCTCCAGTGGGTGTAAGTTGGGCAGACAAAGTGAAAGCAAACCATACAGGAACGGTTACCAGTTCAGAGATGGCAACAGCACAAAAATGCATACCAACACCAGTGCAGAAAACTTCACGGAGAAATGGCAAGTGTCTATAAGTGACCTGATTAGTAATGTACCTTATGGTCATGTGCATACATTTATATGCATGCGCACTTGAGGCAAAGATGCATCCATAGCAAAGTGTGACTTCTTAGGTATTTAACTTCTAGAGCAGTGGTCTCCAAACTTTTCACCCTCATGAACCACTTGATAGTTGCAGATAGTCTTGGTGGACCATTTAATGATTTTCCTGCCAGACATAACAATTGCAATGCACTGTGCTAGATTCTCTATGATTCTTAATTGTATTTTTATTGCTGCTTTTATTTCTTTCATTGTATTAGCATTTTGAAGTTGGAAATGTTAAAATTGTGGTTGAATAATAGTTGTAATATATATAAATGAGAAAATATATATATTTCTTAGAATTCAAATAGTAATACATTAAAGAAGCATTAAAATTACAATTAAAAAACTATGAATATTTAATTTGAGCATGCCACAGACAGTCCTCGCACCACATTGTGGGAACCCCTGTTCTAGAGATACTGTGGAAGCTGACAAACTAGGAGAAATGACAGCTTTAGAAACTCATGCTAACAAGTGCTGTTAAGTGCTATTTTCATACTGATTTTATGCTGCTCCATAATGGCTTTAGGCCGTTTGTGTGTTATTTAAGTCCAGCCTTCCCCCACCCTGATGCCTTCCAGGTGTTTTGCACTTCAGCTCTCATTAGCCCCAACATGAAATCATAGATTGGTGAAGACTGGTTTAGTACTGATGATTTTTATTATTACCGTATTTTTCGCCCTATAGGACGCACTTTTCCCCCTTCAAAAATGAAGGGAAAATGTGTGTGCGTCCTATGAGGCAAATGCAGGCTTTCGCTGAAGCCTGGAGAGTGAGAGGCGCCGGTGTGCACCGACCCCTCTCGCTCTCCAGGCTTCAGGAAGCTATCCGCAAGCCTTGCGCGCCCGGGGGGAGTTCCCGCGGGCTCGCAAGGCTTGCAGGCGGCAGCCTGCAGCCAGAAGCACGGGGCGCCCTCCGGAGGACGCCCGGTGCTTCGCGCAGGTGTCCGCAAGCCTTGCGTGCCCGGGGGGAGTTCCCCCCGGGCGCGCAAAGCTTGCGGGCAACAGCCTGTCCTGGGGGCTGGGGTCGGGGGAAGCTCGGGCTTCCCCCGCCCCCAGCTCCCAGCCCCGCAAGCAAGCTCCGGGAGCGATGGCGAGGTTGCACAACCTTGCCATCACTCCCGGACCCATTCTGGGGGCTGGGGTCGGGGGAAGCTTGGGCTTCCCCAAGCCGCCTGCCCTGCAAGCAAGCTCCAGGAGCGATGGCAAGGTTGCGTTCTGGGGGCTGGGGACAGGGGAAGCTCGGGCTTCCCCCACCCCAAGCTCCGGAAGCGATGGTGACAACCTCGCCTTCGCTCCCGGACCCCCAGCCCCGAGGCTAAAATCGAAGCCAGGACAGCGAGCGGGATCCATCCCGCTTGCTGTCTTGGCTTCTTTGCTCTTTGGGGCTCGGTGGGGGGGGGATAATTTTTTTTTTCTTTATTCCCCCCCCCCAAAAAAAATAAGTACGTCCTATGGGCCGGTGCGTCCTATAGGGTGAAAAATACGGAAGTTTAGTTTGTATTTATCAATTTTGTTTCATTTTTTCCAAAAATAATTTCAGTCACTGGAAAAACTGGGTTAATTGGGCAGTGTAGACAAAGATCATACATAAACTAGACACTGTCCAAATACAAAAATGGAAATAGTGATTTATCAGGGACAGGTACAAGAAAATACAAGGCTGGCCCTGTAAGAAGCAACAATTGGAGCTGCATTGCTCAGTGTTTGTGCCAAGAGTTACTGTTTATGTTTAGCCATTAAAAACTAAGTATTTCTTTTGTTTGGACAAGTTAAAAAGATATAGCTTAGTAATCCATCTGACTATTTCAGAGGGGTAGGCTTGTTAGTTTGTTTTTGCTGTGAGAGTCTTAAAAGACTCACAGATTTATTGTGTCCTGAACGCTGGTGCGTGCAATTTTGTGCGACAATAAATCTGTTCGTTTTTAAGGTGCCACAAGCTTCCTTGCTCTTTTCATTGCTGACTACTAACCTAAATGTAAAGAATTAGAAGAGTATTAAGGGTTTTTTTCTTATGTAATTAAAAAGTACTGGATTTGTTCCCCCTTTGTTTTAAAATTCTCATAGACACTTTATACATCCTCGTGGGCATCAGGGACCACTATTAAAAGAACAACCCCAAAAGTGTTGAGTTTCACAAGTTTAGACTAGTGACCCCACAAGAGCAGCGTTTGGCTAATATTTTCAAGAAAAAGCCGATAGGTAGACCATGTGCCTGTAGAGACACAAGTTTAAAAGAGATAATGGATAACATGTTGTTTGAGTACAGGTGGAATCCTATCTAGCTGTAGTTTCTCTTGCTTTAAAAGTTTCTCTGGATTTTGTACTGAGAGCCTGGAGTTCCAAAACAGGTTAATTCCTTATTTGTGTTCTATTAGTGATCTAATAATTCAATATCTACTCAGTAGTAAGTCTATTGATATTAATATGAACACTCTACATACAGGGTGGAAAACGTGGTTCTCTGGGTACTATTGGATAAAAAATAAAAACCTAGCACCATTATTTAAGTAATCTTAAAAGTACTACTTAAATTTTAACAACAGTGAACCAAATATTGATTGAGTGATTTATTCATTATATTTCTATGCCGCTTTTCATTCAAATGAATCACAAAGCAGCTTACAAACAATAAATAATAACAACAAGCTAGAACATGGGTTTTGAGATTTGAACATCACAACCTATTGGCTGGGATCAGAAGCCATGGGGTAGTGCTTGCACATGCATCCAGGCAGCTCATTCCTTAGCTCACACTCCTCTCTGAGGAGGGACTTCATTAATCAGGAAGCAGGAGTCAGAAAGCCCTCACATGAACAGAAGGCAGCAGTTTAGGATTTAGGAGCAGTATAGAATTCACTGAGATATAGACTGTTTGGAGCCAACTCATTTTGAGAACCCGTGTATTTAACTCTTATTGAATGAGGGGTCCTGCCCTTGCGTGGGCCTGTTCCCTGTCCATAATAGGACTTGTCCTCTTATTCCTCTCTATTCCTGGACTCCTAAGCTTACTCGGGAATCTTTGTGGAAAGACTTTTGAAAGTCCAAGGAAACCTCTGTCTGATGCTTGTTGACACTCAAAGAACTCTACTAAGGTAGCGAGAGAGCACTTGCCCTAGGTGGTCAAGTTGGTTGAGAGCTATTTGTTCTACCTCCAACTCCTGTTAGAGTGGACTGAAGTGCAGGAAATGAGTCTGTTTCCCTTTTGCAATTACCAGTGACATTTGCTGGCTGCTGGTAAGGTTGTGATTCTTTGTAGCCCTGAAACAGGTTCTTTAGATCAGGGTAGCCAATGTTGTATCCTCCAGATGTTAAACTCCACCTGTCCTCAGCCCCACCAGTAGTCAGGGCTGTGGAGAGTGAGTCCACAATATCTGGTGAGCACCATGCTGGCTATCTTTGTTCTAGTAAAAATATTTCAATGAATGTGAACTAACTAATGGTAGAGGACAACATTCAGTGTGACAGATCTCTTTGAAAGAGATGTTTTAATATCAGGAACCGACAGCTTACCATAGTGCAAAGGGGGCCTTTTCTCACTAGTCTTGTTAATAGGGTTGCAGGACAGTTCTTCCAGATGCAGTGATGTTGGAGGCATAACGCCTAAGTGGCTTTGGGAGGTGGGGGGGGGGGCTTACAATAACAGATGGTTTGTCACTTCAGTGTAATACAAGAAGAAGCTGAGAGTGGGAAGCTCAGATGTGACTAGAGAATTGTCAGAATACCCCAATGAATTATTCATTGACAAAACTGGGCATGTAACACAATCCAGATTGTGATACTCAGTGTGGGCTTGCCCATAAAGTGCCCCCACACTTAACTAAAACAAAAACCTTCTGCTTTCTAGTTTCAGTTTGTGGTCTTAGTATGGACAGTCCCATCCAACCTCAAAGTGTGTGTCTGGTATTAAGGGCACCAACTGCACACCCTGTTAAGTCATGTAATGTAAAGCACCATTTTTAAAAGGCATATTTCCTATTTATGCTGCCCTCCAGATGTTGTGAACTGCAGTTCCCATCAGCCCTGACCATTGACCATGCTAACGGCAGATGATGGGTGTTGCAATCCAACAATGCCTGGAGGGCACTGTTTTGTTTTGTTTTTTTGTTTTTTTAAATCTGAGAACTGCATTGTAAACTCGAAATGATAGCTATGTTCCAGGCTGCTGCTGGCGGGCCCTGCATGCTGGTTTCTCTCATCCATCTGTTTAGCCACTGTGATAACAGGATGCTAGACTAGATGGGCCATTGGCTTTACTTGAAGTACAATAATGTAAGTGTACGTAGCCCTGGATCAAGAGGGATCTGCCTTCCTTGAGGGGGCGTGATTGTTTGCTCCAGTGACAACTGTGCTTGGCTTGGCAGTGGAGGGAGGCCCTCTGGGGTGGAATTGGAGGAGGGAAGCAGACCTTCTGTCTCACTGTCCCTTGGGTCTCCTCTTTCTCTGCCGCTTTACGGACTGTGCCTCGCGGTGTGGTTCAACAGCCTACTCCTCTCTGTCTTCTTGGTGTTCCGTCCCTCTCTCTAAAGCGGAGCCTGGACCATGACACAGCTCCATCTTTATCAGGATAGAGTCCAGAGGAGCCCTGGTTCCATCTTTCCCGATAGCCTCTGTTTTTAGAAGGCTACCCTGGACATGATTTGGTTAAAAAGAGGGTGGGAAGTCAGGGCTTGGGGTTGTCATTAAAGGCAGCTCCTTTATCCCCTCAGTTTGGTGACTGCTCTTTACTACGTCTCTTAATTCTTCCTTAAGGCAAATCTTTTCCACTTTGCCCTTCCCATCTGCCCCCATGTTTGAGCAGCTTGCTACAGATAATATTTCTTCTCAGTGCTTTTTGACTTGACTTCGCATCTTTTTGTGGTCATGAGGAGCCTTGAGAAAACTTAGCGTACAGTAATGATTATATAACTCAAACTCTATTTGCTTGCAAATCGGGATGACAATCTTTTTATCAGTTTCCTGTGTGTGATTTGTTATTCTGCCTGAATAGCTATTCTTTTTAGATCCTTCTCATTTCTTATTGAAATGCTTCTTTAAAGCACAGAATGAACTCAGGCTTGCTAGAGAGGTTAAAAGCAACAAAAAAGGCTTTTATGGGTATGTTCGTAGCAAAAGGAAGAACAAAGAAACAGTGGGGTCACTCAGAGGAGAAGATGGTGAAATGCAAACAGGGGACACAGAAAGGGCTGAACTCCTCAATACCTTCTTTGCCTCAGTCTTCTCCGATAAAGAAAACAATGCCCGACCTGAAGAATTTGGAGGAAATGATTCAGCAGAGGAAACACAGCCCAGAATAACTAAGGAGATAGTACAAGAATACTTGGCTAGTTTAGATGTATTCAAGTCTCCAGGGCCAGATGAACTGCATCCAAGAGTATTAAAAGAACTGGCAGATGTGATCTCAGAACCACTGGCAGTCATCTTTGAGAATTCCTGGAGAACAGGCGAAGTCCCGGCAGACTGGGGGAGGGCAAATGTTGTCCCTATTTTCAAAAAGGGGAAAAGAGAGGACCCAAATAATTACCGCCCAGTCAGTCTAACATCAATACCAGGGAAGATTCTGGAGCAGATCATTAAGCAAACAATCTGTGAGCACCTCAAAAGGAATGCTGTGATCACCAATAGTCAGCATGGATTTCTGAAAAATAAGTCATGTCAGACTAACCTGATCTCATTTTTTGACAGAATTACAAGCCTGGTAGATGAAGGGAACGCAGTGGATGTAGTCTACCTTGATTTCAGCAAGGCATTTGACAAGGTGCCCCATGATATTCTTGTAAAGAAGCTGGTAAAATGCGGTCTTGACTATGCTACCACTCAGTGGATTTGTAACTGGCTGACTGACCGGACCCAAAGGGTGCTCATCAATGGTTCCTCTTCATCCTGGAGAAGAGTGACTAGTGGGGTGCCACAGGGTTCTGTCTTGGGCCCGGTCTTATTCAACATCTTTATCAACGACTTGGATGATGGACTCAAGGGCATCCTGATCAAATTTGCAGATGACACCAAACTGGGAGGGGTGGCTAACACCCCAGAAGACAGGATCACACTTCAAAACGACCTTGACAGATTAGAGAACTGGGCCAAAACAAACAAGATGAATTTTAACAGGGAGAAATGTAAAGTATTGCACTTGGGCAAAAAAAATGAGAGGCACAAATACAAGATGGGTGACACCTGGCTTGAGAGCAGTACATGTGAAAAGGATCTAGGAGTCTTGGTTGACCACAAACTTAACATGAGCCAACAGTGTGACGCGGCAGCTAAAAAAGCCAATGCAATTCTGGGCTGCATCAATAGGAGTATAGCATCTAGATCAAGGGAAGTTATAGTGCCACTGTATTCTGCTCTGGTCAGACCTCACCTGGAGTACTGTGTCCAGTTCTGGGCACCACAGTTCAAGAAGGACACTGACAAACTAGAACGTGTACAGAGGAGGGCAACCAAAATGGTCAAAGGCCTGGAAACAATGCCTTATGAGGATCGGCTAAGGGAGCTGGGCATGTTTAGCCTGGAGAAGAGGAGGTTAAGGGGTGATATGATAGCCATGTTCAAATATATAAAAGGATGTCACATAGAGGAGGGAGAAAGGTTGTTTTCTGCTGCTCCAGAGAAGCGGACACGGAGCAATGGATACAAACTACAAGAAAGAAGATTCCACCTAAACATTAGGAAGAACTTCCTGACAGTAAGAGCTGTTCGACAGTGGAATTTGCTGCCAAGGAGTGTGGTGGAGTCTTCTTCTTTGGAGGTCTTTAAGCAGAGGCTTGACAACCATATGTCAGGAGTGCTCTGATGGTGTTTCCTGCTTGGCAGGGGGTTGGACTCGATGACCCTTGTGGTCTCTTCCAACTCTATGATTCTATGATTCTATGATTCTAAAACCCTTTAGATATAAAAGTAGCATTAACAAATATTCATAATTAACATCTTGCTTTCTTTAGGTACTAAATTTTGATTCGAATTTGCCTCCTGTGACCATTTTTCTTTTATTGTTTTTATATTTTATAACTTTCTAATGTTTGTGTTGGCAGTATCCTTGCCTAATGGATGAATTCCAGTTTTTAAACAGCATTTCTTTTCAAATAGTGCTTTATACTCTTTAAACACCCCTCCACCCCGGGTCACACAAACCATGCTCGTCCTAAAGAGTAAAATTTCCCTGAAGATAAAGATTTGTTTGTAATCTGAGTAGAGTAAAACCCATGTTACTTTACACTCCAGCATTGTTTTCTTTTAAATTTAATTTAAGCCAGCTTCTGTTGGTGCATTTAGAATTGCTAAATCATTTCCCCCCTTTAATGTGCAGTGCTCAGAATCACACATTGCCTCCTATTAAGACAGACCATGGGCCAAATCCAGCCCAAGCCTGTCTACCTCAGGGTAGCCAACGTGGTGCCCCCCCCCCCATGCTGCTGGACTCCTGTCAGCTCCAGCCAGAATGGCCAGGGGTCAGGGGTGATGGGAGTTTTCGTTCAGCAGCAGCTGGAGTGCACCACTCTGGAAGCAGATCTCCAGTGTCTCTGGCGTGGAAAGATCTTGCCCAGCTCTGCTGCCTGGTGCCGGGGACTGAGCTCAGGGCGTCCTCTGCCACTTAGCTGAGGCCCTTCTTACATATCGGACACAGTTGGCTCTAATCCATGCAAACTTACCCTGTAAAAGTTCTTTTAGTCTTTAAGATGCCACAGGCCTCTCTCTGTTGCTTTTTAAAATTCATAGCGCCTATGCAAATGTAAGTGCTGTGTGGCTCCATTTGCAGAATCAGAGCAGGAAAGTCAACTAGTTAAGGTATTTGATATGCACACCACTTTGCCAGAAAACGTCCTCCTGACAGGAATATTTGAGGAATTAGTTCTTTGTGAATTTCAATATGAGTGGACCTAATCAACCCCCCCTCCCCCCGGACTAATGCACAGATTGGAACATATTTTTATTTTATTTATATACTATAAATATTCTATAGTATATAATATTCTATAGTAGGCTTCGCCCTGCCAGACTTGAAACTTTATTATGAAGCAGCAGCCTTTTGCTGGCTAAAAGAATGGCTACTTCTTGAAAACACAGACATTTTGGATTTAGAAGGATTTAATAACGCTTTTGGTTGGCATGCATATCTATGGTATGACAAGGTTAAAGTGCATAGAATGTTTAAAATTCACATTGTTAGGAATGCATTGTTCAAAGTTTGGATGAGGTATAAAGATTTGCTTGAAAACAAGACTCCAAGGTGGTTGTCTCCAATGGAAGCAAAAGCACTAAAAAAACTCAATATGGAGGCCAACTGGCCAAAATATTGGGAGATTTTAGAACAAGACGGAGACAAATTGAAATTACAGAGTTTTGATAAATTAAAAAGTAAAGTCCGAGATTGGCTTCATTATCATCAAAGAGGGAAAGAATTTGCAGACAGAATATTTGATTTGGAATACAGAGAAGGAAGGTCTGGGGAAGTCGGAGAAATAAGTTAATGTAAAGAATACAAGGAGACAAAAATTGTTTTTAACATGTTTATTTTCTTTGTTGTATATTGTTGCTTTGTGTGTTTGTGTGTTGTAGTGTATATTTTTCTGTTTTTTTATTTTTGTTGTGAGGTTGTTTGTTTATGTCTTTTGTAAAACTTGTATTTTTGTTGTGAGGTTGTTTGATTTATGTCTTTTGTAAAACTTAATAAAATATTATTTAAAAATATATATATAATATTCTATAGTATATAATATTCATCTGAGGATTACAGGGGTGGTTTATAATATAAAAACACAAAAAAGCACAGCACAGTAACAAACCGTAACAGTAAAAGGCCACAGGACTATTTACTTAGCCATAGCTATTCTTTGGATTTTGCAATGCAATTTTCAGATCAAAAATATCAAAATGCATATTATAAGACAAGATATAATATATCTTATACTTATAACACATATACTTATAATATATGTGTTTTAGAAAAATCGAAATATCTGCTTATCTGCAGTTTTTATTTTAATTTTTTTGGAATTATGAGGAAGTGGAACAGAACTGATTTAGGCATAAAGACTCAGGAGGTTGTGGACTCTCCTCCCATGAAAGTTTTAAAGCAGAGTTTGGATGGCCATCTGTCCTGGATGCTTTGCCTGGGGTTGGGCTAGATGACCTTGGGGGTCCCTAAAACCCCCACAATTCTATGATTCCATGACACAGACTAACCTGCTCGTCCCTCACTCCTGATTTCTGTGCGCTCAGATATTTGTACTCAATCTTGCTTTTGATTTCTTGCTTTTAACGGTGCCATGTAGAGCGGAGGGATGCTGAAGGATGGGAAACAGTCCATCGTGGAAGACCTGTGAGATCCAAGTCTTCTGCTTTGGCCACAAAACCAACTTCATGTACAGAGTTATCACGCTTCAAGGATGACAGCGACAAAGAAAATGTCGCTCTTCAACCACCAGAGAATAAGCAGAAGGCCTTGCTAAATGAAGAGAGTCTATCTAAAACTGTAGAGCCTGCCCCCAAAGATTCGTGCTGTCTGTCTGAGCACCCCCTTGCTGAAAGGACTCAGGTACATGCAGTTGAGGGGAACTGTTTTCAAAAGAATGTTGGGAGCTAACTGTTGCAAGTAAAATTATTAAGCATTAGGTACTTGCTATAAAAACAAAATTAATGCTGGAGATTAATAAACTAATGCGTTAGGACTGGTCGTTGTCCTCTTCAGATCACCACACAAACGCTTCTTGTTCTTTTATAACTTTTTATTGTGTATTAAGAAACAATCTTATAAATGGTTCTTATCTTTAACTATTATTCCTCAGAGTCACTTATTTCAGATACCTTCTGAGTTCTGCTTCTGAACTGAACCTTTGCCTTTCCTGGGAACAGCCGGTCCCTCCCTGTGGTCCTCTTGCTCTTTTGTATTAGATTCACTGCTCTCCTCCCCCCTTGGGGAAAGCTTTCTCCCTCTGGAAAACTGGAAACTTCTAACTCTAACTCTTCCCTGACCTAATGTTTCTTGAAAGATCACCATCCCCAACAGCTTTTAGAAAATTCAGCACAGTGGTACCTCTGGTTGCGAACGGGATCTGTTCTAGAGCCCCATTCACAACCTGAACGGAACGCAACCCATGTCTGTGCAGGTCATGATTCGCCGCTTCTGCGCATGCGTGTGACGTCGCTTTGCGCGTCTGTGCATGCGTGAGCGGCGAAACCAGAAGTAACCCTTTCCGGTACTTCTGGGTCGCCGCAGGACGCAACCTGAAAAGACGTAACCCGCAGCGTTCGCAACATGAGGTATGACTGTATTTGTAAAAAAACCAAAAACCTTGATTTTAATTATTAGAAGTGTGTAAAGTATTTCAAGCTATGCTAAGCAATGAACTCTTACGCAGAGTAGAAATGACAAAATCCCTTAAGCAGAATTTGCTCTTGGTCAAATGTATGGGTGCGGTTGTGTTTGGAAGCTCAGTATCGATTTCTGTCTATCTTGCATATTAGTTTGCAGCCCGTGTCCTTGAGGACATCAAGATCTCTGAGAAGAGCAACAGTTTGCCAGGTAGTTCTCTACTTCCATCTTCTGAAGTGCCTGTGGTTCTCTTAGAGGCTGAACATACTTCAAAAAGTCTTCAGGTGGAAGAAATCATCTCTACTGATTCCAGGAGCGATGGAGGGAGTCAAACAGAAAAAAATAAGATTGAAAGAGAAATGGACCCTGCAGATATTTCAAATGTGAGCGCTCGCAGATGGGCAAGAGGATCTGTTCTAAAAACAAGTCCCCAAACTTAATGGCATGTAGTAACTAGTTACCATCCTTCCCCTTCTGTAACACAGCTGTATTAGTCAAGTATGAGGGGATATAATGCAGTGATAAAGGAGATGCCTGGGAGGTCACAGGTTCAATCCCCTAGCGTCTCCAAGATGGTAGCAGAGCCATCAGTGCATCTGCATGCTCCTAACGGCCTGGGAGTGGAACTAGAGGAAGAGCTGTTTGGCTGGTTTTTAGCAGGTCCAGTGGTGAATCTTATCTCTTTGTTTTTAAGGTCCAGAAGGGGTACCAAACACAAATGCTGCCTACATATAAATGTAGGAAAGCAGTTACTTACTTGAGTTACTTACTCCTAGCAGTTCGAAAGCATACCAGCACGAGTAGATAAATAGGTGGGAAGGTAAATGGTGTTTCCCTGCGCTCTGGCACTCGGCATGGTATTCTGTGCGCCAGAAGCGGTTTAGTCCTGCTGGCCATATGCCCTGGAACAGCTGCTGTGGACAAACGCTGGCTCCCTCAGCCTGAAAGCAGAGATGAGCGCCCCAGCCCATAGTCAAATTTGACTGAACTTAACCTTTCAGGGGTCCTTTACCTTACTATACAGTGGTACCTCGGGTTACGTACTTAATTCATTCCGGAGGTCCGTTCTTAACCTGAAACTGTTCTTAACTTGAGGTACCACTTTAGCTAATGGGGCCTCCCGCTGCCATGCGATTTCTGTTCTCACCCTGAAGTAAAGTTCTTAACCCGAGGTACTATTTCTGGGTTAGCGGAGTCTGTAACCTGAAGTGTATGTAACCCAAGGTACCACTGTACCACCTCTGAGGGAAAGGGAGGAATGGAAAGTCAGATAGTTGGATATATGAATGATGGGGGTCAAATACCATCAGGTTGACACTTGGAATGGGAGAACCATTTACATAGCAGTAAAGTATTTTCAGGCTTCCAGCTGAACTCTGATTTTGGCTTTGCTTCTTTAGTCCATGGCTGAAGTTCTTGCTAAAAAAGAGGAGTTAGCAGATCGCCTGGAAAAGGCCAACGAAGAGGCTATTGCAAGTGCCATTGCGGAAGAAGAACAGTTAACCAGAGAAATTGAAGCCGAGGAGAACAATTACATAAACATTGAAACAGACAATGACAGTGACTTTTCCGTGAGTTTTCTGCATGTGTTGAAATGATTTATAGTGGATCATGTTAATATTCCCAAAACAGGCTAGAATTTGACAATAGTTTTACATATTTGTATAGTTTTCACTGTAGCAAAGTAACTGTCTGATGTGCCAGGGAGGCAAAAAAAAAGTAACACAGGTTCTAGCATGACTGGAATTAGTTTCCAGGCTCAGTTGAAGGCTCTGTTCATCATCATCGTTGTTGTTGTTATTATCATATTTGCATGTAAGGTACTTGTTTTTTTAAGTCAAGAAAAGGAAAAAAGAAATATACATAATATCACTACAGCAATTGTTAACAATTAACAATTTCAATTTTTAAGCTACTGAGTTTTTATCACTGAGGTTTTTATCACAGTTTTTATTACTGAGATCCAATTTTCATTATACTTGTCCATGCAAAGTCAAGTTTATAAGCCATCCGCTCATAGGTGGCAAGTGTAAACAGATCTTCAATCCATTGAATAAATGGATCCCTATATTTATCTTTCCAGTGTTTTGGCCATAGTAAGGGCACGGAGAATCCATTTCCATTGTCCAGTTGTCAGAATATAATCCTTTGAAATTTTTAGCTTCTTCCATACAGTGACATTTTATATAATCCATTGCTTTCCCCCAAAACTTAGTAAGTATAGGACATTGTAAAAATACATGTTTTAAAGAAAGCGCCTTTCTTGACCTTAAAAGCCCTATATGACTCAGGAACACCACTTCCGATAGAGACCTGCCTGAGTACTGTACTGCAGTTGTCTTCTGAAGCCAGGATGCCCAATCCAAAAAGCTAATGCCGTCAGCTACTGCTGTTGGCCTGAGAAGACGTTGTATCATTTGTGTGTGTTTATATTTTAAATTGTAAATGCCTTAGGTGCCTTAATAGAAAAGGTCTTCAAAAATGCAGTGAATGATAAATAATCTCTAGACTTCTGGAGGTGCTGAACTTCTGCTCCCATCATCCCTGACATGCGCTGTGCCTGCTGGGTTGATGAGAGTTGGCATCCGGCAACATCTGGAGGGCCACGAGTTAGCCACTCTTGCTTTAAGCTATGGTTAATGAGAACAAGCCAGGATCAAATCATACTTTCAGATCCTGCCTTGTTTTCAAACCATAGTTTTAAAAACCTTCAATTTCCAAGTTTGGTCCTAAAAGAACTGAGGTTAGGTTAAAATGGAAAGCTATACCTTACAGGTGTGAAAGGAGGGCAGGAAGAATGTGTAAGGCCCAATCTGCTTTTTCTCACAGCAAAAACATTGGTTTCCTATTATGTCTGAAGTGGGCCATAATAGCGGCAACAGCTGCCTTTTGTGTTGGTCTGCTATTTTAAAGGAGACTGGAAGAAAGATGCTCTTGAACATTTGATTTATTTTTGCATTTATATATAGTTTGCATGGAATGTTGAGTGTAAGAAAGGTTTCTTTTCCAAATAGAAAGTTTGGTTTCTGTTTTCTCTTTTGCACTATGGAATTTTAGGCTGGCATGGGCAGTGGAAGCACATCTTTCTGTGGAATTTCCATGGACTGGAATGATGTCCTGGCAGACTATGAAGGTAAACTTCCTTGTCCAGAAATGTGAATTAACAATATCAGAGCACATGTCTTAAGGCTTTCATTCTGTCACCCGCCCCTTTATTCCCCTTGCTTTTTAATCACAATAAATTTGTGAGAGTGATAACCATCACCAAAGTTTGGTGTACCGTGCAAATATTATCAGGCAAGTGGTTTTGATATTAATGCAGTTGTTTAATTAAAAAACAACAACTACGGAATAATAAAAGGGAACATTTTCACTATATTATTGTTCCAGAATTCTCTCTTTGGTCATTTCCATTCTGATTACATTCCAGAATGGAACAAATTCTGTACATGCACTATTCCTTTGATTTGTTTTTAAAACTTTATTGTATTTTTGATAACAAAGGCCAAGTTTGAACATCACGTTAAACTATGGTTTGCCACAAACATATCAGTTGCAGCTTCCCACTAGCATCCAAGAGAAACAAACCACAAGCCCTGGCTTAGCATTATGTCCAAATCAAGGGTTTTGGTTTATTTCACTCCAGATAAACTACAGTCTGCAGCCAAGATTTGTTCTTAGCTTACAGAACATGGTTTGTTTGAGTGAAACAAACCTCAAACCTTGGTTCAGACATAAGCCAGGGATCATGATTTGTTTCTCCTGTGCATCAGAGGGGAGCAGCAGCATCCAAGGTCATTTGGTTCATGGTAAACCATTAACTGCGATTTACTGTGATGTGTGAACAAGACCAAATTCACCAATGTTACGGCACAAGTGCTACAACAGTCAACAATTTTAGAATGTGCTCGTTGAGAGTGGCATGGCCAATTGGGAGTAGGATCATGTACCAGAGTAAGTATTGAGGATATTTTGCTTCCCATATGCTAGCTTTTACTTTAAAAAGGGATCCTGCTTTTGTGCAGCTCGTGAATCATGGCGTCAAAGTAACACTTGGGGCGACATTGTAGAAGAAGAACCAGCTCGTCCACCCGGCCACGGAATACACATGCATGAGAAACTCTCCTCACCATCTCGCAAGAGGTCTTTCATATTTTTAAACTTTTGGTATAGAATAAGCTTAACAGGATCAAATTCCATAAGATGCTTGAGGTTACAGACTCCGCTAACCCAGAAATAGTACCTCAGGTTAAGAACTTTGCTTCAGGATGAGAACAGAAATCACGGCGTGGCAGCAGCGGGAGGCCCCATTAGCTAAAGTGGTGCTTCAGGTTAAGAACAGACCTCCAGAACTAATTAAGTTCTTAACCTGAGGTACCACCGTATATATTAATTATTAGAGCATAGGAAGCTGCCTTTTACGAAGTCATACTATTTATTTGTCCATCTAACCCAGCCTTCCCTATTCTGACTGGCAGTGTTTCTTCCGGGTCTCAGGCAGAGGAGCTGCTCAGAGTGCTGCTGCCACCACCAGAGAAGCCCACCAAATTTATCTTGTCTTTATCATTTATTTTTAACTCCCAACATAATGAGCTAACTTGGCCATTGAGGCAAACTCCCATGTTATCTCTTCACTAATTGCTTCAGACCCCGTATGTGATAGCCGTTCCTTACGGTCCATTCTCACTAAACCATGGTGCTATTTTCCTAGAAAAAGAGGTGCCGGAACTGAACACGAACGCCTCCCTTGTTCTCTTAGAATGGCAATGGTGCCCATCTGAGAGAGGCCAGAACTTAGTTCCAGTGAGTTCTGGCTGGAAAAAAAAAGCCCAGCTAAATCATATGTATCATATGAACAGAAAGAATACTAGGTCCAATGGTGGTGGTTGTTGTTGTTTAGTCGTGTCTGACTCTTGGTGACCCCATGGACCCCATGGACCAGAGCCCACCAGGAACTTAAGTTCCAATGGTACCTTAGAGCTTAACATATTTGAGAGTTGAATCTTGATTACCGTATATTTCCATCCTTAAGACGCCCCTATGTATAAAACGCCCCCCTATTTTGGGGTACTCATATTTAAGAAAATGGGGGGAGATGGCCCCGTGTATAAGACGCCTCCTAATTTTTGACATTATTTTTAAGGGAAAAAAACCTAGTCTTATACACGGAAAAATACGGTAATTTCCAGAGGGTTTTTTGCCACTGCACATTCCCACCCTGAACATCACCCCTGCTGTTGCTTGACCATGTGGTAAATCACTTCAGTTGTGATCCGAAAGGGCCTGCATGGGACACATGCAGCAGGGCTTTGCTGTCCCGTCCCCCCCGAGTCTTTCTTCAGATCCAAATATATTTTCCAGGGTCAAAGAAAGCGCTTCCATGGTGAACAGAAAGTTTTGAGGTTTGTTTCAATGATAATCCTTGCTAAATTGATGGACTCAACTAAGTTCAATTCATTGATTTAAATGGGCCTACTCTGAGTAGCATTTACTTGGGTATAAGCCATAGCTTAAACTATTCCAAAATTATGTTCAGTGCCTGAACTAGATATTTGTGAGGGATTTCTTCAATTGTTGCCCGGTAACATAAGTTTCAGGTTTCCCCACATACCTTTGTTTTGATTCATTGTCCCATTAGCCTTTTCAAATATTTATTTCAAAAGGACAATAGCAGAATCTAAAAAGAAACATGAAGAAAAGCAGATGAAAGCGCAACAGCTGAGAGAGAAACTGCGTGAGGAGAAAACGCTGAAGCTTCAGAAATTAATGGAACGGGTACGTTTGCTGTAGTTTAGCTTTTCATGCTCCATTGTGACTCATAATCATACCTTTTGTTAGATCTTTGGGCCACACTCATGCCTTTGGGAACAACTGGTCAATGCACATTCAGAAGAGCATTCTCCAAAAATATGCTGGTTGCATTTCAAAGGTCCATGTGTAGTGTTTGACACAGCAGCTGGGGATTTCAGAATCCAGTTTGTCCTCCTAGGGCTCTTGCCTTGCTGAATCAGACCAATGCCTTAAATAGTCCAGGATTCTGTTCTCACAGCGGCATCCAGATGTCTGTGAGAAGCTAGGCAGAACCTGAGGGCAACAGCCCCTCCCTCCTTGTGATTCCCAGTAATTGGTATTCAGAAGCATACTGAATATTTCAATAGTACAGTGGTGCCTTGGTTCTCAGACTTAATCCATTCCAGAAGTCCAAAACCAAAGCATTCCAAAACCAAGGCACACTTTCCCATGGAAAGTAATGCAAAATGGATTAATCCGTTCCAGACTTTTGAAGACAGCTCCTAAAACAGCAATTTAACATGAATTTTACTATCTAACGAGACTACTGATCCATAAAATGAAAGCAATAAACTATGTACTATAAAATAAATAAGACAGTATGGTAGATGATAAAAATTTTAAAAAAAAAAATCTTACCTGCTCTGATGATAGTCATTGTTTGAATGGGGGGTTTATATCCATTTCTGCAGTCACAGAATCAATCAGTAGCTGAACTGGGTTCCACACAGTCACAAAAACAAATTAACCGAATAAGCCTCAAAAACAAAAATGCAAAATAAACAGCAAAAACAAAAGCACCAAATGTAATCCGTTCCAGAAGTCCATTTGACTTCTGAAATGTTCACAAACCAAAGTGCAGGTTCTGGTTGGTGCTGGTGCCCCGGAAATGGTAGCTGACAGCCACATTGGATGTCCTCTTCCGAAAAACATTTGAAAACCGGAACACTTACTTCCAGATTTTCAGCATTTGAGAACCAAGGCGTTTGAGAACCAAGGTACCACTGTACAGAACACTGTACTTTGTAGACCCCAAACCCGCATGCTTCCTTCCCCTCTTGGGAGCTCTGATTCTCTCCCTAACTTCCTGGTTTGTGCTAGCCATGATTTGCCCTCATGTCCAAATTAGGCAAACTATGTTTTGTGCAAACTAGGAAGGGGAGAATTGGAGCACACAACAGAAAGAGAGGAGGTAATAGACAAACCTGAGGCTAGTTTTCTACCCCCTGTAATATGATTTAGAGGAGTATTTTAATGGACCTGTTGGTGAGGCATTTTTATTCTTTAGAAACAACTCCATCTTCAATGTCTGTTTCTGTTCTTCCAACCCTCCTTAAAGCATTTAGACTATAAATTACTCAGATACTTAAGCAATGACATCCTGTAAAATTATATTTTCCTGATCTTTGTCTGTCTTATGCAAATATTTCCCCTAGCATGGGATTGGTGCTGGTAAATATTACCTGAGGTTTCAAGGTTCATTTGCTTCTCTTACGTTAAGTGAAGTGAGAGCTTTTGTCATGCTGTGTATTGCGTTATGTTAGACCTTTTAAAATGTTGACATGCATTAAACTTGGAATGATTGCCAACTCATGAAATATGAGATTTATGACATCTTTCCTTAACTCCATATTCCTCATGGTTGGTGCCATAAATGCTAACCTTGATTGAAAGACTTCACAATATCGTCACTATTCAGTTTTGAGTTAGGCTGACATTGCTCCAAGATTACTCTAAGCAGTATTTCTAATGGCACTTAAATGGTTATATTTATTGAATTGTTGGCAGAAAAGTGGAATAAAAATATCCTGAGAATTTAACACAATATAGACCTATAGTAAGCCATAAATCATGATTTACTGTGCTTAATCAAATCTTGTCTACTTCATTGCTGCTGACTCATGTAGGGAGGAAATAAGCCATGATCCTGACTTAGCATTATGTCCAAACCTGAGATTCTGGGTTTCTTCATTCTCAGTAAATTACGTTCTGTAGCCTAAGCTTCTTTTTGGCTTACTAATCATGGTTTCCATCCTCAGTTTGAATGTACTGCTAAGCCAGGGATGTAGGAATGACCCATTCACAGTATAGAACCATAGAACCCAAAGGTCCTCTAGTCCAGCCCCCTCCCCTGTAATGCATGACCGATGGCCACCCAACCTCTGCTTTAGAACCTCTAATAAAACCATTAACTATGATTTACTGTGATGTGTGAACTGAATCATTGTGTGCATGTTGTTAATGTAGTCAAAAGTTGCAGAATGAAAGATATCAAGGGATCTGTTGCTTTACTTACTATTTGCCAACTTTATGTAGGAAAAAGATGTGCGAAAGTGGAAGGAAGAGTTGCTAGATCAGAGGCGGAGGATGATGGAGGAAAAATTACTCCATGCTGAATTTAAGCGTGAAGTGCAGTTGCAAGCAATAGTGAAAAAAGCACAAGAGGAAGAAGCCAAGGTGAGCCTCATGAATTTGGGGAAGCTTTTGGGGAGCTCCTGCTCATTTCAGTGGCTCTTGCACAGGAGAGAACTTCATTCATTGATTCTGCTCAATATTTATATTTCTCTTAAGATTGTGAATGGCCTGGTGGAAGAGATGATATCAGAGCTTTTGAATGGTGTATCCAACTATGTCCTACTCAGACAAACCCATTGAAATTAATGGCATAACTAACTTAGGTCCATTCATTTCAGTGGGTCTATTCTGAGGAGGACTTAGTTTTCTTTAGCCCTATTTCTGTCTCTCAGTTCCAGAACATCCGCTGTCCATGTGGGAGCCCTTCAACCAGGGCTGGGGAATCTGAGACCCCGCTGACGTTGCATGCCCAGTTGCATGCCCAGACCAATTGCCATGCTGGCTGGGACTGCTGGGCAGTGTGGTCCAACAGCCTCAGAAGAGTCACAGATTCCCCAACCCTGCCGTAGGCATTGTAATTAGCATGGAGATAAAACAGGGATAAAACAGGACTCTTCCCTCCCTTGCCTCCCTTTCTTGTGGGCTGATGCTCATCCATTGGTCTGTTGCTTACTTGACCACTTGTTTTATTGCATATTTTTGTTGCTAATCATCTTGAGCATTTCCATAGAAAGTTCAAGGACAATTAAATACCAAAGGTTCCCTTCCTCTGATGGAAGGAGTAGTTCTGTTGGAGCAGCAGAATGTTTGGATACAGCCCAACAGTTACTTGGTTTGCTTGGCTAGTAACTGCAAATTGATGCTGTGTCATGGCAGATGGACAATTATGAAGCATTGTAATTGTATAAACCAATGTTTCCCAAAGTGGGCAGTACCGCCCCCTGGTGGTGCTGCAACGATCCAGGGGGGCAGTAGTAGCCTTGGGTGCAATGCAGGGGGCATTGAATAAAAATTAGGAGGCAATGGAGGCATAAAGAAAGAAGAGAAGAGAAGAAAAATTTGAAAAACTGTTTGTACACATTTCATCTGTTGTGTGAAGATACTTACTGCCAGGTCGGGTGCCGTTGTGAGACCTTTGGCTTCTTCTGTTAGCGTAACAGCTGTTTCCATCTCTTAGTTGAGAATGGAATTCTAACTGGATTTACCTTCATCCTTGCTTCATTAAGCCCGTGTGACTTCTGTAATCAAATTAACTAAATAATGTAATGTAATTCTCAGCTAAACAGATGTGTGAAAAGTGTTGCATATGCTAAGCTGCGCAATATCTGTTGTCCCTTTGCTCTTGAAGATCAAGATTAATTGGGTCAGAATTACTAGTTGAGAGGAAGTAGAGGAAGAAAGCTAGGATTTCTGCTGCCACCTCTTTTGTCTCTTAAATTCCCATTGATGGCTGCTCACTGAGCTGCAAAATCCATTCTGTAAATGTGGTCCTCTCAGCAAACAAAGCAGAAAACCTGTCTTTTGTTTCTTCATTTAGTATCCCTGTAGACAAAGGTCTCTCATATGCGTGCGTGTGTGCATGCGTGCACACACAGTAAAAGAGATGCAATGGTGCTGTAATAATGTTTTCACTGCAATAATTTTATAATAATAATAATAATAATTTTTATTTATTTATACCCCGCCCTTCCCGGTTCAGGAAACCAGGCTGAGGGCAGCTAAAAACAAATTTAAAACACTTAATTGATGCTACAAAAAAAAGCATAAAATACGGTATAAAGCGTAAATAACAATAAAATCAAATATCAATTTAGGGGGGAAGTCCATCCAATAAACATTAGATAATCTAGCTGGTTAAATTAGTCCCACTTGGCCAGCTGTGGGATCCCAGAGCAGGCAGTCTTCACAAAAAGGGGACGGGGGAGGGAAGGAAGGGGAACAAAAGATCAGGCCAGGTTCAAATTGAAAGCCAGGTGGAATAGTTCTGTCTTACAGGCCCTGCGGAAGGAGGTTAAATCCTGCAGGGCCCTGGTCTCATGGGACAGAGCATTCCACCAGGTCGGAGCCATCACTGAGAAGGCCCTGGCCCTGGTGGAGGATAATCTAATTTCCTTAGGGCCCAGGACCTCTAAACTATGATTATTCATGGACCTTAAGGTCCTCCGCGGGGCAGACCAGGAGAGGCGGCCCCGTAAGTACGAGGGCCCTAAGCCACAAAGGGCTTTAAAGGTCAAAACCAGCACCTTAAACCTGACCCGATACTCCACTGGGAGCCAGTGCAACTGGTAAAGCACTGGGTGAATATGCTCCCATGGCAAGGACCCCTTGAGGAGCCTTGCTGCAGCATTCTGCACCCGCAGAATCTGGTATCTGGGAAACCAGGAAGCAGGATCCGAGCACAAGAGCCCTCTCCCCTCCTGTGGTTTTTAGCAACTTGTATTCAGATACATTGCTGCTTCCTATTCAGAGAAGGCCTGCTGAAATTAAAGGACATGGCTTATTTAGGTCCATTAATTTTGATGGGTCTACTTTGGGCAGAATTTAGGTGGATGCACCTACTTTTGTGCAGTGATCCAGGCTTGGTTTAGGAATTTCTAATTTGCAGTGGAGACAGTGGCAAGGAGGAGGGAGCCCTACTGGGGGCATCTCACCCAGTTAAAATAAGCTTGCCTTATGAGGACGACCACCCTGCCCATGTTGCCACAACAGAGCAGAGGATATTGCGCTGCTTAACAAGCAAGCACAGCTTACCAGCAGTAGCATTTAAACTTTATGCAAGAGGAGCACAACTCATATGTCAGAGCACACTATATGGGGCTATATCTCTCTGGCATCAGGGTGCGCAGAAGGAGGAAGTTTGCTTATTGGAAACTTATCAGGAAAGGGCACATAGCAGAAAAAGGACAACACACCCTAGACTTACAACACACATAGGAACTTCTGTATATAAACATCTTACAGCTTAAACCCACTTCAAAACTGACTCAGATAACTTGGCATTAGGAAAATGGTTGCTTTCCTTATATTTGTAGAGCTGATCAGAACTCCTTGTAAGCAATTTAATTAATCTTTTGCTGTTGCTTGCCAAATTAGAGTCACATAACCCCATTATTCTCTTTGGCTGTTCCAAGAGTTGGAGGCTTTCCCAGCTCACGCACCAGGCCTGTTCCCAAAGTTTAAAATATCTGAAATGGCTGCCGACGCATCAGTTGAGGCTTCTGAAATTCTGAGTTAGAGAAATTAGTCAGCAACATGGAAAGTGTTTATTTGAAAACATCAAACTTTTGCTAATAATGTTAAAGTCAGATTTGGAAACGGTGACCTTTTTTGCAGCATGTATTGTAGTGCTTAACCATTTTCTTGGTTGGTTGGTTTTAATATGGCCCTTGCAAAGTCATACCAGAAAGTGAACTGGTTGTGTAAAATGGTTCAGTTGGATTGGATGCAGATCATCAAATTACTGGTGGAATTTCTCAGGTGCTGATATCCTCAAAACCAGGGCTGTCTAACCTTTTTGGCCAGTGGACACATTTGGAATTTTGAGAAAGTGCAGTAGGCATCAGTCAGAAAATGGCTACTGTGGGGGCCTATCATAAAACAAGATGACTGCCAGATCCAAGAGAGAAGAGTAGTTCTTTTGGGCAGGCTGATGATTAGTAAAGGATCCTAGGCAGCTAAGGAGCAGAGTGCTCTGCAGGGGAAGGGCCATAGGGTCTGGTAGAGCACATGCTTTGCATGCAAAAGGTCCCAAGTCCAATCTCTGTCATCTCCAGGCAAGGTTAGGAAAGACAGGTTAGGAAAGTCAGTTATCAGGTTTATGGAGCACCACGTAGTAGCAGTTGTTCCTTTGTCCTCTCGAATATTGTCTCCATCTCCCTCAGGATTTAGTATAAAGCTGTCCTGATCAGTTTCGCGAGACTCTTAGCAAACACATTTTTGCCAGCTGCTATGAGGTGCAACACATCTCTTGCCATAAGTCCTTCCTCAAGGAAGCCGAGACTGGGTTCTAAGAAGCCAACCTGCTCAGCCAGTGGTTTCTTTCCAGTACTTTCCTCTCTCACCCTGGGCCACAACCTTCAACAGGAAGGAGTGATTTGGTTTCAGGTTTCTGGTTGCTGTTAATTGTCCAGAGTCTTTATGATGTTTTATATACTGCTCTTACCCAATTTTTAAAGACTTATTTATCACCACAAGGTGCCATAGGAAGGCACTGGACATAGTAAAAGATCCATCGCATCCTGGTCACTGTCTCTTTGAGCTCTTGCCGTCGGGACGGAGATACAGGACGATGAAGACTAGAACGAGCCGTCTTAAGAACAGCTTCTTCTCCAGAGCGATCTCGGCCCTGAATGGGAAGCCCGGACTTTGAAAGTCATCAAATCTCCTTTGCTGTATTTTACTATATTTTTTAATTAGTGTTTTTATGGAGCAGCCAAGTAATTTCGTTGTCCCCGAAGGGGGCAATGACAATAAAGATATTATTATTATTATTATTATTATTATTATTATTATTATTATTATATTATTATTATTATTATTATTATTATTATTATTATTATTATTATATTATTATTATTATTATTATTATCACTCATATTCAAACTTTGCTTTAATTGCAGGTAAATGAGATAGCATTTATAAACACATTAGAAGCCCAGAATAAGCGCCATGATGTTTTGTCCAAGCTAAAAGAGTATGAGCAAAGGCTGAACGAGTTGCAGGAAGAGCGTCAGCGAAGGCAGGAGGAGAAACAAGCACGTGATGAAGCTGTGCAGGTATTGCTAAACTTTACAAATGCAACCAGTAATAACAGAGTCAGTATAAAATTGCTTTTAGTAGTTTCATTTGTTTTACTGGTGTGATACTTTCAAGCAGTATAACAGTGCATAAAAATAGGGCCACACTTCTGCTTCTGCCCCCCCTGGGCTGAACTATCTGTCCCTGCGCTCATCCAGAAGTTTTTGAAAATGGGCCTGTTAAAAGCTGCTTGCTTCTTGTGCTCATTTTCTGAGATTTTTAACCTCAGATGCTTGCTCTCCAGGAACGTAAAAGGGCTTTGGAAGCAGAACGCCAAGCCCGGGTTGAAGAGTTGCTAACGAAAAGAAAAGAGCAGGAAGCTCGGATTGAACAGCAGCGGCAGGAGAAGGAGAGAGCCCGGGAAGATGCAGCTCGTGAAAGGGCCAGGTAGCAACCTTGATTCTCTGAAACTCTGCTATCCTCAGCACTTTTTTTTTTAAAAAAATATTTTTTATTAGCAAACCAATCAAATCACATTAATTCCAAATTACAAAGCCAAATTTTTAAATTTTTGTTGGGGGTACCCATGCTTCGAGCTCAGAAAGGGATCCAAACATCTCTCTCCCTCCAGAGGGCTTCCCGTGCTTCGGGCGGCAGGCTGCCGCCGCAAGCCTCGCGCACAAGGCTTGCGGACACCCGCCCGAAGCACGGGGAGCCCTCTGGAGAGCGCCCCATGCTTCGGGCTGCAGGCTACTGCCCGCAAGCCTTGTGAGCCCGCAGGAACTCCTGCCGGGCTTGCAAGGCTTGCGTATAGCTTCCTGAAGCCTGGAGAGCGAGAGGGGTCGGTGCGCACCGATGCCTCTCGCTCTCCAGGCTTCAGCGAAAGCCTGCATTCGCCCCATAGGATGCACACACATTTCCCCTTCATTTTTGGAGGGGGAAAAGTGTGTCCTATGGGGCAAAAAATACGGTAATCACATAAGATTTTAAAAAAGAAAAGTCCCCCCCCCCATTCCGTCCCGTTCCGACATACCAATCCTTTGATGTGTCTTCTTGATGTATATTTTCCAGTTGAATCCAGCCCGTCACTCCACTTCACAGAGGTCACTTCAATTAGCAGTCTTAACTCCCGTTCTTCACTCAAAATATGTGCATTTGCTTCTCTCTAATTGTTGATTTTGAGCTCCTGCAACCAGGCCGCGTGATCAGAGACAGCGTCCGGGAGAGCCGTCCCACACGAGTGCTGTGCGCCTTGTGCCCTCACCCCCTTCTTTCGAACTCGGGGGTGATTTATGGCAACCGCAGGTGAGGCAGTGTTGCCCATTCCCTTGGGGTAACAAGGGAGGCCGCATACTCCCATATCAGCCTCTTAATTACCTCGTGTGAGCCAGAGAGATGGTATTGTCAGCCATCTTCCAATGCGCCCCTAGCGGCCCCCCGCTATCCTCAGCACTTTTTATGGGTCTTGGTAAAAGACAGATTCTCTTGGGTTTTTGTTAAGGTGGTCAACCTTCTTTTCTGTCAAGAGGTTGCATTTCCTGAGGGCCATGTCAGGGCAGCACGCCGTCAGTGGTGAGGTGCAAAGCCAGCAGCAGAAGGGGCCAGATCCAAGAGTGGCCATGGCCACCCCTTTCTCCCTCCATCTAAGCAAAACATCATTTGTGGAGCAGCCATGTTTCTGACATTATGTGGATGCTGTCTCCCACACAGGTTGACCGGAAGTTCTTTGCCATCAGTATCAGATTGCCCAAATAAATGATATGCTTCAGCTTTGACAAGGCTAGCTATTAACATTCTGACCTAGAATCGAGTTTCACTTGCAACATTACTACTATAAAGTCATGACATGCTCTACTATAGAATCTGAATGTGGCCCATTTTTTAGAGGAGAACATAATGTACCAGAAGGTATTTTGAAGGTTCTAGTTGACATAGAAACTGAAATTTTCTTTCACAGCCTCATCCTGAACTATCCAATGTAACATTAAGTTTTGATTTGAAACTGCCCTGTGAGTAATCTGGCTAGAGAGGTGGAAGTCAGAAAGTGGTTGTTTTATATGTCACTCACACTCACAAATAATGGCCATTATTTTGCTAGCTTGTAAACATGCTTTACCTGTCAGGAGAAGATTATGGAGCCCATTTATCTAAGAAATAGTGGCAGGCATTTTGTTCTAGTTCACGTGTCTGTTCTTCATTAATGAAGTTCTGTCTATGTAATATTCATTCCTGATTAAAATATTAGACCTTAATGCTTGGGGGTGGAGCATCCCCCTTCTTTCTCTTTTCTCCCGACAGGCATTTGTGGGAGGGACAGGTTGCTCTTGCCAGCGATCTTAACCAGTTGCTTGCAGAGGGCATTTGAAATTATTTAGTGGACAATCTTCGAAGGGTCAAGGGTCACCCACCCCTGCTTTAGGGGGCTTTTGTGAATGCTGGTAGCTTTGACAACACTGTCCAACCATCTCGTCCTCTGCCATCCCCTTCTCCTTGTGCCCTCCATCTTTCCCAACATCAGGGTCTTTTCCAGGGAGTCTTCTCTTCTCATGAGGTGGCCAAAGTCTTGGAGCCTCAGCTTCAGGATCTGTCCTTCCAGTGAGCACTCAGGGCTGATTTCCTTCAGAATGGAGAGGTTTGATCTTCTTGCAGTCCATGGGACTCTCAAGAGTCTCCTCCAGCACCATAACTCAAAAGCATAAATTCTTTGGCAATCAGCCTTCTTTATGGTCCAGCTCTCACTTCCATACATCACTACTGGGAAAACCATAGCTTTTACTATACGGACCTTTGTTGGCAAGGTGATGTCTCTGCTTTTTTTTAAGATGCTGTCTGTGGGGACAGCCCTAAGTAAATCAATTAGACAAGGAATGGTGATAAGCACAGCCCAGATTGTGATAAGCCCAGCCCAGCCACACAGGGCTTCAAACAGGACGCAATGCATTTATGTGCTGCGATAAGAACAGATCATTTGGGAAACCTGGCCCTTGCAAAATTTGCACATCTGCTTTTGTAAGAAAATGTCCTAAACAATCTTCCTCTCTGTTCAGTGGGGCAGAAATATCAGGAAAGAGTTCACACATCCATAGTGGAAATTAAGGCATTGTTGTGGAAGGAGTCTTGTCTGTCAACCTGCCAGCTTGGATTCCCCCTGCCTACAACATACCGTATTTTGCGCTCTATAAGACGCACCAGACCATAAGACACACCTAGTTTTTGGAGCAGGAAAACAAGAAAAAAAATATTCTGAATCTCAGAAGCCAGAACAACAAGAGGGATCACTGCGCAGTGAAAGCAGCAATCCCTCTTGCTGTTCTGGCTTCTGGGATAGCTGCGCAGCCTGCATTCGCTCCATAAGATGCACACACATTTCCCCTTACTTTTTAGGAGGGAAAAAGTGAGTCTTATAGAGCAAAAAATACGGTAATTGAATTGGTTATCAGGAAGGTTTCTGAACATTTTAGATGTCAAAGAAGTTGAAGAATACTAGTCCCATCAATTCAATTCATGCAACAACACTAATAAATGTTTGTGAGGTCAATGTAGGTGCTCTATAGTTGTTGTTGGCATCCGTCTGCTCAGGAAACGCTGGAGGTGTGTGCCTTTGGGGCTGAAGTCAAACCATTGGAGAGTTACAGCGCCTGCTGTAGCTATAGAGACCGATATGGGAGAGACATGTTTTGTTGCAGCTGGGGCAGCGGAAGGCATCCGGTTGTGCTCCTGCAGATGCACCATGGCATTTTTTCTCTCTGTGCTCCTCCCATTGGCCATCCCTCCTCTGGTCACTTCTGTTGGATACACAACCTGGCTGTCTCAAGGCGCTGCAGCCATCTCCAAGGGATTTCCACACAGCGGGGGTTAATGTTGCCAGCCTTGTTTTCTCTAAAGTTGTTGTTTATATATTACTTTTTATTGAAACCAGAAGTTTCCGTGTGTGTTTTTCACCAGCTTCAAATGTCCAGTAGGTTTTTGTCTTTGAATTCTCAAACAATAAAAGGAACAGTCTTTCTCAGCTATTGGATCCATTTCTGAGCTCTTGAGGGTTGACCTGGTAATCTGCTGCCGGGAATATTCATTGTCACAGCTGGTGTTATTTACAGTGGTCAGGAACTCTGCCTAGAAAGGGTAAGCAGGTTAGGCATCCTTTTAAACCTCAAGGGAGGCATTTTCTTTGGTGCCTTGGGTCCTTTAGGCCCCCAAACAAATCCTGAAGCATAAGGGTGGAAGCCAAGGGTGTTGATCTGTGTCAGCCTTTGCCTAATGCCACCTGCTGCCCTCTTGCTGATGCAGTTGGGTGCTGCTTTCTATTTGCCTAACTATTTAGAAGTGTGTCAATAAAAGCTGCAGCCAGCGTTTAACCCAGTTGTGTGTTTTGCCCCACTTTCATCCCCACCGGCTCCTGCATTGGACACAGTTCATTTTATTCCATTTGGAAATGGTGGGCATTCTTTCTTTCTTTCTTTCTTTCTTTCTTATTTATTTATTTCATAAGCTTTATACACTGCTTGATTGTAAATCACTTTGAGATCTATATCTATATATTACAAGGTATGGGGTGAATTCTTTGTATCTTTTAAAATGTTTTTATCTTCACCCTCTTATTTGCATAGAGATCGAGAAGAGAGGCTAGCTGCTCTGACAGCAGCTCAGCAGGAAGCTATGGAAGAACTGCAGAAAAAGATCCAGCTGAAGGTAGAGCCTGAAAATTAGTTGCTATTTGTGGAGTTCTTGTCTTTATCTCTGGCATTTTTTGTTTAACAAAGTGGTATCAGGACCGAGTAGAAGAAAGCAGTTGTGTGGCAGAAGAAAGCTGCCTGTAGAACATTCCAAATATGTTAGCTCCCTCTCTGGTTTTCTGGTTTTGGTCAAACTTCTCTGGCTTCTCCTTCTTGTGAAAAGTTAGTTCTTTATTGTCAAATCTTGAAGGTCTTTGGTCCACAGGTCAGCGAGTCATGAGAACCTGCTTCCCAGTGTTGGCACACTAGGCATTTGGGCACAGCCACCACGTGTGGAAGTCATAGGCGTTGCTGGAAGATAGTCAAACACCAATTTGTCCGCCTGCGAGTATTGTTGTAAGCGTCATAATGATTCTGTACTTAAGTCGCATTAAGAAACAGTGATTCAGTATGGAGACAAAAGATGGGGATGGGAAGCAGATCACAGCAAACAGAGCTCTAGAAGGTGGGACTAACAGGAAACATTTAAAAGGATTGCAAAGTGGGGAGAGACAGGCCGGATGGAATAAATAAGGCCAAAACTAACCTAAAATAAAGCTAAACTCTACCGTTAATTTATTGGAAGGTGTGTGGCATTGAGAAAAATTGCATCTCCATTCCTCCAAGCTATTTGTTTATGTTTAGGATTTTCTAAATTAACTTGCTATTTCCAGTAGTGCCATTGTTTTACACTGATTTGATGTCAAGCCCTTTAGCTGTGTTTTTGACCATTTTGACTACTTCTGATTTTGCTCAGCATGATGAGAGCATTCGGAGGCACATGGAGCAAATAGAGCAGAGGAAAGAAAAAGCAGCAGAGCTGAGCAGCGGAAGACATGCAAATACGGACTACGCCCCTAAGCTTACACCGTATGAGCGGAAGAAGCAGTGCTCACTGTGCAATGTCTTGGTGAGCTTATAATTCTCTTGAGTTTGTGCAGACTGTGACGCATGATCTGCTCCTTCCTTTTTCAACAAACCTTTTGAGTGGAGATAGGTATCCCAGTCTGTGTATATATTGGATTTGAAATTGTTTTTACATCTGAAAGTGTTTTTAGTTGGGTTGTATCCAATAGCAGTCCTACTCTGAATATACCCATTGAAATTGAGCAGGTTGACTAAGTTAGAGTCATTAGTTTCAGTCCACCTACTCTGGAGTATACCTTAGTTGAATTGACCCCACTATTTTTTATTGCTATATGAAATTGGTATTGCAGATGTTTTTATTGGGAAATCACTTTGAGATATTTTGGAGGGGAGAAATTAATAAATGGAATTAAATAAATTACCATGCAACATCTCAAACTATTGTAGAAGAGTAGTTTAAACTGTGAGACAGGAAGGTCCTCTGTTTCGATTTCACCTCAGCTGGTGCTTAGGTGAGCCACTCGATTCCCCACTCCTGCTTCCTCTCACAAGTGTAGGTGTGCACACGCACAGACAGCTCATCTGCAAGATGGCAATAATAATAATAATAATAATAATAATAATAATAATAATAATAATAATACAATGGTACTAGCCTACGTTAGAGAATTGTTCTAAGGTTGCTTTGTTTTTTGTTTTGTTTTTTGTGTAAAATTTCCGCTAGCAATGCAACTCAATTTTTTTAAAAAACAACAACTCATTAATAACATTATTTATGATTGAGTAATCAATTTTGCCTATGGTAAGACGGTACTTCTGAAGCAAGGAGTATTTTTCATTTTTAGATATTATATGTGTTTATAATGGAAGGCATGTTGGACAGCTCCCTCTTGTGTGGGAGAAAAGGAGGACACATACACTGCTGCCTAACTTAATGCAGGACTCCTCTTTGCACTGTACTTTTACTCAGATTCTTTTTTTAAATCCCTTTTCAGATTTCCTCAGAGGTCTATCTCTTTAGCCATATTAAAGGTAAAAAGCATCAACAAGCAGTGAGAGAAAACAGCAGCATCCAAGGACGGGAGCTTTCAGACGAAGAAGTGGTAGGTTTTCGTCCTGTTTCTTTCCGCCTCTTTAAGGTCATGTTCATATTTTCTCTAGAAATCTTTCTAATCTTCCCCAAATTAATAGGTGGTTAAACAATTTTTTTAAAAAATAATTTTTTTATTAGATTTTCCACAGTGATAACACAAACCACAAAGCAAAATGATACACAAAAACAGAAAAAGAAAAAGGAAGAAGGAAAGGGGGGCAACAATAAACTAGCAACAAACAACAAACTTAATTCTTCACAAATCCAACCTTTTAAACATCTTGGTTGACTTCCTCAAATCCCTCCTTTCTGAGTTTCCTTGTAATTAAAAGTAACAGCTTTCCAATATCATTATTAAACTAAAACAATTTCCAATTATAGTCTATCTTATTCACTTTACTTAACATTCTAAATCCCATTTATTTGATTTTAACTTAATATAATCCTAGACCTATTTGTTTCTTTCAAGTAATTTCTAATTTTTTATATTACAATATTTATTCAAATAGTCCTTGAATTTCCTCCAGTCCTCTTGAAACTCCTCTTCTTTCTGGTCGCGGATTCTTCCAGTCAGGTCCGCTAGCTCCGAAAAGTCCATCATCTTCATCTTCCAATCTTCCACTGTTGGTAGTTCTTATGTTTTCCAATTTTTAGCAAGTAATATTCGGACAGCCGTTGTGGCATACAAAAATAATTTAACATCTTTCTTGGGCAATTCTAAACCTGTTATTCCAAGAAGAAAGGCCTCTGGTTTCTTAATAAATGTATATTTCAACATTTTTTTCAGTTCATTATAAATCTTCTCCCAGAAGTCTTTCACCTTGGGGCAAGTCCACCACATATGGAAAAAAGTACCTTCTTTTTCTTTATATTTCCAACAAAGGTTATCACTATTGTGATAAATCTTTGCTAGTTTTACAGGGGTCAAGTACCATCTATACATCATCTTCATAATATTTTCCTTTAACATCATACACGCAGTGAACTTAACCCCTTTCCTCCATAGCCTCTCCCAATCCTCCATCGTTATATTATTTCCCACATCTCTTGCCCAATCAGTCATAACCGATTTAACTTGTTCATCCTTTGTATGCCACTCCAACAACAAATTATACATTTTAGACATATTCTTATCATTAGTATTTAACAACTCCGTTTCCAATTTGGTTTTTTCTGTTGCAAAACCATTTCTCTTATCCATCTTATATAATTCATTCAAATTGATAATATTGCAACCTGTCAGGGAACTGCCATCAGTGCCGAAGGGAGAGAGCAAGCTCCAGAGGGATTCCAGAGAGCGTCCCAGGATTGGGAGAGGCAGCCCATCTTCTGGCGAAGAGAATCAGCGTAGCACCAGTGGAGAAGGGGAGCAGATGGAATCGGCGAGGCGGTCCCATGACTCCTTGCCGGGGACCAGCGGGGAGAGTAAGGGTCCTCCGCTGCCTACGCCCTCCTTGCGCAGAAGGCTTCCGTGCAGGGAGAGTAGACGGAGACTTGGCGTCAAAGAGCTTCTTTGCTGGAAGAAGTTTAAGAAACACCCACTGGCGGATTCTGCCAGCGATTGAGACAGCCACGGGTGAGTGGCTGTCCGGACAGAAAAGGTTCACTCAGGCAACCCAGCCAGGTGTCGGCACCGGCTTACGCATGAGCAACCCCTAGAACCATTACAGCAATCCGTCAGTCACTGACGTTGCTTGTGCGCAGCCCCGGAGAGGCAGCACGATGAGCCAAACAGGGCTGGCCGGAGAGACAGAGCAAGAAGCCATGGTGCGAGGTCTGGTCAAGAGGAACCGAGACCTGGAGGCGCATGTAGCTACCCTGTCTGTGCGACTGGAGGAGAGACGGGCTCAGGATGCACAGGTCAGAGCCACCCCGATAGGGAAGAAGGTCCCGGGGCTGGTACAGAAGTTTGGTGGAAGGCCCCAAGAATACAATGCCTTCCGAACGGAAATTCAGTACGCTTTGGAATTGCAGAAAAATCACTTTGCGGATGACGGGGAGAGGGTGGCTTACATTGTGGGACATCTGCAAGATGGGGCGCGCGAATGGATCAGGCCCTTAATGGCGACGCAGAATGATGCATTGAAAGATCTTAAGAAATTCTACCAGGGAATGGACGCAATGTTCTCCAGCGAGGTGGAGCAAAGCGTGACACGGCGGGAACTGATGGGGTGCAAGCAGGGGCGCCTGTCCGTCAGAAACTACTGGTCGCGTTTTGCGATGTTAGTCCACAAGCTCGGGTGGGATCTGGACTCTGCACCAATGCAAATGTTGTTTGAAGTGGGTTTGTCCCCCGAAGTGAAAGACAAGTTGTCCCGAGCGCCCCGCCCGCGGTCGATGGATGAACTCACAAAGACTGTGCTTGCGATCGGTGTACGCCAAGAAGCGCGGGCTCAGGAGATAAGGGTGGAACGTTTCCATGACAACCGCATTCCGGAGATGCCGATGGAGCCTTCCCAGGTGGCGGAGCCGATGGAAATTAATGGAGCTCGCGCGCGCGAAATTTCAAACCCTGGTGAAGGTGGGAAAAGGGAGGGGAAGGAGTGGACAACTAACAAGAAGTGTTTCCTCTGTCAGCGACCGGGACATTTTGCAAAGGTCTGCCCTCAACGAAAAGCCTGGCAAGGCATGATGGGGGCTGCAGGCCACGACGAGAAGGGGGAGGAAGGGCCGGTGCAGGGAAACGACAACGCCTGGCTGCCAACCAGCAGGGGCAGCAGCCAGGGCAGCAACCAATAGAAGTGCCCCAGCGTGACCCCCCCAAGGCAGCTATAGCCATAGAGGTGGTGCTAGAACTCCCAAATGGGCACCCCGTCAAAGTGGAGGGACTGCTAGATTCTGGCAGCTCGTGTAATTTCTTCAGCAGAGACTTCGCTCTGGAGCACCAACTCCACCTGTTGCCACTAGATTTTCCCTTGCAGGTGACCACCATCGATGGCAGGGAACTCCTGGGAGGGGAAGTGACACACCAGACACCGCCAATGCGAATGAGGGTCTCCAGACACACCGAGACCGTTGCCTTTCACGTGGCCACGTTGGCAGGACCCCCAATAATACTGGGAATGAGCTGGCTGGCAATACATGACCCAGTGGTGTCATGGCATCAGCAGTCAGTCACCTTTGGGTCAGCTTACTGCTTAGAACACTGTCTGGGAGGGAAGGAACCAAGAATGACTGTGGCCAGGGTGGCTGGGTTGGCCCTGGAGCAAAAAGGGGGTGGGTGCCACCACAATATGCTGATTTGAAGGAGATCTTCAGCGAGAGGGAGGCAGATAGACTGCCCCCCCACAGGCCCTTTGACTGCCAAATCAACCTGCTTCCAGGGGCTCAGTTACCAGTAGGTAAGCTGTATGCCATGTCCGACCGGGAGATGCAGGAGCTGCGGCAGTTTATTGACAAGAACCTGAAGAGAGGTTTCATAAGGGAATCAAAGGCGGTGGGGGGCAGTCCAGTGTTCTTTGTGGACAAAACAGACTAATCAGCCCAGATTAGTCGTGGATTACAGGGCCCTAAACCTGGTGTCAGAACCCGTGACTTTCCCAATGCCCAGGATTGACGATATTTTGACACGTGTGAGGCAGGGGAAGATTTTTACCAAGCTGGACCTCAGGGGAACATACAATCTGATTAGGATAAGGGAGGGGGACGAATGGAAAACGACTACAACTATGTTCACCCCCCTGGGGGCTTTTGAGACTTAGTTATGCCACTTGGATTACAATCGGGGTCTGCCTGCTTTCAAGCCTTCATGCACCATGTGTTGGGGCCCCTGCTGTACAAGAATTGCGTAGCCTTTTTGGATGATGTCTTAATCTATTCGGACAATGAAAGGCAAGACGTCAGGGAGGTCCTACAGAGATTGAAGAAGCATCAGTTGTGGGTCAAGCTGGAAAAATGCCAATTCCACGCCAGGGAGGTCGAGTTTCTGGGGTACAGGTTGTCAGACAAAGGACTAGCCATGGATCCGGGCAAAGTGAAGGCAATGCTGGAATGGAAAGCCCCCCAAAACAGAAAGGATGTGCAGAGGTTCCTAGGCTTCAGCAACTTCTACAGGAAGTTCATAAAGAACTTCGCTCACTTGACAGTGCCCATAACAGATTGTCTTAGTAGCAAAAAGAAGTTCGCATGGACAGAGGGTGCACAGCAATCCTTTGAAAAACTGAAGAAGGCATTCGCCTCGGAAGAGCAGCTCCTGCACGTGGATCCGGAGAAGCCCATGAGACTGGAGACAGACGCATCCAACCATGCGTTTGGAGCGGTCCTTTTGCAGCTTGGGGCCAAGCAGAACTGGAGGCCGTGTGCCTTTTTCTCCAGGAAGGTGAGCAAGTCAGAGCAAAACTACACAGTGTATGACCGAGAACTGCTTGTGATCTATGCGGCATTTCGGCGATGGAGACATCTATTGATAGGGGCGTGGCACAAGATCCAGGTCCGAACTGACCACAAGAACTTGGAATACTGGCGGACCGCACGAGTGCTCAACCAGAGACAGATCAGATGGTCCCAAGAGTTCGCCAAGTTTTCCTTCGAGATCCGATACGTGCCAGGAGAGGAAAACGTAAGGGCAGATGCTCTCTCCCGGAAACAGGAGTACATGGAAGGAGAGGGGCCACCAGAAAACAGGCACGTGTTCCCCGAGGACCGGTGGGTGTGTGGGGGAGCGTTGGTTGGGAAACAAGAACTGGCAGGGCTCACCAGAGATGATGAGTTTGCTCAGGCAAAAATCAGGGAACTCAGGGATGGAAAGGAAGTCAATGGAGGGTTTGAGGAAAAGGAAGGGCTACTGTACTATAAGGGGGCGCTGTATATACCGGGGGAGACTTTGAGGGGAAAAGTACTTAGACAACTCCATGACAACCCAACAGCTGGGCACTTTGGACAGCACCCTTACCTACACCGGAAAGGCCCTGGGAGGTGGTGTCCATTGATTTTATGACAGATCTGCCCAAGTCAAGGGGAAAAACAGCAGTCATGGTAGTAGTCAATCTACTGACTAAAATGTGCCATTTTGTAGCTTGCTCACATGCAGCAACGGCAGAGGAGACAGCCAGGCTGTTTGTGGATCACATTTTTAGACTGCATGGGGCTCCCTTGAGGGTAATCTCGGATCGCGGGAAACAATTTACTTCCCGGTTCTGGCGGAAGCTCATGAACTTGCTACAGGTCGAGGTGAGCTTCTCAATGGCGAGGCACCCAGAAACCAATGGACAAGCCGAAAGAGCGAACGGTATACTCCAGCAATACCTACGCTGCTATGTCAGCGAGAGACAGAACGATTGGGTAGAGAATGAGCCCTTTCATGGCCAATTACGGGTGTCACCCCAGGGCCTTCCCGGGGCGGGGAGAGGAAGGATGGAGTGTACCTGCAGCTGAGTAATTTGTGGAGGAAATGGAGGCCTTACACCAGCAACTCAGGCTGAACTTGGAGCGGGCCAAGGAAGTTTACAAGAGGCAGGCGGACAGGCACCGTCGGGAGGGGGAGGCCATATGGGTGGGAGACCAGGTGTGGTTGTCATCCCAAGAGTTGCCCCTAAAGGGAGGGTGCAAGAAGTTGCAGCCGAGGCGGCTGGGGCCTTTTGAGGTAATACAGCAGGTTAACCCAGTGGCATTTAAACTCAAGTTGCCTGACGGCATGAAGATACATCCGGTGTTCCATAGGTCCCTACTTTCACCTTACAGGGAGGGCCAGGAATTCCCGGGACGGAAGGGAGGGGTTACCACCCACCCGCAGGTAGAGGAGAGGGAACACTGTAACGAAGCCACAGAAATACTCGATTCAAGGTGGCGAGGTCACCAGGTAGAGTACTTGGTAGCCTGGGAGGGGAAACCTAGGTCGGAAAACACGTGGGTCCCTGCTGAATCAAACACTGACGGGTATCTGGTGGAAGAATTCCACAGTTTGTTTCCAGATAAGCCCAAACCATTAGCTAGATTCTGGGAGGAAGAATTTGGACCCACAGACGACGAAGGGGACTTTGTGGGTTTTCCACAAAGGGAGAGGGAGAGGAGGTGTCTGAGGGAGAAGAATCAGACTGGGAGGTTCAACCAGCGGGAAGAGATCCGAGCGGATAGGAGGCTGGTTTTGAATCCTCAGAAGAGGATGACAGCTCCTTCAGGGGATTCCCCGCATCATCGGCCGAGGAGAGAGAGGAGGTTGTATCGGAAAATCACGCCAGGGGTGGGAGGGGGTCCTGAGGAGGAGGTGGATGTCAGGGAACTGCCATCAGTGCCAGAGGGAGAGAGCAAAATCCAGAGGGATTCCAGAGAGCGTCCCGGGATTGGGAGAGGCAGCCCATCTTCTGGGGAAGAGAATCAGCGTAGCACCAGTGGAGAAGGGGCAGATGGGGGAATCGGCGAGGCAGTCCCATGACTCCTTGCCGGGGACCAGCGGGGAGAGTAAGGGTCCTCCGCTGCCTACGCCCTCCTTGCGCAGAAGGCTTCCGCACAGGGAGAGTAGGAGGAGACTAGGCGTCAAAGAGCTTCTTTGCTGGAAGAAGTTTAAGAAACGCCCACTGGCGGATTCTGCCAGCGATTGAGACAGCCACGGGTGAGTGGCTGCCTGGACAGAAAAGGTTCACTCAGGCAACCCAGCCAGGTGTCGGCACTGGCTTATGCACGAGCAACTCCTAGAACCATTACACAACCAATTCACTTTATCCTTAATTTGTTCAAATGGTTTTAATTTAAAACCTTCCTGATCCTCTAACAACTAATCTTATTACCTCAACCATTTGTTTTCCATATTTAACTTTTTTGGGGCCTGTGCTTCCATTGGCGAAATCCATTTTGGTGTTTTTCTTACTAAGAGATCTTTATATCTAGTTTATAGTATAACACCTTTCTAATTACATGATTCTTAAAACCACTGTGGGCCTTTATCTGGTCATACCATAGATATGCATGCCATCCAAATCGATTATCCAGTCCCTCCAAATCTAACACATCATCATTCTCTAATTGAATCCAATCCTTGATCCAGCAGAAGGCAGCAGCTTCAAAGTATATCTTCAGGTCTGGTTGTGAAAAAACCCCTCTTTCTTTTATAAGTAAGTAATTTATATTTAATTCTAGGTTTTTCCTCCTGGCAGATAAATTTAGACAATGCCTTCTGCCATTCTTTAAAACATTTAACATTATCAATTATTGGTAGAGCTTGAAATAAAAACAACATCTTCGCCAATACATTCATCTTAACCACCAATACTCGGCCCATCATTGAAAGTTTTAGATTTGACCATATCTCAAGATCTCTCTTGATTTCATTCCATAATTTTTCATAGTTATCTTTATAGAGATTCAAATTCTTTACCGATAAATTCACACCCAAATATTTAACCTTTTTCACAGAAAGAAGGCCTGTTCTTTCAGAAAGGGTTTTTCTTTCCTCATTAGCTAAGTTTTTTTTCTAAAACTTTGGTTTTGCTCTTGTTTAATTTAAATCCTGCTACCTGCCCAAACTCTTGAACCAGCTCCAGTGCTTTTACTGCACTGGTTTCTGGATCTTGTAAAGTTAAAACCAGGTGATCAGCAAAGCTTTTAATTTATATTGCTTGGATCCTACTACAATGCCTTTAACCTCCTCCTCTTTCCTCAACATGTTTAGCAAAACCTCCAGAACAGAAATAAATAGCAGAGAGGAAAGCAGGCACCCTTGCCTGGTTCCTTTCTCAATTCTGATTTCCTCTGAGACCACATTATTAACTATGATTTTTGCTTTTTGTTCAAAATAGATCGCATTGATACCATTTAAAAATTCCTGGCCAACCTCAATTCTTTCTACGTTTTTCATCATAAATAACCAAGAAACATTATCAAAGGCCTTTTCAGCATCAATAAACATTAACATTGCTTTACAATTTCTTTTTGCTTCCAACCTTTCTATTATATCAATTATATTTCTAATGTTATCTTTCATATGTCTCCCAGGCAGAAATCCTGCCTGGTCCTTATGTATATAATTTGATAGAACCTTTTTTAATCTATTGGCCAAAATGTTTGCGAAGATTTTATAGTCCACATTAAGTAATGAGATTGGTCTATAATTTTTTACATCAGATCTATCTTGATCTATTTTTGGAATCAGAGTGATAAATGCATCTTTCCAGGTTTCAGGAGCTTTGTCCCCTCTTAAAATCTTATTACACACATCTGCCAATGGTTGAATTAGCCAATCTCCCAATATTTTATAATATTTTGCAGAAAGACCTTCTGGTCCCGGGGCTTTGCCTAACTGCATCTTATTTATTGCCATCTCAACCTCCTGTCTTATAATCATGCCATTTAGTAGGAACCTTTTATCCTCGAGAATTTTCTGCATTTCATTCGCCGCAAGAAATTGCTCAATTTTATCCTTATCTTCTTTACCTTTTTATACAGCTGTTTAAAGTATTTCTAAAAACATTTTCTTATATCTGCAGGGTTTTCCATAGATTTTCCATCAGATACAATGTTTGTAATAGTACTTTGCTTCTGTCTCTTTTTTAATTGCCAAGCCAACAATTTCCCACATTTATTCGCAGATTCAAAATTTTAGGTCAGAAATACTAGATAGATGTGGTTTGAGAGTCTATGGGAATGGGGACTATTTCTACCTAGAATTTACACATCCAAGGATTATATTTGTGTATCACTTTTACTTCTGAAATGAAGCACAAAGCAGCTGACCCAAATTTAGAACAGGTTTTACCCCTGCCAAATTTAATGTCCTTTCATCAGAATTACTGCAGGGCAGATTTGAAGGCAAACCATATTCAAAGCGAACATGCCTGTGTGGTTTGAAGGAAGTTGAAACTGCTACTCATGCCCTATTACATTGTCATTACTACAAAGTTATATGCTCTGCGTTTATCACTCCAGTCATGCAGCAAACCCCAAGCAGAACCGATGATTATTACTTAAAATACTTAATAGGAGACAGGAAACAGAGATTACATTAAAAGTTGCTAAATTCTGTGCTGCTGCTATAAAATTAAGGAGACAAGCTTTGAATGAATCTAACAGCTGATGTCTTAATATGTTTTAAATTAGTGATTAGGGTTTTAACTTATATATCTTAGTTGTTTTATATCTGAGTTATTTATTGTGTATTAGCTCATAGAGCTTAATTTTAATTTATTTATGTTTGTATGCTCTCTGTTGTTGTATAGGTTGCATTCTGGTCAGTGACCAAAATCAATTGATTTGATTTCAAACTCCCTTGTTTTTGTTACGACCAAGAGATGTACCATATTTATCGCTCTATAGGATGTACTTTCCCCCCTCCAAAAATCAAGGGGAAATGTGTGTGTGTCCTGTGGAGTGAATGCAGGATCCTTGGCTTCAGAGATAGCAACGCGAAGCCTCCAAAGCGCAGAGGGAGCGCTTCCTCCGCGCTCCGGAGGCTTTGCGTTGCTTTCACTGAAGTCTGGAGAGCGAGAGGGGTCCGTGCGCACCGACGCCTCTCGCTCTCCAGGCTTCAGGGATAGCTGCCTGAAGCCTGCGGAGCGCAGCACGAGTTCCCGCTGTGCTCCGCAGGCTTTAGGTTCCTTTCTCTGAAGCCAGGAGAGCAAGACTCTCCTGGCTTCAGCAGAGAGGGAGAGCTGCGCAGCGGCCCTTCAGCGAAGTGGGAGGAGAAATGGAAGGGGCTCCGTTTCTCCTGCCGCTTCGCTGAAGGGGCGCTGAGCAGAGAGGGGGAGATTTTTTTTCCCTTGTTCTCCCCCTCTAAAACAAGCTGCGTCGTATAGAGCGAAAAATACGGTATGTTGTTTTGAAATGCTGTTGAAATGAAATGTTGTTGTTTGGAATGCTGTTGCATTTGTTCTCTGATGCTTTTTATTATTCCTCTTATGAAACTCTTCTTGCAGTCGTTGATTTTGGGATGTTTTGTTATCATGATTTTTAGGATAGGTTGCATACAAATGAAATGATGATGACTTGGGGTAAGATTTCAAAGCACAGGGTAAATAATGTGTTTGTGGGTATACTTTGTTGTCAGTGCTTCCCATTTTATTTTTAATCAATGAAGGTAGGAACACACTATTCCTACTTAAAGTTATTGCTTGTCATCTCCAATGTCTTCATATTAAATGACCTTTCTTCTTTGGCATATAAGATTTTTATTTATACCACCTCTGACCTAATGAAATTTCACCTTTCACCTTGTGCACTTGACACTTCAGGTAACATACAGTTGATCTTTGACACATTTTTGTTTTAAGCCCTGTACGCATAATAGCTGCCTGCTGAGAAGCAAAGGCACTTTGCTGGATAGAAAGCTCAATGGGGAGCTTCCATAGGGTTCCCTGAGCTACCAAAGGAGCCAGGAGATTATGTGGTATTTATCTTGATCAAGAGAAAATCTACTGACAAAGAGCTGGCCGATTTTTAAAGTTGTTTCATTAGCAATCATACAGCAATGCCATTTGAGGATTGTCATGATCTGTTCTGTAGATTTTCATCCAGGGCAAGGGGACAGGATTGCTGATTTTGTTCTTTAGATTAGTTTTGGATCACTTGTTTATAAAAGAGGCGTAAAAATGGTGACGGTTAAGAATCCTTCTCCTAAACGCCATTATCTTCTTATTGTAGCTTGTGCTCCTTGGAACTTCATTTTCTTCCTTTGATGTAATCTCCTGTAGTATGTTTGAGTTTTATGGGACACAACAAGCTGCCACATACTAGGCAAGACTATTTGTCCACCGGACCCTATATTGTCCGCCATGACTGGCAGCCGCTCTCCAGGGTCTCAGGCAAGGCTACTTCCCGTCACCTGGTACCTGGTCCCTTTAACCTTCCTTTCTGACCACCTTTCAACTGATGCAATGTGGTATCTCTTTACCTTTTCTGTGCTTTGAGCCACATTTCATCCTGCATGTGCATTGCAGAGGGCTGGACTAGATGATGCTTGGGATCCCCTCCAACTCTACAGTTCTATGATTTCATGTTCCTTAAGGGAGTCAAAAATACATTGGATCTGAATGGAGGGCATCCTGGCATAGGACCCAGCAGAGGGCAGGGGTAACGTGTGTTGCTCTGGATTGCCCAGAAACAATATTATGTTTAATCTTCTTAAACCATCTTAATAGTATACAAATCTGCAAGCATCCAGCACAATGGTTACACATAAAAAGTGGAAGCATGAGCCTCATTCATAGTACAAAATGCTACTTCATGTCATGCAGAAGTTCTGTTTGGTTGTAAATCAGTGTTTGACTAAACAAATGAGAATGTGCTTTCTTTAAAAAATGAACTACTAATGGAGAGGTTGATTAAAGTAATTGATTTAAATAGAGCCTTCGTGATACAATTTGTCTTGATTTTAAATCAATTCTGAACACATGAACTCTGATCTAAGCTGGAATTACACTAGGAGTAAAAGGCCCAGTCAGCTGATACTGGGGGTTTTTTAGTAGGAATTTTTTGTTACAGTGTCCCAAGGAGAACTCTTCTTTAATGATTTCACTAGATAGAAGATGATATATAAAGCTTCAGAGGACCAGCTTTGGGGTACCGGAATCTGTTGCAACTGTCACTGTTTTCTGGGATGTTCTTGCCTGGCTCCAGGCTTTGGAAGGCCCTGGAGCAGGAGGCCTGCCTGCTTGGCCCTCCTCCCTGCATCCTCCCTGCCACTCTCCCTAGCTGCTGCTGCTGCTGCTCCTTTTCTTCTCCTCATCGCTGCCACCGGCTGGCTTGCCAGGCAGAGCAGCAAGGAGCAGGGGGTCTGCTGCTTTCCTTACTGCCACTGTTGTCTGGGCCAGAGTGAGAGGCAGATGAGCAACCCATCTGAGTTGTCCTGTTTCTCACCATATATTGTCTTCTTGAACTGAGTGTGTTGTGCTGACATATAGTGTGGTGGGTGGGGGAAGAAGGGGGTTAGAGTTATGGATGGACTGAAGATGGGGGGGTAAGTTATAGAAAGTAGCCCATATATAGTTATATAGATGTTTGTTTGGGGTAGCTTGGACCATGTGGCTCCCAGCCGGTTGGTCCTGTGTCTCAGCTGGCATGGATGGCCTTGTCTGAGAACAGGCCGTCCCCTCTTGCGCTTGTGATGGCGGTGGGTCATTGAGATGGTGTCAAGTGCCTTTGTGGCGCTTGTGTTGGGTGTAAATTGTCAGCATTGTTAACAACACTTTTGTTTTGTTGGGGTATTAGGGTAGGGATGTGAGTGTTGGCACGCTCTGGTGCCACCGTTATGTTAGATATTTGTTGGATTTTAGCCTATTTGTTGATTGTTTTATTGGGGTGGAGATGTTGTTTTAGTTAGTATGAGTTTGCCTTTTTCTGTTTGCCTTTTTTTTTTTAACCTGCACATTTTGTTTGTTGCATTCATGTGGTGGGTGGAGATGAGGGGGGGTGCGCTCTATTTTTGTTTGTGTGCTTATTTTTTGTATATAGTCATTGGAACAAGGGGTGCATGTGGTTGCGAGGGTTGTTGGGGGATGGGAGGAGTTGGGGAGAATGGAGGAGGATGAGATAAAAGACAAGAAAGAAGAATCATAGACTCATAGAGTTGGAAGAGACCACAAGGGCCATCGAGTCCAACCCCCTGCCAAGCAGGAAACACCATCAGAGCACTCCTGACATATGGTTGTCAAGCCTCTGCTTAAAGACCTCCAAAGAAGGAGACTCCACCACACTCCTTGGCAGCAAATTCCACTGTCGAACAGCTCTTACTGTCAGGAAGTTCTTCCTAATGTTGAGGTGGAATCTAAGAAAGTGCTATAGAAAATGGTTGGGGAAGTATGTTGTTGTTGTTTAGTTGTTTAGTCGTGTCCGACTCTTCGTGACCCCCTGGACCAGAGCACACTAGGCACTTCTGTCGTCCACTGCCTCCCGCAGTTTGGTCAAACTCATGTTAGCAGCTTCAAGAACACTGTCAGCCATCTTGTCCTCTGTCGTCCCCTTCTCCTTGTGCCCCCCATCTTTCCCAACATCAGGGTCTTCTCCAGGGAGTCTTCTCTTCTCATGAGGTGGCCAAAGACTTAGAGCCTCAGCTTCACGATCTATCCTTCCAGTGAGCACTCAGGGCTGATTTCCTTCAGAATGGAGAGGTTTGATCTTCTTGCAGTCCATGGGACTCTCAAGAGTCTCCTCCAGCACCAGAATTCAAAAGCATAAATTCTTTGGCGATCAGCCTTCTTTATGGTCTAGCTCTCACTTCCATACATCACTACTGGGAAAACCATAGCTTTTGCTATACGGACCTTTGTTGGCAAGGTGATGTCTCTTCTTTTAAAAATGCTGTCTAGGTTTGTCATTGCTTTCCTCCCAAGAAGCAGGCGTCTCTTAATTTCGTGGGTGCTGTCACCATCTGCAGTGATCATGGAGCCCAAGAAAGTAAAATCTCTCACTGCCTCCATTTCCTCGCCTTCTGTTTGCCAGCAGGTGATGGGCCCAGTGGCCATGATCTTCGTTTTTTTGATGTTGAGTTTCAGACCATATTTTGCGCTCTCCTCTTTCACCCTCAATAAAAGGTTCTTTAATTCCTCCTCACTTCATGCCATCAAGGTTGTGTCATCTGCATATCTGAGGTTGTTGATATTTCTTCCAGCAGTCTTAATTCCGGCTAGGGATTCATCCAGCGCAGCCTTTCGCATGATGAATTCTGCATATAAGTTAAATAAGCAGGGAGACAATATACAGCCTTGTCGTACTCCTTTCCCAATTTTGAACCAATCAGTTGTTCCATATCCAGTTCTAACTGTAGCTTCTTGTCCCACATAGAGATTTCTCAGGAGACAGATGAGGTGATCAGGCACTCCCATTTCTTTAAGAACATGCTATAGTTTGCTGTGGTCGACACAGTCAAAGGCTTTTGCATAGTCAATGAAGCAGAAGTAGATGTCTTTCTGGAACTCTCTAGCTTTCTCCATAATCCAGCGCATGTTTGCAATTTGGTCCCTGGTTCCTCTGCCCCTTCGAAATCCAGCTTGCACTTCTGGGAGTTGTCGGTCCACATACTGCCTGAGCCTGCCTTGAAGAATTTTAAGCATAACCTTGCTAGCGTGTGAAATGAGTGCAATTGTGCGGTAGTTGGAGCATTTTTCGGCACTGCCCTTCTTAGGAATTGGGATGTAGACTGATCTTCATAGAATCATAGAATCATAGAGTTGGAAGAGACCACAAGGGCCATCGAGTCCAACCCCCTGCCAAGCAGGAAACACCATCAGAGCACTCCTGACATATGGTTGTCAAGCCTCTGCTTAAAGACCTCCAAAGAAGGAGACTCCACCACACTCCTTGGCAGCAATTCCACTGTCGAACAGCTCTTACTGTCAGGAAGTTCTTCCTGATGTTTAGGTGGAATCTTCTTTCTTGTAGTTTGGATCCATTGCTCCGTGTCCGCTTCTCTGGAGCAGCAGAAAACAACCTTTCTCCCTCCTCCATGTGACATCCCTTTATATACTTGAACATGGCTATCATATCCCCCCTTAACCTCCTCTTCTCCAGGCTAAACATGCCCAGCTCCCTTAGCCGTTCCTCATAAGGCATCGTTTCCAGGCCTTTGACCATTTTGGTTGCCCTCCTCTGGACACGTTCCAGTTTGTCAGTGTCCTTCTTGAACTGTGGTGCCCAGAACTGGACACAGTACTCCAGGTGAGGTCTGACCAGAACAGAATACAGTGGCACTATTACTTCCCTTGATCTAGATGCTATACTCCTATTGATGCAGCCCAGAATTGCATTGGCTTTTTTAGCTGCCGCGTCACACTGTTGGCTCATGTCAAGTTTGTGGTCAACCAAGACTCCTAGATCCTTTTCACATGTACTGCTCTCAAGCCAGGTGTCACCCATCTTGTATTTGTGCCTCTCATTTTTTTTTTGCCCAAGTGCAATACTTTACATTTCTCCCTGTTAAAGTTCATCTTGTTTGTTTTGGCCCAGTTCTCTAATCTGTCAAGGTCGTTTTGAAGTGTGATCCTGTCCTCTGGGGTGTTAGCCACCCCTCCCAGTTTGGTGTCATCTGCAAATTTGATCAGGATGCCCTTGAGTCCATCATCCAAGTTGTTGATAAAGATGTTGAATAAGACCGGGCCCAAGACAGAACCCTGTGGCACCCCACTAGTCACTCTTCTCCAGGATGAAGAGGAACCATTGATGAGCACCCTTTGCGTCCGGTCAGTCAGCCAGTTACAAATCCACTGAGTGGTAGCATAGTCAAGACCGCATTTTACCAGCTTCTTTACAAGAATATCATGGGGCACCTTGTCAGATGCCTTGCTGAAATCAAGGTAGGCTACATCCACTGCGTTCCCTTCATCTACCAGGCTTGTAATTCTGTCAAAAAACGAGATCAGGTTCGTCTGACATGACTTATTTTTCAGAAGTCCATGCTGACTATTGGTGATCACAGCATTCCTTTCTAGGTGCTCACAGATTGTTTGCTTAATGATCTGCTCCAGAATCTTCCCTGGTATTGATGTCAGACTGACTGGGCGGTAATTATTTGGGTCCTCTCTTTTCCCCTTTTTGAAAATAGGGACAACATTTGCCCTCCTCCAGGAGGGACTTCGCCTGTTCTCCAGGAATTCTCAAAGATGACTGCCAGTGGTTCTGAGATCACATCTGCCAGTTCTTTTAATACTCTTGGATGCAGTTCATCTGGCCCTGGAGACTTGAATACATCTAAACTAGCCAAGTATTCTTGTACTATCTCCTTAGTTATTCTGGGCTGTGTTTTCTCTGCTGAATCATTTGCTCCAAATTCTTCAGGTCGGGCATTGTTTTCTTTATCGGAGAAGACTGAGGCAAAGAAGGCATTGAGGAGTTCAGCCCTTTCTGTGTACCCTGTTTGCATTTCACCATCTTCTCCTCTGAGTGACCCCACTGTTTCTTTGTTCAAAACCTCTTCCAGCTTCATAGGAATACCATGTGGGGTTTTCAAATGCGATTCAGTCATGTTTCGCTTTTATGATAAAGGTGTAATCATAAAAGTGATCACTGATGTTTCTAAGAAGTATTTGCTTCAAATAACCTCTGCTGTTTTCAGAGTTTACAATACTAAGTGTTGCCTTTGCTTACCAGAATATTACAGAAACACCTCTTCAGAAAGTGTTAGTGTACTCACACATGAAACAGAAGGCACTAGGTTTTTCTTCCCTACCTTCTGCTATTGAAATTTGAAATTATTAATTAATATATTACTTACATTGAAAACTGACTCTGTGCTGTTTACAAGTATAAAATTACCATAACATCCATACATAATTAAAATTCACAGTAAAACAATTCCATCAAAGCATTAAAAACAATCATAATTGAAATATACAACAAAACATGCCAGGTTAAAACGTTAACAGTTAAAACTATTAAAAATAGTAAATGTTACATGACCCCTGTGCATGTCTGAAAGGGTGGGCCTTTGGATGAGGGACTATTACAGTTTACTTTTGTGCACATTAGTCTATTAGGTGTTTGATAAATGTTAAGTAATGCTTTAGGACCATAAAGAAGGCTGATCGCCGAAGAATTGATGCTTTTTAATTATGGTGCTGGAGGAGACTCTTGTGAGTCCCATGGACTGCAAGAAGATCAAACGCATCCATTCTGAAGGAAATCAGCCCTGAGTGCTCCCTGGAAGGACAGACCGTGAAGCTGAGGCTCCAGTACTTTGGCCACCTCATGAGAAGAGAAGACTCCCTGGAAAAGACCCTGATGTTGGGAAAGATGGAGGGCACAAGGAGAAGGGGACGACAGAGGATGAGATGGTTGGATAGTGTTTTCGAGGTTACCAGCATGAGTTTGACCAAACTGCGGGAGGCAGTGGAAGACAGGAGTGCCTGGTGTGCTCTGGTCCATGGGATCACGAAGAGTCGGACACTACTAAACGACTAAACAACAACAACAACAATGCTTTAGGAAATAGAACCTGACATTCTGCAGTATATTTCCTGAGGTCTAGAAGAGGGCATCAAGAAGTATTTCTGCAAATATTTATAAACTAAACAAAGGATGGATGATTCTCTTTGTCAAGTGACAAAGAAAGAAGAATGCTATGAAATATAGTTAAAATCAACCTAGATTTAATGGCTTTCCCTTAGGTGTGGGCTAAAACCATTATATATGGTATTTGTAGGGCACAATCTAGAAAGGATAACTTTCCCATTGAATGAGTCTTTTAAGCACATTTGACTTTGATGGGAAATTTAAGCAGAAGTTTAACTTAACAGTGTTTCCCTTTGCTCGGTTTGTGCCCATGTGGGATTGATAAAGGCTTGACGGCTTCCTGATCGGCATTCATCGTTTTTTACTAGCAGGTGACCCATGTATTGCAGAACCAGACAAGCTGTATGTCAACGGCTATGATAATATGAATGGGTAGAGCAGTATCTCATGTCACTTAAACATTCAGTTTTATCTCCTTTTATTTCCAAAAACTACATACATAAGTGTGGTTGGTGATAAAATAAACAATTAAACAAAGTTGCCCAGGATTGCAAGAACAGCAGGGCCACATCTGTGTGTCCATGGGGCCTGTGGGACTTCTCAGACCAAACTTCCCCCTCCCTGCTCCCAGTTCTGCATGGCAAACTAATTTTGAAACCAGTGGGACTTTCAAAAATGTTGGTGGTATGTCCTGTTGATTTGATCTACGAAAAGGGGAAAAAACTGGACAAGATTAATTCTGTTTGGGTCTCAACTCTTATCTTATCTGGAACAGAGTATGCATGAGACTTCCTTGCAAGCTATATTTCTCCTTAAGTAAAAGCTTGAGGAAGATTAGCACAATATTTTGAATATCATACCATTGTAGGACCTCCAATTACTTTGCATATGCGGACACCATCTTTTTCTGTGTTGAACTTTGCTAAGTTTCCAATAAGTGAAGTGTTCACTAGGTAGATTTCCGCGAATTTAGCTGGACGTGATAGCCAGTGAAGCATAGCACCGCATGGCAGCTCCGAGATTCACAATCTGCCATTGATATTTGATACTTTTTGAGCTTCTGGTTGGATGTCCTTTTCTCCCCCCTCCCACTTTAGATATTAGATCTGCCCCTGCTGATAATCCCCCACTTTGATCAGCTTCTTGAAGAAGTGACAGCTGGATGTGATGCAACGTGTTATTATTCTGCTTCTGATTTTGAAAGATGAAGTTTGAGATTAATCTGAGCTGCTGCAGCTGAAAGCCGAGAACTCTGGGAAACCCCTTTTTGTTCAGGCGCCCGTTAAGATGAATGAATGTGTGTGCTGTATTCTTATCGTTCGGATAGAGATGTCTGTTGGGTCTCAGATTAGATCAGGAAAGACACGTGAGGAGTTAGAGGAGGTCATACGTCATTCATAATTTCCACCTAACAGGCAGAGTGTTTATCAGTTGTTGCTGAGCATACGGGGGAGGGGGGCAGGTAATGTCACCTTAGATTTAGTGGTGACCCACATGTGAAGGTACATGGTTCAGAGAAGGGGATTAACATTTCCTTCCTTCTGCTTTCAGAAGAATCTAAAATAAATAGGTAGTAATGCCAGGGAGCTTAATTACAGGTTGACAACCCAAGGGGCTGGTGTACATTTTTGTTTCTAGCTGTCAGTAGGACACCAGGAAATGGGACGCGGGTGGCGCTGTGGGTAAAACCTCAGTGCCTAGGACTTGCCGATCGTATGGTTGGCGGTTTGAATCCCTGCGGCGGGGTGAGCTCCCGTCTTTCGATCCCAGCTCCTGCCCACCTAGCAGTTCAAAAGCACCCTTAAGTGCAAGTAGATAAATAGGTACCGCTTTATAGCGGGAAGGTAAATGGCGTTTCCGTGTGCTGCGCTGGTGCTGGCTCGCCAGAGCAGCTTTGTCACGCTGGCCACGTGACCCGGAAGTGTCTCCGGACAGCGCTGGCCCCCAGCCTCTTAAGTGAGATGGGAGCACAACCCTAGAGTCGGACACGACTGGCTCGTACGGGCAGGGGTACCTTTACCTTTACCTTAGGACACCAGGGGCATCAAACCAGCAAAGTCCAGCCACTATTTACTCTCTGCACCACCGTTGGCTGGGGGCAGGAAAAGGGAGCTTCTGGCTTGGAGCACCATCACTGCAGATGGCCAGGGGTGGTATTGCAGCTAACAGTGCAGCAAGGACAAGGTGACATGAGGGGCCAGTTGAGTTCCACCCATTCCCAAAAAGCTGCTGACTCCAGTCAGGTGCTGAACCAGACCAGTTTTTGACTTGGGGCACCTGCTTGCCTGCAGTCCTGGTCTTGTTCCTCCCCCTTTCTGAGTGCCTTTGTGTGCCTAGAATAAGTCCTTAGCCTGTGATGATGCCTCTTCCTTGCCCAGATGGAGAGAGGTGTGGGTGGAAACCTCTGAATTTGCATGACTTGAGTGTGGCCTCCTGACCCAAAGCCAGCGTCACATCTGTTGCTCTGACGGTTTTTGCTTCTGCCCACACTCATCACTGGTATCCAATGCCTGGGAGGATGCTCACAAGGGAATTTGGCCCTCAGGGTGAAAAAAGTTCCATGCTCCTGTTGTGCACCATGTATGTGATCTAAGTGGTTTATAAATCTTCCTTTAAAAATAATATAAATAAATGTACGTTTGGGAGGAAGTACCTTTTGATCTATTCAACGTGAGCACAGTGGTACCTCAAGTTAAGTACTTAATTCGTTCCGGAGGTCCGTTCTTAACCTGAAACTGTTCTTAACCTGAAGCACCACTTTAGCTAATGGGGCATCCTGCTGCTGCCGTGCCGCCAGAGCCCGATTTCTGTTCTTATCCTGAAGCAAAGTTCTTAACCTGAAGCACTATTTCTGGGTTAGCGGAGTGTGTAACCTGAAGCGTATGTAACCCGAGGTACCACTGTACTTGAATCCGTTCAACAGATTCCTGACCTCAAACCTCAAGGAAAGAGTTCGTTAACTTGAGAGCTAGGTCATTGCTTTGTAATAGATTAGTTATTCCTAAGAAAGGTATTTGCAATACTGTTACTGTTTAGATTTTCATGTGGAAATGTTACATAACCCACTTTTTGTCCATTTCCCATGATCATGGTGGCTCATGGTTCAGCTGCAGCAATGGTGGGTACTGGAGAACACAATTCATGCCTTCATCTGCCAAGCATGGCGTGGGAGCAAAACTGAATTTCTGAACTGGCCTTGAGCCTGCGATTCTTCTATCATTTTTCATTATCATCTTGCATATTTTCTTTAAGCATGTACCGGTAGTTTTTTAACATTTTAAAATGGTCTCTTTTTGATGCAGTGGAAATAATATTTTATTGCTTTTTAAAATAAAACCCCCCAATACTTTCTCTGTTAAACACTGATTCCTTATTTCCTCCAGGAGCATTTGTCATTGAAGAAGTACATTGTGGACATAGTAGTAGAAAGTTCAATCCCAGCAGAGCCCTTAAAAGATGGTGAAGAGAGACAGAAATCAAAAAGGAAGGCTAAGAAACTGAAGGCACGGATGAACTCAAGGTATTGGGGGAGATTCATCTAGCTTTGCCATATGTAAAGCTTGTTTTTTCTTTCGTCCTTCAAAAAAAATGCTATAAAATATTTTTTAAAAAACCTATTGAAGTTATTTGTTTCAGGAACATCTTGAAAATAACACTGATGAGCCTAATTTATGGCCACTTTCTCTGATTGAAGAAGAAAACTGAATATCGATCTAGAGCCCTTTCTTTCACCTGTTAAGAGCTTTCCTCGTAATTGGATGCTAGAGCCCTGCCAAAACTGTAGCCTCTTCCAGCATACAATAGTATGTTTAAGTATGTGTAAACCATGACTATTTTTCTTCCTGGCTATTGATTTTTAAAATGAAGTATCAAAGAAAATCAATAGTAATCAACAAATAGAAGCCTGTCGGCTGGAGTGTCAAATCCCCAGGCTGGGTTTAATCCATTTTGTTGCCTGCCACAACAAGGAAAAGTTAGAAATATCTTAAAATGGAAAGTGAGTTGTCAGACCTGCCCTTTGTCATTGGCCTAAAATGTGACATCTGCGTTTCAGGATGGAATGAGGCATCGTTCTGTCATGAGCTGTGGCGCTGCAACGGTGTCCCCATCAGAGGGTCATCTCTGCTCGCAACACACACACACAATTGATATTGTTAATTTCGTTAAATATCTTCCTCTTTAAAAGATTCCTTTCCCTTGGTTGGAATCAATCATAAGCAATGAAATATTGGCACAGCTCTTCTTAATTGTCAAAAGGACAGTGAATCTGTTCAGCAGCTTTGTTGTCTGTTTTATTACATTGTAATAAAAATTGTTTTGCATTCACATAGCTGTTCCTCTGATGTCAGGATTTTCCTCATTTTTCAACTCAGTGGCCAGTGTCAATGAATAGGCTTATCATTTAGCACACAAATCTTTTAGATAAGTTAGCATCTTTGCAACTATTCACTGTTAAAGTGTGATATTTACAGTGGCGTAATTTTGCATGTTACATTCAGTAGGACTCTGCAGTATTGTCTTGAGTGCCTTTGCCAAGCTGGTGCCCTCCGGATGTTCTGCATTACAAGTCCCATGAGCTCCAGGTAGCACAGCCATAGTTAAAAACATCTGGAGGACACAAGGTTGCCAAAGGCTGCTATAGAGCAGGGACATGTGGTTTAGACTATAGTGCTAAGCCTTTGGGGTTGTAGCCACTCCACTAATGTCACTCCACTAATGGTGAGTCTTTCATCAGTAAAAATGGGGAGGGAAGCAATATTTGGCAATTTCTCCTCCCACTGAAGCCCCCAGAACAGAGAGGCAGGGACAGGGGATGCTGCAGGAGGGAGGGGGAATTACTGAAAATATATTCTCTCTTTATACCATCAGCTGTACAATAACATGGCTTGTTTTTAGTTTCTGTGACCAGTCAGGTTATTATTTTTTGTTCTTTGAGCAGCAAATGTAGCCTATAGAATAATTTGTAGCTGAACTGGAATTAAGCCCTGTTAAGCCTAATGACACTTATTTCTTTTAAGTGTGCTTTCCAAAAATCCCCTCCCAGTCACTAAAATATGGGGATAAGAACCTGCTGGCAATCTTGCCATTCGCAAGGCTGCTGGCTGCTGCCACATGAGCCTGTTTGGTGTTGGCCTCTAAGCTTTGGAATCACTTTCTTAGCACTGTGGGGCAATTGGGGGGAAATGTCCCCTTTTGAGCAGGTTTTGAAGACCTTTCCTTTTTAGATAGGCTTTTTACCTGTAGTTGTTGTTTCCAATGCTGACCCTTGATTTAATTTTGTCTCTGCTTGCAATTTTAGTTCTATTGCAAAAATATTTAAATTGTACCCTACTTTGAGAATCTGGTAAAACTGAAAGAGTAGGCTTAAACTACGGTAACTCTAAACAATGTGTGTGCATCCTTAGGATTAGAGGTTTAAGTGTATGTACATTTAATTTTAATTACACATCTCTTGCTGTACTTTAGCCTACTACTTGGCACATTGGCAGCAATGGTAAATACTGTGCATATTAAGGAGGAGATTGCTCGTGGCTCGTAAATTAAAGAGGTTATAATCAGTGGAATGTGAGAAGATTCTTTTTCTTGGTTTTAAGTGCTTAATTCTAAACACAGTTTACTAGGAAGTAAGCTCCTTGGAACCAAGTGGGACTTGCTTTTGTGTAAACATGCATAGGGCTGTGTTGTAAGTGGAATTGTTAGATGAAGAAATAGTTGGAGATTGTTAAAATGGAACTTGATTAGATTTCAGATTTAAAGAAATTAATTAGCTGGAGGCAAGTAAAAGGTTGAAGAGCAAGACCTGCTCTAAATCCATCTACAACACAGGCTTGGAGGTGAGCTGCCCACATCATTCATTTAAGTATCCATTTGTAGCTGTTCTGCAACCTTCATTGTAAGACACATCATAAAGCAAGACCTGCCCAATTTAAGAACTTGTAATGTTAAGCACACTTCAGAAATTAAGAAAATGGTAACATTTTAAAAATAATAACATATTAAAAATTGAGGACAAGCAAGTAAGTGGACCCAGTTGTTAGATCTTAAATCAAAACCAGAATATGCAACTACCCGTAATGGCAGAGGTGAATGAAGGGACAACCCTTGATCAATGAGATATCTATTCTCTTAAGAAGTTTTCTTGGTCTTATTAATAATATTTATAACCTGAAGCCATTAAGCAGGTGCTGTTACTGCTGATATATAGCAAAGTAAATTATTCCATATTAACGTGTATGTGACGCTATCAAAATAGTGCTTCAAGATGCACACAGCAAATTGGTGACTTGACGAACAAAATTCTAAATTGTAGGCAAATGGCATGGCATTAATGAAGTCAATTGATGTGATTTGCCTGTGGTTTTCTCTTGCAGACTGCATATAAAACTTTCTACTTTCCTAAGATTTTGATAGCGGTTTTGGTTTGATGAAGAAATAGATTGCTTATCTGAACTAACTTCATAATGTCACTTTCTAGTTAAGCAGCTTTTACCAGCATTTAGAAACAACATTCTAAAATGTACTCACCTTTAGAAGTAAAACATGAACTGAAGGAAAACAGGAAATAGTGCCCTTCTGAGCAAAGCAAACCTCATATGCGAAAAAATAGCAAAACAAATTTGAAATTAATCCTGCTGTTGGGCTGAAAAATGGTGCTTAGCATCTTGAGTTAGCCAAAGAAATAAAAAATCACTTGCCAGCCAGCAACAGGAAAACTATGAACTAATCAAGGAAGATAATTAAGGGGCAAAGGATAGCCCAGGGCAAGAATTTAGTGAAGATAAATATTTGCAGAACATACAAAAGCTACTTCTCACTGACTTTGTGCAAACTTGAAAATCAACTTCCTTGCTTGTCACTCTAATCATGTCATGTCTCTCTCGGAATCCTTCCTTTCTCCTGCTAGATAAAGGTCAAGCTTTTCATCCTTGACTTAAGAGCTTTTCATAGTTCTGCCTCTCCCTACTTACCCACCCATGCCTGTCTGTCTGGTACACCCAATTTGCTGATAGAATCTCACAGGTTTGGGAGATGACTAGAAAGAGAGAGTAAATAATAAGTGCAATTACATGATTTTTTCCTCCTTCACAACATCAAAGGGGGATATCTTTAATGGGCACTGATGACTATGAATTTATGTATTTTAAAGCCATAGCCTTAGACCAGATGCGTTTTGTCAAGATCTCCCTGGTGGCTATCTAACATTAGTGATGCTCAGCATCAACACATTCTAAACAATGCATAAGTAACTTACCTCCATTGTGAGTATGACTTAGTTGGATTTAGAATCATAGAATTGCAGAGATGAAAGGGAGCCCAAGGGTCATGTAGCCAACCCCCCGCAATGCAGGAATCTCAGCTAAAGCATCCATGACGGATGGTCGTCCCATGGGATTGATAGAAAGTAATATCTAAGTTTATTAATGCAACTGCTGCATTGGACGTGTAATTTAATTTGAAAATGTTCCAGTTTGGGCTCTGTTTACATTGATTACTTCTTATTATTAATATTAATATCATCATCATCTGAAGATCCCAGGGTAGTTCACAACAGAAAAATACAAAAAGCATAAAACACAAACAAGCCAATAACCCCTTTCCCACAAACACATTTAAAAGCCACAAAATCAGCCAAACACAAGGCAGTACAGACATAACTTGCTTACCAAAGTTAAGTGATTGTGAGTGAGCTACAGGATTGGTGCATCCTTTCCCCAGTTTCCATTCTGGGCAGAAAGCCACTCTGATATAGTGGTTAGTATTGGAGAGGAAGAGACCTGGGTTTAAATCCGTGCCTGATTGGGCACCCTTAAGTCCATTCTCTCTCTCGGGCTCACTTTCAATCAAATGCTTCTTGTGAGAGTAAAAATGGGGAAAACACATAAGCTTCCCTGAGCTCCTTGGAGGAAGGGCAAAAAAAATGTAACCAGGAGAAAACTAAGTAAATGCAAATTCATTTCAGTCACAGTTAAGTGCTGCAATAATTCCTTTGTTTGCTTATTTATTGCAAAAATGTATGCCCCACTTTTCTTATAAGTAGGTAATGACAAAAGTACTAAAAGCAATAGTGAACACTATAGATAAAAAAATTGTGAACCCTGACTAGAGAGATACAGTCAGTCTGCAGAAACTCAAAAGCGAACAGTGATCAGCAACACAGGGAGCAGCGGCCCATACCAGAAATAATTCCACAGAATTGGAAACGGTTGCTAGTAAATAGGGTCATGTTTGCAACTAAGGGTTCTACAAAACTTGCTTTCGTGACTATAACACATGCAATTGCTGGTTTGTTTGCTTTTCTGCTTTTCTTTTTTAGCTTTTTTGGTGTACTTTTTCCCAATGAAATGCTACTACCTTTTAGCTTATTTGTTTCACCTCTGGGCTTTGTTTGCAGGAGCTGAGAATTTAAACATTTCTAAATCATCAAAGTATCTTCTGAATTTAATTTTGCCAAGGCTTTGTTTGAGTCGTTGGCTGGGCTGGTGAATCACATCTTGTCCCAAGCCAGATTGAACAGAGTTAAGCTGTGTCAAAAGGAGCGTTTGCCTCTGTCTCCAGCATGTTGGCATTTTGCCAACATAAACCTGAATACTTTTAATTGTCTGAACAGGTTTGTACTGCTGACTCCTGCTTACATTTCTCTTAAGTGAAACAGCCATTCATACAGGGCTTTCCTGTGGGCAGGGGACGGGTGGGGGCTCATGTAATTGCATCAATTGCTAACCCTGTTATTCTGCCACAAAACATTAATGAAACCCAAGTGATTAAAACACTGTCAACCAATTAATAATTCTGTTATCAATCGGAAGACATACCTTTTTAATGCTAGAAGTGTGTTTTCCTCTCTTGTAGTTAATGCTTATGATAATTATAGATGCTTCAATTGTTTCATCAGACAGTTACTAAAACGGGAGCAGTGTCTTCTCCAAGTATCAGGAAATGCTGTTGATGGGGGGAATGGTCTTACAATTAGTCTAGTTTTCCAGGGTGCCTGCTAACTTCTATTAGAGTAGTAGTAGTTGTTGTTGTTAATTGAATTTATATATCACCCTATACCTGGAGTTCTCAGGGTGGTTCATAGAACAAAACAGAAATATAAAATCACAAAATATATACCGTAGATTCCGGCATATATGGCGACTTTTTAACCCTGGAAAAGAGGTTAAAAAGTTGGGGGTCGCCTTATACGCCTGGTATGGGGGGTGCAGAGCGGAGGGCTCCCCCCCCCTCCCCCTTGCTGGTTTGGAAGCAGCAGCAGCAGCGAGCGGCAGGCTCAGCTCCGCACCGGGCGGCATTCTCCCGGCACGGAGCTGCCCAGCGTATTTAGGCGACTGGGCTTATAAGACAAATCCCCAAATTGCAGCTGCTAATTTGGGGGGTCGTCTAATGCGTCCAGTCACCTAATACGCCAGAATCTACGGTAATCAAAATAAAAACAACCCCCTCCCCCCAAAAACCACATTTTAAAAGGGCATAGGATGTCAATCAAACGTTTTTGCCTTGCGCCTAAAGGTGTACAGTGGTACCTCGGGTTACAGACGCTTCAGGTTACAGACTCCGCTAACCCAGAAATAGTACCTCGGGTTAAGAACTTTGCTTCAGGATGAGAACAGAAATCGTGCTTCAGCAGCACAGCGGCAACGGGAGGCGCCATTTGCTAAAGTGGTGCTTCAGGTTAAGAACAGTTTCAGGTTAAGAACGGACCTCCAGAACGAATTAAGTATATAACCAGAGGTACCACTGTATAATGGAGGCACCAGGTGAACTTCCCTGGGGAGACCATTCCATAGATGGGGAGCCACCCTCCTGGCCTCTCAAGGAGGAGGCACACGAAGAAGAGCCTCAGAAGATGATCTCATGGTTTGGGTAGGTTCATTGGGGAAGAGGCGGTTCCTGAGGTGTTGCGGTCCTGAGCCGTTTAAGGCTTTATAGGTCAAAACCACTACTTTGAATTGGGCCCAGAAACTAATTGGTAGCCAGTGCAATCAGACCAGGATCGGTGTCATATGCTCAAACCATCTTGCTCCAGTGAGCAACCTGGCCACTGAATTCTGCACCAGCTGAAGCTTCCGAACCGTCTTCTGAACTTCTATTCTGTCATTGCTAGGAAAGAAAGGGAGGAGTAAAATTGTAAGGAAGTCTACGAGGTGCCTTGTGTGAGTTATAACTAATGTTTTAAAATGTTTTCCTCCTTAGGGCAAAGGAATATGAAAGTATAATGGAAGCAAAAAACGGCTCTTGTGACTCCCCTTACAAAGCAAAGTAAGCATTTAGACCTTGTTTTAAATTTGATATGTAGCACTTAGATAAAATTGTGTTACTGGAAGATGAAGATGATGATGTTCAATGCATGTAATATGGTCAGCCATTTTTCATTCTTGTCAGCCATTAAATCACAAAAAGCAAACCATTAGGAGTAAGTTGAATTATCAGAACTGCGCATTGTAAAATTGTAAAATTCCCAAAATCATTTAAATTAAAAAATCTATTTTGCAGTCGGCACTGTTTTGGATTTTGATAAAAAAAGTCTGTAACTCTTTTACTGCTGATGCATATAAAGCTACCTTATAGATAACTACCATATATACTCAAGTATAAGCCGACTTTTTCAGCACATTTTTTATGCTGAGAAAGCCCCCCTCGGCTTATACTTGAGTGAGGCAGGCGGCGGCAGCAGAGGGATGAGCGGCCCAAAAGGAGCCCTTTCTCGCTGCTGGTCCTTTGGGGCTGCTTGTTCTTCCTCCGCCGCTGCCGCCACCACCAGGTTTGTGGTGTGGTGAACTGGCTTATACTTGAGTCAATAAATTTTCCCAGTTTTTTTGTGCTAAAATTAGGTGCCTCGGCTTATGTTCGGGTTGGCTTATACTCGAGTGTATACGGTAACTGGCCCACATAGGTCGGCAGCCATCTAATTTTGAAACCCTCTGAATGACCTTCTAGAAATTAATGAAATGAATAAATAAATCTATCCCTTGCATGAATAGTATAAAGGACAATGCACAGCATCTTTGATCTCTCTTGATCCATGCACATAAAGACAGTCATTTGTTGGCCTGTTAAAGCATTCACCGGTCAGATATTCTGTGGGCATAGTTTGAAAGCTAAGCTGCATAAATGCATGTCTAAAAAGGGGGAAATGCTAATTCCCACAGATAAAAAGCCATTTTGTGGTTAGTCTTAAATATACCATACAGAGGATCCACATATGTGGTGCTTTGCAAAGAAGGAGTGACAGAAAACAGACTGTGGGTGTAGCATGAGAAGAGGAGGCAAGGGGCAAATCTCTGGTCATTTCAGTTACATGGACTTAGGCCTTCCTGAAAGGTCCCCCATCCTTGGCTTGTTTTGTCAGCCTGAGGGCTTCATTCCCCTCTGGGCAACCTTCCACGTGGCTGGAGCCAGAGGCAAAAAATGGAACAGAACAATGGATGTGACTCTTTCATTTGTTCAGTAGGCAACATTTTGGATGCAAAAATCAGAGGTGTACACATGCCTGCACACTCACACTGCTCTACCCTCTATTCAGGCAAGCAAGAGGCATTGTTGCAGTCAAGAACACATTGCAGCCAGGGGAGATCAGTCATGAAGGACTCGGAGCAGCCCTGAAGAAAGGCCTCCCTGGGTGGGACCTAGGTATTGTCCCAAGGGCCAGATAGAGAGTCCTGGAAGGCCTTGTTAGGCCCAGAGTCTGAGGTTCCCTGCCTCTAGGAAGTTGTGCCAAAGGCGTCACAGAGAAGTGTGGATGTGGGGGAATATCTGTACACATACACAGCTAATGTGTCCATTGACCATCCTATGAACACGGGGGGTGGTATTATTTTTCAGATTAGTCTTCATCACAAAACTTCAGATCTACTAGTGGCTTTAAGGGTGAAAATCCTCTGGTTCCCGAGATTGAAAAATGAGAATTTGAGGAGGCTTTGCCTGTATCTGGAGCATATGCTACTCATGGTGGTATATGGGGCTCATAGGGACCCTGGGGACCATCTAGTCCAACCCACTGCAAGACAGGGGCTTGAAAACCTACTCCTGGCCCTCCCCCCCCCACACACACTGTGTATTTCCTATGGCCAGGTAGAGCTTAAAGCACCCACTTTTTATCATGAAGCCAATTTGGTGTATCGAAGGAAGAAGTGAGGGGATTGGACGATTTTATTTATCAATGGCCTGAATGTAGTTTATACTATAATTTAAAGCTAAGCACAGAGAGAACTTTTTAATAGAGTTTTAACAGTATTTCACAATTTCCTTCTAATGGCAAACCTACCCTAGTATAAATCTCTCTAGCTTGACTTAAGTTCTCTGGAGTTTTGCCAGTATATACAAATGGAGGAAGAAGCCTTTCTCCCATGCAGTCTTTTTAAATACATTAGTGGGAAAGCGCAGAACGTTGAGGAAGAGGAAGAAGCAAAATCTGAATTTTGTACTACTGTTGCAGTGTCTGTGGAGTTCTGTTTTCTACCACCTCTGCACCTGTGTGTTGTGTGTCTTCCACCCTTATTTCAAGAACCTCCAAAAAGTATACAGTATACTTGCAGCATCCTGTCTGCTTTTGAATGGATGTATTATTGATATTGGAGGGTAATAACATATCTATCGATCTATCTATTTGACAGAGCCAGAATGTAGTCCTCAAGGTCTTAGGATATTTTCCCTTGAGGCTAAAGAGTTACTATTTCATTGGAGATGTTTGAACATTCCTGCAATCATCTTCTGAGGCCTTCCTTCATGTGCCTCCTCTATCAGAGGTCCAAAGGGGGGCAACACGATAGCGGGACTTTTCTATGGTGGCTCCCTGTTTGCGGAATGCCCTCCCCAGGGAGGCTCACCTGGCACCTTCATTACATATCTTTAGGCTGTAGGCAAAAATGTTTCCCTTCAACCAGGCATTTGGCTGATTTTGTGGGTTTTTTAATGTGTTTGTGGGAGAGTGGTTATTGAGTTGTTTTTCTTTTATTTATTTATTGTATTTTTCTGTTGTGAACCACCGTGGGATCTTCAGATGAAGGACAGTACACAAGTTGTTGTTGTTAATACATAAAATAATGTTAGTATTTTTATTTTGCCCTCTACTATACCTTAATTTCTGAGTTCGTTTTTCAGCAATAGCAATGGATACAGATTAGAGTATACTTTTAATCTTTATTTAACCCACCCTTAAATATTTCTGTTTTCTTAAAATAACCATCCTAGCAGCTAGCAGTAAATATAGAATCAATTAATTGTTTGAGAAACAAACAGAAAAGGATAAAAAGGTAGCTCTTCTTGATTAATGAAACTGGTTCCATCAGAAGATTTAATTGGTCTTGCGTGAGACAGCTGGAGCTTGCTGTTTTCTTGCCCGTTATTGCTCAGAAGCTTCCTTCTCAGTTCCAGCTGTGAGACATCTGAGTTTTCTAGTAAGATCATTTCAGGAAATTGGGTATTTTCTTTTAATCCATTTCATCTAACAAAAACAGTGGGTCTGTCGGGTGTTTTTACTATTTGGGGTAGCTGTTTGCTAATATCATGACTCTCAATAGCTAATCTTTTTATTGTGTTGATTGTTTGTAACAAATGGGAATCAGAAAAATTGTGAGCATAATTTTTTCCCCTTCCTTTCCCGTGAAAGGCTTGTGAATTGATTTGGTACAACTGGAAACCATTCCATGGCATGTTCTCCATTCTTCTTTTTGAAAATATGTTTATTGAAATCTATAATAAAAAAGGGAAATTACAGCCAATAAGACAAACACGGGGGAAAGCAAGAACCTCCCCCAATAACAACCCCCGAGATTCACAATGCATATGTGCAATTAGAAAAACTGAAATCACTGTCTTTCATTTTTCCTAGTGGAGTTGTTTAAAAGAAGAAAGATGCCTTTCACAGGGCATTCCGCTCCCCACCCCATGTTTCATTGATGCTCTAGGCCAGGCATGTCCAACTTCACATAGGCTGCCATCTACTACCCAGTATAAAAAAAAAACAGGCAGTGATCTATCCATTGTCATTGGAGAGACGAGGAGCGTGCATGGGTGCGTGTGTGGAAGGAGGTGTCTGAGGAGACAGTCTCCCCCCCCCCAGCCAGCCCTTTCTTTCTCCCCCCAAAGCATCTCTCCCCCCCCCATCAAAGGGAGCCTTCCCACGTGGCTCCTCCTCTCGCCTCTGCTCTAGGCTTTTTATCGGCCAAGAGTCCTTCTGCAAACCTCTTGCCTAAAGTCTTGGTGGCACTGACCACCTTAATTGGCTATTAAAAGGAGTGATGGTTTTCACTCTCGATTTTGAGAGACTCTCTGACTTCCTGTGAATGAGAAAAAGACATGCAGAAAGTTACTTTGGAATGGGGAGGGGGAATATTGCTAAAAAAGTTTGAATCTATAATCACAGTGTAGAATGTACAAAATGATTTTGGTGCTGATAAAGGTAATGTATCAATCAATTCCAAATGTAAATACTCTTGTGTGGATTGCTGCTGCTGCTATTATAGTGTTTAAATAAATGAAGAGCTGCATGGGATGGTGGGCTATTAAAAAGCTAGTTTTGCCAGAAGGCTTATGATCCAAATACTGGGATAAGTAGAGGGGGAGGGGTTTAGGGAGTCAGAAAGGGCAACTGGAATATGCAGAGGCAATGAGGCAGGGGGCCGTATCCAGTCCTAATCCTCCTCTGAGTTGAGCCATGGAAGTTAATGATCTTGACTGTCTTAGGTTCATTAAGTTAATGGGTCTGCTCTGAGTAGGACTATCCTTGGGTTCAGCTGTGAATCCCTTTCCCCAGGCATAAGGCATTTTCCACTCAGGCACCTTGTGCTAAAGAATAGCTTAAGAAAAGTGAGCCTGTTTCTAACATGGTCCCCTCGTTGTTCAAGCTGGGGTAGAAGAGCATGTCCAGTCTCTTGCAAGAGCAGAAACTCAAGAACCTCTAGGGACCCTACCAATTAGGCCACCATGGGAACTTTTGCCAAGCATTTGTGGGACAAAACTAGCACCACAAACCACTGATACAAGATGGGTGGAGGTTTTATCCCCACCCATACACTGTTAATCTGCTTTGCAGAGACACAGGTGGCGCTGTGGTGTAAACCACTGAGCCTAGGGCTTGCTGATCAGAAGGTTGGTGGTTCAAATCCCCGTTGCTGAGTCCCAGCTCCAGCTAGCAGTTCAAAAGCACGCCAAATGTGCAAGTAGATAAATAGGTACCACTCCAGTGGGAAGGTAAACGGAGTTTCCGTGCGCTGCTCTGGTTTCGCCAGAAGCGGCTTAGTCATGCTGGCCACATGACCCCGAACAACTGTGGACTTGGCCAGTAAAATGAGATGAGCGCCACAACCCCAGAGTCGTTTGCGACTGGACTTAACTGTCAGGGTCCTTTACCTTTTTTACCTTTATAATCAAGCAGTGTATAAATTTTGTGAAATAAATTTAAAATAGTTCCCCTTGCTTCCTCCGACTTTCCCACAAAACAGATCACCAAAAGCTAGTTCTTGATGCTTCTCTAGATTTTGTTTTGATTTTTTTAAAAAAGGAGAGCTCTCCACTTACCAGGGGTGAGAGGCCTTGGGATAGAAGCAGTCTTTTGTACAAAACCTGTTGAACGACAGAGCAACCTGAGCCCCAGCCAGCATGGCCAATCACCAGGGATAAGAGGAGCTGAAATGCAGCAGTGTCGGGAGTGTGTGACGTTGGGGAAAGCTAAAGTAAACCACAATTAAATCCCCCTCCTAATTTTTTTGATAGAGACTGATTTAAGAATGAACTTCCTACACAATCCAGCATAGTCTTAAGTTTGACAGATCCTCAGACGGTTCCTACAATATTGATAGGGAGGCTAGATGAGCATTTAAAAAGAAAGGAATGTGACTACTTTCCTTGAGTCCACAGACTGCTCAGTCCATAGTTCCCCAAGAAGTTATGCAATTCTGTAACAATCAGAGTTATTTAAGAGAAGGTAACTTTATATTCTGCAATATGAGGGGAAATGAGAAAAATCCTTTAGGGATGCGGAAATGCAAGTCTCGGTAGATAGGGCTTTGAAGAATTATGGAAATACTGTAAGGCTCCCCTTTGACTTAATTATAGCTAGAAAAACAGAAGGAATGCAGCACAATTAAGGCTATATCTGGGGTTTGTTTTCGGGGGGGGGGAGGACTATTTTCAAATGTATCTGTCAAGCAAGAACACACATTAGTAGAGTGACAGCCCCAATCCTGTACCTGGCTGATAAAAAGAAAACTAATAGCAGGGATCTACGGTCTTTTAAAAAATGATCCGGCTTTAAAAGGCCAGTTTAAGGTAATCATGACAATGGCTGTAATCAGTGCTTTTTAAAATTAATTAATTAATTAATTAATTGTTTAGGGGTGCTCTCATTGACTCAAGAAAATCACTATTTTATAGTGATTTTATATCGGGAAAAATATAGTAAATAGACAAAAGTTCTACAAAGATTCACAAAATGTTTAGGGGTATGCGTGCCCCCTAGAAAAAAAAAACACTGGCTGTAATCACAAACACACTGATTTTATTCCAAGTAAACATATGAGTAGCAAGTAATTTGGTGTCAATAGAACACACTCAACTGTTTCCTGAATAGAGGCCATTTTTACTATGTCCACTTTGAGAGACCTTTTAAATATATCAGTTTAGATGGAGATTTCTTCTGATACATATTTTTTTTATTGGACAGGATTTATATGCTGCTTTACCATCAAAACCTCAAAATACGTTAAAATATTGATAAGGAGATGTTACAAATTATTATTATGCTCACTAAACATCTGAAAAAGAAAGAGTTAAAAATACAAAATAAACAGCTGCTGTCAGCACAATTATAATCACAGCAGAATCCACAGTAGTGAGGAGAAATCAGCTAGCCGGGACTTAATACACAACTACCCCCCCCCCAACCCAAAGCCCCTCCAGAATAGAAAGGTTTGACAGCAGAACAGAAAATAGGAGGGACAGGGCCAGGCAAACATCTGGGAGTGGCACGTGGGGGGAGATAAAACCTAGCCACATGTACGACTTTATAGATGACAGTCCTCTTTTTAAGGAGCCTCTTATTTGCAGGCTGACCAGTCCAGGGGCTGTTTAAAGAATCAGAAGGAAGGAAGGAAGGAAGGAAGGAAGGAAGGAAGGAAGGAAGGAAGGAAGGAAGGAAGGAAGGAAGGAAGGGCAGATGAGGCTTGATGTTACCCGTCAGCTTTTAGCACCTGGATAGCAGACTGAGCAGGCACATAAGTCACCCACAAGGAGAAGAGGGGACTGTGTTTCTATTTAAGCTACAGGAAAAACGGGAAACTTAATGTAGCCAACTAAGCTGTACTCAAGAGTTGTCCCATTGAAATAGATGGATCTGGCTTAGGTCCATTCATTTCAATGGGTCTGCTCTGAATGCAGCTTAGCTGGATACAGCCCAGTAGTTTTTAGTGAAGGGTCTTGTCAAAATGGCCTCAGAAAAAAATCAGCTGAGTGTGGTGCAAGTATAGATACCACTGACTTGTGGGGCGACCACAGTTTGAGATTCTCTGTCCTTGCTCATAACACTGGCTGTCAGCATTTCTCCTAGCCAGAAAAATCCTGGAGCCTTTTGCAAGCTCAGCATGCACTGCACCAATGAGCCCTCTCCCTTCTTGACTTTATCTAGCTCCTGGTCAATCTAATAACTGATAAGTGTCCATTTTGTATCCTTTTTATAAAAAAATTATGCTTTTCAGATTTATACATTTCACTAGTTTTACAATCATTTTATAATTATTATTATTATTATTATTATTATTATTATTATTATTATTTATACCCTGCCCATATGGCTGGGTTTCCCCAGCCATTCTGGGTGGCTGCCCACAGGTTAAAAACAGAATAAAACATCACACATTAAAAACTTCCCCAAATCATTTTAATATTTCAAAACTTGAGTTCCTTCCCTCGCTTTCCTTTAATTTATTTTTAATATCTTCTGTATATCCAAATTAACATAATTTGCTCATTTATTCATCTTCTTAAAATATATACCCTTAGAAACTGCAGGTTATTACAGTAATCCTGTCAGTGTTCTTATCTGTTTACAATTTATCTGTAAATATTCAATAAACCATTTCCATTCTCTTATTAAGTTTGTTATCTTGATTTCTTATTCTTCCACTAAGTTTTGCCATTTCTGCATATTCCGTAAGTTTTTGTAACCATTCTTCCTTTGCTGGGACTTCTGCTTCTTTCCATTTTGGGGCGAGTAACATTCTTGCTGCTGTAATAGCATACATAAATAAGTTTCTATACAGGATTTTACTTGCTCATCCTTTTGTCTCCCATTCCAATAATATTTTATACATTTTAGACAGCACTTTTACATTACATTCCAACAGGTCTCTCTCCAGTTGTGATATCCCCCGCCCAACCCTCGTAAAAGTGCTAGAGGAGAGGTTGGATAGTGAGAGAGGCTTCCGACTCCCAGAAGGCAATCCGCTAACAGAAACCCAACCCTGTGCCTTGGAGCATTTCTCCGGCATTGGATGCCACTGCAATATAAACACACATTTGGATGGCAGTTACTTACACATTGAACTTGGTGGAGCTTACTTGTGAGTAGGAGTGCCTAGGCTCACAATGTTTCTCTCTTTAGCATGCTATGATTAATCAAGTCTCAGTGATATATTACAGGAATGCCGTTTTCCCAATTCTGATCTTTATCTTTCTCCCCCCCCCCCCCATTTGCATGGAAGGCTGCAGCGATTAGTAAAAGACCTACTAAAGCAACTTCAAATTCAAGACAGCAACAAAGTCTCAGCTCTGGATAGGATATTGGGAGAGATTTCGCGTATCCTGGAAAAAGAGGTATCGTAACTCTTGTTTCTCAACTCACCATTCCTCTGCAGACCCATCATTTGGTTACTTAGACACGCAGGGGCGCACTCTCTCTCTTTCATGCACACGTTTGTGTTGGTATAGATATGTGTGTATGTGGATTAATTAATCTGTGACATTTATGATATTGACTGACCATGCAATTCCATGCATGTTTATTCAAGTGCCAGTATGTTTTGTTCATGTGACTTTTGAAAGTGTTGTTACATCCAACTAGTTTTACTTGGACAAAACTCACTGAAATGGATGGCCATTACTAACTTACTCCCATTAATTTCAGTGGGTCTACTCTGAATAAAATGTAGTTGGTTGCAACCCCAAGAGGTGTAAATGAGAGGTTTTATGATTATGTGTTATATTCTACAGCTATTAGGTGAAAGTTGCACCATCAATATATCGAAAACAGAAAAACTAGTTGAAAATGCCATCCTGAGCTGCTGCATCCTTTTGAGTTGATTTAATTGCTTTTAAATGTTATTTTCAAATATTTTTATCATAAATATAGAAAAAATAGAAACCAATCATTCATTAAATATCACTAAATCTCCAACATTAAATCTCAGAAATCTACTACAGCATCAGAGAACAGTGCATATGCATATATATTTATTGTTCTGAAACGAGAAGAAGAATACATTTCACAACAAATTGGGCATCTTATGTTTGCTTCTCTTGTATGCATATGGAACAGGTGGGGCTTTTTTTCAGCCGGAACTCAGTTCCAGCACCTCTCAGGTGGGTGCCATTGCCACTATAAGAAAAGGGAGGCATTAATCTTCTTCTAGAAAAATAGCACTGGGAGCAGGTAAGCTTTTTTTGCAGCCGCCACGTCAGTTGTATTCTCACAGCTCAACAGGCCCTCTTCTCCTTGTCCTCATGCCTTACAGCAAGGATGGGGACCTGTTGCTCTCCAGGTGTGTTAGATTAAAGCTCCCATCATGTCTGGCCATTGGCCATGCTGGTTGGAGTTCAGCAACATCTGGAGGACCACAGCTTCCCTTTCGCTGCCATACAGCTTGATGGAATATAGAGCCAGGCCTTGCTTGCAGATCCTAGTTCTGGAGCACAGAGAAGGAGCCAAACGGGAGAAGGCATTTCCTACAGTGTTTTTCCTACAACTAATTTACTGTTCCCAAAGTGTGTGTTTCTCCTATTTCATCTAACATTGTGAAAATCCTTAATGCTTTAACCAAACAAAATGGAAAATCACTGCATCTCGATTCAGTCTCATGTAAAACCATTTCTCTGGTTATTGGTTAAAGATGAATTTAACTTCAGGCTTTGAATAGCAACAGAGTAACATAAGCTTTGTGCGGCTTATCAGCAGCTTTTCAGACATGTGTGTGCCATTACTACAAGTAAACAGAATTTAAATGGATGGAGTTGGCATGGATCCCCCCACAAAAAAATACCAATCCTGTTTTTAAGAATACAGCCAGACTGCTGCTTAAAGCTGGCAGCATGTCACACAGACGTTACTAAGTAAGTTCATATCTGCCAAAGTTTATAAGCTGGTGGAAGTGAGAAGGCAAAATATCCCCTGACCCATGTCGCCGAGTGTAATGCGGTGCAATATCAGATTCTGGCAAAGCCTGCTTTGGTTTGGGTTCATTGAAATCCAAATACCACAAGCAATGGAAGAAAAATAAATATGGGCTGTAGAAGTATCTGCTTGAAAATGGGAGATCTGTACTGTGCAATGTCTATTCTACATGTCAGCACTCATGTAGCATAGCACAACTGAACCATTCTCCTAGGAGAGTGCCATTTGTGCATTCAACATAGGAGATGTACATGTGAGAAAATGTACCCTGGGGTCTACTACACAGTTATTCATGCCTTGCTAACTTCCGGGTTAGACTACAGCAGGGAGTGACTAGCATGTGGCCCTCCAGTTGTTTGTACTCCAATTCCCATCATCCCTGACCATTGATCATGCTGACTGTGTCTGACTAGTCTTAACAACCTCCGGATGGAACTACATTGGCTACACCTGCTCTAACCATTACGCCATATTGACTCTTGACTAAAGATGTGTGTTCACTTCTCAACATGTGAAAAGCTGATCTGAATGGGGTTTTTAATTTGTTGTGGAATGAAGGCTAACAAGTTCCATTTGTACTCATTAATACCATTTGGGTGAATGGTCAGGAATACAGAGCACCTCTTTGGCTACCCCTGCTTAGAGTTTGGACTTGAATTGGGGAGGACCCAGGTTCAAATTCCCTCTTACCTTACCTCTTCCATAAGCCTGCCCAACCATTACAATAATCTTTGGAGCCCACCTACCCTTCCAAAGCCCCCTTTCAATCTGAGATTAGGTGGGTAGTGACAGGAGAGAGGGCTTTTTATGGGGGGAAATAAGATACATGACCCATGTGTGGGTAATTATAATCTCCTTTGACTGGACTTAACCATCCAGGGGTCCTTTACTTTTAATTAAAAGAATTGGCTGGGTGTCTAGATTCAAAGCATGGTGCTTAACACACTCTCCAGCGGGAGTGAGCCCCCAGCAGAGTTTAAAATGGTCACAGAGTCAAGGAGCAATATAACATGGGAGTAATAGGCTGATAGACCTTTGTATATATCCCAATTAGTTTGCTTGCAGCGTTTCTCCTTTTCTTCCCCCCTCTCAATGAAGAGACCACTCTTAAGTAGGTTTTTAAAAAAGGGTTTGCTTACAAAATCCAAAGGTCCGATTTATGTGCTATCACATTCAGCAGCAAGGAGAACACAGGTAGAATACAGTGGTGCCTCGCAAGACGAAATTAATTCGTTCCGCGAGTCTCTTTGTCTAGCGGTTTTTTCGTCTTGCGAAGCAACCCTATTAGCGGATTAGCGGTTTAGCGGCTATTAGCGGCTATTAAAGGCTTAAGGGATTAGCAGATTAGCTGCTAAAAGGCTATTAGCGGTTTAGCAGCTTAGAAAAAGGGGGTGGGGAGCGGGGGAAAAATGCAAGACATTTTCGTCTTGCGAAGCAGGCCCATAGGGAAATTCGTCCTGCGAAGCGCATTGAAAAATGGAAAACCCTTTCGTCTAGCGGGTTTTCCGTCTTGCGAGGCATTCGTCTTGCGGGGCACCACTGTGCTCTTGGGTACAAAATACAGAAATATAGTTTTGAGCATGCAGGCTGAGCTTAGAGCAAGCTTAGACATGTCCTTCCTGGTTACAGAAGGCTGCCAAATAAAGGCTGCCAAAGAGGTGATGATAATAACACACACACACACACACACACACAGAGAGAGAGAGAGAGAGAGAGAGAGGCACAGACATGCAAGCCTTCTCTCAGGCTGAAAGACATGACCTAAAAGGGAAAGAGGGATTGAGAGAGAAAGGATATGCATTTGTAAGGGGCCTCAAAGAGAAGGATTTAAATTCATTAATTACATAAACCGTTAAAAGATTCAGTTTCCTTGAATAAGACCAGGCTTACCTGAAAGACTGCTTTCTCCCATCCTCAAACATTAATGTCCTAGGAGGCCCTGCTCCGTATTCCCAGCAGAATGAAATGAGGCAGGCCTTTTCAAGGTATGGAATAGTGTTCCCCAAAGGCACACCTGACACCGTGTTTCTGGTCATTTCAGCACCTGGTGAAGATGTTTCTAGTCACCCAGGCCTTTTAAATAGATTGCGCCTCTGTTTTAGAATTCATTTTAATTCTAGGAATGCAGCAAGTTGGGGGTTTTATATCTTTGTTTTTAATGGTTTTATTTGAATTTCATTAATTTTTTCACTTATTTATTCAAAGCTGCCATACAAACATCATGTTATGAAGGTGGCACACAAATGTCATCAATAAATGATGGAGGATATTTGAAAAAAAGGCGAACAGTTTGTAACACTTCCTTAACTTAAAAGCCAGATCTGCCCCTATAATGGGACACCATTTCGCTATAAGTTATTTAAATCTTGCACAGATGGCAAACTGTTCTTTAGGCCTCAGGGTGGATAAGGAAAAAATGAACATATGTACAGTATTACGAATATCTGTTCTTAATTGGTCCATTTGAGCCAAGGGTGTGTATATATTTTAACAGGAAAACATGGATTCTTGTTGCTCGCATTGATATCCATCAGCTAACAGCATAATAGGTCTAACTCTTCTCAGGAACTATTGTACACATGAACTTAAAATGTTTTTTAAAAACAAGCCTGCAGTTTAATCAAACAAGTATTTTCCCCTTATCGCAAGGAGGTATCTCTCTTCGGTGGCAGATTTGTAAGCAGTGCGGGTTGTATTTCTGATGCTGTCTGTAATCATACCATTGCTAATTGTGGCGTAATGCAGTAACCTAAACAAACGTTATTGAATTTTCCTCACAAATTCTTCATGAGTCGTTTTACTACAGAGACTGTTTTGTAGGTAGTACAGGCAGTAATTTATTTATTTTTTAAGAAAAAAAAGAGTGGCACAGAAGTGGCTCTGTTTATATAGGTGTGTGTATACACAAGATAGCACTGTGAAACTTTATTTGTCTTACTTATTTTGAAAAATTAGACCTGACATTTCTCTATAAATATACTCAAAACATTTATAGATTATACCCAATTTAACAAATTAGCAATAACAGAATAAGTGAAAAATGAAACATAAACCCACACTTTGACAGCAGAAAGAAGCAGAGGAAATAGTGATGCTGCAGTGCAAAACAAATAACCCCCCAAAACAACACCAGTCCCCCTCCTTGCACCTGAAGGTGTAGGGAAGCTGTTGCCTAGAATCATAGAATCATAGAGTTGGAAGAGACCACAAGGGCCATCGAGTCCAACCCCCTGCCAAGCAGGAAACACCATCAGAGCACTCCTGACATATGGTTGTCAAGCCTCTGCTTAAAGACCTCCAAAGAAGGAGACTCCACCACACTCCTTGGCAGCAAATTCCACTGTCGAACAGCTCTTACTGTCAGGAAGTTCTTCCTAATGTTTAGGTGGAATCTTCTTTCTTGTAGTTTGGATCCATTGCTCCGTGTCCGCTTCTCTGGAGCAGCAGAAAACAACCTTTCTCCCTCCTCTATGTGACATCCTTTTATATAGTTGAACATGGCTATCATATCCCCCCTTAACCTCCTCTTCTCCAGGCTAAACATGCCCAGCTCCCTTAGCCGTTCCTCATAAGGCATCGTTTCCAGGCCTTTGACCATTTTGGTTGCCCTCCCCTGGACACGGTGGGACACTCTGCGGTGGGAAGGTAAACGGTGTTTCCATGCGCTCTGGCTTCCATCACAGTGTTCCTTTGTGCCAGAAGTGGTTTAGTCCTGCTGCCCACCTGACCTGGAAAACTGTCTGAGGACAAATGACAGATCCCTCGGCCTGAAAGCGAGATGAGCGCCACAGCCCCATAGTCACCTTTGACTGGATTGAACCGTCCAGGGGTCCTTTACCTTTACCTTTATCAATTGCTTGATAGTTGCTGTTCCCATGGCTAAAAAATCAAAGCCAAAATAAATTGCCTTCTTAAAAAAATATACTGATGGATAGCTAGTTCATAGTTGCTGCTTGCTTACCGAAATGTGATATAAACAGGATTGAATAATCTGGCAAGTTAGAATGCCTACTCTGGCCTGTTTTCTAAAGACAGAAAGGATGCTTTTAGTATTCCTTGGTATTGCAAATTCCCTTAACAATCAACACAGTTTAAGGATATACTAGTGATGGATGGCTGAACTTCCTCTCCTTATGAATAAAGTTAAGATGTTCTTCACATTTTGTGAAAATGATATTTTTCTTGCATTTAGTGACACTGCCAAAACCGACCACTTTAGTGTAACAAGAAAGGAAATAAACTGTCAGTAATATAAATGCAGTTCCCCCCAAATGACATCCATCTTCCTTCAACATTACATAATCAGCAGGCTACCAAGAGCTTTAAGTTTCTGAGAGTTTTAGTTGACTTTTGTGAAAAGAATTGTACCAGTGTGCATGTTGCTGTTGCATACTCCTGGGCAGTGCTTTTTTTCTACGCATACCCCTAAACATTTTGTGAATCTAAGTTTGGCCTCATTGAGGGGGAGTATTTCAATATGGTCCTATCACCTCCTGGCAAATAGAAGGGGAAGAAATGGAGGCAGTGAGAGATTTTACTTTCTTGGGCTCCATGATCACTGCAGATGGTGACAGCAGCCACGAAATTAAGAGACGCCTGCTTCTTGGGAGGAAAGCAATGACAAACCTAGGCAGCATCTTAAAAAGCAGAGACATCACCTTGCCGACAAAGGTCCGTATAGTTAAAGCCATGGTTTTCCCAATAGTGATGTATGAAAGTGAGAGCTGGACCATAAAAAAAGCTGATCACCGAAGAATTGATTCTTTTGAATTATGGTGCTGGAGGAGACTCTTGAGAGTCCCATGGATTACAAGAAGATCAAACATATCCATTCTTAAGGAAATCAGCCCTGAGTGCTCACTAGAAGGACAGATCGTGAAGCTGAGGCTCCAAGACTTTGGCCACCTCATGAGAAGAGAAGAGTCCCTGGAAAAGACCCTGATGCTGGGAAAGATGGAGGGCACAAGGAGAAGGGGACGACAGAGGACGAGATGGTTGGACAGTGTTCTCGAAGCTACCAACATGAGTTTTACCAAACTGTGGGAGGTCCATGGGGTTACAAAGAGTCGGACACAACTAAACGACTAAACAACAATTTCAATATGAGTAGGAAAATCATAATAGCACTGCTCTTGGGCAGAATTTAAGCAACCTTGTTGCATTGGAAGTGCTTGAAAAACTGAAGAGGTGCCAATAGTTGTTAGCATGATTGCTCCCATGTTAATTTGAGATCTCATTGGCTCTATCTTTCCCTGCTTGCCAGAATAGCCTGTGTTTTCTGATCCCTACCTCTGATAAATCACTGTTCTAACCTTGTCCTTCCAGAGGATCCTTGTTAAAAAGTTTAATGTGAGCTGCTAAGATTGTTGTTTTTCATGGTTCAGCTCTCTCTCCAGGATCCTGGTTAAAGTTCAGAGTGGGGAGCAGACACATCACCAAGTGCTTGCGCATAAACCTTAAGGTACTGTACATTGCACAGCCTGCCATTTCCCTAACTGCAGCTGCAGAGGCATTGGTTGAACTGCTGATCACCTGTTATTGGACTGCTATGTGTTCCTAGCATAAAGCCCTGCTGAGGCATTCTGTCAGCATAGAAATATGAGAAGAAGCTGACTTATACTGAGTCAGACCATTTATCCATCTAGTCAAGTGTTTTTTACACTGACTTGCACCACTCTCTTCTGCCTTGGTCAGACCACACCTAGAATACTGTGTCCAGTTCTGGACACCACAGTTTAAGAAGGATGTTGACAAGCTGGGACTTGTGCAAAGGAGGGCAACCAAGATCATCAAGGGTCTGGAAACCAAGCCTTATGAGGAATGGTTGAAGGAGCTGGGTGTGTTTAGCCTGGAAAACGAGACTGAGACAAGATATGATGGCCATCTTCAAATATCTCAAAGGCTGTCACATGAAAGATGGAGCAAGGTGGTTTTCTTCTGCTCCAGAAGCTAGGACTTGGACCAATGGCATCAAGTTACAAGAAAGGAGATTCTGAGTGAATATCAGGAAAACCTGTCTGACAGCAAGAGCTGTTTGACAGTGGGATGAACTCTCTGGGAAGGTGGTGGACTGTCCTTCCTTGGAGGTTTTTAAGCAGATGTTGGATGGCCATCTTATGGATTTAGTTGAGATTCCTTCATTTCAGGGGGTTAGATGACTTGGGGTCCCTTCCAACTGTATGATTCTTATACTCTCCTGATTTTGAAAAAGTCACATTCCTCATGAAAGAGAGGGGAAACATTGATTGCTGCCTTAATAATCTTGTTCCGTTGCTGGTAGATTGTACAGTGAGAAAAGGGCAAAGGAAAGGTGACTACGGCGGCATTTGTAAGGAGCAGATACATTCCTCCCTCCTCTCCCCACCCAAGCATTATTCTGCCACTAGTGAAGTCTCATTATTTCTGAGTGTCCTAATCAATAGGGTCGTGAAAGATTGATTTTGGCAGCTGTCACGCTGTTTATGACACAGATCATATATAGTCATTTATAGAAGTGGGCAGTAATTCTCTTGTTAACTTGCAAGTCAAGAAATCAGTGGACACATCTTGCTTGTCAGGGGTGGTGAAAAAGATCTTGATAGTGTCACTCATTGACTGAGAGGAGGAGACTTGACACTGTTAATTGAATTTCCCAGGGGAACATAAAAAGAAAGAAAGAAAGAGACCCTAATACCATGCCGTCAGGAGGAAGGAGGGGTGGAAACAACACAAGCTGTCACCATGGGGGAACTGCTTACATTGATTTAACGTTGCTAATGGCTGGGCCTGGATGAAGCATTGCCCAAAGGGAGAACAGAGTTCACCACAGTTGCTCCTTCACACTTACTAAAAGTCTTTCAAACTTGTGGCCCTTTTACTTGTGGAGTTATAAGAGATAATGCACAAGCAGTATTAAAGTGACTTAAAAATAGCTTAAAACAAACGAGACCACTCGTATTTATGTTCTGGCTCTGCCACAACAATTCCCCTCCCCTAATCCCCCCGACTGTAACATTTCTGGCTACGGGCCTGAGACTGGAGTACAACCTGGTGTGTGTTTCTGCATAATGTGAAGAATGGCCTTTATGAATGAAACATTCTTCCCACATGGACAGGATGCTGCACTTCCGCCTGTCAGGCCTGCATTCAAATCCTGAAAAGCAGAGAACTTGTTTTGGGGACATGCTGCACCCCTTGATTTAAAAAACATGGAAATATTGGGGCTGTCTTCCTCTGTATGAGCTGTCCAGGTTTTGAGATCTTTCAAAGAAGTCCTCCTCCCAGTTGTACCTGTTTGGCTGGGACATGAGAGAGAGCCTTCTCAGTGGCTGCACCCAACAGTGGAGCTTTCTTCCTGAAAAGACTCACTCACCTCTTTCTTGTCCTTTTGCTGCCAAGCAAAGTCTTATATTTAGGAAATATTTTGGCCTTCAAGTGTCGCTCTTTCTTGATTTCTTGTCCCTCTTACTGATTCAGTTGTCTGCTGTCTTATGCTTAATGTGTTGATGTGCTATGCTTTGATGACATGGCTTTTTCGATTGGTTTTAGTTTTGTTAGCTGCTTTGAGTATCCTCTTAATAAAAAGACAGGTTTGTATGTGTCTACTGTTGTCTGTAGACCAGGAATGAGGAACCTTTGGCTCTCTTGACCCTGTTGGACTTCAGCTCCCATCAGCCCCAGCCAGCATGGCCTGGGGGTTAGGGATGATGGGAGTTGGAGTCCAACAGTTCTCGATCCCTGCAAAAATAGTTTAGAGTCCTTACCTCTTCCACCTGGGGCTGCTTTTTGGATTTGAGCTTTGCAAAATTTAATGCAAACTGACCTGATCTGAGCCTCCTCGACTGATTTGCAGATTGGAACTTGTTTATTCTCTGGCTTTCGCTTTTCCCAGACATATCAACCCCCTTTCTCAGTCCAAAAACAGAAATAAATATCAAAGTATGTTTAAAGGTGCAATATTTGAGGGAGAACACATTCACTCAATGCATATTTTAAGAGAAAATACATTGAACTAATATTTTATATGGAGTTTTCCAGTGAATATGTCTTTTCTTAAGAAGTTGGGTGCAAAAACAAGATGGTACAATTTACGGGTGAACCCATATGAAAGCAGCATGAATCAAAAGTGGAAAGTTTTGTTTTCTCCTTTCCCAGTTCCAGGGCATTTCTCATTTGGCAGAGAAACATGATGCCTTTTTAATACCATATATTGACTTCAGCATTGCTGTAGGAGTCCTCGCTTCTTTAGCTTTAAAATGTCTTTAGTCTATATCATTAAGCAACTTCACTTGCTGTGTGTATTTTTTTAAGAACAAAGCACAACACTCCTGACCTCCTCCGAGTGCTCCCTTAGTGACCACTAAGGTTGGCTTTTTTTAAAGAAAACAAGGCGTCAAACAACATTTTGGGGTTTCATTCTGTTTTTTAGATAAATTTGCCGTCCATTGCTTCACCAGTCATGATGTCAGATATTTACATTTCAGTCCAATGTTTGTCGTAACTTTCAAATACAAGGGACTGTGGGCAGACAGTGTTTATCACAGTGGAGAGACAGTCGGGAATGGTTGGCCTCAGCGGTGCAGAGTCCGGCTTGGTTATTTACTCTAGAATCTGCACATTGTCAGGACCGTAGCAAGTGGCTCATTGCTGCCATGGCCGTCCCATCTGAAGCTTTGAGGCGAAGGGGGATACACTGAAAGTTTCTTTTAAAAATATACATCTAAGAGTTGAAGCAAAATCACCATATCAGTAGATTTTTATAGTATCTGGAACTCTTAGGAGTTCCTGCAATTTCTTTAGAGATGTATTTTCTTTTTTATACTAAGTGTGAAAAGGGGTAGCATTCTTTCTGTTGGTTTTACAGATGAAATTAGCATTTTTTTAATGGATTGTGATTTTTAAACGTTGTGTTTTGTTTTTATTTATTTGTCTCTTTTATTTTTTGGTACACTGCAGTGAATGGTAGATGGTTTATAAGTTCTTTAAATCAAGGATGGGGAACCAGTGGCACTTCAGATGTTTTGGGACTTCTAGTCCTATGAGCCCAAGCAAGCATGCCCAGGGGGGAGGAATTATGGGAGTTTTCATCAAACAGTTGGGGGTCCAGAAGTTTCCACCCCGATATACACATAAAAAATTAACATCTGCTAGCAACAGTTTCAAAACTGAGTACAGGATGGAGGTCAAAAAGATGCACAAGGGTGGAAGGCTTTGGGACAACACCTTCTCTTTGAGTTCCAGCGGGCGATGAGGTGCCTTCTGGGAGCAGCAGCATCTCCACTTGAGGGATCTCCAGCAGTTGGGTGGGGAAAGACGTCTGAGGCAAGAGCGCAAGGCCCCTTTCTCATCTCACCCGGCATCCTGTACTCCCAGGGACCAACCAGATACCTGCTGGAAACCTGCAAGCAGGACTCATACACAAAAGCCTCTCTCTTCCTGTTGCCTCCAGCAACTGACATTCAGAAGCATTGCTGCCTTGGACTATGGAGCCAGAGCACAGCCATCATGGCTAGTAGCCATTGATAAGTCATCATTGATAGATGAATTTGTCCAGTCCTCTTTTTAAACCTCCCAAGTTGGTGGCCATCACTGTCTCCTGTGGGAGTGAGTTCCATAGGTCAACTGTATGCTGTTTGAAGAAGCATTTTTATCTGTCTTTGCAACATTCAGCTTCACTGGATTTCCCAAGGTCTAAAGAGGGGGGAAAGCCTGCCTCTGCCCCCTCTCTCCATGACATGCTTAATTTTATAAACTTCTATCATGTCACCTCCTACTTGCCACTTCTCTAAACTATAAAAAGCTTTCTTCATAAGGGAGTCACTTGATCTGCTTGAACATTTTGGTTGCCCTTTTCTGAACCTTTTCCAACTCTACCAAAACTGCACAGTAGTCCAAATGTGCTTTGTAAAATGGCATGATGATATTGACAGTTTTATATTCAGTTCCTTTCCTAATGATCCCTAGCATCTGGAGGGCCACCAATATTCATTCACGCTGCTTTGAGGACATCACTTTTTCCTGAGTTTTTTTGCACAAATATTTCGTGGGTTCGTGTTGTCGCTTCTTATTTCCTCTCCTCCTTCCATGTTTATTGGGAGGAAGAATCTTCCTCTTCTGCAACAGTTCAGGGCAGGTGCACCATCTCCATGGGGCAGAAACCTCTACAGCACCCCCCATGTCCACAAGGATGGGGCCAGGAGGCCTGAAGGGATGCCGCCCCAGACTGTGCAGCGTCAGCCTGACAGGCGAATGTCACGCATGCAACACGCAATGCATGGGGTGTCACTTACACTGCATGCATGACGTCATCCCCCCCCCCCCAAAAAAAATGTTAGGTGCAACTCAGTGCCTGTGTTCGGGGGTCGGGAATGTGGCCTTACTTGTGTCAACCAGTAGCTTCCATTGCACAGGCCCCACACCCCACGTCAGAAGACCCAGCAAATGGACCCAGCATGCATTTTGTAGCATCATAGATCTTGCCTAATCTGAGCACCAGTTTGGTTTTTATTTATGGGGAGGTTGAAACTCTTTTTCTCCAGGAATCTCTGTTGTAAAACTGTATTGGTGCATAAATGTCCTGCTGTTTGTTTGTTTTTCCTGTAAACACACACACACACACACACACACACACACACAAACACAGAGGGGGGGGTACAGATGCCTCAACTTGGCCACTAGAGGGAGCAGTGCTGGCAGGAATATGGTGCTGTCTTTGACTGGGCTTGAAATCACAAAAGCTGAAAATGGGGGTCTTCTATGCTCAGTATTCAGTGTAACGTATGAATAAAAAGTAAACTTTTTAATCTATTCCTAGGCATACTTATACTGAAAAAACAAGTTCCAGCAACTTCAGTGAAGATTAATCCCTTACGTATCTATTCACAAGTAAAGCCCACGTTATTAAGCAGGCTTGCATTTGAAAAATAGGCAAACAGTACAGGAGACAAACAGGGACGCGGGTGGCGCTGTGGGTTAAACCACAGAGCCTAGGACTTGCCAATCAGAAGGTCGGCGGTTCGAATCCCCGCGACGGGGTGAGCTCCTGTTTCTCAGTCCCTGCTCCTGCCAACCTAGCAGTTCGAAAGCACATCAAAGTGCAAGTAGATAAATAGGTACCGCTCTGGCGGGAAGGTAAACTGCGTTTCCGTGCGCTGCTCTGGTTCGCCAGAAGCGGCTTAGTCATGCTGGCCACATGACCTGGAAGCTGTACACCAGCTCCCTCGGCCAGTAATCTGGTGGAACGCTCTGTCACAAGAGACTAGGGCCCTGCGGGACCTGACATCTTTCCGCAGAGCCTGCAAGACAGAGTTGTTCCACCAGGCCTTTGGTCAGGGCCCAGCCTGACTCCCTCCTCTGGCAACCTGCACAGAATTTTGCTTAACTGTTGCCATTAATTTGATTTTAATTAATTTTTATAATGGAATGTTTTTAGAATGTTTGATTATTTGATTGTTTGATTATTTAATTGTTGTTAGCCGTCCTGAGCCCGGCTTCGGCTGGGGAGGGCGGGATATAAATAAAATTTATTATTATTATTATTATTAAAGCGAGATGAGCGCCGCAACCCCAGAGTTGGCCACGACTGGACCTAATGGTCAGGGGTCCCTTTACCTTACAGGAGACAAACACCCTCAAAGGCTTCTGCTCAAATTCCTCTGATTGCACTATTTTTTCCATTCTTGTGATGACCAGCTGGAAGAGAGAAGTTTTTAGGGAGAAGAGCTGGAGAGGCCTTAGTGTCCCATCTCTCTTTCACTGATGAAATGGCTCCTGTGTCATTTGTAGTACACTGGTACCTCAGGTTAAGTACTTAATTCGTTCCGGAAGTCCGTACTTAACCTGAAACTGTTCTTAACCTGAAGCACCACTTTAGCTAATGGGGCCTCCCGCTGCCGCCGCGCCGCCGCAGCACGATTTCTGTTCTCATCCTGAAGCAAAGTTCTTAAGCTGAAGCGCTATTTCTGGGTTAGCGGAGTCTGTAACCTGAAGCGTATGTAACCTGAAACGTATGTAAGCCGAGGTACCACTGTAATTCATGTTAAGAAATCAGTAATTAATATTGATAATTGGGTGCCTGAGTTTGCTTCCCCTCTTTCCTCCCCTCCCCCTCCCCCTCCCTTTCCCCTTTCATGTCAGGTATTTTTAGAATGTAAGCCTGATTTTGGGGGGGGGGGTTGCTGCTTTCATTGCTTCTAAGCCACTTTGAGAGCCTTTCTGGCTAAGGGGGAAGGTATAAATGCTTTGAATGAATAAAAAATAACACTCTGGAGAGTGGGCAGTAGGAATGAATTGCAAATTCTGCCAAGATTCAAATAATTTCAGCAAAAAAAGTTTGCCAATTGACCTTTCTCTATTTTTTAAAAAAAATAAGCATCTCTGAATATACACCAGTTTACGTCATTTGTTTTTTGCAGAGAATTTAAGTTTTTTCTTGGCACAGAAACAGAATAATTAGTCTTGTGTGCATGTGGTGATGGGGATGCTGCTCGTCTAGGACCCCTGCCAAGAATAATCCCAGAGCCTTCACACCATAGGAATATATATAGAGTTGCAATCGAAATTATTCAGCCCCCATTGCATAGCTGTCAACGTTTCCCTTTTTTAAAGGGAAATTCCCTTATTCCGAATAGGATTCCTTGCAAGAAAAGGGAAAAGTTGACAGCTATGCCCCATTGCAAATCAGGTTTATTATAAAATTTACTGACTTTCACCCCATTTGAAATGAGCAAATCAAACAAAAGCAATTGAAATAGGTCAACACAACTGATGCTTCAGGTGGTTCCCCCAAATTCAGCTGAAATTGCAACTTCTAGTGGCTTCTCCAGTCTCACTATTATTCAGCCCCTTCATGGCAAGCATCTTTAGTACTTAGTAGAGCAGCCTTATGCTGCTATGACCTGCTGCAAACGAGAGGCATAGCCAGACAGCAGCTTCTGGCAGCGTTCCTGAGGAATCTGAGCCCGTTCCTCCTGAGCAATGGCCTCCAGCTCAGTAATATTATTTGTGTGCTGCAACCACCTTCTTCAAATCCCACCAGAGATATTCTACGGGGTTCAAGTCAGGTGACTGTGATGGCCACTGTAGAGCCTTCCAGGACTTCTTCTGCAACCAAGCCTGGGTGAAATTGGAGGGATGCTTGGGATCATTGTCCTGTTGGAAGGTCCCATGACGCCCAAGCTTCAGCTTCCTCACAGACGGCTTGACGTTTCCTCCTAGGAATCCCTCCTGACTTCCACATGCTGCAAGTATCCAGTGCCAGAGGATGCAAAGCAGCCCCAGAGCATGATTGAGCCACCACCGTGCTTCACCGTAGGCAGCGTTCTTCTCAGCGTATGCTTCATTCTTCTTCCTCCAGACTTAGCGCTGATCCACGGGGCCAAAAAGTTCCAATTTTGTTTCATCCCTCTACAGAACAGAATCCCAAAACTTCTGTTTCTTATTTATAGGATTTTGAGCATATTGGAGCCAACCTTTCTTGTGCTTTTAGGTCAGCAGTGGTGTACGTCTTGCAGTTCTAGCAGGGAAACCTGTGCTTAGTACGTGCCTTACTGTGCTCACTGAAACACACCCACCCACCCCTGGTGCATCCTGCCCCAGCCATTCTGTTGGCTGGCTCCCACTCCCAGTCAGCCCTGTCCTCCCCCCTTAAAGGAAAATAACTAATATAAAAAAGTAAGCTAAAAATACAAATGCAAGTTAAAACTACTAGTTCTCAAAGTAAAACAATTTAAAACAACACCCCCCCACACACAAATAAAAGCCCCATCCCTATTAAAATAGTAACTTTGTAGTCACAGGTAAGAGAGCATAATTACTCTTTATAAACCTCAATACAGATTCAAAGGATTCCCATATACCCTAAACCAGTAAATTAGACTTTGAACACATTTATCCCCAGTATGATCACAGCACCTCCTACTGCCTACTGTATTAAGTAAGGACTAGGTAGGGTTTTCACACCCAGGCTAAACTCGCCTTGCCAATAGCTTCTACCTGCCTTAGCAAACGTCCCACAGGCCAGATGACTGCATGTTAAACTTTCTTTCCAGTCACTGTTACACTAAGGAACTGTTACTGGGATCTAAATGAGGTTGCAATTTCTACTGGAATAGCTTGCATGGTAATCAAACTCCTTTCTGAAAGAAATGTCAGAAGCTTTATTGCTTAAATGAGGGAGAGGGAATTTCCATATCGGCTTAGCCATGCTGGCCGCATGACCCGGAAAACTGTCTGCGGACAAACGCCAGCTCCCGCAGCCTGGAAGCAAAATGAGTACTGCACCCCAGAGTCGCCTTTGGCTGGACTTAACCATCCAGGGGTCCTTTACCTTACCTTTTTTCTATGCTAGATGAAGAGCGGAACTTTGTAAAGAACTTAGAATAGCCCTATATTTCTATATTACTTGAGAGACCGGGGTTGAAATTCCTGCTCCATGAAACTCATCAGGTGACCTTGGTGAGAGAGCCATACTTCCTCAGCCTAATTGACTTCACAGGCTTGTTGTGAAGATAAAATGGGAAGGAAGAGAACCGGGTTTGCCACCTTGAGTTCCTTGGAAAAGAGGTGTGATATAATTTTAATAAAATAAAACAAGGTTGCTTCCAATGACAGTTATCAATACATTGTGGCTTTAAACACTTTGAGGTTTTATACCACTTTGAGGGTAGGGGGTAGATTTCAGATAGCAATTTATTGTGTTCCGATGTGGCTGAAGGTATTCACACCCAATGAGTTCATAAGTGCATAGATCTCAGAATACACAGAAGATTGGATCCAAAGGGACCCTTGAAGGAATCTTCCACCCAAGTAGGCAAGTAGGCTCTTAGAAGAGGTATTCCGTCCTGTAGGAGAGATGAGGGAGATGAGGGAATGCCTCATTTAAGAGGATGATTGTTAGAAGATACATGTGCATCGTCTAAAAACAAAATGGGGGGGGGGGGTTGCTTGCAAGTACTTAATTTCAATCTGCCTACATAGTTAATAGATAGGTCAACATCCTATGATTATAAGTTTAAAGCCTGGTGGTGGTTGTGATGATAATAAACCAGTTAAAACCAGTTTAAACCATTTATGAGCTTTAACAGATTGGTAAAGGCATCTGACGTTTGTAATTTGGCTGCAGAAGAGTCTGCGGAACATTTTTAAAGGAAACAGGGATTTTTAAAATAACGAAGTAGTTAGCCAGCTGATTTTCAGCTTTTCCAATCCTACAGATTCCAGACCCAGACACCCACCTCTGCCTTGTAAATGAATGTGCAGAGCCTTGTTCCCCATCTGCTGCTGCCTTTGCCTACAGCCAAGGAAGCTCTTCTCCCCACCCCCACCTGGGCCTTGATCACAAAGGACGTAATTATTGTCTGCGGGAGAGTCAAGTACAAAGACAGTTCATCCAGCCTGACCGCCACTGCTCTATGGGCCACCAAAGATTAACAGCTGCTTCTCCTTTGATTAGGTTAGGTAATAACAGTTACTTTAGTTAATAATTGGATGGGTTCCCAGTCTGTGTAATTCAGGTTTAGGCTGTCATTTTTTGCTGGCATGTAGCTGAGCTGTAGTATTGGAAGGGAGCCTGTAATCCTATCAGCTGCCACTAAAGTCATAGCAGATTCAGATCCATTAAGGTGTTGTGTCAGGTAGAGAAATAAAGAAGCCACACGGTCAAGGTGCAGGCTTTCTTCTGTGTCTAATCAAATCTGAACCAAATAGTTTTTTAAAGGGTGTTTTAAACACAGTATACATATATGAATACAAAGAGCTTTGTCTGCTTGGGCCTGCTATTTTTTTCCCTTCCATATATATATATTTCCTATCTGCAAAAGCACTCATAGCATTTCACAGTTTAAAATAACAGGTAGTAATTCAGTTAAAAAAAATATGAAAGAGGACAAGTAGGGAAAAGGAAAATAAGCAAATTCAGATATTACAGCCTCAGTTCTTGGGGAGGAAGAGCCACGTGGCCTTTGGTCAGACTAATCATGGGGATGCACATTGATGGAGCCAGATTTGAGAGGGGATGAACAAAATGGCAATTAGAATAATAATATAATTGTAGTTGGAAGGGACCCAAGGGTCATCTAGTCCAACCCCCTGAAATGCAGGAATCTCAGCTAAAGCACCCATAACAGATGCCCATCCAATCCCTGCTTAAAAACTTACAAGGAAGTAGAGTCCCACTGTCCAGCAGCTCTTACTGACAGAAAGTTCTTCCTGATGTTTAGTTGGAATCTCCTTTCTGGTAACTTGAAGCCATTGTCCTAGCCTCCAGAGCAGGAAGAAACAATGAGACCCCCTTGAATCCAGAGATTTGGATATACGCCCCAAGTTTAGATTTGTGACACTTGGCCATTTCTGCCTGTGGTCACACCTTGGACAGTGGCGAACTCAACGGTGTTTTCATTGCAGGGTGAAGTCTTTCTCCCCCCAGCTCTGCTCCTGACAGAGACTCCAACCCAAGTGCTTTCAGGATCAGGACTTCTTCTGGTTAGAAGGAAGCTGGGGTTGAAAGGTTGACTCTAAGAACTCTCTCTTGCTGTCAGGCTAGTGCTGGCACCGTGCTTTTCCTAACGAGCTTCCTGTTGCTTGCCTTGTCAGTCTTTCAGATAGTTCTTCTTCTATGCCAGTAATCCTGTCTTAGGCTCCAGTGCTCTAGTCTTTTCCCCTAGCTAAACAGCTCTCCTCATCTTGCTTGCAAGCCCATGTCTCCACGAATACCAATTTCTGTTGGTATTCAGCTGCTGGATGTTCCAGCTGTGGCAACCGTTGGATGCATAGGTCTTTTCCACATGGATCTCTTTTCTTTTTAGCTGGAGATGTCAGGAATTGAACTTGTGACCTTCTGCACACAAAGCATGTACTCTTCCGCTGCACTGCAGCACCTCCCCTGTGTGGTCCCTCCTCCCTTTGAGCATGTGGAACTAGCTGTGTAGTTCTCTGTGTCCTGGTCAAATTGCCCAAATGTCACCTAAGTTCATACATTCTGTGCGCAGACTTGGCATAACCAAAAGCAAACAATCCCTAAAGCGAGGAGCATGAATCATCGGGGGGGGGGGGCAGTAATAAGGTCCTTTTGCTTTGCATGGCTTGGTTCGTGTGTTTGTTCATTCACAATAGAATTGATTATAGGTAGTTCCCACTAGTGGTTGCCAAGGTTTCTCCAAAATATAGTCAAAGCGAGAGGTGTTTCTTTTTCTTTCCCCCGGTTATCTGGCTAAGACCCAAAGAACTGTGTGACTGGTTCTGCACACCAAAAGGATTGGTTTACCTTGCTCAAATAGCTGCCTCCTATGTCTTTTGGCAAACTTCTTTTGAAACTGAAAGGACTTCAGTGGCATGGAGGATCCAATACCTGGAAGTCAAAGAACCCCACTATCTCAATGGAAAACTTGGTGCTTGGCTGAACCATTTGTAGTCAACATTTTAATCAGGCACACATGCACCATGACCAGGCATTGAAGAAACATGCTCTCACGGAAGGCAGTGATGGCCACCAACCAAGAAAGAGGATTAGACAGATTGACGGAGGAGGAGAGGGATGTTGATCACTCCTAGAAAGGATGGCTGTGCTTCTGCCTCCACAGATGGAGGCAGCAAGGCTTCTGGAAACCACAGGAGGGAGAGGGCTCTTGTGCTCTGGTCCTGCTTGTGGGTTTTCCACAGGGGTGTCTGGGTGGCCCCAGTGGGAACAGGAGACTGGTCTAGATAGGCCTCTTCTGGCCTGATCCAGCAGATAGCTCTTCTTACATCCTTGAGGGGAGTTCATGCCTAGTTCTCAAAGGTTTGCTGCATTTGAATGTGCACAAGAGTTCTATATAGCACTGAACAGTAAACTTGTGCAGTCAGACAAAACATTGCCTGATAGATCAGTAAAATACTTGGACTAATTACTCTTACTTTTTATGTTTTCAACGCAGAATACAGCAGATCAGGTTGCATTTCACGTGGCAGGGGGATTTACAGCCCTGGAACAAGTCCTTCAAGTTGTGACAACTTCGGCCAATGTGAATGCAGTTTCACGAATCCCTCTGAAGTGAGTAGGATGTTTTTTCCCTTGCCTTTTTTTCGCGGTCAGTAAATTAATGGCATCATTGGTGGCTAGAACTATTTTTCTGGCTCTTGTTCTATCTGGTCTTCCTGTTTATTGATCTGTAAATGATAGTTGAATTTCAGAGGGTTTTATATGGTTGTGTCCTGCTTTTGAAATCCTTTGTGCAAGGCAGGGCCTGACGCCAGAGCAAGTTTTTAAGCTATGTATTTATTTAAAATGTTTATATGCCACCTTTTGAGACTCTTTCAATGCAGCTTACAATGAAAACACAGAAATACAATGAAACTGCTGATAGATAAAATACTAGATGAGACTAGAGGATAACACAGGCAACCCTTCTAAAATTACTAAAATATTAAAATTATTTTAGATGGCTTTGAGTATATTTTCACACGCTTGGACTTGCAGTTGTTGCGTATTTGTACAGAGAAAGTTATCTTGTCAGTCAAGAGCATAGGAAGATGCTGCCCCAAATCTATGGTAGGTGCCAGATTGCCATAGGTTCCATTTTGTGCCCACATGGAGCCACTTGGCAGCTGAAGTGACTTCCTCAGCACCAGTTGAAAAACTGTTCTGCCAGTGCATCATGTGTTCCCCCTCCCCTGGAACTGAGAAGCCATCATGCACAGGCTTTTGACTTTGATTATTTATGTTGGTGGGATCTGTTGCAGAAGCTTTGTGCTACTTGTGATCTGTAATTTTGAAATGATTCTTTTGAAACTAGAGGACTCGTTGAAATAATTTTGTGTTGGGCAATGGTTTTGAAACCCTACAGGTTTTGAATACCTTTGCAAATTATTTTTGGTTACCTCCAGTCTACCAGATGGTTGTGTATATGCAAGTCTCATTTCACCCCGCTGCACTCCCCAGCCATACCCCATTTTAGTGCTACCTCCTCCTCCTGTCCCTTCCATTGAAGAAGGAAGAAAAGACTTTGCAGGCAAGTTTTCCTCCAATTTCTACTGATGGGGGAAACTGGCATCTAGGCTGAGAGTATGTAGGAAATGAGCAGCAAAAAGGTGAGGGAAGGCACATGAGAGAAACGTGGAACTTAAAAGAAGGAAGTTCCTAATGAATGCTGAACTGCTTTCCAAGTTGTGTGAATAGAGCCTTTTGTGAGGGTTGCTGGATTTCTATGGTACCTTTGGCAGTGATTCCAATTGCAGGTTCAGAACAGGCATACAGTTAATCATAGATAAACCTTGGCAAATACTAATTTCAGGGCTTCAAAAGAATTAATCAGACCTTGCAGGCCAGCGGCTGAAGAAGGAGCCAAAAGCGTTTTCTTGTGTGTGTGATTGTTTGTGGCTGATTAGCTGCTTTCCCTGTGCAAAGGTCAGAGGGGGCAGGGTTTCTGTTGAGGCAGGTGATTAGCTGTGGGAGGAGCTTATCAGACCTTGCAGGCCAGCGGCGCGCGCCTAGCGGCGCGCGCAGTTTGATCCGTCTTTTAGATTTAGGGGAGCTAGTCTCAAACGTTTGTTGAGGGAGACCTAGGTTTTTTGGGGGGGAGTTATTAGTACTGTCTTCACACTTTTTATGATGCAGGACCGCTGTAGCCACCCCCAACAACACGTTCTCAAGATGGAGGGGGAGGGAACAGCTGCAGTCGCCTGCAGTTCCTGCGCAATGCTTGCCATCTTGCCAAAGGTTGCAGGCAGCTTTACATGCAGCAATTGCATGTTGATTGCCCTCCTAAAAGACAAAGTCCAGCAACTGGAGGAACGTGTAGCTACACTCCAAAGAATTAGAGAGCTGGAGCTCTTCTTGGAAGCAGCAGAGCACACCGTCTCCACCAAGGAGGAGACAGGAGACTCCCCTGGGAAGGAGGCTAGTTCACCAACACAGGAGCCCGATATGTGGAGAAACGTGACTCAAAGAAGTAGGAGGCCCAGGGTTCGCTCTGATTGTTTAGAAATACACAATCGCTTTGAGGTCCTCTCCCCTAGCATGGAAGACGAAGAACAGACTCCATTTGAGGATCTCTCCCTCATTACAGTCGATCAGGTATATGAAGATGAGCAGCAAAGTCAGCCCTCAGGGAATGTGCAGGCGACCTTGGAACAGACAGCTCACGGAAGAACCCCGACCAAACCTAAGAGGAGGCGTGTAGTGGTGATAGGGGATTCACTACTGAGGGGAACAGAAGCAGTGATCTGTGGGCCTGACAAGATGTCTCGGGAAGTGTGCTGTCTCCCCGGGGCTAAGATCCAAGATGTAACTGAACGACTGCCAGGAATCATAAAACCCACTGACAAATACCCCTTCCTCTTGGTTCATGTGGGAACCAATGACACTGCAAGCAATAGCCTCCAGAAGATAATCATAAAAGGAAGGATCCTATGTAATTCCAGTAGAAGCCTACATGGTATCCAGACAAGTGCAGAACGCTATATATCTCACAGTCATTGCAGTTACTGATTTTAGGGTCACTATGACATGTTTATTGTATATGATGATCCTCTAGATTTCAGCAGTCATGAGATACCAGGGGTCATTTCAGAAGTACCTGAAAATTCAAATAGTTTGTAAAGGTACAGGCAGCAATTTCCTACCTATCTTTTCCCTGCCATTGCAACAGAGTAGTGCTCTGGGTGTGTGTTGTGCTTGTGACAGGAAGAGAAAACAGCCTAATACTTAAGGACAAATGGTAGCGTGAATGGAAAAACTCCTTTGTGACTGGTGCTCAGTTTGCACACAAACTGAAACAAAACTATGACTCAATGAGCATATGTTAGTGTGGGGGTACCCAGAGCAAAAATTGTGATGGCTACACTCCCTGCTCCCTCCTCCAGCTGTGCTGCCTGGAGCTAAGCCATGGTTTGGCTTAGACTTATTTACAAACCCAGGCTTGTCGTTTGTCTTGCAAGCTGTAACTGAGGTTGGTTGTTCATCTTCTGCTTGCAGTTTGGTTTGGGGAGACAAAACATGAGCCCAAGTTGACACATAACACTAAACCAAACCATGACAGAGCTCCAGATAATGCAGTGGAGCTGGGGCTGGAGCAGGAGGGAAGCAGCATAGAATCCACAGGCGCGCACGCTCTCGCTCTCTCAGCCATAGTTTGTCTTAGCACTTTAGGTGAACCAGGCCAGTATTAGTTAAGGTTAGTCTCTTCCACATTCTCTGCTGTAGATGGACTGTTCTACAGAGGAGCTTCCATTAGACAACTTTCTAAAAATCATCAGAGGCATTTCCAATATGGTTACCAAGAGCAATAGGCAAATGCCAAACATATTGTCCACGTTGTTATATAACTGAGGGTAAGCTCTTGTCTGCCAAGTAACACAGAACTGGCAGATTTATAAACCCCTTTAAAGCAAACAACGTAGAATAAAAACCCTAGATGAGGCCCTTCAGAGAAACTTTTCAGTCATAAATTACATTGACGTTCCAAGAAAATATGATAGAGATGATACGCTTATGCAGTTTACGCAATGATTTAAAAACACCAGTTTAGAGATACTGTGGCGTGCCATGGAGAAAGAAGTGTCGGGTTATATGAGGGCAGCATTTGGGTGCTGAGGAACCCTTCGGAGGTAATGGAAGCCTGCCACAAATTGTTCCGTAAGCATCATGGGACGCCTCGGGGTTCTCATGCTGCTGCTGGTGACACGTGAACCCCCAGCGCCCCTTGGGTGGAGCTGAAGAAAGGAAAGGACCAAGACAGAACGAGAGCTCCAGACAGCTTGCCGGCGTGGCCGAGGACCAGGGAGGCGGTGAGGTGTTGGTAGGAGAGGAATAACAGGCAAAGGAACTTGGCCTAGTGTGGGATTGTATGGCAGAGGTCCGACGCTTCCCAAATCTATCCCATTGAAAGGTATTCCTCCCACCTCAGCCTGGTGCCGCTCCTTGTGAAATTCTTGCTTCTAAGCAGCTCTTACATCTGAAGGTGTCTTTATACTGCTAACCCTGCCGGGCCTCCGGATAGTGGTGGCTGGAGGGCCAAGAGGAAGAAAAGAAGGCAGGTGGATTTCTCAAGCGAAATCTGCTCTGGAGGGAGGAAAGTGAAGCAAACTTTTCGCCTGGGCAACACGTCTGCGGTGCTAGAAAAATAGCCTGCAGGGCCAACTCTGTTTTTGGGAAGGTTGTCAGCAACAATCTTTCCTGATATTAGTTGTTTCTTTTGGTTTCAGTCGGGTTTCTTTGTTGTTGTTACACATTATCCTTTTAAAAAAGAGAAAATAAAAGGCCCCAGTGGTATTTTAATAACATACCTGTTTATGTCTCCCTTGGGGTGGATGTGAGGAGATTATATGCACTGTTATCCTCATCTCTTTCCCCAAAATCCTGGCAGCATGGGGCAGCTCAGAACCTTAATCCAATGTCTACAAGATAAAGCTTTATTTTAGCAAAGGTTTAACGGTATGCCTTTTGTTTTGGATTTGCTGGTATTATTAGATCAGCAGGGTAGACAGTGCTATGAAAAAAGTTGCATTTGTTCATGAAAGATGAGGGTTGGTTCCCTTACTGCCCACTAATAAAACATTCAATCTTAAAAAATAGAGGATACATTTAATATTATGAGCCCTAGAGATGAAAAGTTTTATTAGAGGCATGTGCAGAAAGTCAACAAGAGCTGCATATCAAAACCTACAAATGAATGTAAGAAGAGGAGTCACATAGCTGCTTCATAAATTGCTCAGATTTGCTACTGAGTGTGCTTGGCACGTGTTTGTGTATACCTGTATGATAAACGTTGCGATATCTGGTGCAGAATTGTGATTTGGTTAGGAGTAATATATTTAGATAGACATTTTATCCTGTGCTTCTAGTGCCTATGCACTACTCAGGGTGGCTTATAGCAGAAAGACAGGTCCTTGTCCCAAGGAGTTTACAATCTAAAATTCAACACAGGGGAAACAACACAGCAAAGAGAAGTGGATGCAGTTGATTTACTTATTGCATTTATAGGCCATCTTTCCGCCATATAGTTCCAGGCAACATATATATTTCTCTCTCTCTCTCTCTCTCTCACACACACACACACACAGAGAGAGAGAGAGAGAGAGAGAGAGAGAGAGAGAGAGAGCAGCAGCAGCAGCAGCTGCAAGAAAGACTTATGGTGCTTCCTGCTAAAAACATAAAAGTCAGGTGGTTAAGTTAACTCATACACAGATTTATAATCGATAGTGTTTGCTGTAAAAAAAATGGCTGTCACCCAGAGAGGCAGCTTCTTTACATGCTCCAAAGGGCTTCTTTCCGCCCTTGCACAGCAAGCCAATGTGCTGTATCCCCAACTGCTTTTGAAAACCCAAGTAAGAGGTTGCCATGTGTGGCTATGACTGTATGAAACAATGCAGGTCCACATCCTAATTGGACACACAAACTAGACCGTATTTTTCGCCCTATAGGACGCACCGTCCCATAAGGCGCACCTAGTTTTTTGGGGGGGAAATAAAGGGGGGGATTATTCCCCCCCCCAAGCACGGGGCTGGGGCGGGGGAAGCCCGAGCTTCCCCCGACCCCAGCCCCCAGAACAGGCAACTCTCCGCAAGCCGTGGGAGCCCGGCGCTGGGCTCCCGCACCTTGCGGAGAGCTGCGTGAAGCCTGGGCACGCTGAGCTCAGTGCGCCCAGCCTTCGGCATGCAGGCAACTCTCCGCAAGCCACGGGAGCCTGGCGCGGGCTCCCACGGCTTGCGGAGATCTGCGTGAGGCCTGGAGAGCGAGAGGGGTCGGTGCGCACCAACCCCTATCGCTCTCCAGGCTTCAGCGAAAGCCTGCATTCGCCCCATAGGATGCACACACATTTCCCCTTCATTTTTGGAGGGGGGAAAGTGCGTCCTATGGGGCGAAAAATACGGTAATTATTTGGATCCTGGCCTATGTCTATAGCTAATAAAATGACAGATTGGGAAATAGAATCAACCTTCATATAAATTATACAGATTTCTATCATCTATCTGTCTATCTCATGTTAGGCAGTTGAATCTGAGGTTTGAGAGAGTGTATGAGTGTGTATATGCATGCAAGTGTGGGCAAACAGAAGCACTCTATTGTTTTTTATTATTATTTTCAAGGTACAGTACTAAAGATTCAAACCTTTTCTCTGTAGCTGCATGGCTTGGAAATTCACTTTTAAGAAATGGAATACTTGCATTTATTACCTAATGTAAGATTTTTGTAGGAAGACCGGCTACAAATCCCTAAAATATTTTCATGATTTTGCATTTTGGAGCTTTTGGGTGCATTCACATGTTACAGTAAGCCATAGTTGATGGTTTACCATGAACACATGTTGCATCCACTTCCCTCCTCCCCTGGCATGAGCAGGAGTGACAAACCATGATCACTGAGGATAGTGGCTTGATTCACTCCAAATCATGATGTGTTTCCAAGTCTTGTTCTTGACTTAGTAGTTGGAGTTGGAGTAAAACGAACAATGATCCATGGTTTTGGCCTAACACTAAGCTAAGGATCATGATTTGTTGCTCATGCTAGGGAAAGTGCAAACCTCCATGTTCACAGCAAACCATTAACTATGGTTTTCCATGATGTGCAAACTGGGCCATAGCCAGACTTGAAATTTGAAAAACCATAGTAAATTCTATGACGTTTCCAATTCTGACTTTCTCTCCCCCCCCCCTTTCCTTTGACTTGAAGAAATAAGCAGATGATAAATGTGCTGGGCTTCACACAAGTTGCTGATCCGAGGCATGTGGAAAACAGTAGCTTATCCATGTGTCTGGGCCATCACCTGTGGCAGGTAGAGGAGTTTGCACTGATATAGCTTCAGAGCCTGGCGTTCTCTGGTTCATGGGGTCACGAAGAGTCGGACACGACTAAACAACTAAACAACAAAGCTTCAGCAGTGCTACTCTGGCTTGGCAGGTAGAGAAGAACATCTTGTTCTGCCAAACATCAAGTTATAATTTCATTATAAATCTTTCTTTTAAAATATCATAGGAACGTAGGAAACTGTCACAAGCCAGGTCAGACTGTTCATTTGTCCTTCCCAGGGTTGTCTGCCCAGACCGGCAGTGGCTCTGCAGAGTCTCAGACAGAAATCTTTCCCCATCACCTGCAGCCTGGTCCCTATAGGGGAAGATGCCCGGGATCAGCCAGGAAACCCTCTGCCTGAAAAGCATGTGCTCTGCTATGGAGCTCTGGTGCATCCCAGTAAACAATGCACCTATTTTTTACCATTGCATGACAAAGTACATGTAAACATGCTGTGAATCAAATTGTACATAGTTTCTTGCAGCCAAATCTTAGGAAAAATAGGAGGGATTTACTAGAAAAGCACAACCATGCTTCAGAGGTAGACAGATTGTAGGGTTCAAGCTGATTTAGGGAACCTAAGACAAAGCAGCCACCAATCATATTACATTCAACTATTATAATAAGCTCTTTGCATGCTGGATATGCTTTGAGGTGTGTGATGCTGGGCAGGGGAAACACCAATTAACTAAATCCAATAAACTGAAGCTCAGTCCAGATAAGACAGAGGCAATGTTAGTGGATGGTTCCCTAGACCAGATAGGTGGAAGACTGCCTGCTCTTGATAGGGTTTCCCTCCCTCTTAAGGAGCAGGTACATAGCTTGGGGGTGCTGCTGTGTCCACTGCTGTTGTTTGAGGCTCAGGCGGCCTTCTGTCAGCTTCGGCTGGTGGCTCAGCTGCATCCCTCTCTGGACAGGGAGAGCCTACCTTCTGTGGCCTACATTCTGGCAACCTCAATGCAATGCATTATGCTGCAATGCATTATGCGTGGGGCTGCCATTACAAAATGCAATGGCCAGATCACTCACCAGAACAAGACAATTTGAGCATATAACACATATAATCTGGCACAATTGCACTGGCTGCTGATTAGCTTCTGGGCCCAATTCAAAGTGCTGGTGTTGACCTTACAGAGATCAGGACCTCAATACCTTAAGGACTGCCTCTCCCCATACAAACCAATCTAGACGCTGTGCTTGTCATCTGTGGCCTTTCTTTGTGTGCCTTCTCCCTGAGAGTTTTGGAGGGTGGCAGCAAGAGAACAGGCCTTTTCTGTGGTGGCTTGATTGTGGAATGCTCTCCCCAGAGAGACTCACCTGGCACCATCGTCACATGTCTTTAGGCACCAGGCAAAAACATTCTTCTTTACCCAGGCCTATGGCTATTAAATATTCTATGGCCTGTGAAAAGGGGGGGGGGGCGACTATTATTATGATGACTATTTTATTATTAGGCTGTCTGTCTGTATGCTTTTTACTGTGTTTTTATCATTGATGTTCTGTAATGTGTTTTTAATGTTGTACTGCACCCTGGGACATTTTGATAAAGAGTGGTATATCAATTGAATAAATCATAATCCCAGTGGTGCAGTGGTAAAACTACTAGGGTTAGGGTTAGGGTTAGCATACTTGCAAACCTGTGCAGGGTCCGGTATGGTTTCAGATTAAATGGGGACCTGCATGTTGAGATTCCTGCATTGCAGGGGTTGGACTAGATGATCCTCGGGGTCCCCTCCAAATCTACATTTTTATGATTCTATGAACAACATACATGGAAAGTGGAATTTTGCAAACCTTTGTGTTTAAGTGGGGGTGTGGGGGTGTCTTGTTTTAATTCATAAACCATTTCATGCTCATCTCAGGGACCTTGTACAGAAATGGTAACACTAGACAGCTGTCGTTTCCTTAATAAGATTAAAATTAAGAAATTAGTTTGCTGACTTTAATCTGCCATTTAACCCTGTAAACCACCTGGGACCTGCTCTGCTGCCAACACTTTGCATTCTGAATTTAAAAATTCTATCTCTGAACCTGAGCCGACAACATTTCTGAATGTATTCTGATCATCGCTGTCTGAGGTTAACAAGCTTATACTGCTGGTTTTCTGCCTCCATGATGTAGCATAGAATAAATGACAGAATTTGCCTTTGCCGCCTTGGTTCAAATGAACTTTGTTTTTTTTCTCTTTGGCGCTTCAGTTCCCCCACCCAACCCTTCACATAAGGATTTCTGTGGGAAACCATGAAATGGGGGTTGTTAGTCTAGCATAACTCCCACAACATGATAAGAATGATTTTGAAGTTCCTGAAGTTTTACCACTTGGGGAATGGATGCTTGTGTGAGTTGGCTTTAGAAATGTTGCAGTAAAACAGCCAATGTGTGGACTTTAATTCAAGATAAACAATTAAAAACATTTTCAAATAAATTTATTTTTCAAACTGTAGGTGTTTTAAATTTATTTTTTGTGTTAAGCAAAAAAAAAATAGAAGAGGTTCTTTATTAATAAATGACAAATCTTGATTGATGGCCTTGAATGATTTTTAAGAACAAACCATTTTAGTTGTCCTTTATAGGCAGGATATGTTGATGTGGAGCTGACTCACCCAGATTCAAATAAACGGTTGGATAACCACACTGCCGAGTTACTATTGGAACAATGCCTTGTTTTTTGTTTCACAAATTTAATTTCTATGAAATATTTCTCTCCTGCCTTTTGAGCATGCGATTTCTAAGGTTGTGCAGAAATAAAATGCTAACATAATAGTATGTTGTAAAAAATGGAAGCTGGCTACTTTAAAAATGGTAGGCAGAAATCCACACAGAAGCGGGAATAATTAAATATCCTTAAACATCTGTGGAATTTTTGTTTAACCTAATATCCAAATGTCAAAGCTGGCTCCAGGTTTGCGCAGGCCCAGTCTGGGCACTGTTCCCTGTCAGTGGGCCATAATGGACTTGCTGAGTGGCTGTCTCTGGACACCCTTTTTATTTCCCATAATGCTCCAGAACAGTGTTTATTATGGGAAATGAAAAGAGTGGCTAGATCCAGCTGTTTGGCACTGCTTGGAGTCCCCAGATTTTGCAGGGGGGGTTAAGGGAGGCCAAGGTCAGGTGGCATCCGTGGGCACTTTCAGGGCAGCTGTTCTTCCAAATGGCACAGCTGCCTGGTAAATCAGCAGATTGAGTTGCAAGACATTATCTCTGGTTGACAACCAGCTCACCTCTGAAGGTGGGGGCACACAGAATGAGACCTACTCTGAAGTTGTCAGGAATTGGGCAGGTCTGGCAGAAGAAAGGCAACTGGGCAAAAGGAAGGACATAACCTTTCCTATAGGAATCTTGACAAATAATCCAATCACAGTCCCTACTGACAAGCAAGTATATACCTCACATTTGCTCAAATGTCTGGTGGTCACTGTAGATGTAAGATTTGCTTTAACTATCTAGCCTTCCATGGGTGTAGACAAGGAGGGACAGCTGCCCCCCCCCCCAATCAAGTAAATCAGTACAAAATACTTAACCAACTAAGGTTCTGCCCCACCCCCAACATAAATTCTGGCTTCGGCCATGTACCCATCCCTATCTTGAGGGCTCTGGATGGGCTGCAACATCTTTAAAACCCATGAACAAAGCAAAAGTTTACTAATCTCAACATGGTTAAAGTAAAACAATTCCGATACTGCTTTCCTTTTGGCTACAAGAAGCCATAGCACAAACAGAAACTTGGCCATGGGTTTTAAATGTTCCTCTTGTTCTTCTTCCTCTTCCTCTTCTTCTTCCTCCTCCTCCTCTTCTTCTTCTGTTTAAGTCAACAAACAAATGATTCCTGATACTCCTGTTTGACAGGGATATGTCTGCTCTTTTATCTGCTCTTTCCTAAAGAAGAATTGCTAGAATATGCTCATGTTCAGGGGTGCCAATTGTCTCCCAACCTGACCTCCTGGCACTACATAGTTCCCAGAAGGATGACAGAAAGATTTGGATTTCTGTTCACAGGAGAGAAAGGATAAAACTGGAGAGTGACAATAAGAAGATCTGTCCTCTCCTTGGTCTCTCCTCTTCCTGCCCAGCTTTGTCTTCTTCTTTCTTTTTTTTAAAGTATGTCCACAATTTTATTCAGGTAAAAACCTATTTTGGTGCTAGAACATTATATAAGCAGCTACCGATCCACCCAAAATAATTGTCGTCACCAAGAGTTTTTCCAGAGAAAACAGCATGAAATGTGTGTACACAACACAACCTTACATCAGTTGTTCCAAAATGCAATTTTGCAATATATATATATTCCTTGTTTGTTCTCTGTTTACTAACATCACACACTCAAAATAAAAGCTCTCTGTACAAAAACAGATTAATAGCACCAATTAACCTCTGGGTTTGGAGAAACACAGGAGAGCAGACCTGGGCAAAAACATGCCCAGTGATGCTTCCCTCAGTTCCTTTTTTTAATGCTTTTTTATTAAATTTTCCACAAACAACAAATAAAACAATCTTTTACAATCAACATTTTGTGTCATCTTATTTACATTGCGTATCTTCACGCCACGACTTCCTTCCTTCCCTGCGTCAGTTTTCTTAAAACATATCTTCTTTTGTAGATTCTTATTGACCTATACACATCACAGGATTGATGCCGTAGTTTTTAAACTTCTACAGTTATTTCTTATATATACCACAAATTTACCCCACTTTTCTTCAAACTTTGTACCTTTTTGGTCTCGAATTCTATGTGTCATTTTAGCTAATTCTGTGTACTCAAAAAATTTGGCCTGCCATTCTATATCGTTGGGTCCTGTAATTTCCATTTTTGAGCCACAAGTATTCTGGCTGCTGCAGTAGCATATTGAAATAATTTATGGTCTTCCTTTTTTACTTCCTTCCCTATTATCCCTAATAAAAAGATTTCCAGTTTTTTCGGAAATATGTACTTGAAAAGTTTTTTCAATTCATTATATATTAGGTCCCAAAGCTTTTTCATCTTTTCACAATCCCACCACATGTGGTAGAAATCCCCATCTTTTTATTTATATTTCCAACAGGCTTTATTGTTCAATTTATACATTTTGGCCAATTTGACCCGGGTAATATACCACCGGTACATCATTTTCCCCAAATTCTCTCTTAAGGTTGACCATGCTGTAAATTTCATCCCTTCGTTCCATAGTTTAGTCCATTTATCATATTCAGTATTATAGCCAAAATCAATAGCCCACTTTATCATAACTTCTTTAACTATCTCATCCTTAGTATCCCATTCCAGCAGGTAATCGTACATTTTAGACAGGAGATTTGTTCTGCTTTCCAAGATGTCTATTTGATATTTTGACTTTTTCTCACTGAATCCCTTTTTTTATCCTCTTTTACTAAACCATTTACCTGATGGTATTGTAACCATCCTGTAAGCCCATCTTTTATTTCCTCATATGGTTTAATTTTCCACCCGTACTCTGTTTTCACTAATATATCTTCATAAGTTATTCTCTTTCCCTCCATATTTAATTTTTTAGTTATTAACACATCTGTCGAGGATAACCACCAGGGTGTAGTTCTCTCTAGCAAGTTTTTATTTTTGTCCCATACGTCGTATAAGGCGCCCCTGAAGATGTGGTTTGTAAAACCTTTGTGTATTTTCACCTTGTTATGCCATAGATAAGAATGCCATCTGTATCTATTCTTATATCCTTCAAGGTCCAATAAATCAATATTTTTTAAAATAATCCATTCTTTTATCCAGCATAAACAAGATGCTTCATAGTATAACCTCAAGTTTGGTACAGAGAACCCTCCTCTCTCCTTCTTATCTGTCAATAGTTGAAATTTAATCCTAGGTCTCTTTCCTTGCCAAATGAATCTTGATAGAGTTTTTTGCCAATCTTTAAACTGGGATGTCCCTTTGATCACAGGTATCATTTGAAAGAGAAACAACATCTTCAGTAAGATATTCATTTTAATTGCAGCTAATCTTCCGCTCCAGGATAGCTTTAATCTGTTCCAAATGCCCAGGTCCTTTTTAATCCCTTTCCACACTGGCGTATAATTATCACTAAATAAATTAATATTTTTCATCATTAGCCAAATCCCTAAATATTTTACTTTTCTCACCGCATTAATTCCAAATTTTTGTTCCAGTTGTTCTGTCTCATTCTTATCCAGGTTTTTAACCATCATTTTAGTCTTTGTTTTATTTAACTTAAATCCAGGTAGTTTACCAAATTCCTCTAATTCCTCTAATGCTTTCCCGACACTTGTTCGTGGTTCCTTTAAAGATAAAACCAGACCATCAGCATAGGCCTTCAATTTAAACTCTTCCCAGCTTTGTCAACCACTTGGAGGAGGCAGGTGGGGTCAGAGCCACAAAAGTCAGGGGCACACACTCCCCAAAGTCAATTTGCCAACCTCTACCTTCATGTACATCACGTTTGCCTTTTAACTGAAGGAACTGCTGCGACCTTTGCAAATTACTGCATCAGCTGTGCCCATAGTGCCAGAAAGCATATGTTGCCACAAAAAAGAAGAAAAGTTTTCAGAAGGACTAAAGGGTTGACAATCATATAGCAGTTTGTTCTGCTTGACTGCTGTCTGACATCTAGTGTAGTCATTTATAACTGTACGCAGCTTAGGACAAAATAGCTGCCTTTGTGTTCTTTCCACACTCTTAAGAGGTGTAAATGGCTCCCTAAACTATGGAATAAGTCCCTGTTGTCTGTAAGGTGATTGGTTATGACCTTTTGTATTCTCAAAAGTCATTCAGGTGCATTGGCAAGGTTCTGTTTTTTGTTGGCTTTTGTTTTGTTTCCCTGTTTCCTCTTTTGTCACATTGCACCACCTCCCAGGTGATGCCTTTATGAACTGGTCCCAGCTGAGCACTGTCAGTTAGACAGGAAGATGGTGCTCATGTACCCTTGTCGCTGATGATTTTTCAACAAAATTGACCATTGATTGTCTCTTCCCTAATGCTACATTTATTGTAAAAGATGGTTACATGGCAATGGCAAAATGCTAGAAATGTCTGCTATGATCATTTGCAGATGCTCTTTTATTAAGGATTAGTAAAACATGTATCACTTTAAGGGCTTTTGTATACATACGGAGCCATGTGTGTTTCACCCTTTACCTTGTTATGCACTGTACAAAGAGGCTGCACTTTTAATGAATCTTAGCTTTCAGAGTTTTTGTTTTATGCTTAAATTTCGGCCACAGGGCAGCTGTTGAGACTGCCATGGACAGGCAGAATATTTATTTATTTATTTGCATAATAGGTAAAGGTAAAGGGACCCCTGACCACTAAGTCGAGTCGCGGACGACTCTGGGCTTGTGGCGCTCATCTCGCTTTATTGGCCGAGGGAGCCGGCGTACAGCTTCCAGGTCATGTGGCCAGCATGACTAAGCTGCTTCTGGCGAACCAGAGCAGCGCACAGAAATGTTGTTTACCTTCCCGCACTTTGACGTGCTTTCGAACTGCTAGGTTGGCAGGAGCTGGGATCGAGCAACGGGAGCTCACCCCATTGTGGGGATTCAAACCACCGACCTTCTGATCGGCAAGCCCTAGGCTCTATGGTATAGACCACAGCATCACCCGCATCCCATAATGTGTCTATTGCCCAAATACCATAGATTCCGGCGTATAAGGCGACTTTTTAACCCCAGAAAAGAGGTTAAAAAGTCGGGGTCGCCTTATACGCCTGGTATGGGTGGCGCAGAGCGGAGCCCCCCCCTCCCCCTTGCTGGTTTGGAAGCAGCAGCAGCAGCGAGCGGCAGGCTCAGCTCCACGCAGGGCGGCTTTCTCCCGGCACGGAGCTGCCCAGCGTATTAGGCGCCTGGGCTTATAAGACAAATCCCCAAATTGCAGCTGCTAATTTGGGGGGTCGCCTAATGCGTCCAGTCGCCTAATACACCGGAATCTACGGTAATAATGTCCTCTGAGTGGTAACCTTTTATAGAAAGAACCACACTGTTCCAAAATGAGCCCACATTGCTCTATGAACATAGGGATCATGCTTCATGTGATCATCTTAAAGAATAAAGGTTTACACTCTCAAATTTTAGGATGTTGTGTGCATTGCAAACAGTTACTCCATTTAAATAGGCTGCATCTGAGGGACAGGTGAGAAAGCAAGAGCCGCAAGTACAGCTTGCCTCCTCCCCTTGCAGAGGAGTTGCCGCCTGCCGCCATTCCACGGGGCCACATTGCAGGAGAGATGAGCCACAGCAACCACCTTCGGCTGCTGAGCAGCGACTCCTGGCCGTGGTGACAGGGCTCTTATTATTCACATCATCATCAGGCTGGACCTGGGGAGAAGCAGCCCAATAATCCTGGATCTCTCTCCCTTTGTATATTTACCTAAGAATCTTACCAAAGTATTTTAAGTAGTTTGCTAGACCTTTGAGGGCCACATTTTTTTATTTTATGGGTTCTTTCTTTCCTCCTGTTGTGTTCCGTATTCAGAATTTGCTTTGTCCTTTGGCTGTGGTCTGCTGTTGGCATAAAAATCAAGCTCAAAAGATGTCCCACAGAACTATTGATTTATATCACCTTGATTGGCAATTTTCCCTTAAGATGATTAAAATTTCACTTTATCTCTTAGGTCACTCTGCAGTACAATAAACGCTTATCACCTGGCCTGCAGTAACTGTGTGGAAAACTGCACCTATGTTTTGTTCAGCAACAAGATTACATTTTTAATGGACCTGTTGATGCACCAGTTAATGGTATGTAATGCTTTAACTTTGAATTAACTGTGTTAGTGCCATAGTGGTGACTAGAAATACCTGATATAACTAGACCACTTACATCATGGATGTTGTGTTTACTTGATTTTACCTATGTGATGTGCAGACATTTGTATCTTCCTCTGACACATAAAAAGGAGCAGAAGTTTGAGGAGGGCAGCAAAGGAAAGGAGGGGCTCAAACCACAACCCCATCATCTGTGAAGTAAGAGGCAACATTTTAGAGAGAAAAAAGGACATTTGCGTGAAGGGACTTATTCTTATTCTTATTAATAATAACACTAATTACATTTATCAGTTGGTTTATACAGTAAAAGTTCTCAAAGCAACTTGACAAGGTAAAATACAGCATATAAAGCAGTTTATACCAATGAACAATACAAAATGTGTAAAATGCTCACCCAACAACATATTAATAGGAATAATTCGTACCCACCCCACAATAGATGAGCACCACCATAGGAGACAACACAAATTAGCTTGGGTATACAATAAAAGTCCTAGCCTGTTGCCTAGAGGCTGACAAGGATGACACTAGGCATTCCACTGACAGGGGCCATCACTGTGGTCAGGGCTTGAAGCCATCTCACGTTCACTGCTTGCTGCCGCCGCATAACTTCCCTCTAACTGCTTCCACTTGGTCCAGCTAGGGGATAAGTGGCAAAAGGAGACACTCGGTAAGGAGACAAATGTTTAGGGGCGCATTCGCCTGAAAGAAAGCAGCTAACGTCCGCTTTGTACATGTTGGGAGTAGACTTAGGTTTGTTGCCCTCTCATGTAGTTGAAGTCTTGGAATTCACATGGGCTATTCTGCATTCTGTTTTTAATACATGAAAATGCATTATTCTGCATCTTAACAGGTTTTGCAAATCAAGGGGGGTGGAAGAGAAAGACAGATACATTTTAATGGGGAAACTTTTAACTTTCACTTAATTTCAGATGTCATTAAATATTTTATTAGAAACTCATTTTTAATTCATAGTAACCTCCTTATCATGAGATATTTAGTCTAGGACTGCTACTTATAAATGGTGTGTATATGTTTTCATGAGCCAAGCAGTTTGTTAATTGAAAAGTTATGTATGTGCCTTGAATAATTTACATTGCACAGTTAGAACCAACACGCCATAGGACAGTTGACAAACACTTAAGAGGAAGCCTTCGTTGTCAACAAAAGGAACCTGAACGCAACTTGTAAATTCTGTTTTTCATTCGTCACATGCTCATTTGCCTTCCTCCAGCTCTTTCCTGGAAGAACAGAGGTATACAATTTGAGCTTGCTTCCACTTAGCTCTCTGTTGTACGTAGGAAGCCACAGTATGGTTGTACGTCCTCTGCTGAATGCACAAGATACTTGTTTGAGCAATTAAAGTACAAAAGAGGTCCACCAGCAGTTAATATGGTTTGCTGTCAAAGGCCTATTCCTGGGCTCAGATTTCATTTGTTATAATTGTTTCTCTTTTGCATCTGGCTTGGGTTGGTGAATCTGGGGTCCCAGGAAAAGGCACATAGTTTGTCTGTCCTTTCCTGGAATAGGCATTCAGACCCTTTGTTTAGATGAAGAGGCAAAACTCTTCCACTCAAAAACGAACTCACGCCAGTTCCTTCATCAAGAATCAGCCTCAGTGGCCATAACCTTTTCCCTAGATGGGCCTAGACCAGGGAGCTTCCACGGATTTGCTTACATCAGAGCAGCAGATCCTGTGGACCATTTCCAACTTCTGACACTTGGAGCAGCATCCAGTTATCTGCTGGCTCATTGTTTTCCTTGACTCAACAGTCCTCTTTTCGTCTAACCACTTTAATGCTGACATTTGCTATATCAGAGACATGCAATGCAGTCCCAAGCACATTTCCTCGGAAGCAAGCCCCTCTGTGTTCAGTAGGTCTTATGCCCCAGTGAATGTATATTGGATGGCACCTTTATCCACTGAGACAAAAGCGTCCACTGGAATGAATGCCTGTAGGGTTTTTGTGAACTTATTGCTGAAGGGAAAGTTTAGTGAAACAAATCAGTGAAAGTTCTTTTGTGTGCATGAATTGAGCCACTGAGTGTCCCACATTTCTGTAATACGGATTATTGCATAGAAAACTAACATTGGGGGAGTGTGGTGTCAAGGTGTGTTTTTTTCTCTAGTGAAAGAATCAAATAGATTGTAAGAGAGGCTCACTTGTTCTGTTTGAGCAGTAAATTTGAATTGTTAATTTATAACAAGCAGTTGCATCCTAAAGAATTTATAGTTACTTTTTGACATTTTCCCTAGAAAGACGTGTGCATTGCATGATGAAACCTAAAAACTGATTATTTTTAGCAGTGTCTTAAGTTGGGGAGAGGTGGTGGTGACGTATTTCAGTACAATTTTTTGTGTTTTAAAAAATAGACTCTATGGGGCAGGTTGGATTAATTTATTAATCAAGTGCTCTCAGATAGATCTAATGAGTGTTTCCAAATGTCTTTGGAAACAACAAGCTGAGCAAGTTAGCAAGCAATCTGAGCTTGCCTTGAACCTGGTCTTAGGTGCTTTTGTTCATTCAGTTAGTTGCTTTCCTTTCAGAAGTGTCACTGCCACCATGGGTTACATGTTCCCACCACATTTACTAAGCACCAGATTCTTGCTTCCACAGCCTCTTATGTACAGCACCTATTCCTGAACTATATCCAAATTATGGACAAAACCACGCATGACTAGCATACATTTTACCTTGGATTGCATTAATCTAGGAATCTTAATTATTTAGAACAGTTCCTGCAAGATTGGACTTTCCTTCTTTTTATTCACTATGAAATAATGCATTCCATTATTTATTGATGGATTTGATTCACTTTATATCCGCCCTTCCTCCCGAAGGAGCCCAGGGTGCCAATGTATCCCCCCATTCCTCAAAGACGCTCAGGATGGCATCCACCGTTTTCACTCCTCTTTGTCCCTCCTTTCATTCTATCCTCACAACAACCCTACGAAGGAGGTCAGCCTGAAAGTGACAAGCCCACGGTCAGTGGACCTTCCCAGTCCTAACGTGACATTCGTAGTCATGATACCACAAAGAGTCACAGTCTGGGATAATTTGAATTTCAAATTTGAGAGCCATCTTGGCAATCCTTTATAGTTCAAAGTGCCAGATATGAATAAAACATTAACAATAGTAAATAAAATGCATTGATTGCTAGTTGTTTCTTGTTTGTAAACTCTCTAAGGAGCATCTGATAATATATATATATATTTTTTTGCTTTTCCTTTTTTGAGTGGCCTTACAACTAAAGGAGGGTGAATTCTCTTATTGCCACTGCATTTTGTAGCTTAAATTACTTGAATGGAGATGCTTATGTCATATTTCAGATTTGAATAAATTATGGAGCAAAATGTGCACCCTTAAAGAAAGGTGCTTTTATCAGCCAAGTAATGGCACTTGCATGTTTGACTCTGCAACAGAGGGACTTGCTTTAATATTGAGGCTTACTAGGCTTTTGTCCTCCTCTGGGTTATTTCTTCTTCTTGTCTGTCTGGAGGCTGAAGGACTGGAGCTGTCAGGAGCTAAAAGCTTTGTTTAGTCCCCAGCCAGGTAACACCAGTCAGCTTTATCTTCCCTTCCACCACCCTGCAATTGGCCTCCACCCTGACCTCGCAGACCACCCACCTTAGGAAGCAGCGCCAGTCGCTCCATAGCTTAATTGTTCGGTTTTGTAAGGGACAAGAGAGAGAACGTCAGTAGTATTTACTGCAAATACTTTCCAGAAGTGCCTCTTTCTCAAAACGTTTCTGTTCAGGCAAGCCCAGAGGTGTTTTAAAGTCTGCAGAAACCACAGTACCACTGCTGATGTTGAGAACGGGGTTCAGACACACCAGGAATGCCATGATCAGAGATAGCAGCACAAGGTGTACAACACCCCTTGGTGCGTGTCCCCCGAGGCACCCGCAGAAAGACAGGCTCTGCATTGGAGAGGAAGGGCAGTCACCAAATACTATCCTGTGGCATCAGCCAAGAGATCCTTAAGGTCATCCTGAGGAATGATTGGGGAAAATTAAAACCAACAACATTTTTGCTCTTTCCGTGGGTCTGCAGGAGATTGTACGTGGAAGGCTTAATAGTGGGTGAGATGGATAGATAGATGATTTGAATGTTTCAGTATAGGTTGCCTACTTGTCCCATATTTGTTTCATCTTTTTAAGTTTTAGATGTTGTAGCTTCTTCACTTGCTGTTTGAAGCTGAAAGCTGTAACTTGGGAGAGTATAGAGAAGGGATTTATGTAGGCAGTAAATTGGGAGTTTGCGTGTTGCTGGGAGGGGGTGGGGAGTTCTTCTGGCATGCATTTTGTCAATTGTAGAGGTTTTCCCAGCAAAAGCTAGAAGGTAAGTGGGAACTGTGACTTGGGCCTGAGTCTCCCACTCCAAGAAAAAATTCCTTAGTTTTGTTTATTTAACTACAAACTAATTGGAGTCTCTTCCTCCAAGTCCCACCGTCATCTTCGATTAGAGAGCCTACTCGGTGACGGCACCTCATATTTAAGATGTCCTCTGTAGACCTGGTGTCAGGGAACTGCCATCAGTGCCGGAGAGAGCGAGCAAAATCCAGAGGGATTCCAGAGAGCGTCCTGGGATTGGGAGAGGCAGCCCATCTTCTGGGGAAGAGAGTCAGCGTAGCACCAGTGGAGAAGGGGGGCAGATGGGGGAAGCGGCGAGGCGGTCCCATGACTCCTTGCCGGGGACCAGCGGGGAGAGTAGAGGTCCTCCGCTGCCTATGCCCTCCTTGCGCAGAAGGCTTTCGCGCAGAGAGAGTAGGAGGAGACTAGGCGTCAAAGAGCTTATTTGCTGGAAGAAGTTTAAGAAACGCCCACTGATGGATTCTGCCAGCGATTGAGACAGTCACGGGTGAGTGGCTGTCCGGACAGAAAAGGTTCACTCAGGCAACCCAGCCAGGTGTTTGCACCGGCTTACGCACGAGCAACCCCTAGAACCACTACACCTGGTTCCCACTCTACTGCCTTTTAAATGTCAGGTGAAAAGTTATTTTTGTGCCCCCGGGCATTCTAGCACACTGAGAGTTTGATGGTTTAATAAATGAACACTCCAGTTTTTGTGTGTTTTCATTCTGACTACAGAACTTTATTGTATTGTTCTGTTCTTTAAACTGTATGCTCCCCTGAGAGCTTATGCTCATTCTCTAAATTATTCAGTGATAACATGCTTAGATTTAAGCTAATAATAAAAGTAAGGTCAGATGTTTCATCTTAGGACCGCTCTCATTCCCCCCCCCCCATTGCTTTAAGATGTAAAGAGTCAAGGGGTACCATTTTGATACTTTGATGACTGTGTCAGGGTGTTTGTGAACATTTTAGTTTGCTTTTTGGGCCAAGAACTGTATCAGAGGATTCAGATATTTTTTTCTTTAAAATAAATTTTATTAATAAATAAAGAAGGAAATACATTACCATAAGGATAATTAAATTCTGATTCACATATTAGTTCAGGAGGTGTGAATTGGGTCAGGTTGATTAAAAATGCAGACTGAACAAAATTCCCTGTCCCTGCTTTGCAGCAGGATTGCAGATTCATAGGGAAAACTATGAACATCAAAGCTGCATCTTGATCAAAAAACAGCAACAGGGACATCAACAATTCAAACAGAAAAATTAAAATGGTCGTTTTTTGTTTTTGTTTTGCAAAGTGTTACCTCACAAAGTGCTGACTCATGCTAATTCCAAAAGAATGTGTACCTTGGGTTTCACTTTAGATTGTTTTGCACTGTCCACTTCCGGGCAGGATGACGTTCAAAGAACAGCAGCCAATGGGACAGTGGTGAAGAGTATTGGTGTGCTCCTGTGTTTTAGTACTACTACCTGTTTACAACTGTGGGAGCCAGTAGCATTTTAAAGAATACTAGCCTTTAAATGTAACAGACAAACAAGATGACAGCCCACTTTCCTATTAGCAGCACCAGGAAGATAGGGAACTTCCTTAGTGAGACCACCAGTCCGTCTAGCTCTGACTGGCAGCAGCTCCCCAGGGTTTCAGGCAGGGAGTTTCTCTCAGTCCTACCTGGGGATGGAACCTGGGACCTCTTGCCTGCAAAGCGGGTGCTCTTTCCCTAAGGACTGCAGCCCATTTGGTAAGGGGGGGGGAGCAGGAAAGATTGCTGTTTCTGGTGGCCCTTGCCCCCTGCTGGACTTGCCACCATAAACTGACCTTGTGCATGCATCTGCTGATACCAGTAAGGACCGCTGTGCATAAATTATCCACTTCTGTTAAAAGCCCCGTGTCCTAGTCCTACTAACGCTAGTTTGAGAGTAGAACCCACACAGAGGTTTGTTCATTAATTTATTTTAAAACATGTGTTTTGCTTTATTATTCCCAGTATTTGTACCCTACCTTCCTATAACAAATAACAGAAGCATTTGGCAAAACCAAATAAACGTGTGTGTGTGTGTGTGTGTGTGTGTGTTTTAAAAAGCCAATATATATATTTTAATAGTCCAAAAGCAACAATACAAAAACAAAAAAGTCAGAATCAGCAGCATTCAGATCTCATTTCAAAGCATTATCCAAAAAACACCTGCTGAAAGAAAACCATCCTTGCTGCTGCCAAAAGGCACACAGCAGTGGGACCAGGCAGGCCTCTTTTGGCCAGCCAGTTCAGATTTTGGATGCCTGGATTGAAAGGGCCCTGATCTGTTATATCTGCCTGCCATACATCTGTGGTGTTTTAATCATGCAGATAGATGTGAAAGGACCTCATGGCTGCTGATGTCACAAAGGCACAGAAGTGAGTGCCCGTGTGCTAGAAGAGCGGCATAATTTACCTTTTCCGTATTGGCAGCTTTTTGTAATTACTGTGACTTTTTGGTTTCCTACCTGTAAATGCAGGTACTCAGCTGTGTCCTTCGCAGCCCTTTCCACCCTCACACACACACAACACTGCCTGGCTGCATTTTTAAAAGGCTCCGAATTGATCACAGATCACCCAGTGTTGTGTGTAGTTTGAGCCAGACATGTTTAGGGAAAAGAATGGAATACCTTAAGTTGTACAGTGGTACCTTGGTTCTCAAACTTAATCCGTTTGGGAAGTCTGTTCCAAAACCAAAGTGTTCCAAAACCAAGGTGTGCTTTCCCATAGAAAGTCATGCAAAATGGATTCATCCGTTCCAGAATTTTAAAAACAACCCTTAAAACAGCCATTTGACATGAATTTTACTATCTAACGAGACCACTGATCCATAAAATGAAAGCAATAATCAAAGTACTGTACTATAAAATAAATAAAACAGTATTGTAGATAATAAAAATTAAAATTTAAAAAAATTCTTACCTACACTGATGATAGTCAGTGTTTGGATGTGGGGCTTTTATTCATTTCCGCGGTCACACAGTCAATAAATCAATCAGTAGCTGAACTGGGTTCCACACAGTCACAAAACAAAATTAACCAAAAAAGCCTCCAAAAAAAAAACGCAAAATAAATAGCAAAAACAAAAGCACCAAACTTAATCCATTCCAGAAGTCAGTTTGACTTCCGAAATGTTTGAAAACCAAGACGCAGCTTCTGATTGGTGTAGGCGCCCCGTTAACAATAGCCGACAGTTGCATCGGACATTCAGCTTCCAAAAAACATTTGCAAACCGGAACACTTACTTCCAGGTTTTCGGCATTTGGGAACCAGGGCATTTGAGTACCAAGGCGTTTGAGAACCAAGGTACCACTGTAGAGAGAATGCTTGCTGTGCTAATGACTTCCAAATTGTAGCATCTTACTTGCTAATTAAATAGGCACACGTGTTTTAAATACAATCCATCTACTTAGGTAGAGGATCAAAATCACCAGGCGTGAATTACTCCAGGCTGTGTAAATTACTGATGCAACACAATATTCTTTCTTCAACTGAACTTGAATAAGTAGCTGAAGACTTCTCACTTCCTAGCTTGGCTCGTTACCAGGAACAGACTATTACAACGGATTTTAAGTACCAACTCAAGGCACAGAGCTGATGAATAATAAAAAAAAATGTGCATGTTCTTCATTGCCAAGTGTTACCATATTCCCATGGAGAGAGATACAGCACTCAACTGTGGGGCAACTGTACTTTATGATCCCACTATTGTACAATAAAAGTGTAAATACCTTTTTTTTGAAGTGAAATCAATTTGGAGTTATCATTAATTTCTGAGTTTAGAAAGCAGCCTTATTTGTTTTGGTATTTATTCCAAAGTTCCCTGGAGCCAGCCTTTTTCTTCCTGGAATGATACCCAGCTCTGGACAGTGTTGACAGTCTGCCACTTAAGACACATCTCCTTCTGTTTATCTTCGTCCTTATTCTTCCTAATGCACGCCTTAAAGACTCTGGGGTGACTCGGGGAAGGGCATCACCTCACCAGCTGGAGGGCATCCAGAGGCAGGCGACCAGGGTGGTGAGGGCTCTGGGAATGAAGTCCTCCTGTGAGGAACTGTTGAAAGAATTGAAACAAATAATTTGGAAAATGGAGCGGGGTTGTTTTGCTTTTTAATAATTTATTTTGTTTTGATATATGTGTGCAGGTTTACATTCCAGATGACCATAATGCTACCTTAGGAAGAACTGCCAACAAGCAAGTGTTTGAAGGTGTAACCACTGGAGTTCTAAGAATCATAGCTGTGGTGTTCGGGTGCTTGATCTCCAGTGTATCGTATGGGAACAAACAGATTTGTGTGCCAAAATTAATTCAGGAACCAAAGAACAAGGCCACACAAGCTGAAGCCTTTAACAGCAGGATGCAAGATCTCATTAGGTGAGAAAACAACTGGATGTCTTTAACCTCTTCATAGGGGAAAATGAAAGATCAAGTCCTCTCCATCAACCTGGCTGGAGTGAACTGCCATTTGGCCCCTCCTCTTCCAGATTAGTCTCCGCCCACAGTTTCCCCACCATTCTGCATCCAAGGGAGAGGTGACGGCAGCACGGCCCCTCTCTTGGCTGAGCTGTAAGCAGGGGTCCTTTGACACCTCCCCTCCTGCGGTGGCCATGGTGCCTGAGCAGGTTTGTTGTCCTGTTCCTTCCCTTCCTCTTCTCTCTTTCGTATCATGTAATGGTGAACCATCTTGAGTACATTGGCTGATATAGTAAATAAATAAATATTGAAGCCATCTATTTGTTTATCAAATGTATATCCTTCCTTCCCTATTTGGCCTTAGATCCCAAAGATGCATAACAAAATCATCTATTAAAACCCAACATTAAAAATACAATAGAAACAAGATACATGTTAGCAAAATACATGCTAAACAAAATCAGTATAGCATTGTGGGCAAATAATGTTAAACAAAATCAGTACAACATTATGGGCCAATAACGAATAAGGATGTGCATACTTGGCCACTGAGTAAAGTTTATAATGTTGGTGCTAGGTACATCTCAAAGGAGATCATTCCAGAAACATGAGGATCCGTGCCAGTATTCTTGCGGTGGTGATTTTTATTGTGCTGATTTTTGTTGTGCAGCCTGTAAGCTTTAATTTGATGGTACTTTTTTTGTGAGCCCATGTGAAATTATGCCGATTCAGGAGGATCCATTCTAATTCTACTGGATCCAAATTTTACACAAACCTTTTTTTTTCAAAATTCCATATATGTCCAGTTGGCAGCCCCTAAAGACATGATATATTCGGCATGAGGCTAAAAGGGAAGGGAAATCAGTTGTCTGGGGCCTGGGTTGGGTGATGTGGGGAGCATCCTGCACATCACCGTTTGTCTGTTTCCTCTCTGAATAGGATTCTGGGGGAGTGCTCCCAACCCCACCCAAATATTTGTCTTTCTTTGTCATCTGTCTTCCACCTTCTCTGGAAGATGCGGTAAAGGATACATTTAATTTTTCAAGGAGATCTCCCTCTTCTCTTAATAAATTACCCTTTGCCATGCCTTCCACCCCACGCTGCCCCTTGCACTGACCCTGGCCTTCCTTCTGCTCTGACCTCTGGCACTAGATGCACTTGGAATTCCTTTCTCAATACATGAATCTCTAGGCGGCAGGAACGGCACTTGAATGCACAGCTCTTTATCTTTCTGTATTTTATCTACATCCTTTCCTATGTGCTGAACCATTTTTATTTAAATTGGCATTTTTGCCACCTCTTGCTGTTTTTCCAGATAGATGCAGGGATATTCCTTGGTGCATGTGGAGTCCTTTTCTAACGCAGATTTCCTTAAGCGGTAGTCGCTGTTGCTTATGAAATTTCCCCTTCATATTCGCTATTAAAATATCTGTGAAGTCTTTGAGAAGATTATAATTCATACATCATATTAAACCTGAATCCTTATTTCTCCTACCTGCCTTTGCACGAATCTTTACATGATGAAGTTACCTGTTCAGTTATTACAGGGAGTCCCTTTGAAGTCTGTTTGCAGGTGTGGTTTGGATTCAAACTGTGCCAGCAAATAGACTTACGGCAGACCTCTGTGAAGGTGCACTGGCGATGGAAGCATGCCTTCAAAGGGGTCGCTGACAGTGCAGATCAACAGGTTGCCCTGATAGCAGGCCCTCTCAGCTGCACTAGAGAGTTCCTGGTGGCCAGCTCCCTAGTGCAGCTGATCCTAGCGGGGCTTGCTATCCGTGTCAGTTAGTTGATCAGCCCTGGCAGCAAGCCCCGCTGGCCAAGAAGCAATTGGAAGCTCACTTTAATTATTATAAAACCATTAGCTGTAGTTCAGTATGATGTCTGATGATAAGCCATTTTTCATGGTATTGGCCAGTAAATCAAGGATTCAGACATTGTAGTTTGAAGTGGGTTTGCAAACCATGGTTTGTGCTAACCATGATTTAGCATGATGTCTGAAGTGACAATCCATGGTTATGGCCTTTACTGTTGTGCCAGAATACACTGTACCTCTTGAGATGGAAGTGCCAAGCAGGTGAAAAGCCCAAAGAAGCAAACAGCTATAAACCATAGTTCAAAACATGATTTCAATTCTAAACAATAGTTAATGCAAAACAATACTTGGAGAAAGGTCTGAACTGAGTAGAGAAATAAAATGAACAATTAGGCAAAGAAACCAGGAATCATAGCCCTTAGTTTTTTGTTGTTGTTTTTTTGTGTGTGTGTGTTTTGGGTGGGGGGTATTGAAGATTTTCTTGTTTTGCAGAAGTATGTGTAATGTTTCTCGTATTTTTTCCGTGTAACATTTTTACAAATCAGTTTCATTTGTTGAGACATTGGGGGGGAAGGGGGGGAGATGGGGGTGGGTGGGGTGGCGATGTTTCTATTTTGCTTAATGTATGTAGGGTTTGGTGTCAGAGTTACTCGTGCCGGTTCTCTGTTGTTCACTTGTGCTCCTTTGGTGGTGAGAGAGGTTGGGGTTGGCCCAGGGTGTGGTTGTTCATTTGTGATTGGCTGTGGTGATATTTGTTTTCGTGTGTGAGTGGGGTGGGTGGGTGTTTTGGATAAGTTAGCCATATTGGTTTGTATGCTGTTGGTGGATTATTGCCATTGTCTTTTTGGGCTGTGTATGTGATAAAGGGGAGCCATACCGGGGTGAAGGCATCTTCTTCTATTTGTCCCCGTGTCAGTTTCAGTTTATTGGTTAATTTTTCTAGTAGGGCTGTTTCCCATACTATTTGGTACCATTGGTCCATGCTTACTCCTGACAGGTCTCTCCAGTGTCTGGTTATGGTGTTTCTGGCTGCTGAAAGTAGGTGAGTTATGAGTTCTTTGTGGTGTAAGTGGGCATTGTTGTCTTAGAAGATGTTTAGTAGGGCCAGTTCTGGGGTGATGTCTAATACTTGCATAGTTATTTTACATATTTCTCGTATGGCTCTTGTCCAGAATAGTTGGATTTTAGGGCACTCCCACCACATGTGGAGGTATGTGCCTGTGGAGGCGCACCCTCTCCAGCATTTTGGTGAGGTTCCTGAGCATATCAGCAGTAGTTTTCTTGGTGTTAGGTACCACCTGTAGGTGAGTTTCAGAGTGAGTTTTTTTCTTTTTGTTGATATGGATTTAAAGGGGGGTTTAGACCACATTCTGGTCCATTGCGTGGGGTTAATCTCATAGCCTATGTCATTCTCCCATTGTTTTTTGATTGCGTCTAGGAGGTTTGTGGGATTTTGGAGTAGTATTTTGTATATTGTGGATACCATCCCTTTACAGTTTCCCTTTGTTGTTAGGAGGAGGTTTTCGAAGGTCGTCAGGGGCCTATTTGCTGCTGATTTTACTGTTGGGTTGTTTAAGAGGGCATGTAATTGGTGATGTGTTAACCAGGGCATTTGGGTGTCTTCTGGTCTGTCTTGTATTTCTTGTGTTGACAAAGCTTTGTTATTTTTATAGAAGTCTATTAGGCGATATAAGCCTTTGGTTTGCCAGGTTTTTATCTGGAGGTTTTGTGCTGCATGGTGGAATAATGGGTGGTACGCCAGGGGGATTAGTGAGGATGGGGTTGGGGATAGTTTGCCTATTTCTGTTTTCTATGCTTTGATCATGGTCTGTGTGTACCTGTTAAGTGTTGTGAGAATTTTCTTTAGTTTGTTTGAGAGGAGTGGGTATGCTGTGGTGCAGGTATTTTCAACTGTATCCCTCTCTGGGTGTATCCATTGTTTTGTCTCATCTTCTAGTATATATGGGCTTATATGGCATATTTGGTTGTCAATGTAATATGCTTCTGTGTTGCGTATTCCCCACCCTCCTTCTGAGGTGGGGAGGTACAGGTATTTGGGGCTTATTCTTGGTTTTTTATGTGAGAAGATAAAAGAGTGTAGTTTTCTCTGCCATCTGTGGAGTTGTGTTGGGGGAATCCAGATTGGGAGGGTTTGGAATAGGTAGGTTAATTTTGGGTGGGTGATCATTTTGATCATGGCTATTTTGTCGAATCATAGCCCTTATGATACACAGCTAGATCATGTATTATTACTTCCTTAATTAATTAATTAATTAATTATTAATACATTTTAAAACCACACTTTAAAGTACTGTGTTACCCATTGTTCCACATTATTTGTTACATTTCTAACTCTTCCCTTTCTCAAGGTTTCTAACCATCTCTTAAATAGAAAACACTAAAATGTTATATTGAATTTTAAATTACCCCATTAAAATTATGAGGGTGACTTTCCTCATTTAGGATTAGGGCACTGAAAGGCATTCAGCTTTTTTATGTCACTGACAACGTGAAGATTTCCATTTTAGAAAGTGGTTTTCTTTTACAGATTTATTAAATTAGATTCCATGATACATCCACACCTAGCAAGACTTGTCACAAGAAACATATGCAGAGAACTGTCTAAATCTGTCTTTCTGAAATCCTGCTGCCCCAGCCTGAGATAATCTCTGAGTGGTGTGACTTGGTCACTAAAGCACATTGGGGGCCTTTGATGCTGCCAGCTGTTTCCACATGTTTCTGAAGGCCAAATTGATTCTAAGCTGGCACTTCCTCCCGGTTTACTCTTGACTTTCGCTCCTCTTACATCTTTATTGCAAGGTCATTTGCATCTACCTGATTTCTCCACAGTCCTTTCCTGCAAAAAGACTCCACCTCTCGGATCCCACATTGGTTCTGTCTTCTAGTGATCAGAACAATTTAGGGAGGTGGTGGCTGCTTCCAGACAACCTGTTTGTTTAGCATTCACTCTGATTTGTTTGCAGGGAGGTTTTTTATTTGTGTGGCAGTTAGACTATGTTCCATATCACAAACTTTCCAGTCTTTCAGGAAGCAGGTTTGTTGCACAGGTTCTCCCCATCAACTTTACTTCTGCAACCTGAATTTGCCAGCATGTGATTAAAGCCAGCCCCTAAATAGTGACAGTCTGGATGCTCCCAAATTTGAATTGTCAGGAAGAGGGACAATACTGTCCAACAGCAGCAAAAAGATAGCAGGAAAAGGTTCAGGAGTCAGTTTTTTGTAAAGGTTATGTTCCAACTGATGAGACCATGCCTTAGGGTTGATTTGAAATGTCTGCTTTTATCTGTGGGGAAAGGATATTTCTTTGAACAACAAATAAGTTCATCATTTGTTGTCAGCTAAAAAGATAGAGGATGTCGAAACTAGACTTGGGGAAGACTGTGTTGTGATCATATTGTGTCTTGTGTGTTTTAGTTGATTTTTCTCATTCTAAACTATTGCTTAAATATAAAAGCCATTGTGAATCATTTATTCATATATAAAAACAAAGACATCCATTAATCTTGAAGTAATACATTAGGGTCTACAAGTATAAAAAACATGATAATGGCCAAATATATGTGATCGACGCAGAATTATTATTATTATCCCACCCTCATACAAAGCTCAGGACAGCTATTAACATTAATATAAAAATCAGCATAAAAACCACAATTTACAATAAAATCCAGTTACAGTAACCTATGACAATCAGTGGTATTCAAGACAAAATAAATGTGTTTTAGACAAATTAGACAACTAGGGCCTCTCTCACTATACTCTGAAGGCCAACAAAAATAAGCTGGTCTTAAGATAATGCCTGAATAAATACTGCATGAAGGACAATCAGATATATACTAAGAGGGAGTTCCATAGATATGGTGCTGCCACCGGGAAGGCACTGCGTTGTATAGTGCTCCACACTGGGGGGAAATTGCCATACACCTTGGGAATATCACAATTGGGGCACCATGACCTGCTTTAATGCATTCCCCCCCCCCTCTCTTTCCTTTGCTAGCTATGTGGTAAATATGGGATTAATTGAAAAGCTGTGTTGCTGTTTCCTCTCCGTCCAAGGCCCAATTGATGAAAACCCCAAAATAGCCACTTTCTTACAGAACGCTACAGCAGTACTGCATGGGATGTGCCAGCTGTGTTTTGCTGTCAATGGCAGGTAAGTGGCTGCTGTTTGTTTGTGTGCTATTATCCTACCCTGGTATTTTTCAATCATTTCAGTATAATTCTCAAATCATTTGTGTTGGAAGGAGCACCATTTATATGTAGGAGACTTAACGTGGTGAAATATTTGAATTTGGATCCTTTTCTTTTCCCATCCCCATAATGCAGTGGTTTTCTCAAGCAATGCACCATGGCACGCCTTGAATGATGGGGGGGGGGCAGTCACGGACAGCACCAGCCTCTGTCCCTCCTTTTAAGAACTAGATTGCATAGATTATATTAATAGAAGTAGCCACGCATGGCAAAAGCTAGCGCTGCATCACCTGCAAAGCACGCCTGACAGGAAATGTAATTTCCAAGCCCCCCCCCCCCCCGAAATGAAATGAAATGGAGTTGATTTTTTATCTGTTCATTGGTTTGTAATACACACCCATCTTATTTACAAAAACGAAGGTCTGATCAAAAACAAAGGTATATTCCAGTATGTTGTGATGCAGTGCTGAGATCAGTAGCAGAGGCTGGAGTGGAGCCACAAACACGGGTGATGCTTCTTACGGGAGCAGGCATGGGGTCAAGGGGCCCCCACACAGTTGAGAGGACAGGTCTACCTCACCACAAATGCCACTGCTGACGGAGAGCCCATTTCATGCTGATCCACTTTGGCAATTTCAAGAACCTCAGTTTGCCATTTCTCAACTGTTCGCATTGCCAGAGTTTTCTAATATCTAGCAAATACAACTTTTGCAGTGTTCAGAAGGTTTCCAACAAGCAGTTTTAAAGAGGATTGAATTCTGTCATTCAAAACGTTACAACAAAAGAGTCCAAATTAAGATTCTGCCTATTTTTTCTGTTATTCCCAAGAATTCTAGCCAATATTCTAGCAGCTAATTAGAATTCCACCAAAGGTTCAAAATATCGGCCTAATCTACTGCACACTTCAAATACTAAAAATGAACAGTTCAAAAGAGTCTATTCATTCAAGTTGGAATCCAGCACTATTTTTTTTAAAAACTGGTCCTCCTCCTAAACTATAACTTGCTGATAAACCTTTCATGCTTCTGATGAAGCCTGCGCCTCCATTTGTTCATTGGTATATTAATGCTTTGGTTTTTGTTGCTTGGTATGCTAGTAGTAGTAGTAGTAGTAGTAGTAGTAGTAATAATAATAATAATAATAATAATAATAATAATAATTTTTATTAATACCCCACCCTCCCCAGGGCGGCTGCGTAGTAGCCTCTGTTCTGTCCCAAGAGTGAGGATGGTGTAATGGGTAGAGTTTTGGACTTGGAGCCAGAAGGCGAGGGTTCCAATCCCCACTCTCTCAGGTCACAATAACACAAACCAAAATGCAACTATTCTTTGAAATTCATTCATCTCATAATTTTGCAGTGAAGTTTTCCAACCAAAAAGATGCATGCACTAGGGGACAATGCAGACAAAAATGTGTAATAGCAAGGGAAATTGCTTTTTAAAATGCCTAGATTAGGCAAAACTGTATATATTAGGAGGAATGGACATGAAAATGTCCTTTTCTTAAACCTGTGAGAACCTCTTAAGTAAAAAGTTACTGGCTTCTTATGAGCCCTGGATGAAGATGTGAAATTCTGTAACAGACACAAGTGTTAAAGGCTGTAGCACTGTTTGGGCCCACTCCAGAGTTCGCTGAAGTTAGTGGGAATTGTTCCAGAGGCATTAGCAAGCTTCTCGTGAAGCCTCCTAAGATCTGTGTGCCAATGTCTATAAAACAGGGACATTTCAGAGGCATTTCACTGCAAGAGCTTGGTGGTGCAGAATAAAAACTCCCAACTAATCACATGCGTACAAAACATCTCCAAATAGTATATCTGCACATCCACCTGCCCTTTAAGAGTGAGCAGTTATTCTTCTTTTGTTCTCACTGTGCTGCATTTTGTAATGAAAGGTCAGCACATGGAATCCTTGCTAGCAGCTCATTAACCTAGAGGTTGAATTGTTAGCTATGTGTCCCCAGAATGGGCTAGGATTTTTCTGTGTTTTTTTTAAATTCATAATAAAGTTCAGGTCAAAAAGATAAAAGGAATATGAGCTGCCTTTGTCTTGTGTTTTATTTCAGTAATTAAGATAATGTCTGTTTTGGCTGCTGGGTGATAAATAAAATATATGCAGTTTTTCTTGACAACTGGTTGTTCTGCCTTCCGTTGCCGGCAGACAGCATACTCACCAAATGCTAAGGACTACAGGCAAGAATTAAGTGAGCTTATTTAGAAGAGAAATAGGCAACTGGAAAACCATGATGCCCCTGGACTCTTGCTTCCTTTTGGATGTGCTCCTCTGACCCAGAGGAGCTTCATATTTATGTAAGCCACACCATCCGAATTTAGCATTGTGTCAGAAATACTCCCTGGTTCATAAAAAGGGGCCAAAGGCATTTTGAACATATTCAGTGGTCTTTCTGATATTAGCTATCTGTATTAGGAAGATAAGTGGAGTGCACAGTTTAACTACTATTAGCATTGGGCACAATGCAGAGAGAGGCTTTATTATTGTTGTTGTTGTTGTTGTTGTTGTTGTTATTAATACCCTGCCCATCTGGCTGGGTTTCCCCAGCTACTCTGGGTGGCTTCCAGTATGTATAAAAACATAATAAAACGTCAGACATTAAAATCTACCCAATACAGAGCTGCCTTCAGCCGTCTTCTAAAAGTAGTGTCGTTCTTTATCTCCTTGACATCTGATGGGAGGGCATTCCACACGGAGGGTACTACTGCCGAGAAGGCCCTCGGCCTGGTTCCCTGTAACTCCACTTCTTGAAGTGGGGGAACCGCCAGAAGACCCTCAGAGGAGGACCTCAGTGTCCAGGCTGAACAATGGGGGTGGAGACACTCCTTCAGATATACTTGGCCAGGGTTTCAAAGCACCAACACTTTGAATTGTGCTCAGAAACGTACTGGGTGCCAATGAAGGTCTTTCAGGACTGGTGTTATATGGTCTCGGCAGCCACTCCCAGTCACCAGTCTAGCTGCTACATTCTGGATTAGTTGTAGTTTCCGGGTCACTTTCAAAGGTAGCCACACATAGAGCACATTCCAGTAGTCCAAGCGGGAGATAACCAGAGTATGCACCACTCTGGTGAGACAGTCTGCAGGCAGATAGGGTCTCAGCCTATGAACCAAATGGAGCTGGTAGACAGCTGCCCTGGACACAGAATTGACTTGCGCCTCCATTGACAGCTGTGAGTCCAAAATGACTCCTGGGCCATGCACCTGGTTCTTCAGGGGTACAGTTACCCCATTCAGGACCAGGGAGTCCCGCACACCTGCTTCCCCTGTCCCCCAGAAACAGTACTTCTGTCTTGTTGGGATTCAACCTCAATCTCTTAGCCATCATCCATCCTCCAACCACTTCTAGATACTCACACAGGACATTCACTGCCTTCACTGGTTCCGATATAAGCGAGAAGTAGAGCTGGGTATCATCTGCATACTGATGAACACCCAGCCCAAACCCCCTGATGATCTCTCCCAGCGGCTTCATATAGATAGATGTTAAAAAGCGTGGGGGAGAGGACTGAGCCCTGAGGCACCCCACAAGTGAGGGCCCAGGGGTCTGAACACTCATCCCCAAACACCACTTTCTGGATACAGCCCAGGAGGAAGGAGCTGAACCACTGCATAACAGTGCACCCAGCTCCCAGTCTCTCTAGACAGTCCAGAAGGGTGTCATGGTCAATGGAATCAAAGGCCGCTGAGAGATCCAGCAGAACTAGGAAACAGATTTCACCCTTGTCCCTAGCCCGCTGGAGATCCTTGACCAGCGTGACCAAGGCAGTTTCAGTGCCATGGTGAGGCCTGAATCCCGATTGGAAGGGATCCAAATTGTCCACATCCTCCAGGCGTGCCTGGAGTTGTTCAGCAACCACCTGCTCAATCACCTTGCCCAAGAATGGAAAATTTGAGACTGGGCAATAGTTAGCCATATTGGCCGGGTCCAAAGATGGTTTTTTAAGAAGCGGTTTAATAACCACTAGGAAGGCTCCCTCACAGAGGGAAGCATTCATCACCCTGCAGAGTTCAGCCCTACCCAGCTCGCTTTTATAAGCCAGGATGGGCAAGGATCAAGGAGACAGGTGGTTGATTTCACTCTTCCAAGCGGCCTATCCACATTCTCAGAGGCAACAGATTGGAATTAATCCCATGCAGCTTGACTAGGTGGGACTGGAATCCATGGGATTTAAGCATGTCAAGTGCTGTCGCTTTCCTCTTACCTCTATCAACTATGCTAATCCACAGCTGCTTCTAGCAAAGATTTCTGTGTGGTCCATGGATTTCCAAGCTGGCTGCACTGAATTTGGTATCTCACCCCCAACAGGTGGTATTCCCAACATGGCACCTATGAAGACCTCATTCCCCTCAACACTCTTCCACCTCTCTCACCTTTGAAAGTGAGGCAGGGATGATCTCTTGCCTGGAACACTAGAGAGATTTGAGAGAGGAGGTGGGAGGAATGTCGTTCCTTCCCACTTTGTCTTTTAATTCTTTAGGCTTGCAGAGAGAAATCAGCACCTGAGTAGAAAGCACATCCACCAAGTGGACGTTGTAATTCAAATGATTGAGCTTTTAGCAATGCATAATGGGAAGGGGTGGGGGCTTATCAAAGCCATTCTTGCAATAAAAATGACGGAAGGGCTTGTTAGTATATCCTTGGTTTTGCCTGTCAGACGCTGTAAAATGTCATATTTTTATTTATATATTTCTGTGTTCTTAAAGCCTAGCTTATGAAGGCACTGCAATTTTTTTATAGAAACGCTTGATATAAATAATCTTAGCTCACGTGCTGGTTTTCAAGAAGATCCTTTGTTGCTTTCTTCAGCAGGTCTTGGAGCATATTTGATGGTGCTCATCAGGATCCCACCGGGCTAACAATTGCTCTTGAGACTACAGACCTGGTTGGGGTGTTGCACATGTTATACTGCATTCTTTTTCACGGCACAATTGCAGACCTGAGCACGACTAGCCCGAAAGAGAGCTACGCTGAGAACACTGTTCAAGTGGCTCTCAAGAGTTTACGTTTCTTCAACAGTTTTGCAGTTCTTGATCTACCAGCTTTCCAGGTAATATTCTCCACCACTCCTCAATGTACGCACACCCTGGGGTGGTTCAGACACACACCCCCCCCCCCGACATGGCATGGCGTTACATGGATGAATAGCAAGGAACCTTAAGTAAGGACACTATGTACCGTCAGTCCTACCTAAGATGGCAAATTATGGTTTCTACTTGCCTTGCCATCCAGGATTGGAAAGTAGGGTTGGATGGCAGGGGGGAGCACAGAAGCCCAAGGCTCCGGACTGCTCATTGACATAATGCAGCCCACCCCTCACTTGGCATTCAACCTGAACCCCCCACCACCACCCAAATGCTTGAGAACTATTAGACTTCCCCTTGTTACGTATATGTGTTTATATAAAATCCATAGAACTGGAAGCAAGACTTCCTGGCACCCACCTCCCCTTTGCTGCCAGACATGTGCATCCTTGAAAAGCTCCTGGAAGTTGCGAGGGGGGGGGCAGGACAGAGTCATGTGTCCTGTGGTTCCCCCTCTTTTTTTAAGAGAGTGCTGCCTAAGCAATTTGGGCAAGCAGCTCTTTTTTCTCAAAAGGTGATGAGCCCAAGTGCAGGACTATGGGCAGCATGAAGATTCAGATAAGCACAAATAATCCCCAAGTTCATAGGTACGTTTTCCATTTATCTTCAGAGTCTAAACAATTGGAAGGCGTCAGGGAGAAGCAGTGCAGGATTCTGAACTGCTATTAAAACTGGTTAAAGAGGAAATACATTGTTTCCTTGAAAAATGACTTTTAACATTTATATACAAACTCTGGTGCCCTCTGGTCTGTTGTTATCAGCGACAGTTAAACATGGACCACTAGAACAAACGGGAACCTGTGTTGGGGAAAACGGACTAAACCCAAGAAGATGTCAGCATGTAATACACTGTAGTAAATGACTCTGAAGCAATCTTCCAGGGACGCCAGTGCAAGGAGCAGTTAAATGAATTCCGAAAAAGCTTTTCCTGCTGCATTCTAGCTAGACGTGGACCCAGCGGCAATACCCTACCTTTACAGAAGGATGGGCAGAAACAGAACATAAGACGACTTCTATCTTTCACAGTCCCATTGCTTACTCAGAGGGCAGGCAGCTGCTCGCTTGGTTCTGACTTTGAAGTGAGGTGCTCCTTAGACTAATGGTGTCCTGGTCCTGGGTCACATGGGGGTTGGTCCTCAAACTTGTTTTGGCTGCCGGGTGGTCAACATTTATGTCTTACCATTCTCTCAAGTGCCATGATGTTTAAGGGGTTGATGAGCACAGCCAGAAAGATCCCTCTGCCTGAAGCCAAATCCAGAAAGTCAGCGAGTGGTCAAGTTGCTGCACAAGGATACCTGCAGCCTGGAACCTTGTCATGGAAACCATGCTCTCAGACATGGCTCTCGAATTCAGAGCTACACCTGCCACTTTTCGAAAGTACATGTACAGTAGCCCTCTCAGGGCCCAACGGTGGTCAAGCAAGCAAGGTTCCCAACTGTCTTGTATTAGGATTTGGAAGAGATTTAGTGAAATGACCCAGTCATTTGAGGGGAAGGGCTTCATAAAATTGTCCAACATGCAACCTTGTTTCTCCAGCTCATTTTGATGGCTATTGAACTCAATGGGCCTTACTTCAGAGTCAAGCCTCATCCCACTCGGGGCCACTCAAGCTGTTTTGCTACTAAAAATAAAAGAGTAATACCACATTAAATGCCTAGCCATTTGCTGTTCTTTCATAACACCCAGTGCAGGGTTCCTCATTTTGCCTAATGGTAAAGATGGCCCTGATTGGGACCGCCAATTTCTGAGGAAATGTTTCTCTGAATCCCAGTTGCTGTGGGCTGTTGCCTTCATGCCCAGTTTTTGAGCTTGTTGGGGACATCTGGCTTAATATTGAATTAGGTGAGACGGTTGTCTGATCCAGCAGAGCTTAAGTTCTTGTGAAATTGCGCTAGGAAATGTTTTATCATGGCATATTAATTAGGGTGATGGAAGGTGTATCTTTCTTTTTGAAGCAAATATGGCTGTTGGGGGAGGGAAGGAGGGAGGGGAGAAGACCAGTGGCGGAGCTTCATGCTCTGGCACTGGGGGGCAGAGAGCAGGCGGGGCCGGGAGGGCCGCCTGTGGGGGCAATGCTCACCCAGCGCGGGTGGGCAGCCACAATGGCACGCTGCCTGGGGGGGCGCTCCCCCCGCACTCCTCTTCCTCCACCAGTGGAGAAGACCCCAGCTTTCTGCTGAATTTTGGCTGGCATGTGTCCACTCTGCCATGTAGGTAAAACACATCTATTTTATGCAAACTCCAAGACAGGGAGCTAAGAACTGTAGATGGCAGATATTTTCCCACAGGCCTATAGGGTTGCTCCATTCAAGCTAGTAGACTTTGATGTTCTTTCCTCATACATCACGTTCCCCCTTTGACCTTGTGTCGCTTTTTCTGGCTGACATGTTTATTAAATAGAGGCTGGGGGCTGTGCAGATAAAGTGGGCTTCTCCAGAATAAGCAGGGAGCCCCTTTTCTTCTCCCTCAGCCAACCATCATTTCACACACACACACACACACACACACCAAGCTAACAGGGATCTTATTCTTTTGATTATACCTTATTTAAAAGTACTGTCTTTTTGCTTCCAACAGTGTCTCTTGGAACATTCAGTGCCTTCACTATCCTTTGGTATCCTGCTTCTTGTTTGTGAAGAGTGATGATCTCTTCTCTTACCTTCTTGGACCATTCTCTTGACTAAGCCATATTTTTAACATGCAGCCAAACCCCTAGCCAGTTCAGGAGAAGCCAGTATAAGCTGCAATTTCAGCTGAATTTGGGGAGTTATTGTTTCATGTATTTTTGTGTTTTTATATTGTAAACCACTCTGACCTTCAGATGAAGGGCAGTATAGCTATTTAATAAATAGTAATAATGTTTATATGTGATATGAGGGTGGCTGTTCAGCACACTCACAAATTAGTAATTAAGCATATATTTTACAGCATTAGTAAAATAAAAAAATATTTCTTCTTTACTGAATATTTTTATTAGAATTATGCTTTCTTGGAAGATACATTGTTAAATTGGTCTGATTAAATTGGGTTTTTAATGCTAACAGAGTGCCAGCAAAGTCATCTCTGCCCTTTTAAAATTAAAATTCACTCTTTATTTACAGTAGTGCATATTAGGAATATCATGCGGTGGGGGGGGGGAGTGAGACATGAATTGAGAGGATGCGCTTTGGTTCGTTTAACCAAAAAACAAACACAAATCCTAAAGCACTATATGACTGGTTTATCAAATTTTTACATCCTGAGCATATTACAAATTCTGAGGTAACAAAATGTGCTTTTTCATAGAATTTTGAGTTGGAAGGAACCCCAAGGGTCATCTAGTCCAACCTCCTACACTGCAGGGTTTGGGATGCAAGGTTCTTCCTGAAGTCAGTAGGCACAAGCCAGTGGCCAGGTTGCAAAGTCATGTGATTTGTAGCAACACCTCTCTTTGGTTTCGTTGGGAATCTGCAAAAAGGTGTAATTTTTCTTTGTTTGTTTTTCAGTCTATCGTGGGCGCTGAAGGACTGTCCCTTGCATTCCGACACATTATAAGCTCTTTGCTGTGGCACTGTTCCCAGCACACCTGTGAAGCCCTCCTGCACGAGGTCATTGTGTGCATTGGCTACTTCACTGTAAAGCACCCAGATAATCAGGTAAGGCCATCCATTTGCAGATTACAGCTCAACTGAGGTTCCCACTCAGAGGAGGCCCTTTTGCCTTTCTTAGAGCAAAAGAGCACAGAGAAGACTTGTCCTAGAGAAGCCACAGCATAGCATCGCCTTTTCTTTAGGGTGCTAGTGAGAACACCCTTACTTGGTAAGCCCCAGAAAAATCAACAGAACGTATTAGAAGTAAACCTGGTTATAATTTAGTTGTTAAACTGTTTCCCAAAGGATAGAAGATACTAGTACCAACAATACAGGTATTGGTGCACATTGCATTCAGTAGGACTGGGCATTTGGGATTTAATTTAGTGATGGTTCTCAGTCATAAATTTGATCCCAGTTTTTGTCAATATCATTGCTAATGATGCCGTGTTATTTTTCTTACATCAAAGAATGGCGCTTAGAGGGATTCCTTCTTCTTATGAAGGTCGCCCCCAAACCTGCACCTAAATATCACTTGAATTAAACGCTTTGAGTGACAGACTAGGAATTCACTTTCTTGTAACTGTGGCTTATACTGGATTTCATGCTTTTTGCAATATTGGAAGGAAACTGCAAGATTTAATGTATTTTTTGAATTAGTCCAAAGATTCTGTTCTACTTTGTAAACCTACCAATATCCCCATTAAAAGAAGAGGAGGCCTTCTTGGTTCCCGAGTGGTCAGGGGACCTGAAATTGGGCAATATCTTTATGAGGACTGAAACATGGTATATAATGGTAAATAAATAAATACTGTAATGTAAACCAAAGTGTCAATGAAATTTGAGTCTGCAGAAAGGTAAGCAAGACAGGGAGGGTAAGTGAGGAAAAGTTGACTTGATGTTGAAACCACATTGTTGGCACTTGATGTTAAAATGAAGGGTAAGAGGAGATTTCAGACTTCGTAGACACATGTAGTGCTGCACTGTTAATTGGATCAGACTCTACAAGCTGCTGTGCAGATCTCTGGTTGCACCTTCACTTGAGCTGCTGGGACAAAGAATATGATAGATAGTTCCCATTTTAAAAAAGAAGTTTATTAGTGTATTAACTCAGAGCAGAATATGGTTTTTGGTTTTGGTGTTGGAAGTATTTGGGCATTTTGTTAGCCAATATTTTTCTGTGCTCCTCTCCTCTCCCATTCATTTACATTAGTTCCTCAGCACCTGAATGCTTTTATACTAAATGCATGGTTTGCCTGTAAACATGGAAACAAGTGAATTTTTCCACTTGTGAACATTACTACAGGATTCCTGAGAACTGCTTTGGTGCTGCAATACCTTTAGCCCAACGTGGAGCAGTGTATGCAATTTGTGTGGGAAGATGGATAACTGCCATAGACTGAGTCAAGACCATTGGCCCATCTAGCTCAACTACTCTGACTGGCAGCAGCTCTACATAGGTTCAAGCAGTGGTCTGCCAGCCCTGCCTGCACTCTGACTGCACTGGCTGCCAATTAGTTTCTGGGCCCAAGTCAAAGTGCTGTTTTTTAATTTATAAAGCCTTGGCCCAACTCATAGCCGCGGACATGCCTTAGACTTGGTGTTTACCTCTACAGATGTTGGTGATCTGACATTAACTAAAAGCGAAACAAAAGAAGTGCCATGGTCAGATCACTTCCTGGTGCAACTGGACTTCTCTGCGACCCTTCCCCTCTGCAGGGAGGTGGGACCGATTCGGATGGTCCACCCCTGCCACTTATTGGATCCAATTGGCTTCCAGAGAGTGGTAGGGGATGTTTTATCCCAAGTTGATGGCCTTTCAGCTGATTCCCTGGTGGCCTGCTGGAATGCGGAGTTAACGGGGGCTATTGACTGTCTGGCTCCGAAGCGCCCTCTCCGATTGCATGGAGCCCGGACAGCCCCATGGTTTTCCCCAGACCTGAGGGTGATGAAACAATCATTGAGACGGCTAGAGCGCCGGTGGCGGAAAACTCATTCTGAATCAGACCAGACACGGGCTAGAGCTCAACGTCGAGCCTACCAAGTGGCAATGGCGACAGCGAAGAGGGCCTTCTTCACTGCCTCCATTGCATCTGCAGAAAACAGCAGCAGGAGACTTTTTCAGGTGGTTCGCAATCTATCGGAACCACCTGCACCACCGGGGCCTGGTAAGGACCCCAAGATCTCCTGCAATGCTTTTGCAAAGTTTTTTTGCAGATAAAGTCGCTCAGATTCAGAAGGAGGTAGACTCCACCATGAGAGCAGGGCCAGGGCGGGATAGTGCTAGAGTTCTGTCTAGTCCTGTTACATGTGATCAATTCCAATCTGTTACCTCCGAGGATGTGGACAGGCTGCTTGGACAAGTTAAATCGACCACCTGTCTCCTTGATCCTTGCCCATCCTGGCCAGGGAAGCAGGGAAGGGCAGGGCGATGGGCTCCGTGGGGTGGTGAATGCCTCCCTCTGCAAGGGAACATTCCCAGATCCGCTGAAAGAGGCGGTCATTAAACCGCTTCTTTAAAAAACATCTTTAGACCCAGCCAATTTGGCAAACTATCGCCCAGTCTCAAATTTACCATTCTTGGGCAATCTTTACAAAACTTTAGTTTATGGTTGCCATCAATTTTGATTTTAATTAATTTTATAATGTTTTATAATGTTGTACTATTTTAGTGTTGTTAGCCGCCCTGAGCCCGGCTTTGGCTGCGGAGGGCGGGATATAAATAAAATTTATTATTATTATTATTATTATTATTATTATTATTATTATTATTATTGGGCAAGGTGATTGAGCGGGTGGTTGCCAAACAACTCCAAGCACGCCTGGAGGATGCGGACCATTTGGATCCCTTCTAATCGGGATTCAGGCCTCACCATGGGACTGAAACTGCCTTGGTCGCACTGGTTGATGATCTCCGGCAGGCTAGGGACAAAGGTGAGAGCTGTTTCCTAGTCCTGCTGGATCTCTCAGCGGCCTTTAACACCATCGACCATAACATCCTTCTGGACTGTCTAGAGGGTCTGGGAGCTGGGGGCACTGTTATACGGTGGTTCCGCTCCTTTCTCCTGGGCCATGTCCAGAAAATGGTGTTGGGGGATGAGTGTTCAGAACCCTGGGCTTTCACTTGTGGGATGCCTCAGGGTTCCGTCCTCTCCCCCATGCTTTTCAACATTTACATGCAGCCGCTGGGAGAGAGGGGGTTTGGTCTGGGTGTTCATCAGTATGCAGATGACACCCAGCTCTACCTCTCCTTTAAATCAGAACCAGTGAAGGCAGTGAAGGTCCTGTGTGAGTGCCTGGAGGAGGTTGGAGGATGGATGGCGGCTAACAGATTGAGGTTGAATCCTGACAAGACAGAAGTACTGTTTCTGGGGGACAGGGGGTGGGTGGGTGTGGGGGATTCCCTGGTCCTGAATGGGATAACTGTGCCCCTGAAGGACCAGGTGTGCAGCCTGGGAGTCATTTTGGACTCACAGCTGTCCATGGAGGCACAGGTTAATTCTGTGTCCAGGGCAGCTGTCTACCAGCTCCACCTGGTACGCAGGCTGAGACCCTACCTGCCTGCGGACTGTCTTGCCAGAGTGGTGCATGCTCTAGTTATCTCCCGCTTGGACTACTGCAATGCGCTCTACGTGGAGCTACCTTTGAAGGTGACCTGGAAACTGCAATTAATCCAGAATGCAGCAGCTAGGCAGGTGACTGGGAGTGACCACCGGGACCACATAACACTGGTTCTGAGAGATCTGCATTGGCTTCCAGTACGTTTCCGAGCACAATTCAAAGTGTTGGTGCTGACCTTTAAAGCCCTAAACGGCCTCGGTCCAGTATACCTGAAGGAGCATCTCCACCCCCATCGTTCAGCCAGTGAGATCCAGTGCCGAGGGCCTTCTGGCGGTTCCCTCATTGCGAGAAGTAAGGTTACAGGGAACCAGACAGCGGGCCTTCTCGGTAGTGGCGCCTGCCCTGTGGAACGCCCTCCCACCAGATGTCAAGGCAATAAACAACTATTTTACTTTTAAAAGACAACTGAAGGCAGCCCTCTTTAGGGAAGTTTTTAATGTCTGATGCTATACTGTTTTTAATATTCAGTTGGAAGCCGCCCAGAGTAGCTGGGGAAACCCAGCCAGATGGGCAGGGTATAAATAATAAAGTAGTAGTAGTAGTAGTAGTAGTAGTAGTAAATGGCCCAGGACTGCAATGCTTCAAGGATCGCCTCTCCCCACAGGAACCCGCCCAGATTCTGTGATCATAATGTGAGGCCCTCCTTCGCGTGCCCCTTCCACAAGAGGTCCAGAAGGTGGCAACACAAGAAGGGGCCTTTTCTGCAGTGGGTCCCCATTGGTGGAGTGATCTCCCCAGGGAGACTCTCTGGGCACCACATCATTGCATATCTTTAGGCACCAGGTGAAAATACTCCTTTTCAACCAAGTCTTGGGCTGTTAATTAATCAATGGCATTTTAAATGTATATTGGGAGGTGGCATTATTATTACTATTATTATATGCATTTTGCGCTTTTGTGTTGTAAACCACCCTGTGACCTTCAGATGAAGGGCAGTATATAAATCAATCAGTAAATAATACCTGGGAATGTGGAGGAATGTACCTGGGAACTTCTCTTTCACCCAGCTCAAGATCTATAGCCCATCGCCATCCTTTTAGCATGACAATCACTAGAAGTTGAGACTCTTTGCCTTCTCTGGCACCAGTCCTTCGCAATGCTGACTCCAGAGCTAAAAGCAGCATTTTGGAATATGGAGCATCATTTAACTCCAGGGAAGCAGGATCCAGAAACAGGCCTCTGCCACTCCTTCCACACGCCCTTCTGACCGTATTTTTGTTATGCATTCATGCTGAATTCCCAAGAGGCAGGACTGCACTCTTTGAATTCCCATTGCAAAATAAAAGTGGCCTGGTTGGCATACAGAAGTGCCAAAATTCCTCTTACAGGTTAACTTTTTTATTATATTTTTGGCAGAAATTTAGCGACAGATGTGGCTCATTAGAAAGGGCTGGGCCATGCGAGCGTGCCAGGAACAGCAGACAGCAGAGATTCCCAAGACAAGTCCATTCTGTGCCCATCACTGCTGACACTTGTGCCCCGAGGCAAAGGTCTGACCACCTTGCGAGCAGGCACTGTGCCACCATGGCAGATGGCCTTTGTGAGTGCAGCCAAGAGGCAGAGTCTGAGGCTGTGTTTCGTCTCAGAGTGCTAGAGGCTGTATTGCTGCAAGGCTTTGCAGTCTGTATAGCGCGAGGGGCTGAGGCCATGAGCCAGTGTGATGTAAAGACCTGGGAGAGCACAGAGTTCAAATCCCCACTTAGCCATGTAGGTCACTGGATGACCTTGGGCCACTTGCAGTCTCTCAGCATAACTTACCTCACAGGGTCAATGGGGGGATTGAATGAGGAGGGGGAGAACCACAGACGCCACCTTGAGCACCTTGAAGGAAAGTTGTGGTATAAATGTAATAGTAAATAAACTAAAATAGATCCTTAGGTGCTTCATAGCTCCATTTAAGAAGCTAAACAGATCTGGGCCTTGCTAGTGTCTGGATGGGAAGCTTCTCTCTTCTGATGTTTCAGCGGCATTGGGGCAAGAAGGGCAAGATGCAGATCTAAAACAATCACTTGGTGACTCCATCTATGGTTGGTTATAAGAGCTGCATGGACATATGTTGGAAAACTGTGCCCCCTTTGCAGAGATTTTTGTTGTGTGAACTTCTCACCCTGAGTAGACATGTATGTATTTTAATTATTTTTATTTATTTATGTACAGCCCTTAATCAGAGGATCACGGTTTACAGGTAGATGTATAGTTCCATATATATTTATTAACAGAGGTCTGGATTTAATTGTTTCCTCAGTAGCCTTGAGTACATTTCAGAGTGGGAAGGCAGATTTGAGGGGGGATTTTAGCAGTGCTTTCGTTTTTAGAGTGCCAATCCTTTCTCCCTTTTTTGGCCAAGGCTCTGAAAAGGACTCTGAGCATCCTCCTCCCCTTCTTCCTTACTCATCGCCTTAAAGGGGTCAGAAGACCAAGTCCTCCCCCTCCAAAATGGAACATGGGAAGCTGCCTCATAGCGAGCCAGACCACTGGGCCAGCTGGCTCAGGATTAGCTACCCTGATTGCCCACAGCTCTCCAAAGTTTCAGACAGAGGCCTTTCTCAGCCCTGCCTGGGGGTGCAGAGACTACCCTGGGACCTTCCCCACCCTGCTCCAACTATGGAGGGCAGCTCATAGCAGATTCTGAGCCCCAGAACTATGCACGCTTGTGCACGCACACACACACACACACACACACTGATGCACATATAGTTGTTTCAGAGAGAAAGGGAAGGTTCAGCCTCTGTTTGCCCCCAAGTCAGCTGCTTGGTGGCCAGGATTTCCTCCGCATTCTTCACACTGCCACCTGCAAATCTGGCAGAATCCCCACACTTTATTAGCCACCATTAATTCTGTTGGCTTAACAGGTCCCACGATACCATGGATGGGTGTAGAAGCGAAACCGGAGTAATAAGAGTAATGCTCCTGCCTTTGGGTAAGCCAATCAGGGGCTTACTGTGGGATTACAGTTTCTAATTCAAAATGTTGTCTTTAATTAACAACCCTCTTGCAACTTGGGGCACTTTTGGTTTTCTCCTTGCTATCTGATCTAATTAATGAACACAATTAGTATGTGCTATCAACTGTTGAACTCATTTGCATTTTATATTGAATGTGGTCTGATAATTAAATTAACATGAATGACAGATGAGCTGGCTTCCCCCACATTACTGTACTGGGAATTTTAAAAGAAATAAGCCTTTGCATATCCATTACAAATATTTTGTAATTGGGCAAATCTTTGCCGATTGAAGTACTTGGACACATGAACTTGCATGACGGGATGCAAATGTGGTTGGCACGGTTCATTTGTCCCACAATGCCCCAAATCATAAATCTGACAACATAGTCCTTCAACATAAAACATCCGCCTTGTATTTTACTCTTTTTTGTCAGCCTTACAGCTCCAAGACTCTGGAAATGCAATGCACAAATGTTATTGTTCTGAATTGTGTATTTGATACAGACTGACTCAGAATTAGTGGCTTGGGGAAAGATTTTAAACTACATTTCTCTAAATTTAAAATATTGATTGGAAAACAATAATCTTTTGGAAGGAATGTGAATAAATACAGTGGTGCCTTGCAAGACGAAATTAATTCGTTCTGCGAGTCTCTTCATCTAGCGGTTTTTTCGTCTTGCGAAGCAACCCTATTAGCGGATTAGCGCTATTAGCGGTTTAGCGGCTATTAAAGGCTATTAAAGGCTTAGCGGATTAGCTGCTAAAAGGCTATTAGCGGTTTAGTGGCTTAGAAAAAGGGGGTGGGGAGCAAAAAAAAATCTCAAGACTCGCAAGACATTTTCGTCTTGCGAAGCAAGCCCATAGGGAAATTCGTCCTGCGAAGCGCATTGAAAAATGGAAAACCCTTTCGTCTAGCGGGTTTTCCGTCTTGCGAGGCATTCGTCTTGCGGGGCGCCACTGTATTCAGAATAATTTGCTGTTAGATTTAATGAGCAGTTCAGTGCGGAACTGCAATGGAACACTTTGGGCATCATCAGCACATCTGATGGAAGCATTTCGTTAAGAGAGACCTCTTCATATCTCATTTATACCCAAAACTGGGTGGGATCATAAAGTTACTTTCTTGGGATCCAACCTCCCATGTTTACACTACTGTTGTAAAAGATGCTCACAGAACGGGATGCATTTTGGTTACGTTTTAGACATTTACAAGGTACTAAGTAACTGAAAATTGAATTTTATGTGAAATGGGCATACTCTTGTTTCTTTAAACAAACAAACACTAAAATCAGCTGGTGCATAAATAACTTTAATGGCAGATAGGTTCAGGTAGGTAGCCGTGTTGGTCTGACGCAGTAGAAATATATTTTAAAACTTTTTTTAAATTGTCCAGTAGCACCTTAGAGACCAACTAAGTTTGTTCCTGGTATGAGCTTTCGTGTGCATGCAAACTTAGCTGGTCTCTAAGGTGCTACTGGACAATTTTTTTTATATATATTTAATGGTGGAGGTGGTGATGTAAACTCATACCTTCATTGGATCATATTTTCTTCCATTAGCTGTAGTCTTATTCTGCAGGATATAACTAATAATCACTCTGGCCTACAGATAGCCTTTCAGAAGAAAGTGGCGATTGCCAATAGCGACAGTTAGGCAATGTAAAAAAACCAGTCTTTTTTAGGCATACAGTGGCACCTCGGTATACGAACTTAGTCCATTCCAGAAGTCCGTTCTTAAACTGAAACTGTTCTTAAACCGAGGCGCGCTTTCCCTAATGAGGCCTCCTGCCGCCAGTGCCCTTCCACTGTTCGGATTCCGTTCTTAGACTGAGGTAAAGTTCTCAAACCAAGACGCTATTTCCGGTTTTGCAGAGTTTGTAAACAAAATCATTCTTAAACCGGACTGTTCTTAAACTGAGGTACCACTGTAATTCCATTGAATATGTCATTTCTTGTGAGGCAAGATGATAAGCCTTAAACACTAGAGTTTTTACAACTAAATAGCTTAATTTAGGCAGTGGATCCCATTCGGTGATCCCATTCGGTGCCCCCCCCCCCGGGGATCTGTGGCACCATTCACGTAACAAAAACTACCATAGAGATACCAGAATTTTCAAAAGTTTGGAGTCCAGAATCCTGCCTTTACTTGCTTGGCCTGTAACCAAGCCTGTCATTCCTTTCCCTTCAAGGCAATCCTGACATCAAACAGTAATTTAAAAAAAAAGTCAGCCCTGACATGATGATGAGAGCCGCCGTCTGTTCTGACCCATGCGACAGCTTTATAGGCTGTAAATCTTCGGCTTTCTCTCTGAGTATAGTGGAGTCAGCAAGGCAGAAAAACAGTGACTTGCTCTGTGTTTAGGATATTCTAATCCAACAGATCTCAGAAAGCCAGGGATTTTTTCCAGCCAGAACTCACTGGACCTCAGTTCCAGCCCCTCTCAGGTGGCGCCATTGCCATTCAAGAGAACAAGGGAGGTGTTCATTGTGAGTTCCAGCACCTCTTTTTCTAGAAAAATAACATTGCAGAAAGCTATATTATGAATTTTCAGAGACAATGGATGGACATATCCACCATTTGGGGATTTTTTTCTGATAGTGATTTCAGTGAATTTGTATATTTATCTACAGTGATTGGAAAAGGTATTTGATCCCCTGCTAAATTTGCCCGTTTGCCCTCTGACAAAGAAATGACCAGTCCATAATTTTAATGGTAGGTTTATTGTAGCTGTGAGAGTCGGAATAACAACAGGAAAACCCTCAGAAATCCAGGGGAGGGGGAGCCGTGCTGCGTTGCCGGCGTCCTTTCCCCTTCCTCACTCTCCTGCTTCCCGGGGAACTACGCACGGGGCGGGCACCACTTGGCCGCGCTCCTGGTGCTGTTTGCCCCGTGTTCCTGGCTGCATACCCTAAGGTCGTGAATATAAGCTGCACCTTAACTTGGGGGGGAAAGTGTGGCTTATATTTGGGCCAATATGGTAATATAATTTATTTTGGAAGGTGGATTTAAGTATGAAGATAAGCTTGACTTTTCAACTGCGTGTTCTCTCAGTGGCATTCAATTTGAAGTCTTGTCTTTTTCAAAATACTGAGCACGGGGGGGGGGGGGGGGATTTAAACCAGCATTCAATTTTTTAAATAATCTTTTAAACCCCTGAAATAGTACAATTGCCAGTTCTGTAAAACTCACCATTGGGGGGGGGGCACAAGATAAATAGTAGATGAAAACTAAGAACTCCCCCTGCCCCCCGCCCGGAAAATCAGAGCTTTCCAAATGGTGGAGCCCGAGAAATGGGAAGGTACGGAGCTTGACCTAAGCAGTGACATGCCCTTCTGATTAAACACTTACAGCCTGGGATTTGTTTATAGAGTAGCAAAGAAATAAGGCAGATCTGACTTGAAAGGGACATACTCAAGAAACAACTTCTTTTATCGTTATAAATAGTCTCCCGTAGACTCTAGCATTTTAATTGTTAAATGGGGTTTTGTGCCATTAGAAACCATATACTGCTGAAGTTCAGTTCCTGTTACTTTGAAACTCTTACACTCCCTGGTATGACTGTCTTTGAAATACTCCTCCTGATACAATGGCATCTTGTCTACAGGATCTTAAAATATAGAAGAACTTTCTTCATTAGTGCTTCAGAATGGTATATGTTGGCATGATGGTCACGCTAAAACATTGGTTCCAGCGCTGCCGCTTTGCTTTTGGCACAGGCTAAGGCAGGCTTCCTCAACCTCGGCCCTCCAGATGTTTTTGGCCTACAACCCCCATGATCCCTAGCTAGCAGGACCAGTGGTCAGGGATGATGGGAATTGTAGTCTCAAAACATCTGGAGGGCCAAGGTTGAGTTAATCCACCCATTATTGCTATCTCATCCAGGGTGTTCAGCTGATTATGATGTGAATTTCCCCTTATGGGTCAAGATGAGCTGGTGACAGCAAAGACCACGTAATTTCTGGTGACCACCATAAAAATAGTGGCCATGATTATGAGTTTTAATTTTTTAAAAAAATAAATAGTTTGGCAGTTTTATCTGTGTTTATGTGTCTTTGCTTTCTGCACAAATTGCTGGTGATTGCTGCAATTTCTCTCTCTCTCTATCTCTCCCTCTCTCTCTAACTCCTTTATTTAGCCAGTATGTGGAAAAGGAAATAGTCAGAATCCCCAAACTCCTCACTGAGAGTTCAGCAGCTGAACTGTTGTTCCTAATGGTCGTGTTCCCATTTGTATGGGAGGATTTGAGAGTGGCAGCCAGTGGCCTTTTAGATCCATTAGCTTTTTAGCTTGAGCATCCCTAAGAGACTAGCATCTGGATAGGGAATAAATAGCTGCAGAAGAGCACAGTCAAGTAGAAGAGAGAGTGTTTTGGCACTTTACTCAACATAGAATTCAACTCTGGTGCAAAGAATATGTTTCTGCAGCATTTAGTTCAATCCCCCCAAGAATCAACAGCTATAGCACATGAAATAAGCTGAAAATGCTGGTATAGAAATATTCGGTGTCTCCAGCAGGGACTTTCCTTTTTGAATATAAAAGTTAGAAAAACATACAGCAGACGGAACCAGTTGCATCTACTGAAGGACCACTTTCTTCCATACAAAGCTGCCCATCCATCACCCCATAGTAGAATTATTTCCTTCGGCAGATTCAACCATTTATAACTTTTAGGCATCCAGCAAAGTCCACCCAGTTCACTCACGCTTTTAACAACATGTGGTGTCTTCTGTGAATTACTCTGCTGTAGCTGTTTAATTGATAACTACAAAAGATAATGAGAACACTGAAATAACAGTGGGAACATTTTTCTGTCATCTGTCTGAAGAGAAAACAAATTCTCATTCTCAAAATGCCCTTTGAACCTTACCAAGTATGTATGTTTAGTTAGAAAGAGTGTCCAACTCTCATCTTTAGTCCACTGTCTGTATTTCTTTTTGCTAGAGATCTCCATCCCAGCAGCGAGAATCAGATTTATAATCCACATCTTATACAAACCTGAATCTAACGGAGCTCAGCCCGTTGTGTCTGTAGTGATAACCTCCTCCCAACAAATACAAGCTTACAGCTCCCAGTGCCATCATGGCTGGACATGGATAAAATTCCAAGAACTGAAAGAGAAATGACAGTCACAGACAGAACCAACCTATATGCTCTGCCATCTGCATTTGAGGATGTGCGGCTCCAATAATTACCTGTACCTTAACTCTCAGCCCTGTCCATATTACAGATTGCTGGACTCAACCACAACAGATCTTCCAATGTAGGTGTGGTGGGGTTTTTTGGCTGGATCTAGCAGAGGCAATAGAATTGCTATTGGTGATTTCATACTTGAAGTTTCATGCTGTGCCCTCTATTGACATTAGATTAAATTAATGTTTCTGTGCTTCCTCTTCTGACACCAGACTGTTGCCGCTGCCAACTGTTGAAATACTTTTTTTCATAGATCATCTGGCTTTAGACGGCTAATTATTACATTTCAATTAATACACACATTGCAACTCTGCAGGTGCTTTTTGAGGAATCAGAAGACCTCGGATAGACTCGGAATGGATTCCGGTCCATAACAGTTCTGCATGTGTTCATTCATAAGTCCATTCCATCCCATTTCAGCATTTGTGTGGGTGTGGTAAAACAGTGTGAAAGTCCACATTTAAATCTAAATTCATAATGAGGAAATTTATCTCAAAGTAGCATTTAAATCCATATTTTTATCTAAATGTGCACTTTTTGAACTGCATTTTATCCTAAAATACCCTATTTTTATGCACTTTGATTAGTTTTTTAAACTGAAAACTGTGTTGCAAAATTTGAAGAAAATAAGGCCACATTTGACTCTCTTAAAAATCTCCAGCCTCAGAGAAAGGTGACTGAAAAAAGTGTGCCCTTGTCTGCAGCTCTTCACCTTCATCACATCATTCATGGCATTGATGCATGTGCCCAAAAATGCCAGCAGAAGAGTTATAAAGATAAATAATCTTGTGGTCTTCACCACTTTTTCTGGAAGGATGGGGCATTAAAAATATTCATGCTACAATCCCTAAGCATAATAACATGCTTTCTTCTTATAAAGTACAGCTCATTAGCATAATCCTTAGTATGCCTACTCAGAAGTAAATGTCTTTAAGTTCAGTGGAGACACGGGTGGTGTTGTGGTCTAAACCACTGAGCCACTTGGGCTTGCTGATCAGGTCAGAGGTTCAAATTCCCATGGCGGTGGTGAGCTCCTGTTGCTCTGTCCCAGCTCCTGCCAACCTAGCAGTTTGAAAGCACACCAGTGCAAGTAGATAAATAGGTAGTGCTGCAGCAGGAAGGTAAATGTGTTTCTGTATTCTTCGGCTTCCGACATGGTGTCCCGTTGCACCAGAAGTGGTTTAGTCCTGCTAGCCGCATGACCCGGAAAGCTGTGGACAAATGCCGGCTCCCTTGGCCTGAAAAGTGAGATGAGCGCCGCATCCCATAGTCGCCTTCAAGTGGACTTCACCGTCCAGGGGTCCTTCACCTTTTACCTTTACCTACGTCAGCCTGGATAGGTCAGTTGGTTAGAGCGTGGTGCTGATAATGCCAAGGTTGCAGGTTCAATCCCCATATGAGAGCTGCATATTCCTGCATTGCAGGGGGTTGGACTGGATGATCCTCGGGGTCCATTCCAACTCTACAATTCTTTGATTCTATAATTCTGTGAATTGAGAAATTGTATATAGGATTGCACCTTACCTTATACTTAATTTACATGTGCCATTAATGTGTGAGGCACTTCACAAAGTACAAGAGGACAGATTCCTGCCCCAAGCAGCTTATACCAAACTTTTAGAAGGCATCTAAAGGCAGCCCTGTTTAGGGAAGCTTTTAATGTTTAATAGGTTATTGTATTTTAGTGTTTTGATGGAAGCTGCCCAGAGTGGCTGGGCAAACCCAGCCAGATGTGCTGGGTATAAATAATAAATAAATTATTATTATTATTATTATTATTATTATTATTATTATTATTATTATACTTAGAATTTCAATACAGGAAAGGCAACAGGAAAAGAGAAAGGAGGCAGAGATAGGATAAACAGGCGCTTGATTTGTTTATTTGTGCTTTAGACTTTATCCCATGGCGTCTTACAAAATGTTTAAAATTACAGTAAAATGCATTAGAATATAAAACATATAGAACTCAAAACACCATATAGACAAAATACAGAGGACTAAAAAAACCTGGAAAAATAAAATGGCCCTTGCTAGTACCAAAACGACATCCAGGTGACCTGGAAGGAGTATTCCACCCTCGGAGTGCTCCCACCAAGGAGGACCTTTCCCCTGTAACTAATCACGGCACCCAAAGAAGATAGTCACTTCACGGACCTTAATTTGCAAGTAGGTTTTCTAGAAAGAGCACAGCTAGAGATTATTCTCACACACTACTTCAACCTGCTCAGATCTGGTGAGTGAGAGAACCTTCTCATGCTACCTATCCCTTCTTCACTTTAGTCTTTATCAAATGGGCCGAGTACAAGATACTCTGATAGAACCAGCTGGTTGGTGTAGCATAGCTATCTCCTAAAGGCTGAAGCGAGGGCAGGTTATCGGGTATCTCCAGGACTGAGATGAAACACTCAGGGCTAAATGGAGGAAAGAGAGAGATTGAATTAAGCATTCTCAGCTTCCCAGTCCCACCAGGGTGGCTAACAAGCCATATTTGGTGGGGGGTTTTCATTTTACCGAACCAAAATAAAAGTGAGCCACACAGAGGCGTAATAGTAATTATTTTTGGTTTTTTGAGGGAGGGATAGTTTTGTTTTGTGCATTCTGCATTATTGGCTATGAAACATCCATAACACAGTAAGTTGTAAATTAGTAAACAAATTAAAGGAAAGCCTCAGAGATTATAACAAATTGCACCAAACAGCATTAGCTGCAAGAATTGAATTATTTTTACCATTATGAATAATAATAAACCGAAAGTAATAATGATGTGCCAGTAGCAAAACCAAGAAGGGAAGACATTTATAAGAGGTTCTGCAAGCCATAGGTCCAGTAGAACAGAACAAAATGCTCAGACTTCAATGGAGTGGGAGTGCCTGAAAGAGGAGTGTTTTGCACATGTTCAAATTATTATTATTATTATTATTATTATTATTATTATTAATAGCCCGCCCATCTGGCTGGGTTTCCAAATGCTTTTCAAAATTGTGTTGTCATAAGTGTACTAGATATTACCAAGGTGTGTGTGACTGTGGCTAATATGTAACTGTATGTATTTATGTATTGATGGTTTTTTTTTATTTAAAACATTTATTCAAAATTTACTATGCAGCTTTGTTCAGCTTTGTATTGATCAGTTTAACACCTGCACACCAGCTCAGTGCTATCCAAAGACACATTGTAGATGGGCCCTTGTTTATGAATAAGGATGAGCAAATGAACTTATTTATATTTCATGTCAGTTTCAAATGCACTCAGCCAAAGGTCCATATCATCCCAATTTTGGCACATTAAAAAAAGGGAAAAATGCATTTAAATTATACATATGTTATGAATTTTTATATGCATTCTTTCTCTAGACAATGCATTGTGTATGCTTTTCATTTTATTTTCCTGTAAAATGTGCATTTTTGTCAGCATATTTTGAACCAAAATCGAATTGCAAAATTCAAAGAAATATGTAATCCAATTGAAAGCTGCATTCTGGCCCCACATAGAGGTCTAGGACTGGTGAATTAAGTTGGTTTATTCAGGGGCGGACCTTGTTATTGTTGTTGTTTAGTCGTTTAGTCGTGTCCGACTCTTCGTGACCCCATGGACCAGAGTACGCCAGGCACTCCTGACTTCCACTGCCTCCCGCAGTTTGGTCAAACTCATGCTGGTAGCTTTGAGAACACTGTCCCACCATCTGGTCCTCTGTCGTCCCCTTCTCCTTGCGCCCTCCATCTTCCCCAACATCAGGGTCTTTTCCAGCGAGTCTTCTCTTCTCATGAGGTGGCCAAAGTCTTGGAGCCTCAGCTTCAGGATCTGTCCTTCCAGTGAGCACTCAGGGCTGATTTCCTTAAGAATGGAGAGGTTGGATCTTCTTGCAATCCATGGGACTCTCAAGAGTCTCCTCCAGCACCAGAATTCAAAAGCATCCATTCTTCGGCGATCAGCCTTCTTTATGGTCCAGCTCTCACTTCCATACATCACTACTGGGAATACCATAGCTTTAACTATATGGACCTTTGTTGGCAAGGTGATGTCTCTGCTTTTTAAGATGCTGTCTAGGTTTCTTTTGTCCCAAGAAACAGGCGTCTTTTAATTTTGTGACTGCTGTCACCATCTGCAGTGATCATGGAGCCCAAGAAAGTAAAATCTCTCACTGCCTCCATTTCTTCCCCTTCTGTTTGCCAGCAGGTGATGGGCCCAGTGGCCATGATCTTCGTTTTTTTGATGTTGAGCTTCAGACCATATTTTGCGCTCTCCTCTTTCACCCTCAATAAAAGGTTCTTTAATTCCTCCCCACTTTCTGCCATCAAGGTTGTGTCATCTGCATATCTGAGGTTGTTGATATTTCTTCCGGTGATCTTAATTCCAGCTTGGGATTCATCCAGCCCAGAGTTTTGCATGATGAATTCTGCATATAAGTTAAATAAGCAGGGAGACAGTATACAGCCTTGTCGTACTCCTTTCCCAATTTTGAACCAATCAGTTGTTCCATATCCAGTTCTAACTGTAGCTTCTTGTCCCACATAGAGATTTCTCAGGAGACAGATGAGGTGATCAGGCACTCCCATTTCTTTAAGAACTTGCCATAGTTTGCTGTGGTCGACACAGTCAAAGGCTTTTGCATAGTCAGGGGTGGACCTTGGTAATATGCAACCCTGTGGGAGGCCAAACTTTGACACCCTTCCCCCACCCCTTGCTCTGCCGAATTAACCTGGGTTTAGGGAAGGAGATGCAAGACTCTGGCAGGGTCCTAGAGCCCTCCTACCTCCTTTCCAAACCCTGGTAAGCACTTGCCTGGCTTTGGAAAGGAGACCAGAGAGCTTTAGGACGGTCAAGAGGCTGTCAGCGCTGTCACGCCTCCTTCCCAAAACCAGGCAAGCGCTTTAAGAAGGCACCCTCCTCAGCTGCATGCCCAGTGCAGCCACAGTTCTTGTGCTGCCCCACATCTGCCTCTGGTTAATTCTAAGGATTTCTCTTCCATCCCTGCTTGCATGCTTCCAGTCTAAGGACACAAAGCAATAGGAATGGGGAAGGGAAGGGACACGGATGAAGGGCAAAGATAATTCCGGAAAGGTCTGGGAAGCAAGATAAGGCTTAAATACCATTGCGGGAGCCCACTGGATGTCATGGGAGAGCATTCCTATGATAGGGAGCAGCCAAAGAGAAATGGCAGAGGTGGAAAATGGAAACAGAGATGCAGTGCTTTGAACAGAAATTTGTGGCAGAGGAACAAAGAAAACCATAGAATACATGAAGGGAGGAGGATGTTGATTCTAAATTCTATGATTTAGAATTTTAGGTAATGGAACTGCAAGCCATATGGGGCCATGTAATCTAGTGGAGTGTGGATGGATGCATGTGCAATAATTGTTTAAGAAGAGGGTTGTATGTGATCCCAGAAAACAAAGAAGAGGAGGGATTGCTAACCCTGGTGCAACTACTGCAAAGTGTGTCATTGATAAATTGATGTTATGGAGGCTATTCTTTTAACCCTGTCATTCCCAAAGGACTGCATAAATGTACTTTAACTAGTGACATGAAAAGAATATAACTTGCAGTTATGCAGAAACATCCATCATGACCCATTGACACTGATGTTGTAGAGTATATCTGAATCTCCAGTCTGGCTGCTCCCTTTACTCTGCTGCAGGCCTCTGAATGATTCCATCCCTCTGGTACCATCAGTATCCAAGATGCACCAGTGAGAGCTTTGATTTATAATTTTAAAGGCACTCCCTGACACAGGACACTACTCAAACCTTTCTTAGGAAATGATAATTTGTAGGCATGCATACCCTTAGATCCCGTGGGCTTGTAAGAACAAAGTTTGAAACTGTGATACTAACTGCTGAGTCAGTTTCTGGATTCAGGTTGCGCATGTTACACCAGTTCTCACTTTGTATTTATATTTACAGGTCCCCACCCCACCCCCACAAAGGCAAAAAGTTTTCAACTTTTAAGTAGTTTCTGCTTTAATTGCTAACACAAATGTTCACAATGGAATGAAGCAGAAACTAGCATGGTCCTTGTTCAATAATAATATGCAAATTCATTAAGCATCCACAATTCTTGAAAAGCAAGAGGAATCAGTCAGAGTAATTCAGCTTTCTTGGGACCCCGTGGCTCTCCCTAAAGTACCCGTTGCAACATAGGCATTTGCCCCTACCACCAGGAAGTGATTGAACTTTGCTTTTTCTCATTGGGTATAACTCAGCCACTGAAACCAGTGGGTTTAACTTCTAGAAGGGAAAAGGCAAACATTAATACTTCACAGTAAGTGGAGGTATTTCAAATCATGCTGGTCTACAAAGGATTCCAGATCCCCAGTGAACTGGCTGCCAAGTGGCTCCTGGGCTAAGTTCAAGATGCTGGGTTTGGAGTGTAAAGCCCTGTGCAGCTGGGGACCAGGATGCCTGACGGACGGTGATCTGCAGACGAGGTCCATTCACACAATGTAGGAACTGGACCTTTGGCACCGTGCCGCCTGCCCCTCGGAATCCCCTTCCTCTGAGTATTAGACAAGTACCACCTCTGTTTTCTTTTTGGCAACTACTGAATACCTTCCTCTTCCAGCAAGCCTTTCTCAGTCTGTGTCTTTATTGGAATTGTTTTTTAAGATACAGTGTTTGTTTTATCATTTGTTTGCTGCCCTGGGCTCCTTTGGGAGGAAGAGTGGGAGATAAATATAATAAACAAATTCCCTATCACTTGACTTCCTATCACAGTATCAATCTTTTGCTTCTGACACCACATTGCTCTTTGCCAAGAATTTTTACAAAAAAATACAGATAAATAATACACAATGGCTGGTGAAATAATAATAAGTGCATTTAGGGGAAAGGGGGATGTATCTCAGATTTTCTTCTCTCATATTCTCCCTCTTTACCAGAAACAATCTTGATTTTATCTATCTTATCTATCATATCATCATCTGTTCCCTGGTAAATCACCATCCTTCCCTTGCTATTGTGGGGTTTTGTTTTTTAACTCTGTGGAGCTGCCTTTTTAATGTTTTAATATTGGAGTGAGTTGCTATTGCTGCTGCTCTTCAGGCTTCCCTCTCCAGGGTCTTTCAGAGTCAAAGCTCTGAAGGCAGATTTGGCCGAACCCCCTCATCTGTTAGAGCTACACATTAGAGAGCTGGGGGCTCTGAGGACCAGCCACCCCCACCCACTGGTGACAGGTTCACCAGCCCCATGCCAGGAGGCAATGGTGAATCTTCATGCAGAGGAGAGCTGCATGTGGACCTCCTCTTTCACGGTTCCCAAGGCGAGGCCTGTCTGGCAGGTGCGTTGGCAGCAAGGGCTGGGATCATGCACCCACACAACCCGTTGAGACATGCTTGAAGTGGATGAGAGGGCATCCTCAAACAAACACACACCCCAAAGAGAGGTGCATTTAAAAAGCCTGCAGCAGCCAGAAAAAAGCCTCCAGTGCTGTATATTAATGTGGTTCTTCTTCTGAAAACAGGTGTTAACACACACATACCCTCATTTTCGTCTCAAAAGGTATACTTTGCTTGGTCCTTCTAGTTTCATCTGAGTCCCTACAGTAGAAAGGTGGAATTTGGACCATAATGTGAACTGTAACTCAAGGAATTCTTGAGTCAGAGGCAAGGTGGCTTGGATCAAATGCTATTTCCCCCCACTCTGGCATGGAATGAGGAAGAGTCGCTATTTCCATTTCTTCGTTAAGAAGGTTATTGTTCCATTGCATGCTTTGAGTTGTAACAGTTTTAGTAGCCATGTTGAATAACATGAACACCAGTTGGTGCAATAAAACACCAGACCAACAAAAATCAACGCTTTCTTGAACATTAACTCCAAGTAATGATACTGTCACATTATCCCAGGCTTAAATATGAGACGGAGGGGAAGATAAAAACATGTTTTCAGGTTGTCTGTGAGCTTGTTTTAGGGAAATGTTACAAATCAGGCATAGGGTTCAGTAGGTCATATAATGGAGTTAAGGATTCATAAAAGGAGAAATTCTGAGCACCGGGAGGGACATTTTGTGCTCATCACTTACAGTTGCTTCAGTGTTGTGAATCAGGATCCATTTTTTAACCATGGGAGTAGTTATTTTCTCCCCTAAAACTACACATTTATAAGGAAATGAAAAATCAAATCAAAAACAATGATTTAAAATACAAAATGGAATGTGCAGCATTGGTCAAAATATTGTTTCAATACAACACTTAGTATTTTAATAAGACTTCTGCTTCAATGGGGTCCCTTCAGGATGTCAGAAGAGTGATGCCAAATATGTACCTGCTCGCATATTTGGCTGTCTTTAAAATTCCATTTGGATTTAGGAGAATTAAGGGGTTCCTATCTGTGTTCACTGAAGGGTTTTCAATTTCATTCTGCCTGTTGAACTAAAAAATGTGAACTATTACTTTGTTGATCTTGTTCTTGACCTGAACTGCATTACGAACTGAGAATTTGTTCTTAGTGAATTGTTAAAAGTTCTTTGAAAACTTGTAAATCCCTGTAATTTATGTACCTCTGGTCTCCATCTCTTCTTTTTTCCCTTCTGTTTTTAATTTGAGTACTGTTCTGTCCAAGTGTGCATACTTGTAAAATGCTGATTTTTCAAAGTACAATTTATGGTTTGCAACCATAGGGTTTTACAGCAGTCCTAAAATTATAATAGATTCCGAAAAGCCAAATTTGGGTCAAGCAGCTCTTTTATATTATTATATAATATATAATAAAAATGTTTTTAATATATTATTGTTGTTGTTGTTGTTGTTGTCGTCGTCGTCAACTTACCAAGTTTCCCTTGTCTAGCTCTGATGTTGACGATTCTCACTAAGACATTATGGAAGAAGCTAGTAACTTAAGAGTTTCTCTGGAAGATGCCATTAGCAGCTTCACTCTGTGGCTCAAGATGTGTACTGTTATAAACCCTACTCACATGACAACAGTTCCATTTATCTAAACAATTCTCCTTTTAAAGTTTATGGCACTGATAGAAACTCAGATAAAAGAGCAAATGGGAGGATCTTTCTGGCTCTGTGCATACTGAGTCCCACTGCATGCAGTACAGCAGTCAGTCCCCTTCCCTTTTTGGTTCTGTGTCGCTCACGGGCGTCTCTCATCCCCCCCCCCAACACACATCTGGAGAGGCATTTTATAGGAGCAGCTCCCATTTTCTGACCATCTTTGAATCCTGTCTCCTGCCCTCCAGCAGCTTGCTCTGCCTGCCTGCAGGTATTCATCACCTCTTTGCAATATTTCTGTCTCGTTTATGACACCTTGAGTGAGAAAGTGTAAGGTTGTGTTATTATGGTATAAGGGAGAGATGATAGGGTGCAGCAAGAGGGAGAAATAAAAAAAAACCATGGAAATCGGGGTGGGAAGTTGACAAAACAAAAAATTATTATGTATTGGAGTGTATATGTGAACTTTATGAAAATTTAATAAAATATAATTGGGGGAAAGATAAAATTAGTTTCTCCTGTGCAGTTACTGTACATGAAAAGAAACTGTGAGGACAACATTTTGAGCTGAAAGGTTTTTGTTTTGTTTTTAATCAAAATGTTCAGCTTGGTTTTCTCTCTGTTAACATTTTTCTGTCACCCTTGTGCCTTATTTTGCTCTAGCTTCCTCCTTCCAGCTGATCTGGGAAATCGGCCCCTGTTCCTCTCATGTTGTGCTCTCTCCATTTCCCAGGTGATTGTGCAGTCGGGCCGCCATCCCACTGTCCTGCAAAAGCTCTGCCAGCTGCCTTTCCAGTACTTCAGCGACCCTCGCCTCATCAAAGTGCTCTTTCCGACGCTAATAGCTGCTTGTTACAATAACCCCCAGAACAAGATGATCCTGGAGCAGGAGATGAGTTGCGTGTTACTCGCCACATTCATCCAGGTACGTGGTTTGTTTGTGTATCTCTGCTTAGCCATTTCTGTGCCTATGAAACAAATATGCATTAACTTACAATAAAACCAGGGTTTCTTTTCTTCTCTCTCCAAAATGAAAGATCTAACATGTGTCCAAGAGTTTTTCCCCTTAAGGAGCAAACATATGCAGAGTAATGTTAATATTATGTTCCATTCTTATTTAAATTAGCAGGACTAGTGAAATGTTGAGGAACTTATATTTAATAATGGATGGGCAAGTCCTTAAAGCCTGCAATCCTATGTGTACATTTTTATATAATCAGACTCAAATGTAAAGATAAATGGAAGTACATATATACATAGAGAAACAATGCTTTTTATCACAGATTTTGACTATTGATAGGGTTGGCAACTGTGTATCCCAACTATGCTAAATATGCAAAGTTTTAAAACTCTAATTTATGAAAGCAGCCATTTCTGCTTACTTGAACTGTGCATGTTTGTGATATCATTCTGCATCCTGTAATTTCATTTAAAAATCAGGTGCTACACACTTATATTATGGAATTTCTATTTTTTCTAATTTCTGAATGTGCCATGTTTTAGAACTGCTGGAATTAATAGCTGTGGAGTGTTTCTTCCTTCATCGCTGATAGCATATCTCTGCCACCCACCAAGCCCTCTGCTCCCGCCCCTTCTCTCCACCTCAGTGGTGCTTGCAAGGAAGCTGAACTTCAGGGGTTGTGCCTGGACAACTGCAGCCAAATGAAGAAAATTAAGCTTGTTTGTTAATTGATCCAAACAGGCTAAATGCCTGAAGGCTAAATGCATCCTCAGCTTTTAGGTAGCTTCATAGTTTTACTGCTCAAGATATTAGGAATATAGAAAATTGTTGTAACATATGCATACATAACTGAAACATTTTTTAATGCATAAAACAGCAACAGCTTGCAAAATGTTTTTGGTTTTTTTTTTAATGCTTCTGATAGTACTGTTCAGAAGCAGATGCTGCAAGAAGAAACCCCCCCCCCCCCCAGGAGTGCTGGTCCTTATGTGGATAAGGAGTTGTTTGCTTTCCCAGATAAGCAGCTGGCAGTCAACTATTTGATTTGGAAAGTATATCATAAATAAAATCAAGCTTAATTTTACTGAGAATTGATTTAGGTACTTCAGCATTTTGATTTCTGGTCTGCATGAACATATCCAGCTCAGCAGCCTGAAGATACGTTTGTTTATCCCAGGCTTTGGGGGAATGCTTTAGCCATCAGAAACAAAACTCTAATATAGTAATATTAAACAAACAAACAAACAGGCTGTAGAAAATGCAAAAAAAACTCCCCCACCCCAGATACTGTGAATGAAAAACAGGCATGCATTTGTTCTTAAATTTCAACTTGCTATCATGGGGAGACACAATCTGTGCGCCTTCCTGAGGCAAATATCCTATTTATTTCAGCAGGGAGAGTCCTCCCTCTGCGGGGGAATGTGAGATAGCTGACCCCAGGATTGGAAAATAAATGTTTACCATATGGAAGAAATGGGGGAGGAAAAAATGGTCTGGTTGCATGCATCTGGGGCTGTATAGACATGCAGTAAAATACAGAAAATGTATAAATGTCTTATTATTAGTAAAACATCACCCTTACAATCTTGCTGCTGTATGGCGTCTTTCCTCTTTTTTGTCTAGGACAACAGCTTTTTTTTCCTTTTTGTTCCTAAAATTACTTATATTAAAATAGAAGATGGTATTACTTTAGCAATAATGTTTGAATTCAGCTTTCACCTGCTGCCTAGGGAATCATTCTCTCTTAGTTACATTTCATAGGGTACAATCCAAGCATTAAAAGCCCAGAATTGTGGTCCTCATGTTGACTCCTGAGAACATGAAGTAAAGATGCCTTAACAGGACTGAAATAGGACAAAAGCACAGTGTGCCTTAATTATACCATCCAATCTCAAGGAAGCGTTCTTTGTGTCAGGAGTTCCTGCACTGAGCTAATTTGTTGGGTCGGGTTCCATTTAAGAATCTATTCCCATAAAATATCTCAAAGCGATTTCACAGTAAGAACATCAACCATTTTTTAAAAATCCATGTGCACAAACAGTGAAAACACAATAATATATTTAAAGATTTGTGCCATGCAGAGAAATGATTCATTTTTCAGTCCATAATAGCCTTAAGCCAACAGTTCAATCTTTAAACCCCTCAGGAGAGTAAGCACTGCCATTTGTTCTCAATTGTTGTCTAAGACACTTTGCAATTCTCTTATCATTTTTGTTGCTGTTTATTTGTTTGCAGGTTTATAAATCAATTCACAACCAAAAGCTACCAAAGTAGTGTACAAAAAAATTACAAAATATTACAGACACATTAAACTAAAAGCAATATTAGTATTTCTACAATTGTACAATTAATATTTCCTAATAGGACTGGGTCACACTACAGGTAAAGCCTTTTTAAAAGTATTCAATATCCACCTAAATATCAGGACAGTAGGAGCTCATCTAATTTAAGCTGGTAACTAATTCCAGATGAGTAAAGCTGCAACACTGAGGCACCTGGTCACTCGCACATGCCAGACCCGACCACTGGGGCATGTGGCATTACCAGCAGCGCCCCATGTGAGGAGAATGGCTATGAGCCAGGAAAGTGACCTGGTATCAGCTGCTGCTGCTGCTGTTACTGATACTAATTGATCAGAAACTCTGGAGACTGGCTGCCAGTCAGTGTTGGCAACCCTGCACTAAGTGGACCAGTGGTCTGACTGCGTATACAGCAGCAACGTATCCCTGGGTCAAAAAAAACCACCTCAGCTACCACTGCAAACATTTTAAAGCAGTTTGTTGTTGATTATCTCTTTCCAAGCTGTTGTTTCCTGCAGCACCACTCAGACCTTTCCAGTCACTCCACAAGTACATAGACTGATAAGGTCCTCTAGCCCAACCCCCTGCAATGCAGGAATCTCAATGGAAGCATCCCTGGCAGATGGCCATCCAAGCTCTGCTTAAAAACCTCCAGCTCCCGAGGGAAACGGTTCCAGTTGTTTTGGTAAATTGTGTTCAGCAACAGAGCTGCATTGCATTGCCTGAGAAGTCTTACAGTAGAACTTCTCTTTGTGATTCAGGCCCACTGCATTGTACACCAGCCAGGAAAATCACTTTTGTACAGTGTACAGTGTACAATGTCATACCCACTGAAATCAGTGGACTTAGTTGGATGTCCTCCAGCATGATGACGTTGCGTCCTGCCTTCAGTGCTGGAGGCTGCACTCCTCTGATCATCAGCTGCTGGGAATCACAAGTGGGGGGGGGGGGAGAGCGCTGTTGCCCTCAGGTCTTGCTTGCAGGCTTCCCTTGGGCATTTGCTTGGCCCCTGGGAGGACATCACTCTTTTGTAAAATTGCGTGAGGGGTGGTGTTTGATCTTCCCTCTGTGGTACTGAACATTGTTGGGTTTTGTTTCTGTAGGATTTCACACAAAGTTCAAGCCAGACAGATAACCAGTCTTCCCAACAAAGGGGTAAGTATAATATGGCCCATTGGGAATTGCATAGCAATCGTGCCTTGTAGCTTTTAGGAGGCAAACAGACCAAAGTGTTGATTGCATCCTGCTCCTCGTGGATCATGTAGCCTCTGTCCTTGAGGGGAAGTCATTGCCTTCTGAAAGAACCTGGGAGAACTCTTCATAAAGGGATTGTCAGCCAAATAAAACATAGCAACACTGTGCAGCCAGAGAATTACCAGGTGGTATTTGAATGTTGATGGCATTGTGTGGAAAATAATTGGCCCACAGCAGAAGGGATGAAGAGTTGTGGAGTGCTTTGAAGACTAACAGATTTGTTACTGGCATAATCTTTCATGGACTTAACAGAATTTCTTATGGAGTAGGCTTGGCCCAGCGATAGTCAAGATGTTGCAGATTCCCAACTCGTAACATCGCTGATCATTGGCTGTGTTGTCTGGGTCTTATGGCAGTGCACAACATCTAGAGGGCACAATGTTGGCTGCCTACCCCTGAGCCAGCCTATGATGCTTATGCTGTAATGTTCAAAGCAGCTGTGGGGAAACCTGTGGCCCTGCAGATGGCGATGGACTCCAGCTCTCATCAGCCTCAGCCAGTATGGCTGAGGTAATGGATGATAGGTCTTGCAGTCTTGCAACAAGGAGAAGTCCTTGCACCAATTTATTCTTGCTTTGTAAGGGGTTGGACTAGATGACCCTTGGGGTACCTTCCAACTCTACACTTCTGTGATTCAATGGGACAACTTCATTGGATGCAATCCATAATTTAGTTATTAGAAGCTTCCTTCCTTCCCATTGATTTTTGTACCACCCACAGGGATGATGCATCTGTTTTTCAAAATTTTAGAGATTATGTCTCTCCTAGGTGCAAGGTCTGTGCATGCAGGCCAAAAGAATGCAGTCGGTTTCCTTAATAAAATCTGGTAACTGACTACAGGACTGTGAACTTCCTTGAATGTTGCCCACCCCTGCAAGGAGACAAGGGCACCGGAGGGGGCCGGGTGCACCTCTCTTCTCTTCAGTTTCTTCTTCTGAAACCTTGACCTGTTCTCCAACATATAATGGGGATGAAAATTTAATTTCCTGACAGAAGAACAGTCATGTCCAGCCATTTTACTATCCAGAAACAAAACATACACAAGCATTTTTACCCTCCTGTTTTTTCATTTTACAACAGAATAGTTATGATGACGTTCTTTGTTCCTTGCTTGACAGAAAAGATCTTCAGTTCTCAAGATTACCTTGAGCTCTCTAACCGGTTCCCTCGCCAGACTTGGGAAGAGGCACGACAGTTCTTCTTGAAGAAAGAGAAAAAATAAGCGGTGTGCGTGTGTTTAAACTTTGACAGCAGCTGACCTTTTCCCGTTATTAAGTAATTTGTTGTTCTCTTTAAGAAGGTTTTTTTAAAGGTCCTTTTATACTAAAAATGCGTATACTGTAGATAGTTATATATATAAATATAATTTGCACTATTTCAGTCAGAAGAACTGTACATACTTTAAAATCCTGTTTATGGCTGTTTTGAAAATAAGGAGATTTCCCCCCCCCCCCTTAATATGTGCCACATCAAGGATCCTTGTACCTTGTACTCTGTGGTGTAGCATGTCTGTAAAGCTGCTGATTTTTGTGTCTAAATATTGGCAATGGGCACAATGGATCAAGAAGTCCCATTGCACTGAATGGGGGCTGTGCTAGAGCGTTCTAACACTCTCTTGTTCCCGTTCATTTCTGTGGGCTTTTGTGCAAGGAGAATTTCCTAGTGGAATATATCCATGGTTGCGTTCTGTATAACTTGTAATAAAATAATTTATTCTGTTTCATTGTCTGTTTTGTATAACTTTTTATACAATGCTCCTGGTATATTCAGTTATTTAGAAAGCACAAAATCCTAAATTTAGATAAATAAGCTATGGAAATCTAACCCAAATGCTTGGCAAAGCCATTTAAGACTCCTGGGCTTTGTGTCCAGTTTACTTTACATTTTGTGGGAACGTTGCAGAAGAATGTGTACAGTCACAGCAATTGTTCTGAACTGTCTGTATATGGCAAGAGTTTTCACTAAACTTATTAAAAGCAATATCACAACTGTTGAGGTCGTTGTTGTTGTTTTCATTCTCTACCTTGCAGGAAACTCAGCATTAGAAATCTGACCGTCGTGGGACCATAGAGAGCTGCCTTATACTGAGTCTGACCTCTGCTCCATCTAGCTCCATATTACCTACACAGACGGGCAGCAGTTCTGCAGATTTTCAGGCAGGAGTCACTCCCAACCCACCTGGAGACGTCAGGGGTTGAACCTGGAACCTTCTGCCTGCAAAGCAGATGCTCTTTCCCTTTGTTCAAACATGCCTGGCCCCTGGAAAAAATGTTAACTTCTACTGTATAGCCCTCTCAGCAATGAAGCTCACTGGATGACCTTGAGCCTGTCACCCCATCCTGGCCTCACCCACAGGGTTGTTGTGGGGATAAAATGGGAGCAGGGAGGGAATTGTGCGCCTCCTGACTTCCTTGAAGAAGGGTGGGTTGGAAAAGAAACAACCACGTCAGCAAACACAAAAGAGCAGCTGACCAGAGAGGCCTTATTTCTGACCCTCTCTCCCACTTCCACAATCACCATCTTCCCTTCCATCGTATTTGTTGAATGAATTGATAGCCCCCTCCCTTCCATAAGTATTTCCAAGGATTAAAACATCTCAGTTATGCAACCCTCTAGCACTTCCTTCCATATTCACATATGTTTCAGACTGGTTGGGGAAAGGATCCATCTCATACTGTTTTTTAAAGGCAAAATATTCTCACAGGAAATCACAGCTGTGTCAGAACAGTTGTAGGGGACAAGAACCAAAATAGCATTGCAGGAAGCAGCAGTATCACAGAGGTAAATTCTGAAGTGAAGCTGCCATAGAGAGCCCCCCCCCATGCAGCCACGTTGATGGACTGCATATTTGCAGGCACACAGAGATATCAAAGAGAAGCAGTGATCCTATGCTATAGTTTCCTGGGGAGACGCTCCATTGAATTTGGTGGCACGTCTAACTGTGTAGGTTCAAATTGTAAAATGCAGTCAACTTTTTAAAAATGAGTTTGGACCCTCTGAAGTGCAATGTTTGGTTTTTAATTAGAAATACAAACTACCTTGCAAAGAAGTGGTAAACTCCCGAACACCGTGCCCTGTGGTCATTTTGGACAAGCCTACCCCCACGCACCTGTCAGTCACCTGACATCACAATGCCAGGTGAATCAACATTAGCAAGATATTTGTGGGCATGACTCTTTGGGACTTGGACTGAGCGCCATCCCAGCAAGACTTGCTGCAAGCAAGTTATTACAAGCAAACTCTGCAGTGCTCAGCCAATAACAGCGGAGCTTGCTGTCACCCCCTTCAGCAGACAGCAAGCTTTGCTTGCCAAGAAACCAGGAGCACTTCAGGCTCCTGGTTCTTCCTTTGCAGCCGGGTCTTACTTGCTCCACACCTGATGTCACTTTTGTCAGTTGTAAGGCTGTGGGTGTGGTTTGAGGGAAACTTGGTGGGCCAAGCTGGGACCTGCGCAAGACCTAGTTGGGTTCATAGACCAGACGTTTCCTGGCTCTGCGCTGGTCTGAAATTTTAAAAACTCATCAAAGGAAAGGAAAGTAGTATTCAGTCTTTGCTTTATTATTTTAATTCTCTTTCTGTGCTAATCTATCATAAACCTGAAAGCCTTGTTCAGTTGCCAGAGCAAGGAAGCTCTGTCAGATAACCATGTGCTCTAGCAAATTGTCATCATTCCTTGTCTCAAGTCTCTGCTTTGCTTTTAATACAGTGGTACCTCGGGTTAAGAACTTAACTCATTCTGGAGGTCCGTTCTTAACCTGAAACTGTTCTTAACCTGAAGCACCACTTTAGCTAATGGGGTCTCCTGCTGCCGCTGCGCCGCCGCTGCACGATTTCTGTTCTCATCCTGAAGCAAAGTTCTTAACCTGAAGCATTATTTATGGGTTAGCGGAGTCTGTAACCTGAAGCGTATGTAACCTGAAGCGTATGTAACCCAAGGTACCACTGTACTGTTGCCCTTCCATCCCAATATGTCTGATTTAATGCCTATAAATTTCAGCTTGGGATCTGACTATCAGGAAATGACTTCAGAAAGCCACAATGACCAACAAAATGGAGTTAAGTGTCCTGGTAGAATCAAGAATCCATGATACAGTTTCCTGCAAGAATAGACCAAAAAGGACGGGACTGGAGGCATCTGTGTTAGTACTGACAAGTGGGATTTAGACAGTTCCTTTCGGCTCCTTGACAGAGATGCTCGCAGGTGTTCCTTAATCCTGTACCAGGAAAAGATAGCTCATTAAGCCCGTCTAATTGCACACAGCACCATGAGGTTGGGCTTGGTTTTGAAAAAAGGCAGAGCTGTGCAAAGAAGTTTCCCTCCACCGTTTGGCTTGTTTAAAAGGAGATCACCCAGATAACAGCAAGAATGCTCTGCTGGTGGCATTTTCCTGCAAGATGTGGCCTGAGACAAACTGTAGAAATACTTTTGATCAGGATAGGTTTGCTAAAAAGCCATAAGACGGCTGTGATTAGCCTTCCAAGGAACCACACCAGGATTGCATTTTTTCCTCAAGTCTCATTGCTTGATGGAAACATGAGGGGGGCACGGGCGTATCCAGGATTTTTGGTGGGGGGCAGGTCTTTTGTTAGGGGGGCATAACCTCAGTTTGCTATGTATTTTTATTTATTTTTATTGACTTGGGGGAGCAGCATCAGGGAGGGGTCCCTGCCCCCCCCCCCTTGGAAGAGGAGGGTACACCCTTTGCCGGCCTAGTGCCCTCCAGAGGTTTGAGACTATAACCCCCATCACAGGCATGCTGACAGGCTGAGGGGAGTTGCTAGATTGAAGCATCTGGAAAGCACCAAGCTGGGAAATGCTGGCACGGCAATAACCCATTCATAGGTGTGTTTATCTGGAATTAAGCCCCGCTGAGCCCAATGGTGTAATGGTGTAAACACCTTAGTAAGTGGATTCAGGATTAGTAGTTTATAGAACAATCTTAAGCACGTTTACTCAGTCCCTCCCCCTGGGGCTCAAGGGGGCTCCCATCTTTGTGTGCAATAAAGCTTGAAGTCAGAATCTTTCCACACAGGTCCATGGAGATTCACGGCCAGCCCTACCATTAGACAAAAGGAGTTTGGTCAAAGCAGCTTCTGAAATTGTTGTATGTGTTTGTGTGTGTGTTTATTAAAAGATTTTCCATAAGTAACAAAAGTACATTCAGTGTCACAGTTTTCAAATCGTAGAATCCTTCATACAGGGCAGTTACAGTCAGTTTGAGACATTTTTGTTGAGGGGGAATGAGAAGTGGGGAGAGGGGAGAAAATAAAGAGAAAAAATGGTGGAAGGGGGCGAGGTAAGGAAGACAGCAAACTTTCATTCTTTACATGGTATATGAGTGGCGCTTTTTTGACAGCGTCACATGGATAGGTGTCATATTTTTGTTGGCAGAGCAAGAGGTCAGAGGGCCCAATAAATGGTTGGTTGCAGTGTGTTTTGATGGGGGGGGGGGCATTGCTGGCTTCATTTAGCCATACTGATTCGTATGTTGTCTGGGGGGTAAGATTGGTCATTGTCTTGTTTGGGTTTGTATGTGATAAAGGGAAGCCCCACGGGGTGAAGGCATCCTCTTTCACTTGTCCCTGTGGTTTCGTTGGCTAGTTTTTCTAGTATGGTGATTTCCCATACGGTTTGGTACCAGTGGTCCATGGATGCTCCCAAAAGGTCTCTCCAGTTATGACACTCCTAGCTGCTGTAAGTGACTTATAAGTTTTTTGTCATGTGAGTGTGCGTTATTGTCTCAGAAGATATTTAGTGGGACCAATTCTGGAGTTCTTTCTATTACCTGTTTTATTATTTTGCAGATTTCTTGTAAGACAGATATCCAAAAGGATTGAATTTTTGGGCAATCCCACCATATTGTGGAGGTATGTGCCCATGGCGGTACAGCCTCTGCAGCACCTAGGTGAGGTTCCTGGGTTCATCATTGCTAGCTTACATGGTGTTAGGTACAATCTGTAGATAAGTTTCAAAGTGAGTTCCCACCTGTTGGCTGAGAGGGCTTTAAAGGGTGGTTTAGTCCACAGCTTCAACCATTGGGTCGAGTTTATTTCGTACCCAATGTTGTGTTCCCATTGGTCTTTGCTTGTGGTATTGAAGCCTGTAGTGTCTTGGAGCTGTGTTTTTTATATTGCTGTGTCACTCTGCTGACAGCAGTTTTTCAAAGTTAGTCAATGGCCTAGTATCTGCTGCCTTTGTTTCTGGGTGGTTTAAGAAGGCATGTAGTTGGTGACGGGCCAGCCAGGATATTTGGGTGTCTCCTAGTTCGTTCTGTGTTTTTGTATGGGGTTGCCATTTTTGTAGAAGTCTGTTAAGTGGTGTAGGCCTTTGGCTTGCCATATCCTCATTTGAAAGCTATGTGGAGCCGAGGGTGGTAAACCTGGGGGATTAGCAGGGGGAGGGCTGGGGTCAATGTTCCTACTTTTTCTTTCCATGCTTCAAGCATGGTCTGTGTGAACCTGTTATGTGTCATGGAGTTTTTCTTTAGTTTGTTTTTGGAGAAATTGATACAGTGAGGTGGGGGTGTTTCCAATTATACCTATCTCCATTCTTCTAAGACGTATGAGTTTATTTGGTGCACTTGGTTGTCGTTGTAGTCTAGTTCTATAATGGGAATTCCCTTTTTCTTTTGAGGAGGGAAGGTGGCTTTTTGTATGAGAAGATAAACGAGTGTAGTTTTTTCTGCCACTTATGGAGTTGGGTTGAGGGGAGGGTTTGGAATAAGCAGGTTAATTTTGGGAGGGTTATCATTTTGATCATGGCTAGTTTGAGAAAGTGACCTTGGTTCTACTCCATCTCCTCATGTCTTTGTTGATTTCCCACCAGAAAGGGGTATAGTTTTGAAGGTATAGCTTGTTGAGGTTTCTGGTAATTTGTACCCCTATGTATCTTAATCTAGTTCAGCAAAGTTTTTTCTTTGTGATGTCAGTAATATTTTTCTGAATTTAATTGGGGGGGGGGGGTGTAGTGTTGAAGCACATAGACTCTGGTTTTGCAAAGTTCACCTATAGACCTACACCACTGCAAAAGTGTTGAGTTGTTTTGGTTAAGGTGGTTAAAAGAGATAACAATTAAAAACAATTAAAAATAATAAATGTTAAGCTTGGCCAGCGATCAGGATGCCCAATTCAAAGCGGGGATCCAGGGGGGAGACCTCTCCTGTTTTGCCTCCCCTCCCCGGGGGCTCCAAGGCTGGTCCTGCTGGCAAGAGGCTTCCCTCGAAACTGAGGAGAGTGGACAAACCCGGAGGCAGTTCCGCGTGTGCGGGAGACCTGCGGGGCTTGCGGGCCACGGCCAGGGTCGGGTCCTCGGGAAGAAGCCGAGCGGGGCTTCCCTCCTTGCGCGTCTCGGAAGTGGCCTTCTGCCTCGGTCTGGAGGTCGTGCGCCCTTTCAGGGCTGGAGGACGTGGCCGAGGGCGGGAGAGAGACGCCTTCGGAGCGCCGGGCGCGACGTCCCCTTTCCAGCCCAAATCCATGGGTTATCCCTGTTCTCCGCGCAGGGAAGGGAGGGATCCTGTCCTGGAAATGCCGCCAGGGGACGGACGGACGAATTGTATTTCTCCGCCACGTCGCTGCTCCTTCCGAGGAATCCCCCGGCGCAGCGAGACCCGCAGCAGCCCCGGGGCGCTTCTTCCCGGGAGACGCCGAGTGCCGAGGCCTCTCCGCTCGCCCGGCTCCCCCCGCCGCCGCCGCAGGATGGCTTGGCAGGTGATGCCGGCGCCGATAAGGAGCGGGCGGCCCCTCCGCCGTCTAGACAGGAGCCTCGAGCAGCGCCGCCAGACGGAGCGCGGCCGCCCTGCGCCCGGGGACGCGCAGCCCAGCGCGCCGCGCCCGCGCCTAATGCAAACCCGAGCCCCTAATGCAAGCCGGCGCCCTCTCGCTCCGGCCCCGCGCCCGGCTCTGGGCTGGCTCGCCGGCAAGCGCCCCTCTCCCGAGCTCGGCTTTCAGATTCTTTCGCTTTTAACTTGCTCTTAACTTCTTTTGGTTTCCTGGGTTCATATTGTTACAATTGTGATAAATTTGTATGATATGGTGGAATAGAACTCTTTTTTATAAATAACACTCAGAGGCTGGTTGCCGCTTTGCTGAGGCTCCTTCTCAGGCGAGGGTGGAGCATCAGGGAGGCTGGAGGTCCCGGGTCCGTCTAGCTCTGCGGGGCCACAATGGCTGCCCCCCCCCCATGGCCCGAGCCTCTGGGGCAAGTGGTCATGACAAGAGACAAAGTGAGAAGGCCTGGAAAGCAAGCAGAGCACCAGGTGTAGATGGCACCCATCAGAAAGTTCTTAAAGGGCTGGTCATCTAACAGATATCTCTATATTGCCCCTAAGAACAGCCTCCATACCCAAGAACTGGAAAGTGGCCGGTGTGAAATCAATTTTAAAAAGGGGTCCAGGAAGGTTCCAGGAAATTACAGGCTGGATAATGTCTGTTCTAGGAATACTAGTGGAAAGCATGATTAGAGATAGAATTACGAAGCACACAGAAGAACAAGTATTGCTGCAGAAGGACCAGCCTGGCTTCCATAAGAATGAGTCCCGTCCAACTTTTTCGAGTTATTTGAGTGTGTCAATCTTGCTAGGTAAGATCCAGCCCACATTCTGTGCTTAGGCTTTGAAACATCTCCCACCTTTAGGGGAGAGGAGAAATAAATGTACAGATCTGAGAAGTGGGTTTCTCCAAGGATCATGTCCTTCATGTGGTGTCATACTTCACTGTGCAATAGTGCGTCTGCACTGCTCTTACGTATTTGAAAACTCCTTCAGGAACTGAATTTGAATAAATAGTTATGCTGTCTGTGTGAGTTTTGGAACAGAGGGGGTTAAACTTGAACACAGAGTTATCCTTGCAGGTTGCTGGACAAAGAAAATAGAAGAGGGGAGAGGCGTAATATAGATTCCATGTTTGAGAGCAATGAAACACTGGAAAATGTAGACTCCAGGGAATCAGACGCCAGGAGGGACGTTTTAATCTTTGCTCCCTGCTTGGCAACACTGCAGACTTAAATTCCTTAATTAATTACTTCCTCTCCTGGAACAATTTGTACTCAATCCCTGGACAGCTATTTGTTTTGTTTCTTAGTAATAAGCAATGACAATGTAAAAAAAATTATGCAGATTTGTCTTTAACAATTAAAGGCAATTGTTTGCTGCTGCGTAATTTGAATCAGTTGGATGGTGGCTACTGAGACTTTTCTTTTCCTAAAGAGCAGAGAAAATCCAGCAGACAAGTTTCCTACCAGTTGAGTTGTGAAATGGGCTAGACAGATGGGGTGCAGAGAGGATTTCTCCTGGCCAGGCCTTTGCAGGTGAAACTCATGGGATGCACAGCCTGATCATATACAAGTTTACTCAGAGCTAAGGCCACAGTCCTGGTCTCCTCTTAGCAGCCACTTTTTCTTTTCTTCTTAATCACTATGGTGCAGCCAACATTTTTTTAAAGGATTAGGTGTATTAAATACAACACACACACAAGTATATTTTATAGCGAGGGGACCTGTAGTCCACCAGACGCCATTGGACTATCATGCTTGACCCCAGGCAGGGCCACAGCCAGATGCAGGGTGCGTCCGTGGGGCCTGAGGACGTCACCCTGGTGCCTCCTCAGAAACAGAGGACCAGGTCGCAGAAGCACCTCGGAGGCACAGGCTGCCGGAGCTCACGAGGCAGAACCGCTGCTCGTCTTCTGCGTGGCTATCTAAAAGATGTTATTCCAGAAAAGACTGAGAAATAGTGTTTAATCTTATAATTGCTGCTAAGATGATAATAGCTAAATATTGGGTGAGGGAGCATATATCTTACTATATTTGAATGGACTGAGAAAATTTGGTCCATAGTAACTAACTTTATTATTATTACAAAAGAATAAAGCCAGCCTAAGAAGTTTATGGGGAAATGGGGTTTTTGTTTTTGTAAAGCTTTGGAACAACAAGTTCAATGATGATGTCCAACCTTATGCTGCTTTCAACCTACAGATGAACAGTGTTTCTTTATGCCCTTTATCTTTGGTTTATTTTATTAAAAGTGATAAAATAGTAGTAGTAGTAAATAACTGCTGCTTCTCCGAAGGGCTACATCTGAGGCTGGCTGCTGCTCAGGGACATAGCATGGGGGGGGGGGCATAGCCGTGGGCGCATGATTTTGAGAGGGCTTGAACCTGGTGCCCCCATGCAGGGCTCCTTTCCTGCCCTATCTGCTGCCAGGATCTCTGGGACCCAGAGCCTAGCCTAGCCTCATTGTTGTGCTCTCAGCCCCCTCACTGAAAGGTCTCCCGGCTGTGGAGGGGTGCGCCCACCAAGGCCCACATTGGCTGGCCGGGCTTCCCCCTGAGCGGGCAGGCAGGCAGGCAGCACAGCAGAGCCCTGTGAGCCCTCCATGCCCCTGGTCCCACCTGGGGGAGGGCTGGACTGACGCAGTGAGTTTTCTTCACCCTTTGCGCCACAGCCCAGGCGCTGGCAAAGGACGCAGTGCTGCTGCAGCAACACAACACCAGAATGCTTCTCTCCCATAACACTGTCTGGGTCTTCCAATCAGCCTTGGTTTCCCACTTGCCTAGCAACATCGCCCAATATTGCCATTCCACTGTTCTGGGAGAATTAAAATAGAGATTTGCAGACCTTGTTGCCCAATGCGGGAGCAGATGTCTGGAGCAGAAGTCAGCACTGGTGGCCCTAGCATTGCCTTGCCAGGCCTGCTGCCATGTAGAGGGGCAATGCTGCTCCACAGCTCCTAGTTTGGGGGCTGGCAGGGGAGGAATATAGCCCGGTTATTGCAGTTCTCACCAAAGGAGGATCCCTTGGCAGAGTCTAGTGCAAAACCCTCTGCCTAGGCACCCCTTTGCCTTTGACCATTCTTGATTCCGAAAGTGTTTCTTCCTCCACCTTATTAGGGTGGGGAGGGGGGGCCTGGAGTGGTTGGCTGGGTTTAACTAAGCTACTAATTTAGAGCAATTTGCTCAGCAAATTCTGTTAAGCACAATTAAGCTTATTAGCTTATGAAATTCATTACCCCCAGGGTGTAGAAATGTCCACTGGCTTGGTGGGCCAGTGGCTCTGCTTATCTGGAATACATTTGAACTCTGCCTGGAAAAGGTCACAGACTGGGCCTCTTGCATTTCATAGGCTTTTGGCCTCAGTGTGTACAATTTTTACTTTTTGCTGTATACACACATCTGCCAATGAGAGCGAACATTTTAGTGTGTCTGATGGAGTGGACCCTGCCCACAAGCACTTAGGTTGCAGTAGATATCATACGTCAGTCTTTAAGGGAAGCTGGGGGACCTGTGGCCAGTGCTGCTGAGCTACGACTCCCATCACCTCGACAAGTGACCATGATGGCTGGAGCTGATGGGGTATTGTAGTCCATCAACTTTGGGATGGGGTGCAAGATTGTCAGCCTTGCTATGCACCCTCTCTGCTAACTCCTTAGGGAGAATGTTGAAGCGCATATGGATCAGGAGCAGCTGTCCAGATACCGCCACACATTCCCCCCCTGCAGTGTCCCCCCCCCCCACTTGAAGGTGTGGTCAGAAGGCTCTCAGTTGCACATGTTGCCACAAGTGAATAGCGCAACCCCAAACATACTTGCTAGGGAGTAAATTCCATTGAGCTTAGTGAGACTAATTTCTCACCCATGGATGAGAAGTCAAGCAACAGCTATTGGCTGTACTGTCTATGGCCTATTTTATTTTATATTTTATTTATTGCATTTAATCCCCCCTTTCCACCAAGGAGCTCAAGGTGCAGTGCATAGTTCTCTTCCCCATTCAATCCCCACAACAATCCTGTGAGGCAGGTCAGGCTGAGAGGCAGAGACTGGCCCCCAAGATGAGATTTATTGCTGAGCAGGGAATTCGAACCCTGGTCTCACCCAGCTCCGAGTCCAACACACTAATTGCTACACCACAATGGCTCTATGGGTATTGTAGTCTAAAATGTCTAGAGAGTAGAAGGTTGAATAAGGCTGGCCTGGGGAATAGGGAGAGGGAGAATGGATATTATATTTTAAAAAGAAAAAAAACAAAAAACTATTTTATTTAAACAGATACCTTTTGAATGAAGCAGCATGTCAGCTGTCCTCATTTTTGTATCCCATCCCCCAAAATCAAGCAATTCTTCTAGAAAATAAATAAATAAAATAAATAAATAAATAGATGATAGATAGATAGATAGATAGATAGATAGATAGATAGATAGATGATAGATAGTTGTTGTGGTTTAGTCATGTCCAACTCTTCGTGACCCTCTGGACCAGAGCACGCCAGGCCCTCCTGTCTTCCACTGCCTCCCGCAGTTTGGTCAAACTCATGTTAGTTGCTTTGAGAACACTGTCCCACCATCTCGTCCTCTGTCGTCCCCTTCTCCTTGTGCCCTCCATCTTTCCCAACATCAGGGTCTTTTCCAGGGAGTCTTCTCTTCTCATGAGGTGGCCAAAGTATTGGAGCCTCAGCTTCAGGATCTGTCCTTCCAGTGAGCACTCAGGGCTGATTTCCTTAAGAATGGATAGATTTGATTTTATTGCAGTCCATGGGACTCTCAGGAGTCTCCTCTAGCATCACAATTCAAAAGCACCAATTCTTCGGCGATCAGCCTTCTTTAGGGTCCTGCTCTCATTTCCATACATCACTACTGGGAAAACCATAGCTTTTACTATACGGACCTTTGTCAGCAAGGTGATGTCTCTGCTTTTTAAGATGCTGTCTAGGTTTGCCATCGCCTTTCTCCCAAGGAGCAGGCTTCTTTTAATTTCGTGACTGCTGTCACCATCTGCAGTGATCATGGAGCCCAAGAAAGTAAAATCTCTCACTGCCTCCATTTCTTCCCCTTATGTTTGCCAGGAGGTGATGGGCCCAGTGGCCATGATCTTCATTTTTAATAAATAATAAAATAATAATAATAATAATAATAATAATAATAATAATAATAATAATATTTAATGGCATAGGAAGGGGGAAAGTGCAATTGGTTTAAACGACTCTGAGACTGGTTTGACTTTGGCATTTCTTGCAAGTATGAAAGATGAATGATATTTTGTTTCTAAATGTTTGGAGGATCACACTGATGGCTCAGTGGTTTCAGCTCCCTCTCAGCCTAACCTTCCCCACAGGATTGTTCACATCCACCTGAGCTCCATGAAAGAAAAGCAGGACATTTGCAATGTAATAAATCCGCCCCATAGACCTACAGCCTCTACTGACACCCTTTCAGTAGGGCTGGGAAAAGCTCCTTGCTGAAGCCTTAGAGAGCCACTGCCAGGCCCCGTAGACCGGGAGGAGAGAGATGAGCCAAAGGTTGGACTCCATGTCTGGCAGCTTCTGGTCTTCCTACAAGACCATTATAAACCCATTTTGTTACAACCAAATGGCCTATAAATTTTTGTAAACTAAAATAAAAAACTCTCCATTTGCTATACAGAATACAATTTTAAGCTGCCTGGTCTGTCATGACTTCCTCCAAAGAACTATTGTGATTGCTGGCTTTTGTGAGGTTGTTAATAAGGAAGCCTTAGTCTTCCTCACAGAACTGCGGATGTGTCAAGTGGTCTGCTCTAAGTGCTTCAGGGGTGACTTTAGGCTTCCTTGCACTGGTGCTGTGGCAGAGATGATGCCTTGAGCCCCTTCCAGTTCTTGGGGTCCTGCACCCAGTGAGGGCTGGAATCTAATAGAAGTGGAACCAGTCAGATAATTTATTTGTAGGCCAATGACCTTAGCCGAACACTTAAATGTCCTCATCAGCATCCCAAAAGGAGCCGCCAAGTTGCAATAGCTGCAACTAAGTGATGGTGCCTTCCACCACCACCCTCACCTCGCTGCCAGGTAGGAGCTAGGCTGGAAGCAGGCGGGAAGCTGGAGACACGGTGACCTGAATGTGCTGGAGCCAAAGCTGTAACTCATGGAGAAGCAACATCTCCATGGAGTGGTGATGCAGTGAGTCCCTCCATCCCACACTGAGGTTGCATATATGTGTAAATAAATTCCACAGCCTCTGCTGACCTTCATTCCAAGGAAACCAAACCCTGGGTAAGTGCCTAGAACTCCAGAATCTTTCACTGCTTAGAGACAGAGAAAAACATCCAAAGAGCAGCTTCCCACCACGAAGTGCATATACGTCTATTCAGAAAGCGCCACTGAAATCCTGAGTGGGTAGACCAGCTTGTGCAGATGCCAGCCCTGGAAAAGACAGGCAGGTTCTGAGCACATCACATTGCAAAAATTGGCACTAGGCTTTCTCAGAGGCACTTCAAAGCATGAACCAATTTGTGAAAACTGCTGAGTAGTTCAGGGCTGGGGACCCTTTTCCAACCCAAGCGCCACATTCCCTTCTGGCAAGCTTCTAGGGACCACATGTCAGCAGCACATGGGGCCAGAGCCAAACATGCATGGAGCAAGGAATTCAAAATTTACCTTTGCACAGTGAGTTGATTCCTGCACACACCCCTCTCCATTACCCTTTTCATCCAAACAAGAGGCAGCCAGACAAAACCGTTCAAGGAAGGGCAAAGCAGGTTCAGAAGGGAGTGTGGCTGGGGAGCAGGAAAGTCCTGAGGGCTACATAGAGAGCCTAGGTGGGCCACATCTGGCCCCTGAGCCTGAGGGTCCATGTCCCTGCACTAATTCAACCAGCACCCTCACTCTGCTCCTCTCTTGTCACAGGAGCCTCTGACACCACTGTGTGAGACCCTGGCTGGATCTTGGAGCCTCCTCACCTTCCGCAGGGAAGTGAGGAGGAGAGGGAAGATGCATGGACCTGATCAGGGCCAGGAAGGTGGTGGAGCCTCCAGCTCCCATACAAGCTTCCAGTCTGACATGTGGCTGAAGGAGAAGCAGGTTTCATATAGTTCCAGTCTGTCTGACCTGGGGAAACCCTTCCGTGTTAAGATGTCTTCATTCCACACAAACACACACAGGGAATGTTCATGTGGCCTCCATATTTGATGGCAGTGATGATCCTTAATCCCAGCCTTCTGATCCTGTGTGGCAATGATTCACACAGACTTGCAGCACTTTCTCATCAGGTATTTCTTCGTTTTTATTATTAAGGTCAAAATATCAATCCCAACCATTTTATCTTCTGCCGTAACAATAAATAATAATAACAATAACTTACTTTGGTCTGCAATGGCCTAACAAATCTCACCTCCATCCAGAAGATAATTTAACATTGGCAAGAGAAGTGGGGGGGGGGGAATACTTTAAGTCTTGCAGATAGTTTTCCAGCAATCATGCAGGCTTGGAGGGGGGGAGAGAGACAGACAAAGAGAGACAGACAGACAGACAGACAGACAGATCCCCCCTTCCAGGGCCAGCAAACAAATATAAGGGAGTTCAAGATTTGTCCAGGCTCCTGGCATAGCGTGGCAAATGGCACCAGCAATTCCAAGACGATCAGGTTTGCTTCTTCCCAATGAAGTGTGTTTTGTTTGTTTGTTTAAAAAAAAAAAGACAACGTACTCTAAAGCTACCATTACATGAGTCAGGAAAGTCATCCTAGTACAATCCAGAGGTATTCACGGAGGGTGGGGGCACGAATCCCTTGGGAGTCTTGCTCTGCTCCCCCCGGGTGCTGGAGAGGGCGGTGCAGTCCAGAGGCGGGTGCCGCTTACAGCCATGACGGTTTAGGGAAGATCGGGGAGCTGGGTTTTAAATAAAAGATAATAATTTAAAGAGTTGAGTTTGCTCGGAGCTCAGGAGGTCTCATGCAGGGGTCAGGAGCATGCGAAGTCCGTGGGGAGGTGGGGGTGGTAAAAGGAGGCTCTTCTCACGTTTCCACCGGGCTGGGGACCATGCTGTTGGGGGTATCAGGGAGCTGGGAGGACAAGGAGGTCACGTCGCTGCCAGACGAGTTGCCCAAGGAGCCGGACTCTGAGAAGGAGACCTGCGGGGGCGGAGAGAGGGGGCGACAAGGTTGGAGATTAGTCAAGTGATGCCAATCTTGCAGCAGGAGTGAGCGGGGAACCGTTTTTCAGCCGGGGGCCGCACTGCCTTCTAGGCAACCTTCTGGGGGGACACATGCCACTGGGGCAGGGGTAAAGGGGGCTGACCTGAGCTATAGAACAAACTGTGGGAGATGAGCTGCCAAACCTAACAAAAACACATTCTTGCTAGTTAGGATGAGAAGGCGCTAATGTCACAGAGCTGGATTGCTGAGGCAGATACACGGCCCACAGAAACGCAGTTAGCCGAGAGGGCTCTGTGTGGCGCCATTTGCCCTGCTCTCCCGGAGAGGAAGAACAGAGCAGCTCCTCTCCCTGCCGCCCATCAGATGCAGACATGCCTCCCCTCGCTGGAGCTGGGCTTACTGTAAGTATTTTGCCTGCATAGTTTTCACTGCTTCCATTGCTGTGAACCAATAAAGTAAGTTGCTGCCTGATATTTTGTTAAGTGGGGTAAGAATGGGGAAGCCAACTTACTTTGTAGCAGGACTTGCTCAAAACAAGATTTTACAGCTCCGATGCTTTTTATTTTGCTTCCAAGGATGGATTTTTAGAACTCTGTTTAACCCACACATGCAGGTGCCTGGAGGGACAAACTGCAATTTAATTGCATTAAAACTCATCCCACACAGACTCCCCAAAGAGGCTCAGCCAACACCTTTTCTATGGTCTTTGTAACACCAGGTGATGGTGAAGATGTCTTTATTCACGCAGGGAGTTTGGCGGTTTAAATCAGATTGTAATCTGCTCTATGCTTTCTCTGTTGCTTTTTCACTTTAATTTTTATTTTAAAATGATTTTAAGCCACCCAGAGAATATTTATTGATGAAAAGATACAGGAATTTATTTGCCCCAGTTATTTAGTTTTTAAAATTTAACTCCTAGGAGCCTGTCTCCTAGCAGGTGAGACCATTTGCCCCTCTGGGCTGGAATTGCTTACTCCTTCCCACAACATCGCTCCAAGGTTTCAGGCAGAGAAAGCCTTTCCCAAAGTGTGCCACCTCGTCCTTTTTAATATCCTTCTGCATGCAAAGCAGATTCTACGGTCATCAACCCCCAAAAGCTCATCCCGAAAACAGATATCAGTTCATATTGCCAACCCTTTCCTTGTTGCCAGGGCAAACTGAAACACAGCTGAAGGCAGAATGAGAAGCTGCTTTAAAGATATAGTGGATTTGAATGATATCAAAAAGTGTTTTGGGGCAGCACTCAGCAACATTTGATGCCGCTCCCCCAGCCCTCATGCTGCCTTCCCAAAGCTGGCCAGGTGAGGAGGCACTAGGCTTTGGGAAGGAGGCATAGCGCTCTGGCAGGGTCCCCGAAACCTAGTTAGGGCTTGCCCATCTTTGGGACCCTGCCAGAGTCTCTTCTTCGCACTTCCCTGAAGCACTCTTGCAGCTCACTGTGGGATATTTGCAAGGCAGTCAAACCAACAAAGCATGTTTGCTAGACAGGCACATGATCAGAGCTGAAGCTGACAGAGTTTTCCTGTACGTTTGCTAGGCAGAACTCTGAGACAGACACTCCCTCTGTGCCCTGACGGGGGGGGGGGGGCGCATAGCCATGTATAATTACTCACAAGGCTTGCCTCTCTTCACTCTTACCTCTTCATCTCAGCACCAAGTCAGAAAGGTGAGAAGAACCTGCATACCTGAGCTCCATTGCTCAGACATGCTAGACTTAAGCTAGACTTAAGCATGTCTATCTAACTGAATTACCATTTTAAGCCTGTCTGAACAAAGCTGCTGTATCTGTCATTCTGCAACAGAAATGTGGAATGAGTAAATGTTATTTTTACCTTTTACAAGAATGTTTGTATGATTATTGTTTTAAGGGGGAAATACCAGGAGAACCCACTCTGCCTTAAGGCATCCTGGGTTACTTAAACTAAAAGGCTAAAACTAACCTATCTAAGCTTCACTTTTAAGCTATAAAGGGATGCACTCTGCTGAACTTACAAACGTGAGGAAGGAAGGATAATCTCTAATAAATCTATACATGTCTATTCACATCCCTACACGCACTTGGTATGAAAAGCAGGAGCACAATCCAGTGGAATGAAAAGGAACTGAACATGAGGACTCCCAAAGGAATATTGTGAGTGACAGAACCTTCTCCCAAACTGTCAGGATCCCAAACTCTTCATTATTCAAATGTGAGGTGTGCCACTATATATTTCCTAAAAGGACTAAAATTATGGGGAGAAAGTAGGGGGCTCACCATCTGAGCTTCATCAGTTGTGGCCAGACCACACTCACTCACCAAACCCATGAATAATGGAGCTAAATAATGAGTGCAATTAAAGGGCACTGCTTGAAATCACTTGAACTGATTAATTCAAGCACGGTTCCTTAAACACACCTATTACTTAGGGTCAGAAGTTCACAAACTTTGGTCTGTGGGTTGCTGGTAGTCTGTGAGCTCTGTTCAGGTGGTTTTGTGGAAGGCTTGCAGAGCAATGGAGGATCTCTATCCGCAATGCCTTTCCCTCCCACCCTTCTCTTTTCCAACAACATAGATTCAGTCTGAACAGGCTAGATTTATCAAGCAGTAACACTGATTTAGATGTCTGGGGTGTTCTCCAACCCATTCAGGTAACTTGCCATACTGTATCACAAGAGGAGGGAACCTCTGCCCTGGGGCCCAATGTGGCCCCCCAAACATCTCTATTTGGCCCTCAAGACCATTCCCAGGCCACATTCCTTGCACCCCAGCCCTGCTCTGCACACTCGTCAAGTGCTCTTGCCTGACTGTAGCGTGATCCTGCCACTGGGGGGGGGGTAGAGGGGGGTGAATGTATAGCAACTGGACCCCCTGCAAAGGCAAATTTTATACTCCTTTTGCCAGCCACATTTCCCTCTGGCATTGCCTGGCACTGGCTTATGGCACCCAGAAGGAAATGTGGCCCTTGGGCTGCACAAAACACTTTCCCTTCCTTCCTCTAGCAAGTTCTCCCTCCATAAGGCTCTTGGGAAACCAGAAGGGGGGGGTGAGGGTAGAAGGGGAGGCCTTCACCTTTGTCCCAGCATCATCCCTATTCCCCCACAGAGCTACAATTCCCAGAGTGGTTTAACGGCTGATCCCTCTTCCCAATGAACTCTGGAATTGTAGCTCTTGGGAACAGGGGAGGCTTCTATCAACTCTCTGCACCCTTAAGAAACTGCAGTTCCCAGTTTCTGGGGAAGAAGCCATGACTGTTAAAGTGGCACATAATGCTTTCCCTCACGGTCTCCAGTTGCAGAGCCCCTTGAGCCTTTCTCCTGCAAAGAGGAAACTGTTCTGTAAGGAATTTGACAGACTTCCTGCACACTCCTCTCTGTCTAGGCAAAGCTCCAGTGGCAGCTAGGCAGAGCCGGGCTCCATATTTCATAAACTGATGTATAGGACCCATATTTCATTTAGTGGCACTTCCGTTTCTAGCAAATGACCATTTAATTATGCAGGCAGCTCACCCGTCTCAATTCTCCATTATCTTAACTAAATATTACACCAGATTCATTTTTGATTATCCTCTAAAGCATAATCAAGATACAGGAAAGAATGCATTAGGAGGGGGAGAAACCCTTCGATGTGCACACATTCCTCAGTATTCCCTTGTAATTAACGATACAGTTTCACGGGCTTCCCATCAGCAGTTCTGAGCTGTGATCCAGCAGGAGGACAACTCTATTTTAAGCCTGTTCATTTCCATTAGCCTGGCACACCTAACAATGGAAACTGGAATCCAGAGATGCAGTTTTGGCATTGCAGCAAAACATCACAGCTGATGAGCTGAGGCCAATTCACTCATAGCAAGCTGATATATACCAAATCAGAACCCTGGTCCCTCCAGCACAGTACCGTCTGCACTGGCGGGCAGAGGCTCTTCAGGCAAAGATCCTTCCCACCCCCACCTGGAAATGCCAGGACCGAACCCGGGACCCTGAGCTCACCAGCAATAGGCATAGCTTAGCAAGGTGTTAAGCCGCTGCGTGCTCAACAGCAGGCATAGGCAAACTGGGCCCTCCAGATGTTTTGGGACCACAACTCCCATCATCCCTATCTGACAGGACCAGTGGTCAGGGATGGTGGGCACTGTAGTCCCAAAACATCTGGAGGGCCCAGTTTGCCTATGCCTGCTCAAGAGGCAAGTTGAAGTGAACTCACCTATACGTTTTCAGTGTGCCTGTGCTAAGTATTTGACAAAACTGCAGCCTCAGTCCAACACGGAGTTGACATTTTGTATTTACGTCTCTCTCCCTCCAAAATTATCCCTCTTCCTCAAGCATTAACATGACCTTATTCTGCTGTATTCAGGTAGGGCATAAGGCCTTTCTTTCAAATACATCCCAGCAACTTCTTTATCACACAGTTCTGTGAGCACAGTAAGCTGGCTTCTTCATACCACTGGTCCACCTAGTTCAATATTGTTTACACTGACTGGCAGCAGCAGCCCAGGGTTGCAGGTAGGGTGTCTCCCAGCTCTACCTGGAGATGCTAGGGATTGAACCGGGGACCTTCTGCATGCCCTACTGCTGGGCTGCGCCCCTTCCCCATTTTGTCTAGGCATCTACCATTGCCTGAAGACTCTGCCCCAAATGTGCAGGTAAGTGCATCTTACACCACAATCCTAAACATCTGCTCATGATGCCAACATAGGATCACATTTGGTGATGCTGCATTGGGGCGGTTCTTGATGCAACTCCATCCTAACTCCTTTTTAACTAATGGTGCAAGTACTCCAACAAATCATCAAAGGATCCTCTGATGTTGCAGCTGGAACCCAAACTTAGGCACCTGTTCACATACGTATATACATCCAGAGGGCCAGTTTGAATTTATATTAAGCAGCACATACTTCAAACACACCAGCACAGATGAGATTGCACTCAAGATCACTTAACACACCACGAAGCACAATTTGAAGAGCTCTTTCCCTGTCACACAAAAGTAGGAAAAAGCGCTAAAGGGGTCTCAATTCCTGCCCTCTCCATCTTCCCACCTATGTCCACTGTGATCCTCATCCTACACAGAGTGTAGTGATTGTTCGAGAGTGCTTAATCCACAGTACAGAGCATGGATGGTTCTTGTGTTGTGGCTGTCAACCATCGTCCTCCCAACCTCCTTTTGATCCCCAAAAGTCTGAGTCAACACCGAGGAGAATTTGGGTTGAAGCAGGCTTGCTTAGGAGATGCGTCCCAGTCAGGGAGGTGAGCTGGGTGTCAAGGGAACAAGGAGGGCCAGCGGAGCCACGAGGCAGAGTGAGGCAGCTGGCAGGTGGAAGATGCTGGGCCTGCGTGCAGGGAGCTGCAGTACAGAGCTGTGTGCCCCACATGGCCTTCCCTGTGCCCCCAAAGCAATCTGACTGTCCCCACGTGTGGTAGAGGGCACAGCGTTTAAGGAGGAATCAGCTGTTCACATACAGTCTGGGAGTGGGTGGCAATGTTTTTCTTAGGCTTGAGCCACAAAGGCCACGAAGGTGCATCTTCCCCACTCTGCTCCCAAGCTGGTTCAAAGGAAGACCTGGTCCTCTTGGCTGTGTGTTCCCACCTCTCCCGGTCCCTTACCAGTTGCTGGAAGGCTGGCTGGTCCAAGTCGCTCTGCAAGGCGAAGTCACTGAGTGCTTTCCAGGGGGGCTGATAGGTTTGCACCTCCACTGCGTTCCCCTGCACAGCGCTGTCATGGCGGATTGGGCTGCCGGCCACCAGTGGAGTCCCAGTCAGGCCCTGAAGGCTCTTTTGGAGGAGTGAAAAGAAAGGAGCAGTCAGCAAAGACTCAGCCCAACCCACCTGTTCCCAGAGGAAGAATCTGGCAGCAGTGACAGAACTTGGATGCATCATCATGTCCCAATGTCACATCCAGCCATGCGCTACAGATCAATAATAGCACATCACCCCTGGTTCTTTTTAAAAATTATATAGTCACAAGACTTTACAATGAAGCAAAACAATTTCTAAGACTCAGATGCTCACAAAGCAATTCATGGAGGTCTCTTCCCACCCCACCCCCAAAAACACCCACGGAAAGGCTAGGGTATCTGCATATGTGTTGTCAGAAACTTTTTCAGATCCATTGCAAGTCACCTCTTGTCAGTAGATCCCGATCTACCTTTTGCTCACCCTTGTGATAAGCCATGCCTACAGATGCTGAGTGTAAAGGGGCTGACTATGGCTGCTCAGTAGCAAGAATTCTTGACATGTTCAGGGACAATCTCCTGTTTCATATTACTTAGTATTTTGCAAAGCCTTGGACTGAGCCCCACCTCAACCCCCCCACCCCACCCACTGATACTCAGTTGGAAGGCTGGTGTATTTTGGAAAACCCCAATTTGCAGCTGCTTATGACGGCAAAAGGGATGTACCTCGGTCCTCCAGATGTTTTGAGACTACAATTCCCATCATCTCTGACCACTGGTCCTGCTAGCTAGGGATCATGGGAGTTGTAGGCCAAAAACATCTGGAGGGCCGAGGTTGAGGAAGCCTGGGTTAGGGGAGGAGAATTCTCTTACAAAGTGCTCCAAATCAGGGAAGAATGGACAACAGAAAGAAGTGGAAGAACCCAAATGGGGGAGGGGCTAATCAGCAATTAATCATTAATTAATGCTGGATTAGCCTACAAAATCTGGCAGTAAGGAGGGAGGAGAGTGAAAGAAAGTTTCCCTTTATTCTCCTCCTGCCCCAATCCAAATCCTTTCTAATAACCAAACTGGCTTCACCAGCAATAACATATTTTTCCAGAAGGGCAGCAGTTGGTTTTTCCACCTGCCACAAGGAGAGCAAGTGCTCTCCCCCCTCTCATTGATCTGTGGCAGTAATGGAATGAACATTAGATGATTTGGTTTCTAGAGAAATTAAGCAACACTTCCACCTCTGATGGTCAAGATACGTCTCCTGCCTGCCTTCCTGACCCCACTCCTCTCAAGGCTTTCGCCTCCCCCACCTCAAACCCCTTACCCAGATCAAATGTGCTTCACAGTTATTTATAGGGAAGAGCAAAAAGTTTGTTTATTCACTGGCATTTCTACCCCGCTTTTTGCTCCAAGAAGCTCAAGGTGGTCACATGGTTCTGCCCCTCCTCATTAATGCCCCAAACCAACCCTGCAAGGTAGGCTGGGCTGAGCGGCAGCGATTGACCCCCCAAGTCCACCCAGTGAGATTCACGACCAAGCAGGGGAGTTGAACCCTGCTCTCCCAGTGCTAATCCTAACCACTAGGCCACACTGGCTAAATCACATATAGCAGTTTTCTAAAGAGTTTAAAAGGCAAACAAAAGAGGTGGGGGCTAAATTTTGATTCATTTTTCAAACATAATTTTAATATATTAATTTAATCTATTAAAAGTAATAGGATTTATTTATGATGACATTATCTGCTGGTATATCTGCTGCAGAGCCTTAATTGGAATTATATGGGTGGTGGCACTAACAATTGCTCTGGAGGGGGGGAAGCCAAGAAGCAGTTTAAATTAGCATTATCTTCTCATTCTTTTTAATTTGCTTGAGCTTGCCTGGAAGTTTTGCATGAAACCCAATCAAAACAGGGCTCTCTCGGGACAAAATCCCTAAGAAAGTGCCTCCCCTCAAGGCTGGAGCTTCCTGCTGTCATTTTCTACAACGCCCATGAACGTGGTTTTGAAGCCAATTAAAAATATTTTGGGGCTGGGGGTGAACCACCAGGGGAAAATGCAATATTTAATGCCACCGGGGCAATTATTAATTAATCAATAATAAAAACAAAATGGGTGATAACATTCCAGGAGCCAAGTGTTCCCTGCTATGCCGATAACCGTCTCCCGCGAAAACGAAAGCGAAGAGCAAGAGGTTGCGGACTCTTTCGCCCCGACCCTGCGCGAGCCTCGCTGCTCTCCAGCTCGTCCCTTTCGCGGAGACCCCTTTGCGCGTCTGCTAGGAAGGAAGGAAGGAAGGAAGGAAGGAAGGAAGGAAGGAAGGAAGGAAGGAAGGAAGGAAGGAAGGAAGGAAGGAAGGAAGGAAGGAAGGAAGGAAGGAAGGAAGGAAGGAAGGAAGGAAGGAAGGAAGGAAGGAAGGAAGGAAGGAAGGAAGGAAGGAAGGAAGGAAGGAAGGAAGGAAGGAAGGAAGGAAGGAAGGAAGGAAGGAAGGAAGGAAGGAAGGAAGGAAGGAAGGAAGGAAGGAAGGAAGGAAGGAAGGAAGGAAGGAAGGAAGGAAGGAAGGAAGGAAGGAAGGAAGGAAGGAAGCGCCCTGGAGGGCAGCGGGGCCGGGGCCTTACTCCCAGGCAGGCACGTGGCAAAGCAGCCATATATTCCCTCCCTCTCCTCGCCAATTTCACTACAGCCGAAAAGTGACAATTGTTCTAGAAGGGGAAAGCGGGGAAATGGTGGTTGTGGTTTTTTTATACTTCATTTTAACAATAAATGGATGCATTTAGATGGTTTCCCATAACAGTATAGATGGAATGACAAAATCCACCGGGTAATTATTCCACACATTGAGAGTTATTGCATCTTTCCTATTCATTTCAATGTAGTTTACACACAGAGAACCTTTCTGAGAATCCTAATTGTGGAGCTGGGGTGGCCCTCCTCTCTTGGACTAGGTAACCTTTTTCGTTATAGAGTCCTGTGCAGCCCCAGTCTGTGCCCGTTTACTCGGACGTTTCAGTGGGGACACGCTCCCACATAGCTGGGCATTGAGCAGCAGCCTTCACAATATTTCTGTCCTACAAAAGCCCTGTAAAATAGAGGCAATAATACTGTTCCCTAGATTCCAAGGAAGACTACAGTGGTTTGCCGCGGAGGTGGGGGCAGAAAGACTTTTCCGGCTCCTATATTGAAGTAGCGCCAGCCTATCCCCGGCTACTCAGAAGTAAACCCCAATTAAGTGTTCATAGAGGTATTGCTTTAGCCAGTAACAACACAATTTCAACCATGTCTACTCAAAAGTAAGTGTAATCGAATTCAGTGGCGCTTACTCCCAGGCAAAATGGGGTTAGGATTGCACCTGATTTACCCGGGACTCGGGAATAAGTCCCAAGGAACGAAACAGGGCTTTCTTCTCGGCTAGCATTTCACTGTTCGTGACACCGGATCCCTTAATGTGCCCCTTTGTGGGTTTGAAGCGCCCTTCAAAAATAGATTATATATTAAAAGCAAAAACATTATTGTTGTTCTATTTTTAAGATGGGGTGCCAAGTTTATTTAATCGGAACTAAACTAATTTAGCAATAGATTTTGCTCTAAAAACACTTGTTTTTTTTAAGAACTTTCGATTATTAATTTAAAAAAAAAAAAAATTCACCCGAATACATTTCCAGGGACGCTCTAGAGACACATTGTATTAGGGATCTATTAAGAGATCTGGTGTCACGAAACCTTCTCCTAGTCCAGCTTCGAGAAAGGTGGCCTTGTTCAGTTTGTTGTACCAAAAAACGAGAAAGAGTCTTGTGGCGTCTTACTGACCAAGGCACTGGCATCTACATAAAAGGTAATCCAAAACACTGCCAAGCACACGTGTGCGCGCGTGTCTAGGGGTGTTAAGCAGGAGGGGAGAAGGGTCCTAGGGATGTGAAACGCAAAACAAAACAGTCCGTGGTCCCCCACCTGCTGGGATGAAATTGGAAACCTGTTAATACACGTTTGAGTTTCGCTCCGATTAGACCAGATTATAAGGATGTAGCTTCTACAACTGTCACGTACACAACATTTATCTTCCTACATCTTCAGGTGCCGGCGAGCTGAAGCCTTTCAAAAACGAGAGAGATTGGAGAGAGGAAGGGAAGCCCTGCGCCACTTAAGCCCTAGGGGTTCACTGCAGACTGGGCCAATTCACACCGTCCGCGGACGCAAAGCGTGGGTTCGTGCTGGTGGATCAGGCCTGTCCAGAAGCCAGTTTAAATCCTGTCCCCGAACTCTCTAGGAAATCCTCCCCCTTGACTTGGGGACTTGGGTCTCTCGCGACCCCCTAGAAAAGACCCGGCCATTTATTTCAGGGGGGGCGCGGAGTAAGGGAAGGGGCACTTACGGCTTTGTCGCTGTGCTGCTGCTGCTGGAGCTGCTTCATGAGGATGGATTTCTTCTTGTCTTTGCAGCGCTTGTTCTGGAACCAGACGCGGATCACCCGCGGGCTCAGGCCGGTCATCTCCACCAGCTGCTCCTTCATGAGCGCGTCGGGCCGCGGGTTGGCCGCGTAGCAGGTGCGCAGCGTGTGCAGCTGCTTCTCGTTCAGCACAGTCCTCACGCGCGTCGTCTTCTCCGCCTGCTTGTGCACGTGTGGACGCAGGGAGGGTTGGCGCCCGGGCACGGAATCTGCGGGGAGGGAAGATGGCGGGAGAGAGAGAGAGGCTGATCAGGAGGGGGGAGGGAAAATTGCGCCCCCCCCCGGGGGAAAGGTTGGGACGCCCGCCCAGCTAGTTCAACTCAAGCCGCCCCCATGTCCCAGACTGAGAGGCCCTCTGGGTTACCCTTTGTGGCTTTTAGATGTGTTTTAGTTACAATTTTATTGTGTATGCACCGCCGCAGAGAGCTCTTTAAGACGTTCAAAACTATTTCTGGCTATTGTTTCTAACTTATTTTAATGGTCTTATTGTATGGTCTTATATTCCTATTCCTGTAAACCGTAAAATATTTGTATACTTCTGTAATATGATACAGCGGTATACAAATATTTTTATAAATAACTAAATAATTAATAAAGCAATTGTTTTTCCTAGTTCTTCGCAGATCATTAGTTAGTGGACCTGCCGCCTTATACTTTGCGAAGGTCACATTGATACCAAAAATTAACAGCAGCAGCAGCAACAACAACGCAAAACTGAGCCCTTTCTCGGAGGGGGGGGGGGTGACTGGCACCTCAGGACTGGCAGCTCCTCCTCGAGACAGCAGAGGAATTTTACTAGCCCCCCCCCCCCGGGCGCAGTCTAGGAAGAGGCTCAACTCGGGGCCGGAAAGGCAAACGCGGCGTGAAACAACACAAAACAATATCAACACGCGCAGCTTCTAAACTGCCATTTAGTTGTACAATAATTGCACACCCCATAACTAAGTCTCTGGGAGGGATTGCCGCCCCCCAAAGAAAACGCACCACAAGGGAGGGAGACCACTGGGCAGCGTTTGCACAGTCTCCCCGCTGCCACTCGCTTCCCGCAGGTCCGGCCCGGAGCGGCCGCTGGCCTGGAAGGGGGCTCCCGTCTCCCGGCGGAGGGCGCCTCTCCGCCCAGCACCCCCGACCCCCGACCCCGCCCGGAGCCCTGTCTCCTCCTCGGCACATCAGGCAAAGCTTTCCCACTGAAGATCAAAATAATAATTAAAGAACTGGTTGTACAAGGAGTTGCTATTCCTGTATTATTATTATTATTATTATTTATTTTATTATTATTAGCCAAGTCTAACAAATAACCACGAATCTTCTCAGAAAAGGACCAACTTGAAAGAAACATGTTTAAATTAAAATATAGTAGTAGGAGTAGTAGCAATATTATTATTAATAATAATAATAATAATAATACTTTCGGCCTTGTCCCCCCCCCCCCCCGCACACACTCCACAGGTTCTCCAAATAATGTTAAAGATGTCATTTCAAACGCACAAGCCGAGGGTTGGAGAGGGACTCAGGAGAGGCTGGGCTTGAATTTCGCAAGGTTTGTCTCTATGCACACACACACACACACACACACACACACACAAATATCGATCAGACTGCGCAAAAATCAAGCTACACCAAAGAGAGAGTTTAGACCAATAAATCCGATCGTTGCAATTATTACTATTATTCTATTTTTTATTAAACAAATCCCAAGCTAATGTTGGCCTCGAATATTTACGTCCTTTTAAAAAGGTGCGCGTGTGCGGGGGTCGGGCGGGGGGATTTAGCTCAGCAATGACTCAGATGACAGCCCGGCGTTAAAAGGAGACGCATCAGATGTCACACAAAACAGATGTCGGGGGCGGGGGGGGGGGCGACCGGGCGGCGGGAGAGGAAAGCCGAGACAAACGGAATTGCCTGCACTTTCCGCCCTGGGAGCCGCGGCCTCCGGGCGAGGAACCGGCTGCAACAGGCAGACGCTTTGCGGCAAATGTTAAGAGACGGATTGAAAATGAGTCGTCGTCGTCGTCGTCGTCGTCATCCCACCGCAACGCTTTTAAAACTAAATCGTTCATTTATTTATCTGTTTATTAGATTGCTATATTATTCTAAACCCGCGTCTTTGGAAGGTACAGGTACAATGCATCATATACAGATGATTATGATAATAAAAATAACTAATAAAAAAAACCTACAACAAGTCAATGGTAGTTTCTGTGGTTTGGAGATGAAGGAAGGAAGGAAGGAAGGAAGGAAGGAAGGAACTGTCCCTGTGTTAAGGAATTGCCAGCACAATCTTATTATTCATGTATGTCTACTTGGGAGTAAGCCTCACTGTATTGAATTTGGCTTGCTCCCTTGTAAGTGAACCCAACGTCAGAGAACTCGAGGCTGAAATGTTTAATTCACTTACTCGAGAGTAAGCCTCAGGATGGAGCAGTGAAATTTCCTTCTGCGTAAACACCAGAGTGTTGCTCAGTTCAGTTGCAAAGCCAGCCTCGCTGTCCGGGGGGAGGACGGGGACTTTAGTTCTAAGCAAATCCGGGGAGGTTTGGGCTGTAAGAATAGTAAAAGGAGTTCCCGTGTCTAACTTTTGAAATCTATTTTTGTTCTTGTTCTTGTTTTGTTTTTGTTTTTTTAAAGATGAACGGAAATCTGGTTAGACGCTGTTCCCCAAATTTTGTTTCAAACCTGATACATGGGCTCTGATTAAATCGAGAGTAAATGAACAGCATCAATGTTTTGAGGGCGAGAAGGGTAAAACAAACATATTTTCTTCTGTTTCTAACCCCGCCTCCTCCCCTTAATCACTTAAGATCCCAGGACAATTTGCAAAAATTACATTAAAGCAATAAATTTAAGTAGCCCGTGTGAAAAGCAATTAAAATCCCAACATTCAAAAAGAGTACGTACGTATGTATGGTATACATTAATTCCGAAAACTAACCGTGGGGGTAATAGTGTCTTTATTAGGACTAATTCAACAGTCACAAAGGAAGGAATCCCCGCGCTGTTGAGTGGGATTTCCCCCGCCCCGCGTGGAGAAATAGAGTTATCTGAAATTTAATAAATTAATTGAGTGCGAGACACAACTTTCTGTGTTTACACCGCGATCCTGTTTCCTGAAGAAGCAAGTCCCCCGCCCCATTCAGCGGGACTTGCCTGCCTGGCAACTCGAATCAGCTCTGCTTGGGGGTTTAGGTTTGAAAAGAAACTTTGCTGCCGGCTGCCTGTGCTCTCTCTTGCGCGGCCCCCTTTTCTCCGCGGAGGGGCCGAGGGACGCGTTCCCCCAGCTGGTGTGCGAGAGAAACAGAGAGGGTTACTTTGCCTCCACTCCGAGGCAGGGAAGGGAAGCCCCCTGCCCAGGCCCGGAGGGGTATATTTTATCTGGTCCCCCCACTCTGGTTTTCCTAAAAAGCCCTCAGCGGTGGAGACTGGGCTGTCCAACGAGGTCCAAACGCAGGACGAGAACCTGCGCCTTCAACAAAATCTGGAAGCTCTCCCCCTGTATTTTGGACCTCCCTGCCTTTATTGTTATTCACGTGTGTAACGGGGGGGGGGGGGGGGGGACTAAGACCAAGGTTTGCCACTGGGAGAGGCTGGAGGAACGGGATTCAGACAGAATCCATTCACCCAACACTCCTACGTCTGTGGGCCCACCATTTAAAGCAGACACGCACACACAGCCCGCAAATGATCTGGGAACTGCAGTGCTTGGATGCACTGAACTACAGCTCCCGGGTTCTTTAAGGAGACTGCTTCAAATGTGTCGCACTCACAGTACATTCCCTAGAAGTGAGCAGGATCCACTTTCTTCAAAGTATTGACTTTGGGGGGGGGGGTCAGTGGGTTCACCATCACCTCCGCACGTCTTCTCTGTAGGTTTAACAGAGGCTAACTGAACAAAGCAAGATTAAGTGCGTGGGGGGGGGGCGGGGGCGGGGGGCTCCCATCAGACCAGAGCTGGAGAGTATCAAAAGTTTGGGACATATACTCCTTCCTAACTCTGGATAAGTGGCAAGATTCTCTCCATTTCCCCCAGGGATGTTTCGGAGCCCCCTCCCTGGCTGGCGCGGTCTCTCCCAAGCAGAAAAGGGCAAGAGACGGGGGGGGGGGACGGGAGAGGGAGGGTCCTTGTTCCTCCTTTTATTTTCTCTGTCCTACTCCATTTTGCAAGCGCTTGGAGGCAAAGGATCTTCGCTATTTGGTTCGCCTACTGGGGTACTTTCACGCCTCCCCTGACCTGTTGATGACAGCCGAAGTGATTGCATTCGGTCTCTTAAGCTAAATCCATCTGTTCGTCTGAGAGGAGCCTCAATACACGCGTGTGTAGAGTGCATGGGTGGATCCAGAAAGGGTCTGCTGTTTGGAAAGACTCCTAGGACAGAAAGAGTTCCGTCGGCTGTTGCGGAGGTTGGGAAAGGAGAAGGCGGGGAGGCTAGAAGATGAAGGAGTTGTGGACAGAGAAAAGAGAGAATCAGAAACGAAGGAACAGAGGGGGAACGTGAGAAAGGAGTCAGGGCGGAGGGAGGGAGGGAAGGAAGGAAGGAAGGAAGGAAGGAGCGTTAGCTGAGGTTTCTACATTGCAGGGGGTTGGACTAGATGACCCTGGGACCCCTTCCAGCTCTCCAGTTCCCCGGTTCTCTGCTGGGGCGCCCGCCTACCTGCGAGCTGGAGGCCCTGCCGGGCGCCTTGGAGGTGTCCGGGGCTGCGCGGGGGACTCTCGGCCGACCCGGCCCGGTCGACGAGGAGGCTGTGGTCGGCGCGGCAGAGCAGCTCGTGGTCCCGCAGCGAGAACTCGTCTCCCGGCAGGAGCTGCCGGCTGCACACCGAGCAACGGAAGCACTCCAGGTGGTAGACGTTGTCCCGGGCGCGCATCACCAGGTCGCTGCTGCTGAAGCCCGACGCGCACTTGGCGCACTTGATGCCGAAGAGCCTGCGGGGAGGGGGAGGGGGCAGCCGTCAGCGGGGGGGGGGGGGGGAAGGGGCACCACGGGCTCCGCCACCCCTCGCAACCCCCCCGCGGCCTGGCAGGGACTGGGTGGCCCTGGGGCCCCTTCCGGCCCTCCCATGCTGTGGTCCCAGGGCGGCCCAGGTGAGCGGCGCGGGCTGCACCGCAGTTACCCCCGCAACCTCTTCCAGGCCGGAACCTGGCGTTTCCCTCCGCTCACTTAACGACAGGCAGCAGTAAGAAGGAAAGGACCAGCCCTGGCGGCCTCTTGGAAGGCTGCTATTAGGGATACTCGAACGCTATCCGTAAAGGTATCCATCGTTAAGCATTTGAAGATGTGTAAGCTCCTCGAGGCGGGGACCTAGGCTGCCAAAGCCGCGAAATTAATAACGGACAACTTCAGCTCGGCAGCTCTTATGGTATACTATGATAAATAACGATTCAGATTTCAAGCCTCTTCAGACAGAGACCTAAGTTGCAGAATAATCAAATAAGAAGAATCGGCCTCTCTCGGCCTCAGTTACGGAGAGTCCGTTCCGCCTTCCCATTGGCACACTGGCTATTAGCCGTCCTTCTTGCCCAGCTGGCTTTGGGGTGCCCAGGAATTTGTCAGGCCGGCATGTCTGACCCAGGCAAAGCTTGGCACAGCGTAGATCGGAAATGAAAAAAACAAATAAGCGGCACCGCTTAGGATAAGCTGGAGCAATAAAAGAAAATTAAGCCACATGGGGGGGGGGGGTTGGACGAGATGACCCTTGGGAGTCTCTCCAGCTCTACAAATCTATGAAATCCCCCGCTTTCCCGCCCTCCGAACTCTATGTGAAATGTCTCGCTCTTATCGCATCTGTCGGGTGGGAAAGCACCAAGAGAGGATTGTGAAAAATGAGGCTTCCACAGGCGAGTCTTTCTCTGGACTTCCGGCCGTCCTGAGTTCAAAGACCAAAAGACATCCCTCCATCCTCTGTGGCCTGAAATCCCCCCCCCCCCCCGCAAGCAAGATTTCAACAACATAGAGAAGAGAGGGAAGGGGGAGAAGAAATTTGCCAAAATAAAGCAAACATTTGCAAACAATTAATCGAATAAATAAAAGGGGGTTGTGTAACAAAAAAGGCTCCGAAGACGAGGAAAGAAAACGAAAGGGAAGCGGGGGGAACTGGATTTGCTAGGCGTGTTTTTCCTTCCGCTCGGTGGGCGTCCCGCTCCGAGAGGGGGAGGAGGTAATCATCACCTGATATAATCCCTTTTACAGTACGTTTTGCCATCTCTCACAAAACAAGTGCAGGTCTCGTCCAAATACTGGCTACAATCCGCGCATTTCAGGCACGCCGCGTGCCACTCCAGGTCCGGGGAGACCTTCAGGATGTACTGGTCGTGGATTTCGCTCCCGCAGCCCACGCACATGGCAATCCCGGGTTTCTCTGCCGGTGGAAAGGAGCAAAGGACACTAAGAACGGACAGAACCTCTCATCAGGACTTTCTGGAAAGGGGGGCGGGAAACAAGTTTTCTTTTTTAAAAAAACAATCAGTCTAACACCAAACCAAATCAATCCGTATAATTTAACCCCAAATCAGGCACCGGTGACTACAAGAGGTTTGGGCGCTGCGGCGGCACCTCTTTTATAAATCAACGCCCCAGCAAAGCAGGGGGATAAAAAGAAGAACGGAAGAACTCGGGGAATTTTGCATCTTTGACTTTTCCGTATATAACTTTGTTTTCCGACTGCACCGCAGAAACTAAAAGCAAACGGCCACGTATTTAATACGCCCAGAAGAAATGAAGAAAAGAGAATCTGGGAATCTTTCCATGACTTCGTTGTATTATCATAATTGCTATCTTTATAGTTATTGCTAATTCTCCCTACAGTTTTCTGGAGGATCGTTCAAGTGTTGGGCGACAAGCCCCGAATAAAAACACACTCGTTTAAAAATAAACCAGCAGCAAATTCTGCAACTGCCAGGTTTTGATAAGAATCCAGGAACGAAAAGGCAAGCGGTGGCGTAAAGGAGAGGGGGAAATTTATGCTTATAAATGCATATCTATATACATAGCCGTAGATATATAGATGGAGCCCTTTTAGAATATTTGTTCTGTTCGGCCATCTCCCCGCCCTCCGCGAAAGGGGTTTGCAAAAGCAAAGCCCTCGCAAGAAACCACATTCCGATGCACCCCGATCTTTACGCACAAGATCCCGACCAGAGAGAGAGCAAGAACTGGAGCCACTTACTTTTGGAATGATCCCCCATAGCACCCAGGAAAGAATAAGGGAAGAGAATGTCCACCATGCAGAAGGCGAGGCGGGGAAGCGCTGGGATTCGGCAAGGGGGCGGGGGTCCAAGGGGCTGCCCACCCCACCGCCGGCCGCTGCCCAACTAACTCTTCCAGCCCCGCCGCGCGGGGAGGGCAGCGCGCTCGGGCCAGGCGCAGCATGACGTCAGCACGCCGCGGACCACCCCCCTCGCGGGGCGGGGCGCTGACCTCACCCGGCTGCTCCCGGCCCCGGAGGCCATTGGCCGAGAGGACGGCGGCGAGCGCGGATTGGCCCGCGGTGAACAATGGGAGGCGGGAGGCGGGGGCGCCGGGACGGGAGGGGGGGCGAGAGGGGCTTCCCCTCCGCCCGCCTCTCTCTCTCTCTCTCGCTCGCCCCTCGAGGGCGGCCAAAGGGGCTTCTTCCCGGCCAGCCCCTCGAGTTTCCCGGCGCTGCTTCGCCGCCTCCTCCGTCGGAAGGGGCCTCGCTCGGAGTCCGGGCTGCTAAGCGGAGCCCCTCCTGCGCCCCTCCCGGGGCAGCGCCCGGCCTGAAACCCCGGGGCGTCGTGCCGAGAGGCGGAGCGGGCAGCGCGGAGCTGAGCCGGGAGAAGGAGGCCGGCGCCGGGCAGGCCTGCGGGCGTCCCCTGCGCACCAGCGCAGTCCCACAGCAGCATCCTTACCCAGAAGTAAGTCCCATCGAGCCCAGGCGGACTCCTTCCCTCCCTCGTCTCCCGGCGCCGCGAAGCGGGCTGGGCAACCCGGACTGCTTGGGAATCTGCCTGCCCCGGATGGCGCTGGGAAGCGTGGAAAAGTCCGTGTTTTTCTTTCGTATTTTCTCTTCCCCGTTTCCTTCCCTAGACAAATCCCGGCATATTTTCTAGATTTCTTGGTGTTTTATCCCAGTTCATTTACTGTGTTCTTAAAATCACAACTTTCTCCCCGCTGCTTACTTGACCCATGGAAATGGTTAAACTCCTGTCATGTTGCAGCCTCGGGACTCGGAGAAGCCGCAACAATCCGCCTAGAAAATTTGTTTATTTGTTTCTCCCCCCGGTAAGCCGGCCAGCCTTATCAGAAACAGAACTGCCCGCAACTCCACGTGTTCAAGCGTTTCTTGAGTTTGGAAACACGTTTCCGAAGAGAAGGTTCCTTCTTTTGGATTTTTTTTTTTAAAAAACCCTCTGTGTTTCTTTTTAAAATCCGTTAATTAAAAGTGGCAGGAATAAAAACCTTGGGAATGTTTTGGATGTTATTTTATTAACAAACCGGATGCAACTCGCCCCTAATTTTATTCAAACGAAAGGTTTCTGATTTCAGTTCGCTTCTCTTGAACCAGAAGCCTTTCGGCTCTCCTGGTTTGCGAGGCGCCAGAAATTAATAGACACAAGGCTCCTAACAGAGCTAATTCCGTGACCTGCTTTCCATATATTTAAATCTTTTTCTCTCCCCACATCTTTTTAAGAAAATGGTGGGGATGTGGCGTGTGGGAAAGGGACTTTCTAGCATAGCCAGAAGCTGTTTCGATGGTCATAGACACAAAGTAAATTTGGTGACAGAAATCGTCTTTAGTTGGTAGCGCGTGCAGGTTTTATTATTACACAGAAATCTTCGTCAGGCAAACCAGAAATTTAGTGAAACATTTGAACTTTCAAACCAACTGAAGTTGTTTCGATAAAATCTACACCAGCTCAATCCGTACTAACGAAACTATTGCCCAGAACTGCTTGGTAGAGTTTTCCTTCAAGGAGTGGGCTACCTTAAGGTCTAGCCACTTTATTTAGTATATATTTAGTATTTATAGTTTTATAGAACAGCATTATATTGTTATATTAGGATAGGATTACACTTGTTTGGTATTATGCATGCCTATGCGCGCTTCTCTGAAATCCGTGCAGTTTACTCCCAGGTATAGGAAGGCATCAAGATGTGAAATACGTTTTTAAAAAAATAATGTTTGTTTCTCCCTCCTCTTCACATAATGGTATCGACAACTCTATATTTTAATAGGACATAACTCCCACATGTAATTTACTGATTTCAAAACTTCTTAAATTATAAATTAATATTACCATTATCCATGAAGTTAGGAATAGTCAGAGTGCATATTCAGGCCCCATGGCATATATATATCCTATGGGTTTTTTGCGGGCGCCTGCCTGCCTGCCCGCCCTCCCCAAGCCCGCCCTCGAGCTCAGTGTGTTCAGAGGAGGCCCTCTCCCCTCCGCAGGGACCAATTCGCGCCCCGATCGGACCCCGGGCGAGCTCTTCTCCCTCCTGCCTTTCGCTCGGGCGCAACAGGGAGCTCTGCCGGGAGCGCAGCTCCGGCGCCCCAGGCGGGAAGCAGCCGCGGATCCGCCCAGCAAGAGGCGCGCCGGCCTGAATAGCGCCGAGCCTGGAGGAGCAGCTCCGAGCGAGGGAGCCTCCTGCGAAAGGAGCCGGGCCCGGGGAGCGGAGGAACAAAACGGCCCGCAGCTAAGCAGAGATGAACCTGCTGCTGCATCAATTTGCATTTTTAAGTTGTTGCGGCCTTAGGATAAAAGGCGGATATGAATGAATTGAATGTTTGGAGACAGGGCTCACCTCTTGGCCCCCCTAGACAAAGCTCAAGCAGCGGATCTGCAGGTAGGTCTCTAGGTGATTTGCAGTATTGGCAAAAGGGTTTTGCTTCTATCTGGTTCTCCCCCTCCTCGCCTGAATCCCCGCAACAACCCTGGTTCGGCTGAGAGGCCCCGCGCGGGCTTGATTGCGGAGGGGAGATTTGAACCCGGGTCTTTCCCAGGTCCTAGTCCCTCACGAACCACTGCACCAAACTGGCGCCCCATAACAGAGGCCTGTCAGTTTCCCACAAGAGCCAACCAGGCCAGGGGGCGACAAAAGCTGGATCAGGACCTACAAGGGATTTGCAGTATTGGCAAAAATTCTTATTCTGATCATATTTACCACTGTGTTTTTTTGTTTACCATCTTTATATCATGTCTTTCCTCCAAGGAGCTCAAGGCAAGTATTTTTAGTGGCTGCCTCTCCTCCCACCCAATAAAAGCAAGGCTAGGAGATCACCTGTGATTTGTGTACGCCATCCCTCCCACCTTTAACTACACTCTAGTTCCGTCACCTTCACATTTCCTGCCCAGAGCTGTCCTCTTCCACTTCTACCAGCCTACCTCACAGGGTGGCTTTTTTGGAGGGGGGAGGGGGTTGAAAGTGGCCATGACCTTTATTGGTTACAATAAATAATAGAGACACAGGCTTCCACAATTTTACTTCTGTTGTTGTTGTAACAAAGTAATAATAAATAAATAGAAACAGAAATGTGCACCCCACCCCCTGGACCATTCCATTATAACTATCTATCTAACAAAGACCTTCCATATCTCCTCAAAATCATTTCTCCTACATATTCCCCATCTTACCTTAACAGCACGTGTTAATTTATCATTAATAGCTATATCCCACACCTCTTTATACCATTCTTCCATTTTATATTCTGCTTGCCCCTTCCACTTCCTGGCTAGAATAACTTGTGCAGCTGCCAATACATTTGTGAGCAAGTCCTTCACAGCCTGCGAACCTTCCACCACATTGTAAACTGATAAGAATGCTTCCTCTGGACTTTCGGTCAGCTTTAACCCTGTGATTTCTGTTATCTCCTTAAATGGGTAAAGGTAAAGGTACCCCTGCCCATTCGGGCCAGTCTTGCCAGACTCTAGGGTTGTGCGCTCATCTCACTCTAGAGGCTGGGGGCCAGCGCTGTCCGGAGACACTTCCGGGTCACGTGGCCAGCGTGACGAAGCTGCTCTGGCGAACCGGCACCAGAGCAGCACACAGAACGCCGTTTACCTTCCCGCTATAAAGCGGTACCTATTTATCTACTTGCACTTAAGGGTACTTTCGAACTGCTAGGTGGGCAGGAGCTGGGACCGAACGACGGGAGTGCACCCCGCCATGGGGATTCGAACCGCCGACCATGCAATCGACAAGTCCTAGGCGCTGAGGTTTTACCGACAGCGCCACCCGCGTCCCTATCTCCTTAAATACCCTTTGCCAAAAAGTTCGTATGTATTTACACCTCCACCACATGTGAATGTAAGTCATCCTGGCATCCCCTCCAACATAACGCCAAATATTCCTTGTTTAATTGATTTAATGGTGTGAAGTACCATCTCCATACTAACTTGTAGTAATTTTATTTTCTCCACCCAATCCTTTATTTTAAGTATTTTATTCTTTTTTGCTTTTTCAATTTCCTTTTTTTCAATTTACTGGAAATCTTCTATCACTACCACCGGAGTTAGTGGGGAATTTACTGGTACCAAATCTAAAGAACTTTTAACTGAGTTAAGATTAAAAAAGGATGTGTACAAAAAATGGAAAAGAGGGGAAACCACCAAAGAGGAATTCAAACAAATAGCCAGCACGTGTAGATACAAAGTCAGAAAAGCTAAATCACAGAATGAACTCAGGCTTGCTAGAGAGGTTAAAAGCAACAAAAAAGGCTTTTATGGGTATGTTCGTAGCAAAAGGAAGAACAAAGAAACAGTGGAGGAGAAGATGGTGAAATGCAAACAGGGGACACAGAAAGGGCTGAACTCCTCAATGCCTTCTTTGCCTCAGTCTTCTCCGATAAAGAAAACAATGCCCGACCTGAAGAATTTGGAGCAAATGATTCAGCAGAGGAAACACAGCCCAGAATAACTAAGGAGATAGTACAAGAATACTTGGCTAGTTTAGATGTATTCAAGACTCCAGGGCCAGATGAACTGCATCCAAGAGTATTAAAAGAACTGGCAGATGTGATCTCAGAACCACTGGCAGTCATCTTTGAGAATTCCTGGAGAACAGGCGAAGTCCCGGCAGACTGGAGGAGGGCAAATGTTGTCCCTATTTTCAAAAAGGGGGAAAGAGAGGACCCAAATAATTACCGCCCAGTCAGTCTGACATCAATACCAGGGAAGATTCTGGAGCAGATCATTAAGCAAACAGTCTGTGAGCACCTAGAAAGGAATGCTGTGATCACCAATAGTCAGCATGGATTTCTGAAAAATAAGTCATGTCAGACTAACCTGATCTCGTTTTTTGACAGAATTACAAGCCTGGTAGATGAAGGGAACGCAGTGGATGTAGCCTGCCTTGATTTCAGCAAGGCATTTGACAAGGTGCCCCATGATATTCTTGTAAAGAAGCTGGTAAAATGTGGTCTTGACTATGCTACCACTCAGTGGATTTGTAACTGGCTGACTGACCGAACCCAAAGGGTGCTCATCAATGGTTCCTCTTCATCCTGGAGAAGAGTGACTAGTGGGGTGCCACAGGGTTCTGTCTTGGGCCCGGTCTTATTCAACATCTTTATCAACGACTTGGAGGATGGACTCAAGGGCATCCTGATCAAATTTGCAGATGACACCAAACTGGGAGGGGTGGCTAACACCCCAAAGGACAGGATCACACTTCAAAACGACCTTGACAGATTAGAGAACTGGGCAAAAACAAACAAGATGAACTTTAACAGGGAGAAATGTAAAGTATTGCACTTGGGCAAAAAAAATGAGAGGCACAAATACAAGATGGGTGACACCTGGCTTGAGAGCAGTACATGTGGAAAGGATCTAGGAGTCTTGGTTGACCACAAACTTGACATGAGCCAACAGTGTGACGCGGCAGCTAAAAAAGCCAATGCAATTCTGGGCTGCATCAATAGGAGTATAGCATCTAGATCAAGGGAAGTAATAGTGCCACTGTATTCTGCTCTGGTCAGACCTCACCTGGAGTACTGTGTCCAGTTCTGGGCACCACAGTTCAAGAAGGACACTGACAAACTGGAACGTGTCCAGAGGAGGGCAACCAAAATGGTCAAAGGCCTGGAAACGATGCCTTATGAGGAACGGCTAAGGGAGCTGGGCATGTTTAGCCTGGAGAAGAGGAGGTTAAGGGGTGATATGATAGCCATGTTCAAATTTATAAAAGGATGTCACATGGAGGAGGGAGAAAGGTAGTTTTCTGCTGCTCCAGAGAAGCGGACACGGAGCAATGGATCCAAACTACAGTACAAGAAAGAAGATTCCACCTAAACATTAGGAAGAACTTCCTGACAGTAAGAGCTGTTCGACAGTGGAATTTGCTGCCAAGGAGTGTGGTGGAGTCTCCTTCTTTGGACGTCTTTAAGCAGAGGCTTGACAGCCATATGTCAGGAGTGCTCTGATGGTGTTTCCTGCTTGGCAGGGGGTTGGACTCGATGGCCCTTGTGGTTTCTTCCAACTCTATGATTCTATGATTCTATTATTTTTCTCTTGTTCTAAATTTTCTAAGTTTCTTGTTCTATTTATTCCCAAATACTTTATTACATTTCTTAGTTTTACGTATATCTATTTTTATCCTAATTTTTTTTCATTTTTAATCTTCGTCATAATTAAATATAACAATCTCTGATTTGAATCAATTAATTTGCGACACTGTTATTTCTCCCCCCAAAAAACCAAATGTGTTTCTATTACCTGCATATTTTCCAGGGGATTTTTTTTTGTTAGCAAGGTGTCATCTGAAAATAAGCTTATTTTCTCCTTTCCTTTATTGTATATTCCTTTTATATTTCCATCTTCTCTAATTACATTGGCCAGAGTCTCAATGACCAATACAAATAAAATTGGGGAAAGGGGGCATCCTTTGTTGTTTGTTCTGTTATACCATCATTCACTATGAAATATGCCTTGTTCATCAAGTATAATTGATTTCTTAATGCTTTAAATAGTTCTGCAAATCCTAAACTTTCTATAATCATTTTTAACGCCGGCCATTCTATACAGTCAAAAGCCTTAAAGATAGCCAATGCTACTATACCAACTTTCAATTTATTTCTTCTTATATCTATTTTATTCAACACTTTTCCTATTAAACTAGACATCTGTCTTTCTGCTACAAAACCACATTGGTTTTTATTTATATATTTATACATGAAATTATTCATACTTTTCCCCATTATTAAGGTCAATATTTTACCATCTTGATTTATTAGAGAAATTGGCCTGTACAATCCTGGGTCCTTCAAATCTTTTCCTAGTTTTGGCATTAAGCTAATTATTGATTGTTCCCACAATGGTGAGATCCTCTCGCCCTCTATTACTGAATTATATACTCCTTCAATTTAGGAACCATTTTCAAAAAAATACCTTATAATATTCCGTTCCCAATCCATCTGTTCCTGGGACTTTACCCCCTTTTAGTTTCCCTATACTGTAACTTCCTCTATTTCTTTTTCTGAAATTGGTTGTTCCATAACCTCTCTATCCCTACTTTCTAGCTTTATCTTCCGGTGTCTCTTGATATATTCTTTCAGCTTCCTCATAGTATTGTTAACTGCTGAATATAACTCTTGATAAAACTCCTGAAATACTCTCAACTTATGTTTCATCAGATTGTGAATATTACCCATTTTATCTTTTATTAGGCTAATTGAATTCTTTACTTTTTTTTACTGTACGGCTCTAGCCAGCAATTTAGAATTTTTATTACTATGTTCAACAAATTCTCTTTTCAAGAATATCAAATCTCTCTGCACTTTTCCCATATCTTTATTTTCTCCTTCCTTTTTGCCCGTAATTGTGCATAACTTATTTTATCGTTATCATTAATATATTGATTTTCCAATGTCCTAATTTCTTCCTCTAACTTTTTCATTTCTTCTTGTTGTTGTTTTTACAATTTACCAGATTCCCTAATACCAATTCCTCTCACCACCGATTTCATTGTATCCCCTATTATTTCTTGAGTACTTTGCCCCTTCTCCTTAATCTCCCATATGTCTAATGTTTCTTTCCCTTATTTACTGTTTGACTATTGACTGTTCTTCTAGTTCTACCACCCTACCTCACAGGGTGTGGTGGGGTTTAGCTGGGATGGGGGGAGTTCCATATACATCACATCAAACTCCCAGGAGAAAAAGTTGGGATATAAATGAAAACAATAATTGTTATTACTTTTATAAAGTGTTCTCATCCCTCTCCTCACAACAACCCTGTGAGGTAGATTCAGCTGGGAGGTAGTGACTGGCCCAATCAAGGCTGCCCAGTTAGCTTTAGAGCAGAGCTGGGATTTGAACCTGTGGTCTCCCTTGTCCTAGTCCAGGGGTCTGCAACCTTTAAGACAAAAAGAGCCACTTGGACCCGTTTCCGAAGAAAAAACAACTGGGAGCCGCAAAACCATTGCGACATTTAAAACAAATATATCTCCGGAGCCGCGATCTGACAGCGGGTGGGAAGGTGACGTCGGGACGGTGCGTGACTAACGCATGCACCGCCCCCATGCGACGTCACAGCCAGTATAGCACCCGCCACAGTGGGGAGTGTCGGGGCACACAATGCGCCTCCTCCCCTCGCTAGTATCCACCCCGGAGCCGCAGCAAAGGTGTAAAAGAGCCACATGCGGCTCCAGAGCCGCGGGTTGCAGACCCCTGTCCTAGTCCAACACTTTTAACACTACAGCAAGCTGGGTCTCTGGCTTCCAGGTGTTGAATAACAGCAGAATGAAGTGGACATTGGTGCAAAAGCAGTTGTGTTGAACTCAGTTCAGTTCCCATTCTGCAAAACAAATGAAGGGGCTCAGAATGCACTCAGAAGCACCCTGTTATTCAACACTGAATACGTCTTTTGTATCCTGCTCTGGTTGGTAGCACTTAAGGTTCTAGTAAAACAAGGAAACGAAGCAGATCCAACGAGCCCAAAGTCTGCCCTCACCTGTGCTAGGTGCTTTCAGGAAGCCCACAAACAAGATGAGAGCAACAAGCTCCCCCCCCCCATTTCTTTCCCCAGCCCCAAGAAACTGGTATTCAGAGACAGACTGCCTCTGCAGATGGAGGTTCTGTTCCTAGCTGAGATGATTAAGAGCTCTGGATAGACTCTGTCTAGGGACAAAAGAAGCTGCCTTTTCACATAGTCAGATTATTGATTTATTTAGCTCAGCAGACGGAGTACACTGAGCGGCAGAGGTTCTCTAGGGTTTCAAATGGGGAGGGGTCTTCCCACTCCTACTTGCAGGTGTCTGCGATTGAACCTGGGACCATCTGCATGCAAAATTCCTAATGGAATTTCTCCAGCACTGTGCTGGAATCCCAAATAATTTTGGACATGCAGTATACTAAATTGGTTAGGGTTTGACTTTGAGATTTGCTAAATAAGGAATACTTTTCAGGTTAGTCCTTCTTGTCTCATCTGGTTTCAGCAGAGAGCAAGAGATGGGATGCAGAATCTATTTGACTGGCTTAGTGAAGAGATCAGCTCATTTTGGCTGTTTCCATTCTAGGCGATCATTGCAAGATGATCATATAACTTTGGTGCCTAAATTTGCTGGTTTCCCTCCTCCATCTCTGTACATTTTTAATTTTATGCAGCCCTGTTTAGGGAGGAATCAGCAAGTTTGGGAGAACCCCAAGATTTGTAGTACCAAAAAATATGGAAGCCGAGAGGTGGGGCCAAAAACAGCACAATGAGAACAGAGCATTCTGAGTGAGCACAGAATGCTGACTGGCTGGAACGCTGAAGAGGGGACTCTGTACTGCAAGATTTTGCTGCAGATCTCCCTAGTTATCCCCCTAATACAGATATGTAACTGAGCTCAAAAGATTATGGTTTCCGTGAAGCCTGCTTTATGTCTTATGCTCTATACCGACTCTTTGGAATAAGAAGTTCTTTGTGGCATGCACATGGATTGCAGTATGCTAATAGGCACTAAAAGATAGACTTCATGATATAAGAGCCAGTGTTTCCATTTCTTCTTCCACAAGATCCCCTTAGGTCTGAGATTCCAGGTCTTTACCAAGCCAAGCCTCTTCCCCTCCAAACCACACACACACACACACACACACCCCTACATAAATTTTCACGTATATACATATATGAAATTAGTAGTTTGATATTGGATACAGTTTGAAATGCTGGCAATGCTGAAATGTTTTCCATGTGGGCTGTGTTGGAAAGGTTCCTTTTTGGCTGCCCACATAAAATAAAGGTCTACAACTACATGCATTTTGGAAATGTCATTGATGGACTGGTCTCTGGGCCTTGCTATGTTTGACATCCTGTGGAAACCTTCTACCTAAGGACAACAGGAAAGTTTCTTCCTAAGAATCTGAGGCAGAAACAGGACTGAGAACTAATCCTTCCCCAAAAGAGGTATCCATTTCAACCACAAAAACAGTTTTTCATGCAGGATTTTTATAACATTTTGATAGTCACACAATAGACTAACCAAGTAGTTTATGGCTGATGGCAGGACTCAGTACGATTAATAGTCTGTATTTGCCATTATCTACAAACACATGATTTTTCAAAGGCAGAATAGAGAACAAAGTTTCTTTTTAAACCACAGTTCTTTGAATTAATCTATGCATGAGCATCTGCCATAAACAGTTGGTTACTACAACAGCTGGGAGGAGCTAGCCAGCAGAATATAACTTTGGAATCAGCTAGTAAGGGAGCCCCCTCCACAAGCGAGAGGGAGCCTTGGCTGGCAAAGCATCAAGGCAAGTTCAGCAGATGCGTGAGTTTGGCAGCAAACTAAGAAGGCCAGGACACCCCACTCTGCTCAACAGAATCCCTTACTCTTAATCGTGTAACAAAAACAAGCAAAGAACAATCATGCAAGTAGAAAGCCAGCAGGAACATGGGGGCTTTCCCGTGTTTACCCCCCCCCCCCTACTATATGTATGACTATCTCTTAATGGGGCAGAAGTTGTGGGTATGTATGAAATGCAATGAGCTATTGGATCTCTGGGAACATGTTTGGTTTTTTTCCTTTGAGGCCAAGGTGATGGAACTGGAAAGTTTAAGAGAGGCAAAGAAAGTGGTGGAAAAGGCCTTTAGGGATGTGGTCCCACACCCTCGACGACAGCTCCCCTGCTCTCAGGGAGAAGGAAGGTGTTGAGGAAGGACAAGATCATCTTGAGATAAAGGGAGGCATTCCCTTGGAAGGGACCCATTTATTGGCGGATGGCCATCTATCTTCTCATGCCAAAGATACCTCTTCTATGGGTGGGGGGATGGTGGTAGTGGGAAATTCAATTGTCAGGAAAATAGCTGTTTGTGTCTGTGCAATGCACATAAGACCACTAAGTTAATTGTGGGTTCTGCTCATAGCCTGGTGCTGGGGAGGAGACAGTTGCTTTGGAGCACCAGTTATGTGGGGAAATGTAGCTGTAAGATCCTGGAAGCCAGATTTAGGGTGCTACATAGGGTGCTGAAAACCAGGACCTCGAAGGTAGCTTTCTCTGAGATGCTACTTATTTGGCACTTAGGGTAAGACAGACAGGTTTGTGGTCTCAATGTGTGGATGAGATTATGGTGTTGGGAGGAGGAGTTTGGATTTGTTAAGGGCAGTCAGAATCATTCTGGGGCAGACTGGACCTTTACCAAAGAGATGGGCACCACTTGTGAGGCAATAAAGGAAAATTTGTTAAAGATGTTTTATAGATGGTATTTCACACCAAGCAAAATATTTAAAATGTATAAAACAAGATCTAAATTGTGTTGGAGGTGCAATCAAGCAGAGGGGACGCTCCTACATATGTGGTGGACCTGTGATAAAATTAAAAGCTTCTGGGATTTGGTATATGAAGAGTTGAAGAAAATATTTAAACAAACTTTTGTAAAAAACAACAACCCAGAAGCTTTTCTATTGGGAATATTAGATTCAGATATCGCTAGGGAAAACACAAAAATATTCCTGTATACAACATCAGCGGCGAGAATCCTAATTGCCAAAAATTGGAAAAACGAGTCAGCACTAACAAAAAAAGAATGGCAAGAAAAATTATTTGATTACCTTGAGTTAGCTAGAATGACAGATCCAGTTAGGGGTCAGTCTAAACAAAAATTTCAAAAGGAATGGGGAAAATATAGTGATTAGAGTGGTACCTTAGTTTACGAACTTAATCAGTTCCGGAAGTCTGTTCTTAAACCAAAGCATTCTTAAACCAAGGTGTGCTTTCCCATAGCAGCAGGGGACTCAATTTACAAATGGAACACACTCGACAGGAAGCGGAACATGTTCTGCTTCCAATGCAAAGTTCACAAGCCAAAACACCTGCTTCCGGGTTTGCAGTGTTCTTAATCCAAGTTGTTCATAAACTAAGCTGTTCTTAAACCAAGGTACCACTGTATCTTAAAAAGCAGTGCCCTCAAATTAATCCCTGGACTTGTTTTGATTAACTTTTGCAAAACAAATGAAGGTGTAAAAGTCTAAAATAGAAATAAAAGTAGGAAAAATCAAAATGAGAAGGAAACAGTTTATTAAATATGAAAGTAGACCAGTGTTGAGGACGAAGGAAGTCAATTAGAAGAAAACAAGAAGTGCAATATGGTTATACAGAATGTTTATTATTTGAAATATGTAATATTTAAGTAAATATTAAAGTAGACCCGCATTGAGGATGAAGGAAGTCAATTAGAAGAAAACAAGAAGTGAAATATGGTTATATGTTTATTATTTGTTTAGTATTTGTACCTATATTTGCACTTGTATTTATATTTTCTTTTTAAGTTTATTCCTTTAGTGTCATATGTGTTTGTGTTGCAACAATAAAATGTATTTAAAACAACAACAACAACAACAGCAACGAGATGGGCACCACTTGAACAGGGATGGAACCAGGCGGTAGGTGCTTAAAATGGAAAAGGTGGCAGAGCAGCTTGTAAAGTGATTGAAGAGGAGGAGGGAAGCCAACAAGAACTGAGGAGGGTCTGGTTCATAACAAATCTCCTCCCTGGGATGTAGATGATAAAACTGATGAACATTTACATGGGAGTTGCAGAGAACGGAGCATTGTAATGCAGGGGACCAAAGTGCCACAAGCCTGATCTAGCTGGCTATGCTTATGTTCTTAGGTTAATTACAGGAATTACTGGTCACCTAGGGCTCAAGGGCTGTCACATAAGAACATGGAAGAGGAGCCTACTGGAACAGGCCAGTGGCTCATCTAGTCTAGCATCCTGTCCTCACAGTGGCCGGCACAGGTGCCATCTTGAATAAAATATTAGGGGGCCCCAGGTAAGTCCCGCCCACCCCACAAAATTGATCACATGACAGGGTGCACACACACCATTTAAATGGCAATCCCCATCAACTTGGGTGGGGGCTCCCTGAAATATTTTATTGGAGGGCCGAAGACCCCTCAGCCCGCAGGTTCATCTTGGCCAACCAGATGAACCATGGGAAGCCTGAAAGCAGGACCTGGAGCAACAGCACTCTCCCGTCCTGCAGTTTCCAGCAACTGGGATTCAGAAGAAATGCTGCCGCCTCCTGCAGAGGCAGAGCAGAGCCACTGCTAGCCTCCTCCTCCTCCATGAATCTATCTAATCCTCTTTTAAAGCCGTCAAAGCTGATGACCACCCCTGCAATTTGTGGGAATAAATTCCATTGTTTATGTAGGGCTGTCATATTTTGAAGACTAAAAAAAGAGGACGCATTTGCCAACTTCTACTTTAAACTATGGATCTCTATGGCCACTCTCATCATGAAAAAGAGGACGTGTCCTGGAAAAAAGAGGACTTATGGCAACTCTATCGGTGCTTTGCTTTGTTTGTTCTGAATCTTCCAACATTCAGTTTTGCTGGGTTCTAGGGCTATGCGAAAGGAAGAAAAACTTTTATCAGTCCACTTTCTGGATGCCATGCATAAGCTATGATCTCCTTCGATAAATGGATCAACAGTATGATAACAGTCGACTTATGAATGGACTGTTTTGTTTGGATAAATATGACAATATTTGGAATGAGTTTATACAAAATGTAGTAGGCTATTAGGATAATAATATCAAAAAGAATGTATGGGTTAGGGTAAAAGGTAAAGGGACCCCTGACCATTAGGTCCAGTCGTGACCGACTCTGGGGTTGCAGCACTCATCTCGCTTTATTGGCCAAGGGAGCCGGCGTACAGCTTCCGGGTCATGTGGCCAGCATGACTAAGCCGCTTCTGGTGAACCAGAGCAGCACATTGAAACGCTGTTTACCTTCCCGCCGGAGCGGTACCTATTTATCTACTTGCACTTTGATGTGCTTTCGAACTGCTAGGTTGGCAGGAGCAGGGACTGAGCAACGGGAGCTCACCCCGTTGTGGGGATTCGAACCGCCAACCTTCTGATCGGCAAGCCCTAGGCTCTGTGGTTTAACCCACAGCGCCACCTGCTTTCCCATGGGTTAGGGTAGCTTTCATATATATTAATATATTATTTTTTTCTACACATTTTTGTGCTTTTTATTTTCTGTTTCTTTGTATCACTTTATTTCTTTATAATTGAAACCTTTTCAGTAAAATAGTAATACCAAAAGAAAAAGAAAAAAATTGTCATGCACAAGTTTATACACGGCTATCACATGGAAGAGGGCAATGTCTTGTTCTCTGTTGCTGCTCCAGATGACACAGGCCAAGATCTCATGCACGTAAGTTACAGGAGAGGAGATTTTGGTTGAACATTAAAAGAAATGTCTTTATTGTATTAGCAGGTTGACAATGGAACTAAGGACCTTTGCCGAGAGCGCTGCTGGGCTCTCCCTCTGCCTCCTCAAGCTGGACAATAATCTGGTGGAGATTTTCTGCATTGAGCAAGGAGTTGGACTAGATCAGGAATGGGGATTCTTGAGCCCAGGGATCAAATGTGGCCCTCCAGGCCTCTCTATTTGGCCCTCAGGAGTGTCCCCAGGGCACACCCCCTCCCACAGGGCACACCTTTTTTGAGTATTTTTGCCTTGCTGGAATGTGCCTTCTTGAACTGTGATAATGAATCTCTCTTTCCAGGAAGGAGGATAGAGAGAGGTGTGTGAGAAGACCTCTTAATTTTGCATGGCAGGAACTATGGATGGGAGAATATGTTAATTTTGGTTTCGGGCAGTTTTTGGTTTTTCCAATCTTTAGTTCTCTACATTTCCTCATCAGTTTGTGATTTTTTAAAAAGAAGTTGTCATGAAAATTCAGCAGCATTTTGGCACATTCCCACCCTAATATACATGTTTTTGTCAGCAATTTTTCCTAATATAGGAAATTATAGATACTTTTGCAAATAGTTTCTTTAATATAGTGTGTGTTATTTTCAATAAATGTATTTTATGCATACTTTGCCCTAGTATATGCCTTTTGAAGGTACAGATTACTTGGATGGAGAACTTTGTGACAGTCAGGCAATGCAGGGAGCAGGCAGGCAACTCCTTAACCCCTTCCCTTCAGTTTGTGTGTTATGTGCACTGCCTTCATTAAGGAGGCTTTAAAAATAGTTATTGATTTTCATTTCAGAGGACCTTGGAAACCAAATGAACAATGATATTCTCTCAATGAACAGCTTCCTCGATGTTTGTAAATAATGTATCGCTCACAAGCCCAACCAGTTAACCCCCCCCCTCCATCAAGTGATGTGGCAAAACCTGTTTCAAGCTGCGTTTCTATTATCTAAGATCCAATTAACCATTTGGAGCAGACTAAAACATAACTAGATCAATCCAGAATCAGATTAATATCCCATCCATAATCACATTAATCACAATCTGTCCATAATTAGCCATCAGATAATCCCATTGGACAGGAGGTAACAGGCAGTATCCAATTATCTCATTAATTATCTATTTTCAGTATCTGTGCACAGTCCCACAACATATGAAAATTGTTTCTCCAGGAAAACAAAATAAAGAAACTGCAGCCCTTTTAAGGCAAGCCCTGCCCAAAGGCAAACATTCCCTTTTCTGGGATGCTGTTGGGTCTTTGTATCTTTACACCTACACGCTTTCTGCTTCCACAAAGTCTTAAGAGATACCATTCTCGCCAAGTAAAATATTACAATCTCCTTCAGAGAGAAATAAAGTCTCTCCCCCCCCCCAAAAAAAATCCCAATGAGTGAAGAAGCTCATGAAGAAGCTGAATGAAGAAGCAATAGTTAATAACTTTTTTTCAACAGTAGCAGAACTATTATTGCGTAAGGATTTATCTTCCTGCAGATATTTCATGATGTATATAATAAATTGCATTCCATTTGTTTTGATTTTATAATGGACTTAATCTGTTGCTGGATTTGTCATTGGGGACAATCCAGAAGAAAGTTTGGATGAATAAACTGTGTTCCTGTGTGGCTCCTATTCATTTCAAAGGGACTTGTGCCAGGTAACTTACCAGTTGATTGGGCCCTTTGCAATCTATGAGTAGACCCCAAATAAACATTCTGAAGTTGTGGTACCACTTCACACTAAAGGTGGGAGGTCACATTTGTAAATGCTCTCTTGTGTAAAAAGCTCCCTGCAAGCATACAAACCTAGTACACCAAGGAGAGTCTGGGCTTGCAATCTTTAGTCCCGATGGGTTAGATTTTCACTTCCAAGACATTTTGTACACGAGAAAGCTTTCAAAAATGGCAGCCTCCCCACCTATAACTTGAAGTGATGGTGTACATTTACAAATATACAAGCAGGCCCTATTGGAAGCTGATAGACTCCCACAGAAGGCAGGAACAATTGATCCTGCTTCAGATACTGCCAAAACCAACTGTACCCCAACATGATTATTCTTCGGTAATTCGCCCACTCTCTCTGTGTAAATTCACACTGCAAAAACTATTTTCCCGAACCCAATCCCTATCTTAAGGATGCCACCTTCCCCAGGCAGGGGAGAGGCCCAACAGATTTAGAGTGCGTGCTTTTGATCTACCTTTTCTAGAAAGGCCGACTTCCAAATTCCATGGCAGTCAGACCAAGACAGACAGGCAAGTTAACAACTAAGGTCAATCTTGGGTGGCAGCACCTTGGACAGCTCCAAGACAAATTGCTCTTGCTCCAGTAAGGTATGGAAGGAACCCAACAGAGAATTATTTCAGGAATGGGAAACCAATGGGCCTCCAGATGTTCCTGGGCTGCAATTCCTAGTCCCTGATCATTGGTCTTGCTGGCTGTGGCTGGAGTCCAACAACATCTGTAGGGCCACACTTTCCTCACCCCTGCCTTACATCTTTTTCTGACCCAGCTACCTATCACAGCCCTTCCCCCACCCCGAGATGGGTTGAGAGGTTTAAAGGCACAGACCAGGAGCCTTAAGTATCATTGCTGTTCACTTTCTTCAAGCATGGTGTGTTGGCATAAGTGCCAGGTATGGGTTGGAGATCCTTGGGGACAAGTGCAGGGGCTCCTGTGAATGTTCTGGCTTGAGGGCCTCTGTCTGGGGAGGAGACGCACCAAGATCAGAGGTCCACAACTGGTACCTTCATCACCTGCACCACCAGGGCCCAGAACTCCCCAGGACTTTGGGATACCTCCTCCTCCCAATCCATGTCCTGGTTGCTACTTGAGGTGGGGGCATGAGAATGGCAGCTTTTGCAGGGGGAAGTCTTATTGGGGAGGCAAATCCCAATCATCTCATCCATGCTCTTTTACGGGCTATGTAGGTAGCTATGATTTCAACACTGGGTCACTATTGTATTTCTGTGATTTTGGCCATCTTGAATGGGACAGCCCTAGGCAACTCCTGTGTGGTCAGGGATTTAAGAAAAGGAGGTTAAGGTTCCCTGGTGGCTGGAAAACATAGTCTGTTTGGATCCACCCACCTGCTACTCCCATTGCTCTGTGGGTTCTCACTTGTGGACAGGACATGGACATCTCTCCTGCAAACAGACAAGGAAGAAGCCTTTGGTGGGTTTTGGCTGCAAGGGAGCAGTCTCACAGCAATAGGAGCCAATGTCTAAGGGCTGAGGTCCAAAAATATTTGAGGGGGCTGCCCCCCCCGGTTGATGGACATTGCCATTCAAATGGTGTGTGTGCACCATGTAACGTGATTAATTACGGTAAGCAGTGTGGGGTTTACCTGCCACCCCCAATATTTTATTCAAGTCGACGCCCCTGCTCACAGGCATGGAAGAGAATCATTTCCTTCTCCTACACCAGAAGGAAAGGGAAGCAGGCTGAGTTCCAAGTATCAGGAGCCTAGTGATAAGCTATGCCATGGCTCAGTCTTCCACAATCTGGTACCCTCCAACTGATTTGGACCACAACTCCCAGCATCCCTGGCCATTGCCCATACTGTCAGAGGTGGATGGGAGTTGTAGTCCAAAACATCTGGAGGCCTCCAGGCTGGGAAAGGCTGCTGTGGAGGTTTGCACCAGTTTCAGAGTGCAAAATTTCTCTCTGTGCTTGATGAAGTGGGTGAGAGATTTAACTAGTAGCAAGCCAGAAAATGCTTTCTATCACAAAGAGCAATTGTGGTGTACATTTCTAAAGCAGGCTCATATATTTGAGCACTGTGGGCCAGGTGAGTGATGAGGAATGTTTTATAGTCTAGGTGTCATTGGCCGGGGGTCAGCTTCACCTGCTGGAGAGGGAGTGACTCCACCTGCAGCTGATTATAGCCTTCAAGGACGTGGAGGAGAAGGCACTGATGAGAACCAGCTGGCTCCAGCCTTCTTAAACAGAGCTCTCAGCAGCAGTCAGATGCTGGAAAGAATGCCTGTGGTTCCCAACCCTACCTTGATGCTTCCTGCTCTCTGTCGGGACCCTTGGCTTCGTTATCACCAGGTTCCCTGATTGCTGGGTTGCCTGACTACATGGATTGCTCTTTGCTCGACCCTCAGAATGGACATGACTTTGTATGCTGACTCTGCCAAGTGTATCTCAGAGACGCTTCTCGCACTCCACAAGCTCTGCGCACTGTTGCTTGGCAATGGGACTGCGGCACTGAGGGACACATTTTGTTCTGCACCACCTTCCACATGTGAGTGGTGGGCAGGGCTAGAGGCAAAATGGGTGGAGCAACAAATGTGAGTTTCACCTTTCTTTAGCAGGCATGTTTCTACTCACCCCCTTCTCCATTCTCCATCTGGGCAACCAAGAGGCATTACTTGAGTTGAAGGACACATTCCATTCACTTCAAAACATTTAAGGAGGCTTGGTGAGACGTGGTCCTGGCAGAGTGGCGTGTAGTGCTGGGAGAGTGCCAAAGGTCCGAGGTTCCCTAGCACTGGCCTAAGTATAAGCAGACTGAACCATTCTCATGGGACAGTTGTGATCAAAGCTGCTTCCTGGCATTTTCTATCCATCTTTGAAAAGGATTATACAATTACTGTCCAAATGCTGCCAATTCCACGTGGCACTCCTGGTGTTTTCCCTAGAGCTGGTATATATTAAGCAGTATATGAATATTCTCCAGTAAATAAGATCTTTTCCCACACCTCCTCACCAAATAATCATTTGCAAAGTAACAATAAAGGATGCCTTCACAATTTTTAAATTATCCAGTGGTGTGGTAAAGCAGGTTGGGATTCTTTAATCATTATTGGATTTTGGAAGATTAAGCAGGTGAATCCTTTCAATTCACTGTGGGGCTCTGCCCTAAAAATGTGCTGGATAAAGGTGGGAAGGTTGCAGAAAGAAGTTGGCATGGAGAGACAGTTTATGGCACTGCTGGCATTTTTAACACTGGAACTGACACTGTATAAAGGCAGTGCTGGCCTAACTTATGGCTATAGGGGGAGGGACCGTGGCTCAGGGGAGGGCATCTGCCTTGTTTGAAGAAGGTCTCAGGTTCCATCCTGCACTGCAGGGGATTGGGCTGGACGGCCATTTAGGTCCCTTCCAGCAATACAGTTTCATGGTCACTGGAATCTCCAGGCAGGGCTGGGAGAGACCTCCTGTCTGAAATCCTGGGGAAGCACTGCAGACAATGCAGAAAACCCAATGTTCTGACCGTGTAAGGCAACTTCCTATGCTCTTGCATGAGTCAGGTCTGCCGAGAGCTGCCTGGGCCACCAGAGACCTCCCTGCCGGGGGGAAGGCAGACCAGTTTGAGGAAGCCTGGGCACAATGAACCAGTACTGGTGGCGGGTGGGTGGGTGACATTGAGATAGTAAAATCCAGTCTTGCACAGCTGTAGGGAGCCTCATGTAGACAGCCGCATACACAGAAAGTCCTTTGCCTGTGATCAGGAACTGCGTTTTTTAATGCTAATAAATGCCTGAAGAGGGAAAGCATAGGACAAAAGCAATAAAGCAAGGATCTTAGGCGCTACGTGCAGAGTGCTCCAGCTTCTGTATTGCTGATAGCAGGCTTCCTCAAACTCAGCCCTCCAAATGTTTTGAGATCATGGGAGTTGTAGGCCAAAAACATCTGGAGGGCTGAGTTTGAGGAAGCCTGGCTGATAGCTCAACAGAGGCATGCAGAGCTCCCTGGTGCAGTCTTCAACATTTACAGGTAGAGTTGGGAAAGACCTCTTACCTGAAACCTTTGAGAGCTGCTGCCAGACAGTAGTAGACAGTCATAAGCTAGAAGGACTGATGGTCTGACTCAGGATAAGGCAGCTTCCTGGGTTCTTCCTATGTTATGCATGCACTGTGAAGTCCATACGGCTGGACTTTTCAAACTAAGCATGCTGGTCGTCCAGGGGAGGCCTTGTCTGCCTTCCCCTTGGCAGGGAGGTCTCTGGTGGCCCAGGCAGCACTCGGGAGACCTGACTCATGCAAGAGCATAGGAAGCTGCCTTACCAGGCATCCCCAAACTCGGCCCTCCAGCTGCTTTGGGACTACAATTCCCATCATCCTTGTTAGCTAGGGATGATGGGAATTGTAGTCCAAAACAGCTGGAGGGCCGAGTTTGGGGATGCCTGATTGTGCCCTTATAAACATCTGCATTCTTTAAAACATGGGCCTTTCTTCCAAATTGATCAAATCACGACACTTCCATTTTGCCTGTAGTGAGATCATGTAACGCACCATACATTTAAAGCATGTGCCTCCTCTGCAAATCCTGGAAACTGCCGTGTGTTAAGGGTGCTTGAATCAGCTCTGTGAGGGGAAACTACAGTTCCCAAAGCAGTTCCCAATGGGGTATGTGCTTTAAATGAAGAAACTGTTGCAACATCTTAGTGATATAATCCTGGATAAGAATGTGCTTCTCCTAATTAATTACTCCTTTTTACTATAAGTTCATTACAATATCATGCTGTACCTCACAAAGGGTGCTTAAGCAACAAAGCCATAGGCTCACAAGTAGTTTGCACTGGAGGTCATTAAACAACAAAAAAAGAATTTGTCATGGTTCAGATACTATGGATCATGCTGATATAATCTCTGCCTTATTGCAGTTATAAGCTCCTAAAACACTGGCCATAAGTGATAAAAGACTCCCTTTGTAAGTCAGGATCTAATCTGCATCAAGCCAGATTTAGTATAGATTATTCATATCCAAAGTGCTGCCATGGTTGTCAAAATTCAAAGCATAAAATCTAATACAGGAAATCTATTGTATCCTTTTAGACTGAAATCTAAAATTTAGGGCCAAGCTTATTGTTTATCTCAGGGCAGTTCACAGCACAAAATGCATAATAAAAACAAGAACAAAACAAACCAGTAACAGATACTCAAAATAATATTGTACTTCTAAATTGTTGGAACCTGGAATCTTATGAAAAAGGCCAGGCAAAAATTGAAAATAATAGTAACAGGAGTAATAGTAAATCCCATTGAACTCAATGGGCTTCCTTGTAATTAGGCATGGATAGTAAATCTGTTAGGCTGTGTGTGTGCTCCCATTTATTCTGCATTTTGGAGTATTCCCACTGGTGGTTTGAGAAGCGGTGGGTGCATGGAGATGTTAGCCATTTCTATTTATTTCATTAAAAAACTAAAAAAAACTAAAAGCAGTTTACAAAAAAGATGTGTACCTGTCCTGTATCTAAACCGCCATTTCTTGAATACTGCATTTTGGTATGTTACCGCCCCCCCAAAACCAGCTTTGATCCAAATTGAAAAACAGAATGACCTCTGTGTTTTAAGCTGGCAGTGTGTACTCGGTCTCTCAGGCTTTAAGGGGAGACAAGTTTTGCTTTGGAGCATGAATGACATCACCGGTCTTTAACAAGTGACCAAGGTTGGTCACAACAGGAGCACTACCACCATGCAAATTTATGGCAAAATATTAAGAAATGGGTCCCAAAATGCATGCTTGGGTTAAAACTGGATCCTGGGTCTGAAAAGGTTCAAGATACCTACCTTGCAACCATTTGCTGGGCTTTTCATAGCTGGTGGACAAATTTACAATATATATCTCACATGATTTTTTGTTTCTCATACTTTTTTTTTTTTTAAATCAGAACCTGTATTTACTTCTTTTTACTGCATTTAACTGTGAACAGCTTTGTTCTCCTCCTAAGTCACAGATCCATAATTGGCTCAAAGGAGCTAATTTTCTTGGCAGGCTTTCCCATATAAGGTTTAGCCTTGTTTTGTTATTTAAGGAAGGCAAAAATCCCAACCTGTTCTATTCTTCATTAACAGCTTGATAACCCCACTAAAAATTCCTTCTGCCTCATCACCCTAGAAGCTGATTTTTATTTATTTTTTTGGAAGCTTGAAGTCGGATTAAAAAGGGGTGTGTGCCACTCCTTTAATAAGTAAACACATGGTAATTAATGAAGAAAAAGGATATGAAGGGGATTCAAAGCCTCCTTACTCAACACACAGATTCACATGCAGCCTGATTCTATGCCTGCTTACTCTAAAGTAATTACAACAGATTTCAGGATCAGGATCAAGTAAATGTTGTGAGGATTGCACCTTGAGGTTGGAGAAACAAATGGTGTTGTTTTAAGAGAGTTATATTGGTTTTACCTCTTTGAAATTTATTATTTATGGCAGGGTGTTCGCAAACTGTGGTCTGGGGACCACCAGTGATTCACAAGTTTCATTTTTAAAAACATTTTTATTACATTTCTGAAAATGGTAAAGATAAAATTCCAATACATTTTAAATAGAGATTTCTTTTCTCACTTCCCAACCTATCTTCCGTGATGTTTTCCTTGTCCCTGTTTTGCTGCCCCCTGTCTTCATTCCCTTTCAATCATAATCATAACACAATAGTCTCTAATTTTTTAGTTGCTCATAGCTCAAAACCTGGTCGTGGATTCTTTATGTTGTAATATTTCTTCAAATAATCTGAAAAGGGCTTCCATTCTTCAAAAAGGTAATCATCATTAGAGGATTGGTATAGCTGTTAGCTTTGCTGATTCAGCACAGTCTGAATCTTATCCATCCTTCCTTAGCAGCTACTTCTTCATCTTTCCATTTCTGAGCATAATGAAGCCTAGCTGCTAAAGTTACATACATAAACAAATTAACCATTCTTTTTTGGAATTTCTGTCCACATAATCCCTAGCAGGAAAGCTTCAGGGGGGTTTTGGGTTGGGGTTTTTTTTTTTTTTTGTAAACTCACTTTAAACATCTTTTTTATCTCATTGTATATCTTATTCCAAAATACCCTTTTTTGGAAATCCACTATATATGAAAAAGGAGCACCTGCTTGCTTACACTTCCAGCAGTTATTGGAGACCTTCTTATACATTTTACATCATTTATCTGGTGTTCAATACCATCTATACATCATTTTCATATAATTCTCTTTTAAATCATAGCAAGCAGTGAAGTTCATATCTACTGTCCACAACTTTCCCCACGTGTTTGTTTCTATATTAGGTCCTAAATCTTTGGCCCAATTTATCATTACTTATTTCACCATTTCAACTTTCATCTCCCATTCTAATTATAGTTTATACATTTTTGAAATCAGCTTTTTTCTTCCTCCAAGCAGAATCTTTTAAAAATCAGATACTTGGTCCGTAAAATCTTTTACTAAATCTTTTAAAAAATATATTCATTAATTTGATGATATTATAACCAATTTGATCTCCATGAAGATCTTGTGTCTTCATATTCTTTTTTCAATTTACAGAGATTTCCACACTATATCTCTATATTTACCCCACTTCTCCACCATATTTAATTTCTTTGATGCACCAGCTACTATTGGTGATAACCATAAAGGGGTTTTCCTTTCAAATAAATCTCTGTATCTAGTCCAAACTCAATATAAGCCTCTCCTTATACAATGACTCAAAAAATCCCTATTTCCTTTTACCTTGTCGTACCATAGGTAAGCATGCCACCCAAATTGTTCCCATATCCTTCTAGATCCAACAGTCTTGCATACTTTGTATTTCACTATTTCCCCTTAATTCCCTCCATAACACTTCTTGTTGTTTAGTCGTGTCCGACTCTTTGAGACCCCCTGGACCAGAGCAGGCCAGGTACGTACTCCTGTATGCACTTCTAGTATCAAGATAAACAATAATGGTGATAGTGGGCAACCTTGTCTCGTGCCCCTTGTCATAGTGTACTTTTCTGTTACCACTCCATTTACTATTATACTTGCAATTTGTCTGTATATATTACCTTTATCCCTCTCCCCCCAGCCCATTATATCCAATATTTTCCCCATAAAACTCCAAAAAAACACATTATTGAACACCTTCTCTGCATCTAATTGCTTATCATTTCTCTTTTCAAAATATTCTACAGTATCTAATATAGTTCTAACATTGTCCTTTATTGCTCTTGTTGGGAGAAATCCAGCTTTATCTTCATGCATCTAATTCTTTAAAACTAATTTGTCTCCTAGCTAATATTACTACAGTTTGTAGACACAGTTGATCAAGGAAATGGGTCTATAGTCCAATCTGAGTTGGATTTTGATCTTGCTTTGGTATCAATGTAATATTAGCATATTTCCAGGAATCTGATTCATTAGTTTTATTCAGGTGATCCACCAAGGTGTGTCTGTGGATTTGTGGCTGAAATCAGGAGGCAACATATCTATCATATTACTACTCTCTTTTTTTAGTTTACAGCAGGAGTTGAAAGTGTCCTCTATTAGGGAAGAAATTTGATTCAGTTCTTATTTAAAGGTGAACCTACCTAAATCGCACTTCCTGAAACAATACATGAATTGAGATAGTCATGCCCACTAATTTCAATAAGCCTACTCTGAGTAGGGGGCACACGGGTGGCACTGTGGGTTAAACCACAGAGCCTAGGACTTGCCGATCAGAAGGTCGGCGGTTCGAATCCCCGTGACGAGTGAGCTCCCATTGCTCGGTCCCTGCTCCTGCCAACCTAGCAGTTCGAAAGCACGTCAAAGTGCAAGTAGATAAATAGGTACCACTCCAGCGAGAAGGTAAACGGCGTTTCCGTGCGCTGCTCTGGTTCGCCAGAAGCGGCTTAATCATGCTGACCACATGACCCGGAAGTTGTACGCCAGCTCCCTTGGCCAATAAAGCGAGATGAGCGCCGCAACCTGAGTCGGCCATGACTGGACCTAATGGTCAGGGGTCCCTTTACCTCTACTCTGAGTAGGACTAATATTGGATACGGCCCTAGGGTTCAAATCCTCATTCAGTCAATGGTGACCTTGGGTCAGTTGCTGCCTCTCAATCAAGCCCACCTTGAGGAGTTGTTGTGAGGATAAAATTGAGAGTGGGGAGAACCATGTGACCAACTTGAACTGCTTGGAGGAACCAAGCATAATAATAATTAAAAAATAATAATAGGAAGAAAATAGGAGGAATATGTGTTTCCTGAGTCACAGGTTGCCCACTTGTAATATAGACAATTTACCATAATTTATTTCATTATCTCTATTTTGAACGTTGTGCTCTGCTGACAAAAAGCAAATATCTACGATTCTATGATTCTATGAATCTGGAGAACATCCACAATGTGTTATCTGTCTCAAAAGAAGGAAACTTTATGGACAGAAGATGGTAATTAATTGATTTCTGGTTTGCAAGGGTTATGGGTGTATGTCACAAATCCATATGGCCTCATGATGCTCGCCACATTGATCCAATTGATTTGAAACTAAAGGACAGATACATGCTGTTCAGTGCCTCTCAAATGTTTTCAAGGATCTATAACAAGTGCTGTTGGGGGGAAACTGGGCCGCTCGCTTTCCTTGTGCCCTGAACTGGCCATTCACACACACATCCAAAGTTTTTTTTTAAAAAAGGAACCTTCAGTCTTAAAAAAAACCTAGTTCCTGGAAAGTATAGTGTTATCTAGATTTGATTGTATTCCAGGACTAATTATTGACGACTCTGCTGTGCTTCCATGGAATCACGCTCTTATTATTCATAGCATTGTTTTTATCTCTGTGAAATAACAATTTCTTCACTCTGCATTATTTTCTTTCTTAAGTTGTGGACTGTACGATGTCAAACAGGCAAGCCATTGATAGTTTCTGTATCTCTCAGACATCTGTATTGCTATATGAAACAAAACAAAACAAAACAATTTAATTAAAAAAGAAGAAAACAAATGAACAAAACAATCACTTTTAAAAAGCAAATTTCCCCCAACAAAACTCCCCTTCTACGGTAAGGCAGCTCACTCATTCTCTGAATGTCAGGGGCCCCTCAGGACAGGGGCTTTTTGTGGGTGCACTTCTGCAATATGTCATTGACACAATAATAGCACATTCGTGGTGGATTTATACTGGACCATCCACACCCCATTCAACTTTATTAGTTGTTCTGTGATGCCCCAGTGTTACAACATTATTGCAGTCTGGAGGGGCACTCTTGTGCTACAGTGCAGCAAAAACAAGACAATCCTCCCCCCTCCAGAACATTTGTGGCCTGGAAAGTGACAGGATTTCATCAGAAAGCTATGGAACAAGCACAGACTGGAAGCAAAGCAGCAAGGCCACCCTGAAACATTTGCAGGCCCAAGCAGCGTTGAAAGCCGGATCACATCTATCCACCCTGACAGCATCGTGAGCACAAATCATCACAAATGCACAACAAAAAGGATGGCTGGATTGGCTCCACATCATTATGTAGCCAAAACTAAGCTGTCCACACACAGGGCTAAAAGAGAGGGGTTGTCAAAACACTTTGAGAATTGTAGTTCCATAAGGTGGACTGGGGTCTCCAAACAATTCTCAGCGCCTTTAACTGACTATAGTTCCAAGGATTATTTGGGGGAAGCCAAGGTTATTTAAAGTGGTATGATACTGCTTTAAATATATAGTGCAGATGGGCCTTTGTGGCTTATTCTGCGATGCCACAGGCAGGGTGGCAATCGTATCTGCTGGGTTTTGAACTCAGGAAGCTGCCTTAGCCCTTTAACATTGTGGCAGCACACAGCTCTGCCCATGTGGCTGCAGTTGTGCCCGGTTCTTGTCTCTCTTGAGTTTCATGAGTAAATTTAGGCATGTCATCGGTTTTGGAATTGATCTGTCTCATCTGCTTTCTCCATGCACTGGAACGCAAGCCACATTCCAAGGAGCTATCCTCTTAATCACTTTCATATTTTCCAATGAAATTCAAATCCCAAGTTAAAGACGCTCAATTCCTTAAAAACTCCTGAAAGCTCATAAATCACGCAGGCAAATGAAGGAGCCTCCAAATCTGAAATGGGCTCTGCAGACTTAATGGGGCTTGTTCTGGCTCTTGAGGAAGGGGCGTCGGCTGAAGGAGTAGTAAATCTGTCCTCTGGAAATGGGGATACCATACTAGGCTGGTGTTGCATGACTGGTCTTTGAAGTTGCTGGGTCACTTAGACAATTGGCAGGTCCTGCAGTAGCGGGGCAAGGGGGGGGGGAGAAGCTTAATGTCTGGTCTTTCTGACCCTGTTCCAGCCACCTACGCACAGATGAAAAGGAGGGCCCCCTCCAAGTTTCAAGCAGATGCAAGCAGAGGGAATGGGAGAGATTTACTGTATGTTCCACTTAGATACAAATGTTGGGTTTCTTGGTTTTGGCAAGATATGCCAAGCACAGCTTCCAGAAATTGGCTGAAGGGGGTGGGAGAGAGACCTCGTTTCAATTTGGTAACCAAAGGCCCATGCATTTTTTATTCTGGGTAGACATGCAAGAAAGTGGAATACAAAAGCTCTTGTGTTTTTCCTGAAGGGTCCTTGCTCAGGGATACAGGATACTTCTGACTAGGCTATGAAGAGGCAGGAATGCCTTGTGGGGACTGAGAAAGTATGGTTAACCAAGAAACAAACCATGTGGACCCCGGCCAGGTGTGAGAATGGGCACTCCTTTGTGTTCCCCCACCCACGGGGCCAACAGAGTTGTGTTGACCTTGGCTGACAAGCCCACAGCTGTGCTCCATGTCATCCAACCCAAACTGCCTTCAAGCTGCATCAGGTTTCAGAGGTTCTTAATGTGTTCCTTGCAACAGAGCACTGGCTTGGCCTCAATCCGTAGCAGCCACATTGAAACTTTCTTTTCTTTTCTTCCCCAAATCTCTGTTTGCAATAGCTGATGTGGTCTTTAATGAATATGGTGCCGAATGGGAGATCTGGGTCCAAATCTCAGCTTAGCCCTGGGTGCACAACGTGGCTTTTGCTAAGGGCCCCTCCAGATGTCCTTTATATTGTGCATTCATGACAATAGCCCTGTACAATTAAAGCACATGGTTTCCTAGTTAAAACTAGTTAAAATCTGTACAATGGGGATACAATGGGAATAACGACCTTCCTTTCCAAGATTGTTGTACTGAATAATATACATTAAAAGCAGGACATGCATCAAAATGTAGCAGTATGTCCTCAGCCCCTAACAGCCATTCTGTTCAGGGTTCCAGCCAGCAAGGCAACCATGCCTTCCTTTGGAATACTATTGGTGTTAGGGGCTCACACAGCCCAATTCACCTTCACCCCCTCTTGATTTCCACCTTTTCTTTTCCACCTTTTTTTCCTGTAGCTCCTGGTACATACCCAGTCCTCACTGGGCTGTTTTGTGTGTGGGTTGCCAATGTTTAATCATTTTAAAAATACTATTTTGACCTGCGGAGCTGAAGCAGGGCACACCAGCCAGCGGATTAGAGCATTGCTGGGCTGAATTGTGTATGTTTGTTTTTTTGGTAAGCCACTTTGAGAATCACTTGAGTACAAATCTTAAAAAATAATAATCCTATTGCACCATCAGTGTGCATGACAACATACACTTACTTCAACCAGCTGCACCAGGCAGGCTTTTGATTAACAAGCTGGATACTCTTGATAAGTTGAAAAGCATAAATGAGTCTATGGCAATGAGAATGTGTGAAATCCGATGAATAGTTGGGCCTACTTCACAGTCAATGTGTAAGGAAAGGGCTGGTGCTGTGTTTTTATTGTAACTACCTGTATGTGATCTTTTTATATGTATTTTAATTGTAACAATCCTTGTTTTTAATGATTGCTTTTTGTATGTTCTAAGCTGTTTGTTTTAATAGTAAGCCACCTTGAGTTCAGACCATTTGGATCCCTTCCAGTCGGGATTCAGGCCTCATCACGGGACTGAAACTGCCTTGGTCGCACTGGTCGATGATCTCCGGCAGGCTAGGGACAAAGGTGAGAGCTGTTTCCTAGTTCTGCTGGATCTCTCAGCGGTGTTTGATACCATCGACCATAACATCCTTCTGGACCGTCTTGAGGGGCTGGGAGCTGGGGGCACTGTCATACGGTCGTTCCGCTCCTTCCTCCTGGGCCGTGTTCAGAAAGTGGTGCGGGAGGATGAGTGTTCAGACCCCTGGGCTCTCACTTGTGGGGTGCCTCAGGGTTCTGTCCTCTCCCCCACGCTTTTTAACATCTACATGCAGCCGCTGGGAGAGCATCAGGAGGTTTGGGCTGAGTGGGAACCAGGCAGAGGGCCTTCTCGGTGGTGGCGCCCGCCCTGTGGAACGCCCTTCCAGCAGATGTCAAAGCGATAAACAACTACCTGACATTCAGAAGACATCTGAAGGCAGCCCTGTTCAGGGAAGTTTTAACGTGTGATATTTTAGTGTATTTTTGGTTTCTATGGAAGCCGCCCAGAGTGGCTGGGGAGGCCCAGCCAGATGGGCGGGGTATAAATAATAAATTATTATTATTATACATTAATATAATAAGGAGCCCCGCCAACGTGAAAACTCTCGAATTGGCCGCAAGGTGTAGCCTGGTCACTAATCAGGCGGCTTTAAAAGTCCGCCACGGGCTTCTAGCCAGGGAACCTGAGCTCCGTCTGCAGCCTGGGGGCCGCGCGCTGCGGGCACGACAGAACTCCGCGGGCGGGACGGGCCAGGATGCGGCGCTCCGGCCGCCCGCGCGCGCTCTACCTGGCTTTCCGCCTCGGCCCGCGCCCGAGGGGCCTCCGGCCGCCGACCAATCAGAGACAGGGCGCCCCTCCTCCCTCGTTCCCTCCCCTCCGCGCCCCTGGTCGCCTCCTCCCACGAGCTCTCGCGAGATTTCTCTCCTCGGAGCGGGCGACGGGGAGGGGCTTCCTCTGGGCTGCTGAGGCGCAGGACGCGGCGGCCTCCAGCACCGCCATGTTTCCGGGGCTCCTCAGGGCGCAGCGCCTGGCGCACAGAGCGGTGAGTGGCGGGACTTGCGCGGCGGCGGCCCTCCTCCTCTTCCTCCTCCGCCGTCTTGCGCCCGTCTCCCGCCCGGGCAGCTCCGCCCAGCCTCCCCGCCGGGTGGGCCGCCTGGGGCCAAGGTCGCGCCGGGGCCTGGTTCCCCCGGCCTGGCTCTGGCGTCGCAGAGGGTCGGGGAGGATCCAGGCGGGGTGCGAGGGCCGGGGGGGGGGCGGTGGGAATTGGGCGGCTTCCCCCGGCCGCCTCGCAGGGGGCCCTGGAGAATGAGAATAGGGAGGAGGAGGAAAACCAGCGGTGCCGCCTGGAGCTCCTTTCAGCGATAAATGGCAGTGTAACCTGTGTCTCCCAAGCCAGGTGTTTCTCGGTGTGTTTCTTTTACATTTCAGCATTGCCAACAAGCCCACAAAAGTTCCCAACCGGCACATTCCGCCCCCCGCAACCAAAGAGGCTAATAGTCTTGTTTCTATGTGGGCTGCAGAAAAGTGGACTCCCTTCTCTGCAATCAGAATGAAAATGCAGGATACTAACCTCTTAGCAAGAGTTTCATATATATGAGTTTCATTCATATGTGTGTGACGTTTAAAGCATCCCATAAACCAGATAAAGTGTTCCTCCTTCGCCAGCCCACTCACTCGCCTGCATGAGTGGCTTTCATGATAATATTGTGGGAAACGGGGTTCACAGAATGTAGATTGGTTGATCTCTGGGTGGCTTGTGGGCGCTCTGCAACAATTTCTGATTCGCTGTTATGTCACAAAAGCAGCTACTAAAAGACTCGGGGGATGTGAGCTCAGTTCTGGTCCTGAAATTTTTTTTCTGAACTGAGCATGTACTCGTGCACTTTGTACTTTGCGGGGTGGGTCTTCTGTCTCCTAAACTTGAGTATGGTTGGTAGACCTTATACTACCGGTAGTTTAAACAATGTAGTTCCTCCAAGTCAGATCTGTCCACCACTGGTGTAAGTAATTACTGAAACACAGGTGTCTTATTCTCAAGAGTGTCACCCCCATTATTCCCTCTTTTCCACCAAACACATGGGGACCCCCCACAAGTAAAATTATTTTTCCTTCTCAGTTGATGTACACTTGTACATAGATGCTTTACACTTCTGTGAGATTTGCTCTTGTTCTTTAGCCAATGTAACCTGCCAGTGTAACTAGGGCTGGGTGATATCTGGTTTTCAACATCACAGTATATCATCAGCTAAACACTGCAATATACTGCTATATCACAATGTCTGAAATAACCATGGAGCTGATTTTCAACTTCGTGATATAGCACCAGCTAAACATTGTGATATACAGATATCTGAAATAAGTCTGATACTGATATCTGAAATAAGGATGGAACTATGTAGAGGCATTGACTGGCTTCATGGTTTTTCCCACATTTTTGCACAGCACACACATGCACCATGATTCACAACATATTGCCAGGTCAAAAATTATGAAACAATATCATGAAATGAACTTCATTTTTGGACGCTATAGCAATATATTGCCCAGCCCTAAATGTAACCTGTTCATGGTCCTCTGGTATCAATAGGCAGTGGGACCCATTGGTTCACATCTGTGGGTTAAGGTTAGTACATGTGTAAATATGACAATCAACATGTCATGTGAAATACAAACAATCTTTGCAATAGTTGGTTAAATGTTCAGTGTCTGAAACTGGACAGATTGTACACATCCTGTTTCTGCAGCAATGTCTTAGTAGCTAAATGCTTAAATCTCAAAACAATTACCTTAATGTGGCACTCTGATCTTACCCTGCCAGTCTTACTATACCATACTAGTCTAGCTCATTGACTGATAGGGCCACTCTAGGTTTTCAGCAAGAAAGAGGTCTGTTTCATTTGACAAAATGGGCTTCCACAAGTTTGCAGAACACAGTTTCAAATATCAGCAATGCAGCAGTGTCTATCTTGTGGAATTTAATGTAGTGTTACAAGAAGCATTATTATTAATAATAATTATTAATAAAAGTAGCAATAGTTTTTATCCCACGATGCATTCCAGTCAGGCAAAATTACTTGAGGCATGAAGTAGTGAGGATGTGGCCTGTGAAGTGGGGGATCTGAAGCCTGGATAGAGAAGGCTGCATATGGCTTCCTATGCTCCTACATGTCCTTGAGACAGAGGGAAGGGTATGTATTAATGGAGTGATTTGTAGAATGGGAGAATCTGATGACTCTGTCCTGCGCCTTGCAAAGAATGATGGTTATAGGACATTGTATATGTGGAGCTGTAGTGGTAGTAGTATTGGTAGTGAGAGAAGTGAGAGACTAGGAACAGGAATGTAGTAGAAAATGAAGGTGGTACAATAGGTAATAAAAATGTTCAGGGAAAGAGATAGTGAGAAGGAAGCAGCGAGGATCTGTGTGCCAAGTACACCATGTCCAAACTGCTGCTTGGCCAAAATTCCATTTCAGGCATCTCCAGAAAGATATTCAGAAAGATTTAAAGATTCTGAGCTAAGGAGAAGAACAGCATTGAAACAACAGCATTGTTGCTTTTAAAAATTGTTTAAAGACATTGGAATAGCTAAAATGTTTGATTTTATTTCTATATGATCATCTAAGTGTGGAAATTTGATGGATAAATTATATACCGTACATTCCGGCATATTAGGCGACTGGGCCTATAAGACGACACCCCAAATTTGCAGTGCCAGTTTGGGGTTTTGTCTTATAAGCCCAGTCTTATACGCCAGGCAGGAGGAAGCCGCCTGGCACGGTGCGGAGCCCGCCGCCCGCTGCTGCTGCGGCAGCTTCGGCAGCCTCCAAAGCAGCAGCGGGTGGCGGTCTCCACGCCAAGAGGAAGCCACCCAGCACCCACTGCTGCCTCAGAGGTAGTACCCGGTGTATAAGACGACCCCCGACTTTTTAACCTCTTTTCCGGGGTTAAAAAGTCGTCTTATACGCTGGAATCTACGGTATTTATTCTCTACATTTATATCACATCTTTTCTCCAATGAGCTCAAGGCAGCATGCATGGTTCTCTCTCCCCCGTTCTTTCCCCCTCCATCTTATCCTCACAGCCATCCACTGAGGGTAGGTTAGATGAGAGAGAGGGACAGGCCCAGGGTCGTCCAGTGGGCCTTATGGCTGTGCAGTGTTTGTGCTCTATGATGCAGCTATGCCCAACTAGGGAGTAATATAGTGCAAGGCAGGGTTCACACTGGAGGCAAGGGAAGTCTCAATCTGTGCCCTGGGAAACATAGAGCTCTGGACTGTCTTTCATTGGAAGCTTTAAAACAGAGGTTGGATCACCACCTGTCACAGAGCCATTGATTTTCCTGCATTGTAGGGGGCTGGGCTAGATGACCCCCAGGGTCCCTTCCACCCAGCATTGGAAATTCACCAGGTGCATTTTGAACCTGGCTATTGGCCACCTGTGACCAAGTGAAGATGCCTGGGTGCCAGGATGGCGCATGGCCTCTTCACCACCTGCAGGTGCATGCCTAGGGATCCTTGGATCTGGACTGTTTTCACACACTAGTGACACACCCTATAGAATTCTATCCATTATATTTTCTCTGCACAATCAAAATGAATTTCAGGAAACAAAAAGTTGTATTGAAAAATATGCCTTTCAAACCGTCTGGCCCCCAAATGGCAATTAGGCATTCCATTTTGGTGACTCTAATCCTGGTTTAAGGAGCCATTTGGCACCTAGCTTATATATCTGAGTTTCTAACACTGTTTCCAACTCTACAGCTGCATTATTCTATGAGCAAGGAACAACCTGAAAATGGTTCCTCAGTCACATGACCTAGCACAGGTGTTTAGAATAGGTTCAAGTCTGTCCCTGCGCTGTCCAACCCTCCTCTTCCTGGGACATCCTTTTGGGGGACTTAACCTGGCTTTGGCTGAGCTGGTATAGAGGACTTACCCCACTGCACCACCAGCTGAACTGACATGAATAACTTCAGCCTGGGCTCAGCTGTAGATCTGCCTGTTCCAAACTTGCTCATCGTGGCAGATCTTGGGTTTGGAGCATGCTATAAATAGGTATGCCATCAGATTTAAATGGAAGTTCACAGCACACTTGCCAAGGGAAGGCTCAAATCTTTGAACACTTAAAAAAAACCATTTTGCATGAGCCGATGATAATAATGAATGAATGGAAATTAACTCAGACCAAGTCCTTGTTATGTTCCACATGAAGGAATAGTGAAGACGTTGATTTATTTTTATGTAATCTCAGAAATATTAATAAATCAAACCCTCCTTTTACCCTGTTAAATGACTAAGCCATAAAGAGCATTTCTGCTTCTTTGGATTTATTTTAAGAAGTTTACATTATGCTTTTCTGGTAAATAGATAATTATCTATGCTACAAAACTTGTTATAGGAAGACTGAAGCTTATCCTATAACAACCACATATGCAATAACATTCCTCTGACTATGTTCCCTCCAACAAACACCAGATTTTCTTTTAAAATACATTTTACTTTGGAATCTTAAACTCTAATCTTTCAGTGGTTCTGCACATTTTGCTTGTGACCGGACTATAAATTTTAGCAAGTGTGGGCTTTTTGCCATGAAAGCATGGATTTATTAATCAAACAGTCCATACATACTTGTAACTTTTATGAAAAATGATTTATGAAACATAATCAAAAATACGGTTTTTGATATATATTGGCAGTAAGTAATTTGTTACTGGCAATTCACCTCAATGATTTAAAAATCCTTGACTCCTTGATGTGATTTAATATACTTAAGTTGGAACATGAAGAATTTTACAGGAACTTTTACACTTCTGATCATAGTTACAAATTGTAGCCTAATTCATTGTTGCATATAACAAATTGTCTTGGATGACTACATAAATTGAGTTCAGTGACACCTTCTGTGTATGCTAAGTGTGTATTGCAAATGTTGTTTGAGAATAGTGAGTGGAATCTGCACATTGGTTGGGGAGTGTTGTGGAGAAAGACCCACCAAGTTAGGGAGGAAACCTTTGGCCCTAGAGCTCCAGCAATTCTGAGATAGTTGAGGAGGAGCATCTTTGTGCTGTATAGATATTGGGGTAAAGGTTTGAAGGGAGGATTTGGAACAACTAATGTAAGAACATGCACCTTCTGGCTTGTGCTGTCTGAGTATGTTTTGCCCCCAGCTGTTTCTGGTATATCCTTAGCATCTGGATTACAAGGGGCCTTGGGGCATGGAAAATCCTAGTTAAACAGAGGGGATTGGGCGGATTGCTCTCTAAACAAACTATTAGTCGAGATAAAATTGCTGATTTCATACCATATCATTCAAAACTCAGAGATTCTGCAAGGACATCTGATATGAAGGTGCATATGCCCGCAATGTTAACTTCACCAACAGATTAGTTGAATTTAAGAGCTACAAGTGTTATTGTTAAACCCTCTTCCCCCTTCTCTTGTTTTAAAGGTCTGCTTGCTTCACCGGTTTCAGAGTACACTAGTAATAGCCGAACACACAAATGAGGCTGTTTCACCTATTACATTAAATACCATCACTGCGGCAAAGCGTCTTGGAGGGGACGTTTCATGTTTAGTAGCTGGCTCCAATTGTGAAAAGGTAAAAACATTGAAAAGGGGAGGAGGAAGGGAAGTATGCTTTCTGTATTCTGAACTTGTTATTTGTTTAAAATATTTGTATCCTGCCTTGAGGGAAGGAGGTGTGGGGATTCAGATCAGTGGAACATAGTCATGCCTGATCTTTTTTAAAAGACTGCCCAAATATTTTTTTTTTTCCTTTTCAGGATAGGCACCTTATTAGTGATGATAAATGATTCCACGTTTATGACAGTTGTTCCATTGGCTTTTATTGCTCTGAGCGACTGATATATCCTGTTGTTTATAGGCATGCAAATCTCCTAATAATGGATTGATGTCCTTATATAATGTATGCTTAAATACAAATATATGCTGGGTTTGGGAATTGTAAAAGCAGCTTCTCTTATCTACAACCACCATGATAAAGCTGAAAAATTACAAAAAAAAAATAATCTAAGGATTTGTCTAGTAAAAATGGTTAACTAGTTTGGCAAAGAGAATCTCAAACTTGCATATATCAGTCAAAATATGGTTGATTTTTTTGAGTGCTATGCTAATTTCGCATTTGGAATGCAATTTGACTCTTGGTGCTTGGGTGCTGGTTTCAGCCAAAATAAAGTATATGTTGAAGCATGTGTCTGAATGACACTTCAGAGAGAGTGAGAGTGTTAAAGCAGAATGCTGCATTCTTTCCCCCCCTCATGCTCTGCCAGCCCAGGGAGTCTTCTCTTCTGTTTATTTACCACTCTTGCCAGTAACATCTGGTCACAGCAGTAAGGTTTTGCATGCACAAATGGTGATAATAAACCTTTTCATTGCAGGTAGCTCAAGAGCTGAGTAAAGTGCAAGGGGTTGTCAAAGTTCTTGTCTCGCAGCATGATGCATACAAAGGATTTCTGCCCGGTGAGACTCATTTGCTTGTCATTAAGATTCTCTGCAGTCACCACTGTGATGGAAAATATAAGGTGTTTTGACCAATATGTTTCATCCCCAGAGGAGCTGACTCCATTGATTCTGGCAGCCCAGAAGCAGTTTAATTACACCCACATCTGTGCCGGGGCATCTGCTTTTGGGAAGGTGAGCATATATGACATCCACCACAAATCTGTTGTTCCAAAGAGATTGATCCCTAAACTAATTTATAAATTATGACTTGTAATTATTGCATATTGATATATACAGGACTTTTCTAAAGCATTTAGTGTGCTGCTTCTATAGCGCTTCCATTACTTTCATTTGCCAGATATGTGTTTAGTGTATTGTCTCAATTTGTAATTTTTAGCAATAAAACTAGAGTAGTAGTCAGCATTATGCAGGTTTATAACTTGTTAGCAATATTTGCTTCTATCTATTTCTTTTGTTTAGAATCTTCTTCCCAGAGTGGCAGCTAAGCTTGATGTTGCTCCTGTCTCAGACATAATTGAAATAAAGTCTCCTGACACATTTGTGAGGACAATTTATGCAGGTGAGTGTTGTCAGTCTGTATACCATATATAGTAATAATAATAATAATAATAAATTTATTTATATCCTGCCCATCTGGCTGGGTTTACCCAGCCACTCTGGGCAGCTACCAACAGAATTAATGGTTTAATAATAATAATAATAATAATAATAATGTGATAAAACATCAGACATTAAAAACTTCCCTGAACAGGGCTGCCTTCAGATGTCTTCTAAAAATCAGATAGTTGTTTATTTCCTTGACATCTGATGGGAAGGCATTCCACAGGGCGGGTGCCAATACCAAGAAGGCCCCCTGCCTGGTTCCCTGTATCCTCGCAGTGAGGGAACCACCAGAAGGCCCTCAGAGCTGAACCTCAGTGTCTGGTCTGAACAATGGGGTGAAGACGCTCCTTCAGGTATACTGGGCCAAGGCTGTTTAGGGCTTTAAAGGTCAGCACCAACACTTTGAATTGTGCTCGGAAACGTACTGGGAGCCAATGTAGGGTTTTCAGGACCGGTGTTATATGGTCTCGACAGCCATTCCCAGTCACCTGTCTAGCTGCTGCATTCTGGATTAGTTGTTGTTTCCAGGTCACCTTCAAAGGTAGCCCCACATAGAGCGCATTGCAGTAGTCCAAGCGGGAGATAACCAGAGCATGCACCACTCTGGCAAGACAGTCTGCGGGCAGGTAGGGTCTCAGCCTGTGTACCAGATGGAGCTGGTAGACAGCTGCCCTGGACACAGAATTGACCTGCGCCTCTATGGACAGCTGTAAGTCCAAAATGACTCTCAGGCTGCACACCTGTCCCATTCAGGACCAAAGAGTCCTCCACACCAGCCCACCCCATCCCCTCAAAGCAGTACTTCTGTCTTGTCAGGATTCAACCTCAATCTGTTATAGAGGTTTGCATTAGGGCATCTAACATCGCTTTGGTAACAGGAAAAGTGGAAATGGCTTTTCTGACACAACTAATAGGATCATCCCTAGTACTGCAGGATTGTAGTTCAAAGTCCCGAGAAACCAGATATAGCTTCTTAATTAACAGAATCTGCTGACATGTATTGTATTCCTGTTAATGCATTTCTGATAAGATTTTGCAAACTGTAAGCCATTCAGTTAGTTCCTTTTATTTAATATGGGTTACATTAGTTCTGATTTCAGTAATCCATAGGGTTATCTTTTTTCGTTAGTGAGACATTGATACGATTATTTGTAATATTTAATTGACTTTCCCTAATTATTTTGCTGCCCTTATTTGTCTAGCCTTATCATGCTTGTCTGATCTCATAATTTAATTTGGACATGAAAGCATTAGCTTCTATGGCTTTTAAATTTGCTATGGCAGGATTTATTTCCTTTCTTTTGTCAATGTTCCCTTGCCTTCAAAGACTGATGGATTGCTTCTAGGTTTTGATGTACCTTCTAATAATTTTCTTCTACAGTTATTTGTGCTCATCTATTACTAGCAATGTCTGCCCCCCATATCTTTTTTCCTGCCTCTTTCATCATCTCTTGTAAACATACAAGTGAGAAGAACCACACTGACAATGTGTTGGGTTTATAATGAATTAATTGGAGACTTAATAGCCCAGTTTTTAATGATTGGTCTACCCAGATGTTACATATTCAGTTGCTAGATTTTGTGCTGCCTTGATGGATATTTGCCGAAGGATGGTTTATACAACAAACTAGGCCCAAAATGCAAGACCTGTGCTCCTTCACACTCCCTCCCTTATAATCGCTTTTAACTGTTTATCCTTGTTCTATATTTTAAAGTTATGCATAATATAATCACCTTTTAATTACTAGTCCTTTACCTGTCTTAAGTCTTATATGTTCAGTTTATCCGTATGTTTTTTCTTATGCTGGTCTGTGACCGAAATAATTTGATACTACAGTGATATCTCGTTTTGAGTCCGCCCTGTTTAGGGTCCTTTTCATCCAACGTCTGCGGCAAAGCCGAAAGTACCGGAAAAGGTTACTTCTGGGTTTGCAGCACGCGCAGAAGCGCTAAATCATGCTTCGCGCATGCGCAGAGCGGTGCTTTGTCAAGCGTCCTTTTCATCGAGCGTCTGGGGCTCCGGAACGTATCCTGGACGCAAAAGGAGGTGGGACTTGCAAGGAAACATGTTTAGGACTGCAGTAGGCCTTCTCGGTAGTGGCGCCCTCCCTGTGGAACGCCCTCCCACCAGATGTCAAAGAGAATAACAACTACCAGACTTTTAGAAGACATCTGAAGGCAGCACTGTTTAGGGAAGCTTTTAATGTTTGATGTATCACAGTATTTTAATATTTTTTTGGAAGCTGCCCAGAGTGGCTGGGGAAGCCCAGCCAGATGGGCGGGGTATAAATAATAAATTATTATTATTATTATTATTATTATTATTATTATTATTATTATTAATAATTATTATTATTATTATTATTATTATTATTATTATTATTATTATTATTATTATTATTATTACTGGCAGACTTTCCGAAGAACAAATAGGTGTAGTATGACATAAAAAGCAACAACTTCATAAAAAGCATCAATTATTTCTGAGAGTTGCCTTTTTATAACTTACTTGTAAAGTATGGTTGAAGGAATTAAAAGTGCAGCACTTTTAATCCTTTCTTGTTTCAAATGCAAACCAAATTTGTCAGTAGTTTCTTCATGACAGTTGTGACTTTCTGAGCTTGTAACATTCTTTTGAAAACATAACTTCATTTCCTTGGAATGAGAATCATAGTGAGCATCCATCTACAAAGTCTGCCCAGGTTTGTTTGTTTCTTTAAAACATATTTTTATTAAATGTTTTCTTTTTACTTTTACGAAAGTACATGCTTTCTCTCTTTTTCAGGTTGTACAGTCTTTCTTACAAATCAGTTACATTTCTTGTGAGACATCATTGTTGAGTACAGTATAGGGTTTGGGAAGAAGAGGGGGGAGAGGAGGGGTGGGGTGGTGAGGCTTATATTCTCTTGTATGGTAGGTTCTCTTACTATTCATTTATTACATTTCCTTGGTAGTGAGATGTATTAGGGGGCAGGGTATGGTTAGTTGTCCGAGGTTGGCTGCAGTGAGGTTTGTTTGCATTTGTGGGGGGACGGGGCTTGTTGGGTCAGGTAAGCCAGATTGATTTGTATGTTGTTGTTAGCGTTCTTGTTGTTATCTTGCTGGCTGTGTTAAAGGGGAGCCATACTGGGGTGAAGGCGTCCTCTTCTATTTGCCCCCATGTCAGTTTCAGTTTATTGGTTAGCTTTTCTAGCAAGGTTATATGGACGTGGAAGGAGGTTTAGACCACATTCTAGTCCATTGGGTGGGTTAATTTCATAGCCTATGTTGTGCTCCCATTGTTTTTTGATTGCGTCAAGGGGGTTTGTAGGATTCTGGAGCAGTATTTTGTATGTGGATAACATCCCTTTACTGTATCCCTCTGCTGTCAGGAGAAGGTTTTCGAAATTAGTCAAGGGCCTAGTGGCCACTGATTTTACTGTTGGATTGTTTAAGAAGGCATGGTGATGTGTTAGCCAAGGTTGTCCCCTAGTTTGTCTTGTTTTTCTTGTGTTGGTATAGGTTTGTTGTTATGTTAGAAATCTTTTAGACAGTGTAGGCCTTTGACTTGCCAGGTTTTTATCTGGAGGTTTTGTGCTGCATGTTGGAATAGTGGGTGATAGGCAAGGGGGTCAGTGGGGATGGAGATAGTTTGCCTGCTTTTCCCCTCCATGCTTTAAGCATGGACTGTGTGAACCTGTTCAATGTTGCTGCCCAGGTTTGTTCATATCTCACCACCAATGTTTCTTAGTCATGGAGTCAGTGGATGGCCATGAGCATTTTTTTTGAGCAGGTTTACGTGGTAATGTTAATGACTTAATAAACCATGCTTTATTTTCCCAAGCTCAGGCATTGGGTTTGCTTGCTCACTTCTCTCCTTGCGAACAGCTTCAGTGTTTCTGCCACGGTGTATTAAAAATGTTCCATCTGGGAAACTGTGGCTTAATCTTGGTTGACTAATGTCACATCTGAAATAGAACTAGTCTCCCATTCTTAGCCTTCAGTCCTTTGCACATTTCGTTTGGGAGTTAAGTCTCATGGAATTCAGTGGGGTGTATTTCTGAGTAAACCTGCATAGGAGAGGTCTGGTGTACAATGGAAGTAGGAACTGCATGCATCGGCTGTGCAAAACATTTTTTGTGGTTGGATGGCTACAGTACCTTCATGCTGAGGGAATGGATTTTTTTTCAGATACAGTGGTTCCTCGTGTTACAAACACTTTGGGTTACAGACTCTGCTAACCCAGAAGTAGTGCCTTGGGTTAAGAATTTTACCCCAGGATGAGAACAGAAATGGTGCGGCGGCAGCTGGAGGCCCCATTAGCTAAAGTGGTACCTCGGTTTAAGAACGGTTTCAGGTTAAGAACAGACCTGTGGAATGAATTAAGGTTGTAACCAGAGGTACCACTGTACTTGGTGTCTAGTAGATGTGGCTAAACTCGTTTGTAAAAATAATAATATTGGTACTTCTTCCTCTCCACTATCAGGGTCACAACTGAAGTTTTTGTTTTGTTTGTTACTATGCTTTGTATTTTTGTGTTTTTATATTGTAAACCACCCTGTGATCTTCTGATGAAGGGTGGTACAGAAATTTAATAAATAATAAGAAGTAGTAGTATTAATGAGTTGTCTGAAAACTTGAATGTGTCCAGTGGTTCTTAGTGGGGGGCCCAGGGCCTGGCGGTGTTGCACACCTGGCTTCCTGATGGTGTCTCTGCCGCTTACCAAGAGGTGGAGGCACGAGGTGCAGGGAACTCAGTATGGTGCCAGCATGGCAGCAGGAACCGTGGATTGGCTGCAGCACCAGGCCCTCATTGGGCTGAGCTTCCTGTGCCGTGCCCCCTCCCCCTGTCCAGAAGCGACAGCGATGTTCACTGTTGAGATGCCTGAGACACCAGGGAAGGGGAATGTAGAAGCAGAACCCTTTGCTGTGTCTTACTGAAAAATTCTCCTGTGACACCAAGGAAATGTAAACCTATTCTGTGTCCATTTTTTAGTGTCTTAAATTTTCCTGCCTGAAAGGATTGTTTTGTCTAAGCAGCAGCATTACTGCCCTCTGCTAAAAGCAGCTGATCATTGGAGTTTGCAATTTTATTTTCACAGAAAGTGTGGTCTTTTTGTAGGAAATGCCCTGTGCACTGTGAAGTGTGATGAAAAAATAAAGGTGTTCTCTGTACGAGGTACTTCCTTTGAGGCTGCAGCAATAAGTGGTGGAAGTGCTACAGTAGAGAAAGGTGAGTGTTCCGTTTGTCTGGGTTTTTTTCCTTCTCAAGTTGAAATTGGAGTAAAAACATTATTGTCAAATAAAAAGACAAAGTTGCACAACTTTGCATTTATTGCATTCTTCCCTCTTTACACTTTGCCACTCTTTGTCTCCTAGAGTCCTCTAATTATTCCACATGGATATCTCTTTTCTTGTAGCCGTCTTGGGTCGGGTTACATGTAAAACTCCTGTATCAAAATTGTGAAGCCATTTTGAATGGTTCAATTGATTCAAACAAAAAAGAGAGGCTTTCCCCATAGATGCTGGAAGGATACATGTTTGTTATCCCAATGCATTTCCTGCCAAAGTAAAATTCCCCTTTCCCCAAAGTATGCATCACCCCAGGTCTCTTCTACAGCTCATGCTCCATTAACCTGCACGCACTACTTTTGCCCCAGCCAAAGCATCACATAACCGTACCAAGACCATATCTTAAACTGAGTGGTGTTTCACCCTTGCTGTTTCCTCTGTGGTGGTGATGTGATTTATTTCTGCCATGGAGAGTTGGAAATGTCTGTATTCTTGTTTTTGTTTTATTATGAATTCTTACGTTCTTATTTTGTATTTTCGTGTTGTGAACTACCCTGTGATCTTCAGATCACAGGGTTGCATACACTGTAATAACAACAACAATTGTAACAACATAGACAGAGGTCCTATGGCTGGGTTGGGATGGCATGGGGATGAGGGACCAACTCCCTTCTCTTGCGGGGGCCCAGTTAGTGCCATTGCCTTCCGTTAAGAGTTTGGGTGTAATCCTTGACGCCTCCCTTTCCATGGAGGCGCAAGTTACAGCAACAGCCAAGGCGACATTTTTCCACCTTCGCCGCATCAAGCAGTTGGTCCCTTACCTTTCCCGCCCCGACCTGGCCACAGTGATCCATGCGACGGTCATCTCCAGGCTTGATTACTGTAATTCGCTCTACGCAGGGCTGCCCTTGAAGCTGTCCCAGAAACTCCAGCGGGTACAGAATGCTGCAGCGAGGCTCCTCACGGGGTCTCTGCCATGGGAGCATATTCACCCAGTGCTTTTCAAGCTGCACTGGCTCCCGGTGGAGTACAGGGTCAGATTTAAGGTGCTGCTTTTGACCTTTAAAGCCCTTCACGGCCTAGGACCCTCGTACCTACGGGATCGCCTCTCCTGGTATGCCCCACGGAGAGCCTCAAGGTCCATAAATAACAACACCCTAGTGGTCCCAGGCCCTAAGGAAGTTAGATTGGCTTCAACCAGAGCCAGGGCCTTTTCAGCTCTGGCTCCGGCCTGGTGGAACGCTCTGCCTCATGAGACCAGGGCTCTGCAGGATCTGATTTCTTTCCGCAGGGCCTGTAAGACAGAGTTGTTCCGCCTGGCCTTTGGCTTGGAGCCAATTTGATTCCCTCCCTCCCTCTCTTTCTTTTTCTTTTCCTTCTCCTCCTCATTCATCTTGTTTTTATTATTGCTTGTAAGCCGCTCTGAGCCCGGCCTTGGCTGGGGAGGGCGGGGTATAAATAAAAATTATTATTATTATTATTATTATTATTATTAATTGCAACAGGCTAAATTGTGGATAACTGTGTACAGTCTGTAAGCCTATCTGTAAGCCTTATTCAGGGGCTTATCTGTAAAAGAAGTAAAAGGACAACGCTTACTAAACCATGAGGGCCATCTAGTCCAACCCCCTGCACTGCAGGAATCTTTGGCCAGAGGTGGAGAACATACAACTCTGGGATTAAGAGTCTCCTGTTCTTATTGACTGGACTGTAAATAATTTTTAACATATTTTTGTTTATTAATGCAAAGATGAAAGATGAGCTGATATATATAATATCGCATATACTGCAGGTTTTGGGCATGGAGGTCGTTTTTATGGCTACGACTTTGTACCTTTCAAAAGCTCAGTCTCTTTTCTTTGTTTTGTTTTTTGATATAAACAGTATCTGCAGCTTCACCAGCTGGTCAGTCTGAATGGATCGAACAAAAGTTAACAAAAAGTGATCGGCCAGAACTGACTAGTGCGAAGGTGGTTGTTTCAGGTGGTAAGTAGTGGCTAATTGGCTAGAATTGTGATGAACTAGTGGTGAAATTTCTAGCAAAGTAGAAAATAACGAAAACTTTCTTATACAGTGGTACCTTGGTTGTCAAACTTAATCCATTCCGGAAGTCAGTTCCAAAACCAAAGCGTTCCAAAACCAAGGCCCGCTTTCCCATAGAAAGTAATGCAAAACAGATTAATCATTTCCAGACTTTTAAAAACAATCCCTAAAACAGCAATTTAACATGAATTTTACTATCTAACGAGACCATTGATCCATAAAATGGAAGCAATAATCAATCTACTACGCTATAAAATAAATCAAACAGTATTGTAGATGATAAAGATAAAAAAAAAAATTCTTTCTTACGTTCACTGATGATAGTCACTGTTTGGATGGGGGGCTTTTATCCATTTCCGCAGTCATACAATCAATCAGTAGCTGAACTGGATTCCACACAGTCACAGAAACAAATTAACTGAAAAAGCCTCAAAAACAAAAATGCAAAATAAATAGCAAAAATAAAAGCGCCAAATACAGTGGTACCTTGGTTCTTGAACTTAATTCATTCTGAAATGTTTGAAAACCAAGGTGCGGCTTTTGATTGGTGCAGGTGCCCCAGAAACAATAGCTGACAACTGCATCAGGCGTTCAGCTTCTGAAAAATATCCAAAAACCAGAACACTTCTGGGTTTTCGGCGTTTGGGAACCAAGGTGTTTGAGAACCAAGGTACCACTGTACCTTCTACCATACCTAAAGAATTCTGACCAGTAATTTGTAGTTGGAAGCTGGAAAATGAGAAAGTGTACAAGTCATTGAAGTGGTGTGGGATTGGATGAAATAAAGTAACTGTAAATATCAGCATTTGTCTTGTAATCAGCATGAATAATAAAAATGCTAGAAAAGCTTAGCTTGAAGAATGATCTGCTTTTACCGTGAAGGCGGTTTGCATGCATGACAGGTGTCTCCTGCAATGATGCAGGGCTTACATTCCAGGCCCCTCCCCATAAGTAAAATCCCGTAAAATGAGCAGCCTCTAAAAAGCCTCTGAATGCACACATTTGCCTGCTGTCCACCTCTCTCCCCCACTACCTCTCCACGCCTCTTTTTTCTATTAGAGTTGGAGCTCTGGGGCTGGCCGGAACCTGGAGGACACGTGGAAAAGTGGTTGCTTCTGCTGCTGTTGTCAATGACCCCACTTGTCATTTATTAGGCAGAGAGACTGAGCAGCGTAATCAAAGCCTCGCTGCGCCTCCAGTCTTTTGGGGGCTTCCTCTGCCCTCACTGAACCTCCTCTTTGGTCTTTTGGGGGGGGGGGTCTCCTCACAAGCCCCAAGGACTCTCCAGTTCTCTCCTGCCATTTCCTGCTATGATTCTATATATTATTTACTGGTGCTGCGCATATACATGGTCATGTGCGATTATAATGTGCATAAGTGGGATGCCCATACTACAATAGCACAACTAGTTTATCACATCTATCTCAGGAAAAATAAAATGGCAAAAAACAGTGCTCTACTTTATTACAGTCGTACCTCGGAAGTCGAACGGAAACCTAGGCTCGACTTCTGATTGGTGGCAGGAAGCCGCATAAGCCGCGTTGGACGTTCAGGTTCCAAAGAACACTTGCAAGCCAGAAGACTCATTTCTGGGTTTGTGGCGTTGGGGAGCAAAAACCTTTGACTCACAAGGCGTTCGACTTCCGAGATACGACTCTACTTGAAAGCTGTAACTCTCAAGCCAGCAGGGGGAGTGAAGTGCAAGTTACTATGCTCTAATTCCTCCGTTTTTTTCAGTTATGGTAGATATGTAAATAAATGTGTAACCCTCTATCATTCTGAAGAAATAATTACATTAATCTCAAACAGACAACATTCATGTTAAGGCTGGTGAGAAAAACCAGTCACCCCTGGCTCCATGCCTGAAAAGAGCACATCAGGGCATGGGCAAAAGTAGCAGAGTAGCGTGAAATCCTGTGGAGTTCCAGTGTAAGAAAAATTTTACTGAGGTTCTTAGAGCATAAAATGGTTACAAAGCCCAATATTCTTGCTGGATCTCCAGGCAAAGTGCAGAACTTCACCCTGAAGAGCATGTCCAGTTACAGAGCCAAAAACCACAGACTGTACTGAAGAGAAAAGATAGAAGGAATACAGAACCATTCAGTGGCAGGATATTTATCTCCTACTCTGAGCATTTTGACCTTGAGTCTCATATGACTGATGAACTGATAGGGTTCAGTTGGAAAATGAATTGTTCCTTGGCTGGGATGTGTATGTGTGCCTGACAGAATGCACTGCAAAAATCGACAGTGGGGTGGAGCATACAACAACACTTTATTACGGTCATGTATTTAGTCTGACTCAGAGATTTCAAGGCACTTGAACATATCTAACCTCTTACCTTACTTTTAAGGACGGGGCTTGAAGAGTGGAGAAAACTTTAAACTGCTGTATGAGCTTGCGGATGAGTTGCATGCTGCAGGTAACAACTGCTTTTACTCCTTGGTTCTAGAGCAGTTAGGGATGCTATCTATCCTATGGGTATATCTTTTGAAGTGTGTGAAATTTGGATAAATGGCTTGTAGCTGGAGACTTTTGCGCATACATTAGCTTGGATCCTAACTTCCATGAGGGGAGTGCAATAGGGCTTTCTTGCTGCTGCTTTATGGCTCCTATCGTGACCCCCTCATCTGTTCCTGAAGGTTGAGGGCCTATAGCTCCTGAGGGGCCTAAAGCTGGAAGGGTGAACTGGGGAAAATCAGGGATCCCCACTTTCGTTGGGGCAACCCAGTCAGATGGGCGGGGTATAAGAAAGAAACTGTTGTTATTAATGGGAAGACACATAGGATGAAGCATTAAATGTTGGCTTCTATGTTTCTTGAGATAACTATCTTATTTTTGCTTCTAGTTGGTGCGTCTCGTGCAGCCGTTGATGCAGGCTTTGTACCCAATGACATGCAGGTTGGACAGACAGGCAAAATTGTAGCACCAGTGAGTATTCAAATTATTTTTGCAGAAGAGACTGGTTAAAATTCCCTGGAATGGTTTGGAGGACCACTGCCTTTTCCTAATGGAGCTGTAGGTAATGCAGTCTCCAGGCTTGCATACAGCCTGCCCGCTCCCCCACCCCCTTTCCCAGCCTGTAGTACCTTTAGGATTGCTAGAACCCTGCCCTTTCCTCTTCATGGTGTTGCCTTATCTTGGGAAAGATTCCCTTCTGGTGCATGGTATCATTGCAGCAGTTTGAGTCGAGCTTGTCATAACTGACTGTCCTCACCCGCAGAGCGTGTGACATTGGTGAAATGGGTGTGGTTTTCTAAAGTAGACTTGGCCTGATTTGAACAGAGTGACAGAAGCTTTGCCTCTTGGGATGAAGGGGAAAAAGGGAGTGTGATGGAACCTATTGTAACCTCTTAGCTTAGTCATATAAAATTTACAGCAAACAAACAAACCTAAGCTAGGCCTCAGCATCTTAATACAGCCAAACAAGGGGCATATCTAATGCCAAAATCTTTAATGCTTCATTTTATTTCCCTCTAAGAAGGCATATAAGGGACGCGGGTGGCGCTGTGGGTAAAAGCCTCAGCGCCTAGGGCGGTCCCAGCGCCTGCCAACCTAGCAGTTTGAAAGCACTCCCGGGTGCAAGTAGATAAATAGGGACTGCTTACTAGCGGGAAGGTAAACGGCGTTTCCGTGTGCGGCTCTGGCTCGCCAGAGCAGCGATGTCACGCTGGCCACGTGACCCGGAAGTGTCTTCGGACAGCGCTGGCCCCCGGCCTCTTGAGTGAGATGGGCGCACAACCCTAGAGTCTGTCAAGACTGGCCCGTACGGGCAGGGGTACCTTTACCTTTTAAGAAGGCATATAAAATAATTAACAAAAACAAGCATTTGCTGTGCCAGTTATTTTTTAGAAAGGTATTTAGAGAGCTCTGCCTTATTTGTCCTGAATGATGCAAAGCTCTGAGGGCTAGGATACATTTCCTAATCTTATGGGATATGTAACAAGAATGACTGCAATTATATATTTGTTTGCATGGTTTCAGCTCTAAATGCAACATCGCTGGCCTGTTTTTTTTCATTCTTGCATCCCCAGGACTGCAGTAACTTGACTGGTTACATATTTGTTTAAGGGGCGCAAATAGATACTACAAGGTTCTATTTAAGGCAGTGGCTAATTCAGAACAAAACACAGAATGGCCTCATAACGTAAGAGGAAATTGAATTTTGGTTTTGTGGACCTAGATGCAGATTTTAAAATCACAATACTGGCATAGGAAAAATATTGGAGACAGGAGACTTAATCATTCCAGTATAACTAGTTGCTATAATAAACATTTGGCATGCCTAATGAAGTGGCTGCCCCTTCCTCTTTTAGGACATTTAGAGGATGCTGTGTGAATTCTGAGTAATAAAATTTTAAACTTACCTCGTATAGAATCTGAAATGGGGGGGGGGGTGTTATCCACAATATGGGGAGTTTCATATTTAGGCAGCTCTGGTTTTTGCAATAAGTTGTGTTTTGTGTACAACTGCACTTAGTAATATCGTGATGCAGTATGATCTTCTAGGCCAGGGATGTCCCAACAGGTTGATCACGATCCAATGGTCGATTGCAGTGGGTCTGTGGTTGATTGTGGGATCCTGCTTCCCGCCTAGTTTGGGTCCCTAAAGAAAAGCTCAATAACTTTGGTTTCCTTAAAGAAAGCTCAACTTTGGTAGATCACTTTTTTATAGTGGGAGTAGATCGCTGTCTCTTGAAAGTTGGACGTGCCTGTTCCAGGCTAATTTAGATCAATAAATAGCAACTTGCCTATGAAAAGGATTGACTTGATTGTTGATGAACTGTATACTAAAATTTAACAACAATCTGCATGTCACATGGCTGAGATTTTACATTCGGCAAGCATGTCTTAAACAATTGCATCAGGTTAATGGAGTAAATCTCATTTTTTTCAGTGGATTGAAAATTGAAATCTGATTGGAAGGGATATAAGGAGCAAGTAAAGTAGTGAGGGAAACGCTTGTGTGCTTCTGTTCATGATGGTGGGGGAGAGTATTTTGTCATGGATGTTTTTATTACTCTATTTATAGGCTTCAGAACTGGCCTAGTGGGGAATTCAGCTGATATTGAGTAGGGTGTGTATTTGAGGCAGGTTGGAAGAGATTTTGACTGATGCCTCTGCTTCTCTGCTAATGGTTGGGAGATGTCAAAGGGAATGGTTTTGAAAGAAGATAGCCACATTTTTCTAACTGTTTGCCTTTAAATATGCTTTCACTGATTTCAAGAGATATCTTTGCTTTTGGCCCTTTTAAAAAAACCCTTCCTGTGCTAACCACAGACGTACACTAGTTTGTTGCAGACCACTCTGGAAAGCTTGGCAGCCTGTTGAGTTCCTTTAAGTGGAGTAGAAGCTTTCTCAAAATGCACTCGTCTTGCTCTGTGAACAAATGGACAGTTTGTTCAGATACGTTAAAAGTGCGCTCAGTTAGCAGCATAGTCCTTTGGGAACGTTCTTAGAAGTAAAACATTAAAAATGATTGTACTTAGTTGACTGAGGGGTGAAATTTTTTTCCCCATTCAATAGGAATGTTGTCTGAAATGTTTCATGATAATGCAGGACTTAAAGTCTGAGCTGTGCAAATAAGTGGTCCCTTCCATTTGAGATCTCAGCCTACAGAATTATGGCCTGGGACTGCTGTGGTATGGATTGCTACATTGTTGGGCATCTTGGCCATCACCCATGTCGTCCTCGTTCCAAACTATTTCCTGGCACCAAAATGTGCAGAGCTGAGATAATAAATGGGCTTTGTCATCTCTTGCATAATCCTGAAGGGTTTTTGGCCACCAGAGAACTGTTCTATCAACATGTTCACAGGCACCTAAGGTATCTCTCCTTCTAATAGTGAACTTGGGTGATAAGTGTGGACAGAAATGGAGCCAAGATGGGGCCTCTGAGGAACATGAGGGAAACATCTGTATGTTTGGTGGAACCCTGAGGTTAGCAGAAAGAGGATGAAAGATTTAGAAAATCACTCCAGCGGACTGGGATGGAACATGTTCAGTAGCTGCAGTCTTAGTCGAAAAAGAAAAACTGAGGTTCCTAGGTGAGTGGGAGGAGAATAAATTGGTCTGTTGGAGGAAGGTGGTAGCTGGAGCCCTCCTGAAGAGGAAGCACTCAGCCTTGTGTTGGGAATGAACCAGCGATTTTTAAACAAGCAAACAGCACGGTCAGCTTGATAATAAGCCCTCTTGGTTTAAAGCTTATTTTGAAACTGACCGGCGTTTCTTTTTTAACTTAAGATCTCTGGTTCCTGTGGTTAAGCTTGACAGAAGTCCTCATGGCTGTGTGAGTAGAGTTTATGACGACACTTCACTTGGAATTGCGATGGCTTCTTTGCATAATTATGTATCGTGGTTTGGCAGTACATACACACCAGTCTATTATTTAAATATTAAATATTTATCTTATACCTCAACAATCTTGGCATTCATTCTGCTTAGCAAGTTGTGACTTTAAAAGAGTACATTCTGGAGCTCCTTACTGTAAAATTTCCGTAAAGATGCACATGGTAACTAAATTAAGTTCTCAGAACTGACAGTTCGCTGTTTGGGAGGAGAGAATTTGGGTATTTTATTAATGGACCAGGAGTGATGTTGATGGTGCAAAGGTTAAGTCAGTGCTGTTAACAGATTTGGGGGGGGGGGGAATGCCCATTTCCTCTGAATGCGCAGCAGCGTTGTCTTGCTTTTTTGAGCCACAAACTTCAAAGAGCTGTTTGTATGCAAGCTGGGACTGAATTTTCAGGTTCTCTTTCTCTGACTTGCTAAAAAGCTGAAGACTGACAGCCCCTTTCATCCTACATTATCCAGTGTGGCTTTTAAGTCCAAGAGAACCATGTTCTCAAATTGATGCTCTGTTCCTCAGGGGTTGGTGCAGAAACATTAAATTGTACTAAAATATTCATATGAGAGTGCATTTAGCTGAAAGCAATTGATGTGCTTTTCCCATGAGAGCAAAAAGAAATGCTGTATGGCCCTGCACTCAAGCAGACACCCTAAGCACGCTTAAGAGTAATCACGTGTCCTGGCTGATCAAAGCCCCATATAAGTTCTTAAAGTGAAAAGGATTAGAAAGGGATGAAATTGTTTGACCTGGCAGGCTCTATAGTGATGTGAACTACTTCACTGCTTGGGATTTGAGCAGTTTTTTCCAGTGCAATGTGGGCTCATGCAATATCCACATTTTCCCTTGCTTAATTGCTGCTTCTTCGCTCTGCAGATTCAACGGGGCTGCATGGGGGGTGGTTAGAGGGCTCCACAGATATTGGCTTCATTTATTAGCCAACCATTGTTTGCAGTTTCCATTCCGCACACACACACACCCTGGTTGCCTGGCATGTGCAGAGAGCTGGAGAGAGGGGGGGGTGCATTTGGTCCAATATTGTTGACTCTGACTGGCAGAGACTTCCAGGTTTGAGGCAGAGAGCTGTTCCCATCACCTGCTGAGCCTTTTAACTGGAGTATCTGGTAATTAAGTATTGGACCTTTTACATACGAAGCATGTGGTCTTCTGATTCTTCTCCAAAGATAAGAAACCACATTTATTTCTCATATGGCTTGGAAGAGATTCTCCAAACTGCAGTGCAATTGAGAACTCTGGGGTGTTCCCTGTGTGCTCCTGGCTGTTCTGCTCTCTATATGGCCAGGGTACCTGTTGAGCTTGCAAGTGGATTTGTTGGCACCTTCATAAGGAAAATATAAATATTTAACCCAGAGAGCATAGCACATTGCAAATTGCACTGTACTACCACTGCAGGGATGATAGCTTACCGTGACAGGCAGATATGCTGTTACAAAAGTTTTCAGTGATGGTTGGTCTTAGAACCACATAATAGGTGTGTGTGTGTGGCGCGCGCGCGTGCACACACACACACACACAGATTCCAGATGTGCTTAAGGCATTCAGAAACTTGTTAGATTGCCACCTGTTGTTTCTTTACTAATCCATATGATTGCCTAACTTTGTATTAATATGTCAAATTCTTCATTCACAAAAACAGACCTCTACACATTTATTGGCCACCATTGCCCTGTTAGTGCAGCCTTATCACAGCACTGCATTGTCAGCAAGATCCACAAGTGCAGAATTCCCATCAGGGTCTTGATTCTATTTAAAGTGTTGTTTTGTGGTACCCACCTCTTGTTGAATCTATACGATTTTGTTTTGGTTGTAACCACCAAAGCCTCGCTTGCTGATGCCACTCTTTGATGCACTTGGGTCCCAAGCCATTTAGAGCTTTGTATGCTAGTACTAACACCTTGAATTGGGCCATGCTGCTTGCTGGCAACCATTGCAGTGCTTTCAGGTCCAGTGGTACGTGGTCTCATGGGGCTGCCCCACCTAGCAGCTGCATTCTAAACTAGTGGCAGTCCCTGGAATGTCTTCAAGGTCAGCTCCACATACATTGCATTATAGTAGTCTGTGTGGGATCTCACCAGAGCATGGACAGCTTCAGTAAAAAAATGTTACTTTTACTTACTTTCATAATTGAAATTGTTTTATTTATTTTTATAAATGTATATTATATTGTTGTAACCCAGCCTGGGCAGAGGAGGAAGAAATATTATAAATAAATAGGGCGCAAGCCCTGTCATTGGGACTTTACTGCTGAGTAAACATGCGTGGAAATGCTTTGAGAAGTCAATGGATAAGAAATTTGCTGTGGGGTACAGTTGCTTTCTGAATCTTACATGGTCTGTATGCCTATTTCTCCCCTAAACATTGAGTTAAAAGGCTTCAGTGTCAGTGAAAGAGCAGCTAAAATGACAGATTGAGAATTGCATTGCTGGCTCCTCCCTTCTTAGGATCACTAGGTTTTGTCATGTCGGGCGGTGACTGATGTGGTTTCTTCCCACAGCAAGTAGAATCATAAAATTGTAGGGTTGGAAGGGACCTCAGGGGTCATCTATCCTACCTCCTGCAGTGCAGGAGTCATAGCTAAAGAATCTATGCCACATGGCCATTCAAGGAGAGTCCACCACTTTTTGAGGGAGTCAAACATGTCGAACATCTCTTATCGTCAGAAAATTCTTCCTGATGTTTAGTCAGTATTTCTTGCAATTTCTATCCATTGGTTTAGGTCCTACTCTCTGGAGTGGAAGAAAAGGAGCTTGCCCCATCATCTATGTAATAGCCATTTTCAAATAACCGAAGAGCGATCACATAGATGATATAGCAAGCTCCTTAAGCCAGAAAGAATATTGAGGAGCAGAAGCAATGTAGACTGAACCTGTCACCCACTGGTAAAATTTGTTTGCAGAATGCATTTTCCCACTAGTTTGAATCTTTATTTCAATTCTAATCTGTTTTCTGTTTCAGGAACTTTATATTGCTGTTGGAATATCTGGAGCAATTCAGCATCTAGCTGGAATGAAAGACAGCAAGGTACTATAGAAAAGTTTATTGGTCATAGTCAAAGCAGAGACAAGCCTCTTTTGGGTGGTGGCAGTTGAGTAAAATATACAAACAGAATAGATTCATCCCATTCTAGAAAGTAAATCAGTTGTCAATATCACAACATTATTGCCAATAGTGCATTAACAGTGTACACATTCCAAAATAAACAGAAACAGACCATTTATAGAAGCAGACTGAATTTATAGCTTAAGCAAAACAATTTCTGTTTAGAATCCTATGCTGTAGACCTATATTCATATATTTCAGAATCTGACACATGAATTCATGCATAACAATGTGCAATTTGAATTATGGACTTACTATTCCATAAAGTAAAAGACGCTTTTTGAATGTTCCATCATTTATCCATTCAAATGGAAACCCTATTATAAAATGATAATAAAACTTTAAAAGGTTTAACTCATTAGTAGCTGAAATGTTTTTCAACTATGTTTTCCCACAAGACTTGTTCAGATTATCTTTCTGTACCTCCAGTGGAAGATGGGTTTCATTATCTCTGAAACAAGAGCTTTCCTGCCTTTTCAAGGGGCAGTTTAATGCGAGAAAAATCACATGTTGAAGCATGAAAACTATAAAAAAATTATGTGTCTTCGCTGTATGTCCCAGTTTTCTTTTTTGTGTTCTCTGATGTGCTTTGTTTTCTCTTTGAATTGTGAAGTCAGACTATTTCCTGTCATTAACAAATCATCCTAATGACATTGGAGCCATGTAGTCAAATAGATATGTCTGGGCAGAACAATGCTACACTCCTTTTTGGGACATACTTTCAGTCCCTGAATAGTGTCTCTCTCTCTCTCTCTCTCTCTCTCTCTCTCTCTCTCTCTCTCTCTCACACACACCACTGTGGAGACTGCTGGAAAAAAATTGCCCATAGTGGTATATGACACACCAGCTGAGGTGCCTCTTACCTGTTCATTAGCCCAACTCACGTAGCTGATTCTCTGGGCAATGTGCCTTTTAAAACTCCTCCTCCTGCTTGGAGTCTCAGAAATATTTGTTGATGGTTAGTGCATTGAGGTTGCATCCAGTGTTCATCTTACTCAGAGCAGACTCGTTGATATGAATGGGGATGAAGAACTTTCATCCATTAATTTTATTGGCCATGACCCTAAGATTATTACCCTATATAAACTTACTTGGGGAGGAAACCCCATTGAACACAGTAAAACCTTATTTTGGGCAGATTCAGGTAGGTAGGTAGCCGTGTTGGTCTAATGCAGTCGAAATAAATTAAACAATTTTTAAAAATTGTCCAGTAACACCTTAGAGACCAACTAAGTTTGTTCTGGGTATAAGCTTTCGTGTGCATGCATACTTCTTCAGATATCTGAAGAATAACTTATTTTGGGCAAATGTGCACAGAAGTACAGTACAATTCACAAAGTGATTTATCTGAGATGAACAGGAGAACAATTTGCCCTCTTTCACATGAACAGTACTTTGAGAGACATAATTAAATGGCAGAAATGGCAAGAATGAGCATTCTAAAGTGAAGGAACTATGGTTTAATATTAAGGTGGAAAGGAATCTAGCAAAATGATGCTCCTGCCAGAATGGTGAAATTGGTGGAGGAAGATTGTTGATGCTGCAGTTTTCATTCTTAAACTGTATGTTGTTAAGATAGTTTCCTGCTCCGTATGATTTTTTTGTGAGGAGGAGGCATTAAAAGTCAATATGGAAAGGTGAACATCCAATTCATGTTCAATCTTGTGTGCTGCTCCCTGACTGGCTTGGACTATATTGGACCATCTTTTTTGTCATGACCACCCAAACAGATGATTCCACCAGTAATGCTGGGGAAAATATTCACCCTCTAATACTCAAGCAGAATGATCTCTCTGTAATGATGGTGAAGGAGCTGTCCTATCCAAGCCCTGCTGGGTTGGAAGCTGGTGGGGTGGGCAGCTTTTCCCCTTGGCTGGGAGATTCACTCTGCCAGCTCCAGGGCTGGCACATGTTTCTTCCTGGTTTAGAAGTTTCCCCGGAGAACAAGGGAGCTTTTAGGACTCTCTCTCCCTTGCGCCATTGGAGCACAGATGGCATAAGTGTGTGGGGTGGGGGTGCAGCTGCAGAGGTTTCTGTGACCACAAGGGGATCTCTAAGGTGAATCTTCCTTTTCATGGGCAGATGAAGAAATACACTCTTTCCTGTGGCCCCTGGGCTGCCCTCCTGGCGGGAACCACTGGTTTGTGCCCTAAGGCAGGGGTGGATGATATCTGGTTTTCAACATGCAGTATATCACCAGCTAAACATCACGATATACCAATATATCACCATGTCTGAAATAAGGATGGAGCTATGTAGAGGCACTGGCTGAGCTCACTGTTTCCCCCACATTGTGATTTTTGCATAGCACATACATACATCATGATTAGCGGTATAATGCCAGGTCAAAAATTATGAAAACGATATCACGATATGGCCTTCTGTCTGGTTTTGGATGATATATCAATATATCCCCCAGCCCTACCCTAAGGCTTCAATGGTCTACGCAAATGCTGAGCTCAGTGGGACAGAATTCTGAATAGACATGCTGAGAAATGTGCTGTAAATTGCTTTGGCACTGGACTTGAATAAAACAAATCTTTCATCACTTCAGTAAGTTGTGCTATTTCTGTCCACTGCTTTGGGTGTTGAAAATGCCATTTTTTTAAAAAAAGATGTTCAAATATGTTTTGCTAGAGTTTTTTGTCCTGAATATTGTTATATATTTGAACTCGCAGAACATATTTTTGAGAGCTTAAACTTTATTTTACTTTTACTTGAACTGTGCCCCACTTCTGTGTGTTTATCAAACCCTAGACGGAGTTGGGTTGTATCTGCTCAAACAATGTGTGGAAGCAAGGGAAACCCTTCTGTAACCATGGCAACAATCTCCTGAGTGGATTTCCACCCTCCATGCTGTCAATTATCTGGCACTGTGAACTTGCACACTTTGAATATGTTTCTGAAAGTAGTCCACAAAGCTTTTTGCAAGCACAATGTATAATTTATTTGTCGTTATGTCAAGGTAGAAAGCCAGTATTTATTTATCTTTAAATAATGGAATCTCTCTGCTTTCCTCTTTCCCCTTAAAAACTATTTTTCATATCTATATGAAAAATAGTTCACTAAAATTAAACTGTTGATAACTAGCAAATAAATATTATTGTGACTTACAGCTGCATGTAAATAAATTCATGTTATGCTTCTTCGTTGCCTGTAAGCTGCTTTGAGTTAGTTAACCTTTTGCTTAAGTAAATTAACTAAATATTTAAATAAAAGACTTGAAAGTAAAAACAGTTGAGGCTTAAGCATTAATTGGGCCAGTGGCTGATTCGTTAACACAATTTATTGCAGGACAGTGGTGTTGCTGCCATTTGAAAGAGAGAAAGTAAAATGTCCCTTGGGAGGTACTTGAGCCATACGTCCTTAGGCAGGTTCAAGAAGCCTGTGATGGCTTTATTGAACCTGTTCAGAGGCCGCGTGCCAGTGAACCTCAGCTGCTGGGGAGCAGCAGCAGCAGAGGTGGTCTGTGACTTTTCTGTCCTCCTTGTGGACTTCCCAACAGCATCTGCTTGGTCGCTATGCAGAATGGAATACTGGACTAGATAGACCTTTGGTCTGAACCAGCAGGGTTGCCCATGTGTTTCGAAGCCCTCGGGGATGTTGAAGGTTGCTCTTTGCACAATGGCTGCAATTTCTAATTATCTAGCCCACAGCCATAAGATTGTTGCAGTGATTCCAATCCAGTGGACTGTATCCAATGCTGCAGCTCCTGCAGCAGACTTCCAGGTGCAGGGTGGAGCTTCTTCCTCTCCAGTCCCCTCCAGCCCCCCCCCCAATAGTCCCTCAGAATTGGCTCTGGGGGGTTGAGGGACATTCCAGAGTAGATCTGGCAGTGGGGGAAGGGGAACTGGAAGTCCTGTTGCCCCAGCTCAGAACTGGAATCAACCCATTGCCTATGCTTATTATTATTATCATCCCATGTCTTTGATTCTCAGGCCCATCTTTTTAGATGTGTTGTTCAGCTTATCTCGAGGCTGGGAATGGGTCTTGTTGGACTCCAGCTCCCATCAGCCCCAGCCAGGAGGGCCAGTGGTGCTCCAGCCCTGCTTTAGAGGGAGAACGGAGAAGCTGAGAGAGCACTAGCAGGCGATGGTGTTTTGCCTTTGGAGGTGCTTGTGATGAAGGGTGGGAGGCTGGATTTAAAGTGTGATCCTGGGCAGGCAAATAGAATTTCACCATGTGGCATTGCATGTGCCCAGTGTCTGGCTTGACACATGCATTGCCAACAGATTCGGGGGGGGGGATTAAGATGGAGGCACCACAAGACAGGTTGTAAACATTCAGTTTTTTATTTCGGTTGTGAAGAGTGAGAAAGAACCTCCTTGAAGAGCCGCAGGGTCAGCCAAGGCTGGGGGCATTGAGCAGGCGGCTGGGCAAGTGGGTCTCCTCCCACTCCGTGATTCTGTGACTACAGAGAAAGCCATCAATAACTTGTACTCCATGAGTAATCTCCCTGTTTACTCTCTTTTTTCAGACAATAGTAGCTATCAACAAAGATCCAGAAGCACCAATATTCCAAGTTGCCGATTATGGTTTGGTAGCCGACTTGTTTAAGGTGAGTTTTGTTGTGGGGGAACCAACCTGATTACATTCCAAAAGTTGTTGGGTTAAAGCTGCCTATCCGTCCTCACGGACGTAAACAGAGATTGAATGTGTGCTGATCACTTTCCTTTCACTCTCCAATACTTCAAACTTTAGAAGTGTTTCCTTCACCCACCTCAATCCAAGTAAGGCGGTTTGGGATGGGCACTGATTTTGATAGCCCTGCAAAAAGTCATTATGTCATAGACTCTTTAGGATCTTGAAATGGCAAGGGTTATATTCAATGAATCTGCCAATATCTAGGTAGCCCCTTTTAGCAGCCAGCACCGCCTCCCAAATGGGGTTATACAGCCTTGACCATATGTGTAAAGGGACCCCGACCATTAGGTTCAGTCGGGGCCAACTCTGGGGTTGTGGCGCTCATCTCGCTTTATTGGCCGAGGGAGCCGGCGTACAGCTTCCGGGTCATGTGGCCAGCATGACTAAGCCGCTTCTGGTGAACCAGAGCAGTGCATGGAAACGCTGTTTACCTTCCCGCTGGAGCGGTACCTATTTATCTACTTGCACTTTGACGTGCTTTCGAACTGCTAGGTTGGCAAGAGCAGGGACCAAGCAACGGGAGCTCACCCCATCGCGGGGATTCAAACCGCCAACCTTCTGATCGGCAAGTCCTAGGCTCTGTGGTTTAACCCACAGCGCCACCCGTGTCCCTGACCATATGTGTTACATGATACTTAATAACATGTTTCCTATCTTATTAGCAGAATGGAACTATATGAAAATTCTGCAGGCAAGGGGTTGACCACAATCTGCATTAACTGAAGCAGGGCTTGTATTTGAGAGCAAATGGCTGTACAACTTTATTTTAGCAGATTACAATTAAAATATCCTATTGGGTTTGTTCCTTGGGAGGCACTTTTACATGCAACAGCCATGGCCGACATCTTGAGCCCCCCCCCCCCCCCCGATGCTCTCTTTTTGTCTCCCAGTAGCTTGGCCAAGGTCAGAGGGAGATTTGCTTCTCTCTACTCCCACTTCAGGGCTGCAGGTTAAGATGGTAGGAGGAGGTACACTCTAATTTTGTGCCAGTGTAGACTCTTACCTTCCTTAGAGGTGAGGATGCCCCTGCATAACTGTGGTGCCCCCTGGAGGGACCAGTGGGAAGAATGCATTCAAAGTAAGGAAGCAGAGTGCAATTCTCTCCTCTTCCTCCACTTCCAGTGGTGAAGCTGAATATGGTCTAGAGCTCCTCAGCTGGCTTTTGTGATAAAGCAAGCCAATGTAAATAAGAACTCTGCCAAGGATGGGGAACTTCTGGGCCTGTCAAGGGGTCCAATTTGGCCCAAACCTTGCCTACTTTCATGGAAAGCCCTCCCTCCACTGATCCCTACAGTCTCCAAAAAGGACCAGTGTGAGGCAAGCTTTCCCAATAAATGGGGTCTGCTTGCTTTTGCTGCCCACGCAAGGCCAGCTTTTTTCCCTTGATTACCCCATCATTCTGTGATGAAGGACTAGTTATGTGCATTGCAGCACTCTCAACAGTCTCCCTGCCTTAAAACATCTTTAAAGGAAGTGGGAGAAAAGGCTGCTTCAAGGAACACTGCAAAATGTTTCCCAGGCACTCCCACACTCCTTTTAATCTCTGATTGCAGGGCAAGCGATTTTGACAGGTGGGTGGGACAACTCACTTGATGATGATGATAAATCATGTGACATCATGTATCTGACAAGTGGGTTGCCCTGAACACCCATCAAAGTTGGCCTGTTGGGTGAGGCAAGATAAACCAGAGCCAAAAAAGGTCCACACCCCTAGACTGGGCAAATGTGGCACTTTGGAAACAGAGGGTATGTATTATTTCTGGCACTATTGCCCCGACCACATAAATTCCACTGGCACCTGTTTTACCTGGATCTATATTGTGCTACCCCACCTCAATAATTGAGAAAAGTGTCAAAATCTCTTTGGCAACTGTGGCAGTGAAGGAATGGGCAGCAAGGGTGCAATCTTGAATAAAATATGGGGGGGGGCACAGGTAAACCCCACCCCAATCGATCACAAGATGCAGCATACGCACATCATTTGAGTGGCAATGCCCATCAATTGGGGGGGGGGATTGTTTCTGGCCCTCTAAATTTGGGGGGGGGGCCAAAGGGACTTCGGCCCATAGGAGTCAGCTCCTATAATCGGCAGTCAGGTATCTTAAGGCTTTGTCTGTATGTGATGGCTTGTCCCTCTGTTAAACAATTCCACCTCTTTAGTTCTTAAATGTGCTCCTGGAAGGGCCATATCAGGCTAGATTATTGGGCGGGTGGCGCTGTGGTCTTAACCACTGAGCCTCTTGGGTTTGCCAATTGTAAGGTTGGCGGTTCGAATCCCTACGACGGGGTGAGCTCCCATTGCTCTGTCCCAGCTCCTGCCAACCTAGCAGTTTGAAAGCACACCAGCACGAGTAGCTAAATAGGTACCACTGCGGCGGGAAGGTAAACAGCATTTCTGTGTGCTCTGGTTTCTGTCACGATGTTCCGTTGCGCCAGAAGCGGTTTAGTCCTGCTGGCCACATGACCCGGAAAGCTGTCTGTGGACAAAAGCCGGCTTCCTTGGCTTGAAAGCGAGATGAGCGCTGCAATCCATAGTTGCCTTTGACTGGACTTTCTTCGTCCAGGGGTCTCTTACCTTTACTGGACACACACCACTAGGTCAGCTCTGGTCAGGTAGGGGACTGGGCTGTACTCCATAGAAGGGGCATTTCCTATGTGTTATGGCCTTCTCTGACCTCTTGCCTCCAAGGATTTTTGCTAGAACTTCCTGGGCAGGGCAAGCTGGCTAGGGTTGAGATTCCAGCAAGCCAGACTCGCTACCTTGCTCTTTGGCTCTGAAGACATGGCTGAACTGTGGTTGGGGCAAATGGATTTTTGTTGGTAGTCACAATTCCCTATTTCTATATGTTAATAACAAAAAACTGGAAGCTTCCGTTTGGTATGTGCCTTGGTGTCTAAATTCATCTCCAGTAGTAAGGAAAGCAAAGGACTCCCATTGGGTCAACCCCATATCATGCTAGGCCTCAGTGGATCACATTCATTTTTATTTTTTTTACAATCTATGTTATGTCTTCCTAAATCTTAATCAGTTGGCTTCACCCATTACAGAATGTTACTAAAGTAAACACTAATATATAAGGAAGAGTGAAATGGCTTACACCAAATCTAAGATTGACTTAGTTTGTTATGTCAAGTGACAAGAGTGTGAATTTCCCAGAACAAAACAGTGCTGACATTTATTTCATGCCATCTTATATTTTGTGTTTGAAAATGCTTACTTGTGCTGCTGAAACGGCCGCTTGCCGTCTCAGTCTTTTTCTCTCCTCCCCCTTTGGGGTTCTCCTAGCATGTAATCTGTGCCCCTGGCATGGGTGCTTGGTGGTATATGGATGGAGGAGAGGCGGCAGAAACCCTGCCAGCACTTAATGCTATTCCTGAACTAATGCCTGTCGGCTTGGCAGTAAACATGGGCCTTTTAATAAGCTGGAGACAAAGTGACATTCGGAAGAAACAACATGTAGACAATTTCCTTAATAAATTTTGTACGACCACATTATTTCCACCTAATGGAAATGTAGATCTCTTAAATAATTGAGAGGCTTTATTCATCAGCTGGGATCTTGCTGAGTGAGGGCATCCTACAGCCCCTGGAAAGAGAGGGTAACTGATATTTACTAGGTAGCATTTCAGGTGTAGTCAGTAGGCCAATCCACCACCTGTTTTCATGGATTGCTGCTCTTCAGAAGACTAGTAAGAATCACTGTGCAGCATGGGCAGAGCTCAGTTAAGTGACAGATCTGTTGCAGATGCCAAGGTCCCTCGGAAACACCGGCGTAGTTAAATGAGCTCTTCTGTCTGCCTTCATGGCCTGATTTTGCGCATCCCACCACAAAGTTGCATTTGAAATAAAGTGGACTGCTTGCTTAGTGCTTCTTTGGCTTCTCAAAACTAGAGAAATAAAACCAGAACTCTGTTTTTCACATAAAATTGTTACAACATTCTACAGCAACAGTTCTGAGCTTTATAAATCAACTGAAATGAAAGGTTGGGTATGCCGTGCTTTGTTGGCTTTTTTAATACAAAGACTTCAGCATTGCATGCTAAAGCAGGGAGTGGGGAGCCTGTGGCCTTCCAGTTGTCCAGTTACTGCTCCCAGTATCATCTCTGCCCAGTAGCCACTCTCACTGCGACTAGGCGAGTCTGGATTTAGCAACCTGCTCTAAAGGGGTTTTTTCTTGGCTGCAGCTGGGACAGGCTTTAGAGCCCAGTGCAGAAGTCTTCATGTTCAGTCATCCTGCTGATCTTGAGCATCCCAATCAGTAGCCATACACCTTTTGCATCTGTGAAGGGCAGAACAAGCATACAATACCTTGAATATCATGTAAACTTTGTGCTTGCTGTTGGTCAACACGTGGTGATTTGTTTGTTTTTAAGATCATCCAAATGTGCTTAAGTTTAGCTGCTTAAACATGTTTCTTAAGCTTTCATAACACTTCTAAGATGTTTCAGTTCTTTGCATATTTAAATGTAGCTGCTTTTATGGCTTTTTCAGGTTGTTCCTGAATTGACAGCGGCATTGAAAAAGTGAAAACCTCAAGTATTTGGGCAGAAATGAATGTAACCAGCTTTGAAATGATCATTTTAAACAATTATTTTTAAATGAAACTAAAAATGTAATAACTGGTGATCTGTTGCCAAAATTGTATGTTCTAGGTGATATCTGAATGCCTTGTAATATACATTTTTTTTTGCCTTTTTAGTTCCCATTTGACTACAAGCTATTTGATGAAGACTTTCTAATTCTGTAATAAAATATGCTTCAGATACATTTTGTGTTGTATTTATGTGAAGAGGAATCCCCATAAATCATAGAATCAGAGTTGGATGGGACCTGGAGGGTCCTTAGTCCAGCTACCTGCAATGCAGGAATCTCAACTAACGCATCCATGACAGACGGCCATCCAACCTCTGCTTAAAAACCTCCCAAAGAAGACTGATTCACTGTCGAATAGCTCTTACCCTCAGAAAGTTCTTCCTGATGTTTAGTCGGAATCTCCTTTCTTGTAATTTGAAGCCAAGTCCTGCCCTCTAAAGCAGAAGAAAACAAGCTTGTTCCATCTTTCATGTTACAGCACTTGAGATATTTGAAGATGGCTATCATATCTGGGTATGGCTAAACATACCCAGCTCCATCAACCACTCCTCATGCGGATTGGTTTCCAGACCCTTGATCATCTTGGTTGCCCTCCTCTGCACATGTTCCAGCTTGTCAACATCCTTCCTAAATTGTGGTGTCCAGAACTGGACACTGGACTCCAGGCATGTTCTGACCAAGGCAGAATAGAGTGGGACATCTTACTTCCCTTGATCTAGACACTAGACTTCTGTTGATGCAGCCTAGAATAGCATTAGCTTTTCTGTTGATCCATGTTAAGCTTGTGGTCCACCAAGCCCCCATGATCCTTTTCACATGTACTGCTGGCAAGCCAGGTGTCCCCCTTCATATACTGTACTTTTCTGTGTATAAGACTAGGTTTTTTAACAGAAAAATTATGTTTAAAATCTGGGGTCATTTATACATGGTTAGTGGCTAGGGGTGGCATGGGATTGGTTGATGCAAGTCGGAGATGTTCTGCAGCGTGCTATTGGTGTCTGCAGCAAGGGGTGGTGTTGATTGGAAGTTGCTGCGGCAACTGGGTGGGCAATAGGCTGCTTCTGCCGTTGAGGGGACGACGTTTGGAGCCTGTTGCGACGCGCACGAGTGTTAAGTGTCGGCCAGGCAGGTGAGTGATTTTCGACAACCCCCCCCAAAAAGCTCAACAACTCCACCTATTTTCTTAATTTTTAGTCCCACAAAATAGGGGTGTGTGTGTTATACATGGGGGGGGGGGCTTTTTGGGGTGGGGGAAGGGAAGAGCTAGAATTATTTACAATATACTTGCATGCACTGTTACAGTCAAATCACCATTTGGGTTTATTTGCTTTGTTCACACCATTCTTTGTGTGCATTTTCAGTGTAGTTAGAATTCTAAGACTTAGCTGCTAATCTTCAAATTTTCTTGGGAAATGCAACAATTGCTGAAACAGAAGCTCTTAACACTTGGAAAAATTAGAATATATACAGTGGTACCTCGGGTTAAGAACTTAATTCGTTCTGGAGGTCTGTTCTTAACCTGAAACTGTTCTTAACCTGAGGTACCACTTTAGCTAATAGGACCTCCCGCTGCCACCATAAGATTTCTGTTCTCATCCTGAAGCAAGTTCTTAACCCGAGGTACTATTTCTGGGTTAGCGGAGTCTGTAACCTGAAGCGTCTCCCCTGGTTCCTTTAATAAAATATCACTAGAGCCACTAGCTTCCTTAAAATAGTGCATCTAGCAATACAGCAGCTACTTTAACAATAGGCTGTGGATTGCAGGCCCGGAGGTCTGTTGTAGGCCCTTGGGAAAAATCGTAACCTGTGGATAGCATGTTGTCACCTTGGTTTTCCTCTCCACCAAGCCTGCATGGTCACTCGGTTTTATCTTACCTTGGGCTCCTATCTCCTGCTCTGTCATGATCTGCATCTTTAATAAATAGATGACAGTTGGGCAGATCTGGTGCCTATCCTGGGAGTTGTGACTTCCACCCTATTAGCAGATCTAATCTGATTGTGACGTGATTAGACAGCCAACATAACACGGAGGTGGGGGGTGGGGGGAGGATGGTTAGCTGCTATAACCAGAACAGAAGCCTTAGAGACAGCCTGTCTGTGGTGGTTAGGCTTCAGAAGATAAAGAAACCACAAAGTTGAAAGAGACAAGAAGCAAAAAGGAGTCAGACAAAACAATCATGTAGGCCCAAAGGAAGCTTGTGAATGGTTTGCAATAAATGCTGTTGGTCCTGCAAAGCTGTATCTGGCTGTGATAAATGATTCAAGCCACTAGGAGCTAGATAGGAATATTCCCTGGTAGGCTATTGGAGGCATTTAGTTACAGAATGTGTAGGTGAGCTATGAAAGGAATCATTGATATTGTGCAAGAAGGTTCCACTGTATAGAAAGCTATATAATGCTCCATCTGTGTTCAGCCAGTTTATATCGGCAACTCCTTCCAGCTTCATGAGACATCAGCTGAAAATTAAAAGGGAGAAAAAATGATTCTCTTCTCTCTTTAGAATTCTCTGCCTTTATAATGGCAGTCCCCTGCCTGTCTTCAACTGGATGAGAGCTAATAAATTGAAGCTTAATCCAGAAAAGGCAGAGGAACTGTCAGTGGGTGGTTCCCTAAATTGCATGGATGGATTCAGGTAGGTAGCCGTACACACGGAAGCTTATATCCAGAACAAACTTGGTTGGTCTCTAAGGTGCTACTGGACAATTTTTTAATTTATTTTGACTGCATGGATGGGATGTGGCCTGCAAGTCCTTCTGAAGGAGCAGATGTGTAGCTAAGGGCGTGCTGCTGGGTCAGTCACTATCACTTGAGGCTCGTGGCCTTTGGTTGGTGGGCATCTACACCCCTATCTGGACAGGGAGTAACCTAACTTCTGTTGTCTATGCTCTGGTAACCTCTAGGTTAGATTACAGCAATGTGTTGAAGATGTCTTGGAAACTGCAGCTGATGCAGAACTTTGACAGGAGGTTGCTCACTAATCCTGGCCTGACTGCACTGCCAGTTAATTTCGGGGATGAATTTAAAGTGCTGGTTTTGACCTATACCTCAAGGTATAGCCACACAAACCAGCCTGGACCCTGTACTGGTCATCTGAGGCCCTTCTGTGTGGTCATTCTCAGAAGGGCTGGAGGGTGGCAACACAAGCATGGGCTTGGCAGGGGGTTGGACTCGATGGCCCTTGTGGTCTCTTCCAACTCTATGATTCTATGATTCTTTTCTCCCCGCTGGCTCCCTGTCTGTGGAATGCTCTCTCCAGAGCTCACCTCGCCCATCTTCACTTAGCTTTAGGTGCAAGGTGGGAACTTTCCTTCTTAGCCAGACTTTTGGCCCTTAGTTTGAAGGGTTTTTCTTAGTATTTGTGGCCTCTTTTGGTGGTGCATGATCTGCTGCGTCTTTCATTTGCTTGTTTTTAAAAAGTTTTTATTGATTTGTGTTTATAGTAACTTATTTTTGTGTATTTCCGTTTTGTGTCCGTTTTGTAAAAACAACAACAGTATGTGGAATTTACAGTAATTTACAAAAGAGCCACAGGAATCAGATTTTTCCTGTGTGAATCCAGCATGAACAGATTTTTTTCCTCATAAAAACTGGCAAAAAACAGGAGTCCTCCAGCATAACAAAGGAGCAGAGATAGCTCTAGCTTTGCCCCAGCCTCCATCTTCACGCAAGCCCCAGCCCAACACACACTTCAGCACATCCTAATGCTAAGCACAGATCACTGTCAACAGCATAAAAACAAGCTACTGGTGTCCTGATGTGACTGGAAAAGCAGGATCCCTTTTAGCTGCTTTACAGAAGTATTAAAAATAATAACCGCCATAGGGGACAGACTGGAGCACTGCCAGATACTGCCTCCAGCTGCTGAGCCTCTGAGCCCATCTGCCGGTCTAGCTTTTGACTTGCTCAAGACCTCTCGGCTTCATGTGCAACTCCCATCTTCAAAATAGCATCTGTCTTATCAAGGAGCTGCTACACTTGCAGAGGAAGGGGATAACTGCCATCAAAGTTACGACCACTTTGTATCTCCAGGCAAAGATACAGCAAATACCATTAGATTCAGCTGCGGGTATCACATACTTTCTGTGCGAGGTGGTGAAGCACAAGTCGGCTCAATATCCTTGCTGATCTGGAATTGTCACCGTTTGAAGCCCCAAAGAGCTGCTTCTATTCAGTATGGACAATGCTGAGCTTGGTAGACTTATGATAGTTTCCTATTTTCCTATATTGGTTCATCTTGGTTCCTGAAGTAGAAGATGCAAAGCCCCTTTCACACACACACCCAAACAAATAGTACACACTCAATTGTGGAAGTTTACGTAAAGGTCAAGGAAATGAGTGGGAGATCTGCAGGTCACCCACAAGAAATGATTTTGAAAATACAGTGTCAGAAATGCACAAGGAGGCAGCTGCCATCCAGACACAGAACAGACTTCGCTTCAGCAAGCTGGTGGCCTCATCTGCCTTCGGACCAAGAAAACAAATACTCCTGCCCTTGTAAGAAGAGGAATCAATCCTTCTAGCCGTGTGTTATTTAGAGGGAAAAGCAGCTAGGTAGTCTTCATAGGCTTGGTAACTATCTGGAGTAAGTGGGTATAAAATAATTCCTTATCTACCAATATTTTGAAAGCAAATTGTTCACATTCTCACCGTAAGAAGGGTGCCTTTGGATCAGACCAAGCATTCACTTTCAAGCTTCCTGTTTCCAACAGGACAGCCAGAAGCACCTGGGAAGCGGGTCATGGAGACAACCCTGCCCCACTCTTGCCTCCCAGCCATCCCTGTGCAGGAATTCGGAAAAAATGGGGCCTGCAACAAAATGTGGTGGTGTATCGTTGCCTTTCAATAGGAGTGCTCCAGTTCGGGGTTCTAGCCAGCAATGCCCCCCTCCCAGTTATTCCTTCCAGCCTCCATTTTTCTTTTCTAAATAGCACTCAACTGTCTGTGGCTTCTGAGCATTCCTTATTGGGAAGTTTGGGTTTTTTCTTTGTTATCCCGCCCTCCTTAAAAAAAAATAAAAATTGCTGTATTTCTGCAAATTTCTGGATTACCCTCAGCATGCAGATACCAATCCTATTGTTGCTCAGTGGCCCCATTTTGGTTCTGTCATGTCAGCACCCACCACTTCTGAACTTGGGAGTGAGGAGCCATGGCCAATACTCGCTGATAGATCTCTCCTCCAAGACATAAGATTCACATGGCTACCACTCCTCCCTCCATGAGAATAAGCCACATCAAACGGTCTGAAAAGGCCCCACCCCCTAATGTAGAAAGGAGAGCTAAACAAATGTCTAACATGAAATGACATTGCCTGCTTTAGCGCAGGAGGGGCCAACCTGTGGCTCTTTAGATGCTGATGTGGGAGAAAACTCCCCTCCGCCCTGGCAGCGTGGCCACGGGCAGGGATGATGGAACTGTAGCCCAGGATCATGTGAGGGCCACAGGGGAGGCACCGCTGCTTTCGGCTGCTTTAAAAAACAAAAAACAACACCCACACACCCCACTACATATCACACCAAAGTAGGCTTAAAGCATTTTTAAAAAAATGAAGCACCATGCATTTAGGATTTTTTAATATAAAAAAATTCTTTTTAATTAAAACCATATTTGTAAAATGTCCATTTTTTACTCTGTTGTCTTGGAGACGACAACTTTTAATTTTGTCAAAATATTTTCTTCCCAAAGTTCATGCTAAAAATAAAAAGATCACTTTTTTAAAATTTCTTTGATCTGCATCATTCAAAGTACTCCCTGAAAAATGTTTTTGTTTTCTCCTCAGGAAGAACAAAAATATTTGCCATCTTTATACAAAGGAGTTTGCAGTTGTCACATATAAAGGGAGATTGTAAGAAAGAGGAGGAGAGAAGTTTACATCCGCTTGTATCATATACCCTGCTGAAACCTGACCTGATAGAAGATTGTCCAGAATTCCTTAAAAACTGTGTGATTTGTGTCTGCTTCTTTAAAAAAAACGCATTAAGAATCTATACATCTTTGAGGTCATTGTTTTAACATGATGGGTCTCTGCCCCCATCCCTTCAACTAGGACTTCAGGTGGTAGAAATGTCAAATTTTCCGTGCTGGCTCTCTCACAACTCATGCATTTTGTTTCCTATTTAAAAGAATATTTAACTCATTCCGATCCACGCAAAATACCCACCCGGGGGTTGGTTCCCCATTTAAAGCTTTAGTATGTCTCCCTTGCAAAGCATCTCCTTTATTTTTTTATAACCCCAAATGGCAGCAAAAGGACTATGAATCTGGGACCCTGTTTAACTTTTGCTCTTTGGATTCCAAAGGCGTATACTTGTCGATCACAGGCGTATTCTGCTGAAAGTGGATTACCGGCTTTATCTGAAACATACCAAAGCTTTCTTGGTTCTTCCTGTTGTAAATGTTCACCCGGTGCTCCAGTTCTGGGCTGGCTTTGGTAGACCCTGATGGGCTTGGCAGTTTAAGGTTGACCGGATCCAGTCCTTTTTGTGTCAAGCAGGAATCGTCAGACAAGGATGACAGCAGTTCTTGCACCACGGCATTGTTGACTCTGCTGTGGGTGGAAGAAGAATCTACCTGATCACGTTTGGCTACATGGCAAGCCCTCTCCAAGGGGCAATACTCAGAGGACTCCTCCCGGGTTGTACTGCAGTCCGTGGAAGAGCCAAAGGTCTGGCTGCTGTCACTCTGGGCTCGGGTGACGGAGCTGTCGGTGGACCTGGAGGCACTGCCTGAGGCAACGCTGGCGGAAGTCCCGTTGCTCCCCATAATCTTCATGGGCACGTCCACCGTGAAGAGGTCGGAGGAGATGTTGGGGTGGTGCACGTCAATCGCAGCCGTCGTAATGACACAGATGGCTCCTTCTGGAACACCACTGTCTACAGGCACACAGCAGAAGGGGGAAAGGGTCACAGCAGCAGCTTTCAAACTTATTCAGGCCACCTGCCCCCCCCCCCCACTCCTGTGGTGGTTCTCCAAACTCGCCCCACTGCCCCCAACCCTATGCTACAAAAAGCACTATTCAGAATAGCGCATCTGCACGACCCACTAAGAGAAGATCTGTGAAACTTGGAAGTTGTTTTTGGAATTGCAGATTTCACAGAGATACAAACAGGTAAAAGTCACATGTTATCACTTCTTTATTAGGATGATTTATAAATTTATTTATTTATATGTATTAAGATATTTATGAATCACCCTTCATCAAAAGGTATCAGGGCAGAAAACAATAAACAGCCATTCCTAAAGTAATGACTTTTAAACACCTCTTAAAAACCTAAATGTTTGCCCAGGCTTTTCTGAACTCAAACTCTTAGCATTTTAATTTTCTATTTTGTACACTGCTTTAGTTTTTAGGACAACGTTTTTAAAAATTTACATGTAAACCACTTAAAGAGATTTTTTTACTATAAAGAGCTACATAAAATGTTGGCTGAAATCCTGGCTGGACGCAGGCCACTGGCGCAGGGAGTCCAGCCTCCTCGTCTCACGGGGAGCTGCAAGCAGGACCTCAGCACAGGAGCCTCCCCTGGAGACCTCAAAACACAGGGAAAGGCAGACATGGGGGGAATTTTTGGATCAGCAAAGTCCTGGCAAAGAGGCGAGTGTGACTGCGAGGGCTGCCTCTTACTTTCTTAATCTACACAGTTAACAGAATCTGAGGGTTTTGGTTGCAAGATTTATAGGTTCCTTCCATCTGATACCAGGTATAATAAAAACACACAAAAGACACCTCAACTTTTCCGTAGCTTGCATCCGTGCCCTGCATTTGTGAGGTATAGGTGCAGGTGCCTGTTAAAATATATTATTATTTAGGGTAAAATAAAATGTATTTATGATGTTAATTTGCAAATTAAAAATTCTGCTTTTAAAAAATGGAGTTCCACCCAACTGCCGCTCCACAAATCAGGAAAGCTGTTTCGAATATATGCTTTTTACTTTTTAATAACATGAATAAAGGGTTATGTGTGCATGAAGTGGTGCGGCAGTTTCAGAATGAAATCCATTTCAAGTATGACCCAGTGACCACTACTCTAACATTGGTCTTCTCTAGTGTCAAATAGCTTTATCCTTCACTCATTCAGCTTAACCCCTTTAAAAGGACATCAGTTTTCTCCCCATGGGGGAGCTGCTTCCCCTCGTTTCCATTTGAGATGCTGCATTCTGAAAAATAAAATATTTAGACCTCAAAGTACACCTGAATCTTAAAACATTACTGTTGGCTTCCAAGGGAGGCCTGCTGTCCAGCCTAAAGGCTTCCAGAAGCCCAGGGCAGAAACAAGCTGGAAGGATCATAGTTCACTGGTAGAGCATCTGCTCCGCATGCAGAAGGTCTTGGATTCAAATCCTGTCATCTCCAAGGAGAGCTGTAAGTGTCCTCAGTCTTGAACCCTAGCGAGTCGCTGCTAGTCAGGATACACAAGAGGGAGCTACAGGGACCAATGGTCTGACTAAGTGTAAGGAAGCTTCCCTTGCAAGCCCCATGGAAAGGAATCAGAACTATGCCGCCTCCACTGACTTCCATGGAGAACAGACGTGCACGTCTGGGTGTGGAATCACGTTGCTGTGTATCCCGCCCCCACAAATATATTTGCAAACAATGAGTAAAAAACTACTAATGGCCAGCAGTCACCAAAATGAAGCTTTAATTATTTAATTAATTACTTTAGAAAAATATTTATATAATGCTTTATCATAAATATGTATCACAGCAGTTTACAACAATATAAAAACAAAAAAATCAGTAATATTGAAGCCCTTGAATAATAATTGCTACCAGATGTTTAAAGGGCATCCGTAAGGATGTGCTGGAAGATGAAAGGTTCGACATGGTATGAAACCTTCCTATGCCAATACAACAGAGTGGATTGGACAGGGAGGTGCAGATTTTAAGGGGGCTTCTGTTCTTCCAAGCTGCTAGACAGAAAGGTGGGTGGGCAGTTGGGTCAAGTTGGTTGCAAGATCTGCTGGAATCAGACAGCTTGCTGAGTGGCCCTTTCCTAGATAGGACTCCAGTTCCCACCATCCCTGACCACTGGCCATATTGACTGAGGCTGATGGGAGCTGATCAACATATTCCCATTCCCAATATGGGCAGACATGAATGTTTCTACCGGAAGGGAGGAGAAGGAGAAATAGATTCGGCAGCAGGGCTTAAAGAAGAGCAGTTTGCAGTTTCCAGGGCCAGTCACAGAATACAGACGTACTTTGGGTTGCAGACGAATTGCAAGTCGAATGCTTTAGCTCCTGAATGCCGCAAACCCGGAAGTGAGTGTTCCGGTTTGCAAACATTCTTTGGAATCGGAAGTTGCCCTTGGTTTCCGAACGTTTTGGAAGTTGAACAGACTTCTGGAATGGATTCCGTTCGACTTCTGAGGTACCACTGTAGGAAGCCAACATGCCTGCCTCATTCTGTGTGGTGAAGTCAGGTGATGCCCTTCTGAGGTCAGCTCAAGGGAGACAGATTCTAGTTTTAGAATTAAGCCTCACACTGGAGCCTTATTCACCTGAAACCTGCTTCAGCATCAGTTACCACATCACAATGGTGGGACATCTGCTCTGCATGCAGCAAGTCTGATTCAGCAAGCACTGGGGGAGACTGAAATCCCGGAGAGCCCCCAACCTCTCAGCGTCAACAATGCTGAGCCAGACAGACCAGTGGTCTGACTCTGGCTCACTTGCTAAGAAATGGCAGCAAGCCTGTTTAGTTTATAGAATTCAAACTTACCACTACTGGGCTCATTGTAGTACTGACTGATGTAGTTGTTCATATCGTCTTTGACCATGGTCTCTGTGAATATAAATGGGGGAAATGTCAACAGAAAAATTCCAATCATGTCCTAGATTAAGTTCTCCAGCGCATGGACCCATAATGCCATTATGGGAAGAAACTCAGAATCCTATTTCACACAGCATTTCAAAACACCAAATTGTGAGTTCCTCATGTGATGTTTGAGGGCTATACTTGGTTATCCAAAAGAAAAAGAAAAAAAGAGAGCAGAAAGGCACAAATCATGTGTGAAATATGACACAAAAGACTACTTGTGCCAAACATGGTGGTGAGCATATATTCGACTACAAGGATTACTTCCATGCAAGATGTGTACGAGAGAAACAGCTTCAAAACAATATTTCTTGACAAAGGAGGAAAATAAAACAGTGGGTGAGGGGGAGCATTTGCATGATTGACAGGTCAAATCAGAGGGAATGTTTTATCAGACTTCTACAATCACTGTGTTTTGAACTGACAATAATGCACCACCTTGCTCTTGTCTGTTCCGTTCTCTGGGCTAGTTGTGCTAGTACTGCTGCCTTGGAAAATGCCGAACACGCAAATCCTTCTGCTTCTGGGCCATGGTTTTTGGTGCCAACTGAGCAGAACACAAGAATAACTCTTCATTCATCATAGCACCCCAGCTCCTACACCCACGCTTCTGAAATTATGCTGGTTACTTTCCCAGGGGCACCTGTCCAAAATGTGCCATTTTCATACCAAATTCATCACCTCCCAAACCCACAGGGAAGGAAGCAAATCCCTTTTAATTCTCCCTATTAGGCCTGGGTGATGCATCGATACTGGTATGAGGGCCAGACTGCGATGGCAGTTTCACCTGGTGGTATATTGTGGGTGAAACTGCTGAGTCCCTCTGCCACCGGTGCACAGCGAGCGAGGGAAAAACAGAGGCAGCTTGCTTGCCCCCCAACTCCCCAAAGACTGAGGGAGCCCTGCCAATGGAGCGTTCACAGGGCTTCCTCAAGTGTAACAGAGCCCCGACTTTGCCTATGGCTTGAGTGAGCTGGAGTGGGGGCTCCTTTAAACCTCTGTTCAGGGGTGCATGGCTGCCTGCCGTCAATGAAGACATTGGGCTTGCTCAGCTGGGGGAGTGGGAGAATTTCTGCCCCTCAGCTGAGCAGCTGCACTGTCGTCCCCCCCCAGGCACTGGGGTGAAAGCGCCTCAGCTGCCGTGGCAAGAGCTGCAGCAATTTCCTCACCTGCGCCTCACGGGGCCAATGCAGCTCGTTTCAACCTTGCAACGTCTGGCTGGTGATACATCGCAATGTTGAAAGGCTAACATCGCCCAGCCCTCCTCCCTATCTATGAACTTCAAAGGTGCCCAGCACAAGAAACGCTGATCCTCACTGGTGGTAAAAAATATGACAGAACAGAAGAAAAATTAGTTGAGACAGATAACAGAGCTGGGGATAGAAAAGAAGGTGAAAGATCTAGGGGTATGGTTGACAACAAAAAAATAAACATCTTTAAAGATAATTATATAAAGGTTTGGAATGATATTAAGAGAAACATATATGGAAATATAGGGAAGAATGATATTATCGTTATGGGGAAGAATCTCGGTAATAAAAATGAATGTATTGCCAAGAATGTTATTTTTATTTCAATCTATACCGATAGTCAACGGAACAGGACACTTCAAACAATGGCAAAGAGATCTATCTAAATTTATTTGGCAGGGGAAGAAGTCTAGGATTAAGTATAAGTTACTAACAGATGCTAAAGAAAGAGGTGGATTCGCCCTTCCGGATTTAAAATTATATTGAGATGTCTTGTCTTTGCTGGCTATGAGAATGGATGACTTTGAGGAATCCAGATTATTTTAGATCTGGAAGGCCATGCTAATAGATTTGGGTGGCATGCATATTTCTGGTATGGAAAACCGAAAGTTCATAAGGATTTCTAAACTGTATTGTTAGAAAATCAATTTATGCTGTTTGAGAAAAATATAAGAACTTATTAGGGAATAAAACCCCATGGTGGTTATCACCATTAGAAATGTTGTCAGTCAAAAAAATAAATGTGGAAAAAGAATGAGCAACATATATAGAGTTCTTAACCGAGGAGGAAAACCAATTGAAATTTACCAAGTTTGAAGACATAAGACATCTGCTAACTGATTGGCTACAACATCACCAATTATTGTATTTTTCCGTGTATAAGACGCCCCCATGTATAAGACGACCCCTATTTTTTTAACCCAAAATTAAGAAATTAAGTTGTTTAGCTTTGGGGGGGGGGGTCACTTCCGCCAACTGCTCACCCGCCTGCCTACCACTGCTTATCGCTTGCCACAGCCACTGCCAATTGCACACCTTGCTTCAGCCGCCAATTGTCTGCCCGCTCACAGCCACCAACAGCCCACCCACCCACTTGCCGGAGCCACCAATCGCCTGCCCAATTGCCACAGCTGCAGCCAATCACCAGCAGGCCTTGCCGCAGCCACCAATCACCCGCCCAATCACCGCTGCCAATCTCCTGCTTGCTGCTGCCATTAATCACACATGCCCCCTCTGCACTCACTATCCATGTATAAGACGACACCCAATTTTTGCCTAATTTTTTTTTAGCCAAAAGCATTGTCTTATACATTGAAAAATACGGTAAATGACATCTTTAGGGTGGATAAAGGAGACGGTTTTGGTAAAGAATTTTTCGAGGTTGCAGAAAGAACTGTTGGGAAACAATGATAAGGTTCTGTTGAAAATGTAAAAATGTGCTGGAATGGGAAACAAAAGATGAGGAAGTAAAATCTGTAATGATACATTGGGCAAAAGATGTGGGATATAATATACAACTTGCTTCATGGAAGAAGTTGTGAAATGAGGATTTAAAATTTACAGCCTGCTAGATGTTAAAGGAGAATTATATGGAAATGATGTACCGATGGTATTTGACTCCTACAAGACTAGCGAAAATGTATAAGAATTCGACCAACAAATGTCGGAAGTGTAAAGCTAAAGAGGGTACATGAAGTTTAAAATAATTTTTGTTTAAAAAACAGAGGCTTTCTTATTAGGTATAATAGAAGAATTACCGAAGGCTAAGAAACTACTGTTAATGTATGCAACGACAGTGGCAAGAATGTTATTTGCCCAGGGATGGAAAGAAGAAAGAGCCCCATTGAAAGAAGAATGGATAATGAAGATGATGGTCTATGCGGGGATGGCAAGGCTGACCGGGAAGATCAGGCACCAAGAGGATAAGAAATTCAACAAAGAATGGCATAACTTTGTAGAATATATTAAATAACACTGTAAACATTTAAAGATGTTAGCAGGATTGACATAGCACTTGTAATTTAAAACAACAAAGGATAAAACTGAAGTGTAATAATTTAGATAAATGTAATTAGATGCAGTAAAAAAGGAAGTTAAATTCTGGAAGCCAAGGGAGGGGTGGGGTGGGGAGTCAAGGGGTTCAGGGAACCCCATAAATGTACTGATATGGATTATGGTTTAATGTAAACGTGTGTGTATGTGTAAAAAATTGGTGGTTTTTTTTGAAAAATTGGAAAAAAAGAAACCCTGATCCTATTTCTCTGTAATTTGGCTGTTTCCCTAGGGGCACCTCTCTCTTCTATGCTACATCCATATAAATTGCCTACAAATTAAGTGAATCCCTTTTTAATGACAGCCAAACTGTAAAGATTGCCCTTATAGGAAAAGCACCACAGCCATCCTTCCATTTGGCAGCATACAAGCTCTTCTAAGGGGCTCCCTGCAAGCTTAATCCAGTTCTGCCAAAAAGAAAACAAGTTATAGATGATTCCATTTTTGGAGGGGCATGGGAATCAAAATGGAAACGGTGACCAGCACAAATACACATCTGTTCCCTTATCACTTGACAGGGCTTCTTCATTCAGGAGGGCTACAATGCCTGCAAATGTCATCCAATTCTATGAAAAGGAAAAGTTACAGATGTTTTTATTTCCCCATATATTGAATGGGGGGAGGTGCAAAGCTTCATGGAATTTGGATTTCTAAGCCAACTTTTTCCTCTTTTCTGTGGAACCTTTGCAGAGGGCAGTTTTTGGAGAGATTAGCCCTTTAGCTTCCTTGAAAAACATTATTTTCCAGTAGGAAAACAGAGTTAATTCTACAATTTTTCAGCAACATAAATGTAAGATGCTGAGAGATACTGCACGATGCTGAGATGAAAAACACTGCTGTGGAGATATGAAAATGACGTGTGTTTTTTAAGTGCAAGAACACCCAAGCAGAAAAGCAACTTGATCTGCCCACTTTGAGGCATATCACATGCTTTAAAAGCATCCTCTCCTTTTAAGTGCTCTTTTTGATACTGCGTTTCAGGAGGAGAGCGGAGGGGGGGGGGGAGAACAAATTTATGCTCATTCCTTTGAGCCAGATCCTCCACGGCCCCCTGGGTTTCTGTGGCTGCAGCCTTGCCTTTTTCACAGCACATTGTGGTTTGCAGGTGAAAGGAACAGATGTTTTCCGTGGCACATTTTCTCCACCCAACAAGGCCCAAACCACTAAGCGCTTGGTACCTGAAAATAGCTGCACTCCTAAGACGGCAATCAAACTTGACACTGAAAGGGAACATGGATGCCTTCCTGGTTTCATTGGCTCTTTAAAAGCTTTTTTGGCCTCTGTTGATCTTTAAATGCCTGCAGTCAGAGGTGTGCTTTCTGATAATGTCTGAGTTTAAAAAGAAGCCTCAGTGTAGCTCAAGGCAATACCACCAGATTAGGAATACACTGCAAGGCTTTTCAGCTATCTGCTGTTAAAAGACACTTCATTTCAGTCATCCATAATTGATACTATAAATGCCATGTAGCCATAATGGCGTACACAGCTAGGTCGACGTTGCTTCGGAGGGCCAGGGATGCTCAGAGGCTGTGAAGGACCCTTCTGTGTGCTAACACTGAAGGTGCTGCAGGTACTAGGGAGCAGAAACATTTTTGGAAGAGTTGGCAACCTGCAACACACGGCTGGATGGAAATCCCTGTGAGCCATTATTCAGAATGCAGGACTAGGGGAAACCCTCTAATAGATTCACTGCCCAAGACTCATACAAATACCTGATCAATATGCCAACATTCGTAAGGACCCAAGAGCAGCCCGGCTGCATCAGATCAAAGACCCGCCTGGTCCAACATGCTGTTCTCAGAGCTCCCAGCCAGGCGCCCACAGGTAGGACATGAGCTCAATAGCGCTTTCACCCTCAAGATCTCCAGCAACTGGCATTCAGAGGTATACGGACTGCAAAGTATGACTAGTAGCCTTAACCACGATGTATACTGATGTGATACTGTACTTAAGTCTATACTAGAAGTCTATTAATATAATCCATTTTCAAGGCTGTGATGGCTTTCACCAGAAGAACCCCTTGCCACTGCTGGACTGTAAATGGGGATGAAGGACCTTTAGAAATGAGTGTTCTACATCAGGGGGGAAATCACTGTACCCAAAGTCCTTTGAAGGAAGAATTATAAGAATTAAACTGATTTTAAGGGGGGGGGGGGATTTCTTTGTACATGCATTCAAGGAGGGGAGAAATGGAAGCTGTGTGCCAGCCAAGGCCAACACTGTAAACAACAGGAAGTGATAAACAGTATGATTCTTCCACTGCATCTCCTAATGTAAGGGATTGGGGCATTTAGAGACAACAAACTGTCCTCATTTGATCCTGGACTAGGCAACTTCTCCTGTATGAGAAACACAAGTCTTATTAGACTCGGAGAATAGAATTATAGAAATGTAGAGTTGGAAGGGATTCTCAGGGTCTTCTAGTCCAACCCCCTGCAATGCAGGAATCTCACTTAGATCATACATGACCGATATCCATCTTGTTCATTTTTGTCTTTTTAGGTAATGCTCGTGTTTCTACAAGTTGAAAGCATCTATGCTCAAGTCATAGGCTTTGCAAACAAGCACACAAGATTCTGAGTACCATATGTTCGGGTACAGGCATGCAAAGTTATATGTTTATGCTCAGGGGAATATGAAATTTGAGAAATGAATAGTAAATTCTCTTGCAAGCCTGGAGATATAAATTTTATCCTTTTACTGCTGGCCACAAAAGATGAACACACTTCAGTATGTTTTGAGAGAGGCAGTTCCGTCCACTTCATTATGATGGATATTTAACAGTTTCATCGGCGATACTTTGCACTTCCACCACAGGGCACCACTCAGTGCAACTTCATGACTTTGTTTTTAAGAGAACACAGCTGGAAGCTTATGGCTAACAGCATTTGTGATTCATTTTTTAAAGTTTCCACTGCTCCTACTGAATTCTGCCTGCTGGGATTCAATTCTCTCAATAAAGTTATTCTTTGTTCAGAGCAATATTACTGGAAGAGACGATAGCTTTATTAGGTTTTAGCTAAGCAAACGTCTTAAGTGCTCCAATTCCAGCACCACCTAACATCACTAGTGGGTTTGTCTGGTGTTGTTTTTTTAAAAAAGAAGATATTATTAAGTAGCATTATTCCCTTTAGCTGCCTTATACCAACTGGTCCATCTACCTAACACCATATTAAGTCTTTGCCCATCTAGAAATCCAAAAGACGGATCCTATGTTTTGCACGCAGAGCACGTGCCCCTCCCCCACAGAGCTTTCGGCAACTGGGCACCTGCAACACTTGGAATAATCTAATGATAGGATTAATCTTGTGACCACATAACGAAGTGCCCTGATTAATTAGACAGCTTTAATTTTTAAAGTACTTATAAAAATTTAAGATGCTTGACATCAGCAAAGAGGGATTCGCCTTCTCACACACACACGTTTTTTGACCATTATTTTGACCAATATCTTATCTGCTGTTTTTCATAACAGATTTTTAATTCACTACCCTAGTGATTAATAGCTTTGTCTGCACTAACTTAGCTTATTAATTAATTAATTAATTAGATTTTTATTACCATTTACCATAAGGTAAGCTTTTTTGCTATTAGTTCTATTTCTAGCTTATTTAAGATAAGTGTTTTTGCATTATTTCTATCCTGTAAAGTAACTTTTTTTTGCATTATTTCAATCTATGATCAAGAATGATTAAACATTTTTAATGCAAGTGCATTCATCTTAGTTAAACCCAATTTAACTTTGCCAGCATATGACAAAACAAACAGGCTGCCTTTTATTAAGCAAAGAGTCGTCACTGATGGATCAGCCTCAGATAAAAGACAGTCTAATGTCATTATTGCCTCCTCACTTTGGCTGCCTTATTGCAACTTCATTTAATAAGCTAACTAGCTATCTCTGGGGACAGCATAACAAACACACGCTTCCAGGTTCCAAGGGCTTCCTACAAAGCATTAATTGTTTTAATGGAAGATGAGACAATGCTATATGGCTGCAGGAATTAACACAAGGGGAAAAGTGGGAGAGAAACGGGGCACCACCAGAATGAATCTGCCACCCCCAAGATCACAACTAACTCCATTCAAAAAACAAAGTAGTTGGTTAGGAATGCTTAAAACATGTTACAATCCCTTTTCTTCACCTGTCCAAAAATGGTCTTCAGGATGTGTGCCTTAATATGGAAACAACTGCATGCTTGCAAAGGTTAAAAGAAATGTGTATTTCTAATAATGTATTAAGAAAAAGATTAATGGATTGAAAAGGAAATACTATGAGTTACCACTGTGATCTTGGCATGCCATGAAGACTGGGGCTTTTATCTCCAAGTTTTAAAAGGATTTTTACAGGAGCAAACTCAACAGAAAAAAAGGTTGATACTGGTGTGACTGCCATATCCTGCACTGGTCAAAGACTTTCTTTGGCATCTGCAGAACATTCTGCTAGCAATATGCGAATAGGTAACATTTTACAAAGATGTGAATACTCCATCCAAATGCTAGATAAAGTTTTAGCATTCCCATTCTTCATTAGTCAAAACCTTCACAAGTCATTTCCAACACAATTAACAGTCTGAAAATGAAAACCAACTCTACTCAGATGTGCAAAGAACATCCCTGCCTGGTTGCCAGAATGAGATTCTTCATACCTGGCAGAAAAGACTGGGCATCTTCTTTATATTTAAGTATTTTTGACATAATTCTTATGAACACCCCGAAAAGCCCCATTTTGGTCATTCTGTAACTGAAGAAATGAAATTTAAGTAATTTGCCACCACCACAACCCGCCGCTCCCTCTCTCTGATCACAAACACATCTCCAGATCGGATGCTGTCACTCCCCGCTGCTCTTGTCCCACTGCCTATGTCACGAGGCACCTACGCATTGGTGTACCATTCAAATAAGACATGGGAAGATGCAGGAAGGCCCAACATAGCTATGCGGCTGTGAATTGGGTCTGAGTTTTACACAAGTGCTCTGGCTCCCAGCATGCTAGAGGGAGGACGTGATCTGGCTGGTGGGCCAGATCCCCCCTGCCCACCCCCATGGACCAACTTTGACAGGCAGACAGAGTCGCCCAATTGTCAATCACCTGTGTAGGTAAGAATAAATATGTGGGTTAAGAACTAACTGCAAACTGTCTGTAATCATTGAAAAGTTATCTGGATACTGCACTGTTTAAGAGTTAAGTACAGCTTGCATCGCTGATGTCTGTAGCACACAGAACATGATCCTGTGGCTTTGAGGACTTCCAACATTGCACAAAGTCCCAGGTAAATACACCAGTGAAATTTTCAGCTGCTCTCCAAGGAGCTTTAACTTATGGACTGCTCCATAAAAATATCATTATGAAGGGAGGGGAGAAGAAATCAGCAAAAGTCTAACGTTTCTCTTGGAATTTTGCGGCCCTTCATGGTCAAGTAGCCCACGCTGAATGTTTCCATTGTTCCGTATGGGTGGGAGAGATATAATTAGCTTTAGAGGGAATATCCTGTTTCTCATGAATTAGGTAATTCAGCTCACTAAAAGCCCATTGTTCAAGGCAGAATTGAAGGTCTCTAAACCTGCAAGATTTTGAGGAGACCTGAAGGCAGGTTTTGCACAGGAAATGACTGCCCAGCCTGGTTTATGCCTCTGCCTCTCTAGGCACACTGATGCTTCAGAGTTTTCTGATGCTGTGACCCACGCCTGAACGGCCAAATGCAATTGGTGGCTCCGTGTCAGGCCATTTCCATCTGGCAAAAGGCAGTTTCCCCTGCAGAGCTACCATTCCTAGCACCTTTAACAAACTACAGTTCCCAGGATTCTTTGGTGGGAAGTTACATGCTGCCATTGTGTGATGGATGAGCTTTAAAAGCATGGTGTGGATCTGCCCACAGGCTGCAACATCAACATGTCCCAGTGAAAGAGGAATGCAACATAGATGCCCAGGGAAAAATTCCAGAAGCTTGGCAATCATTGGTGGTGAAATTCGTGTGGGGATATGCGGCAAGCACGGAACTAAAATCTGACATTGCTCTCCGTGCATAAAGATTCATTATATTTACCAGGTTTTCTTGAGATGAACAAAACAAATCTAGGGTAATACTCCACACTACCTCTCTAGTCCCAAGTTGTCGCGGACGGTTAGTGCCCTAGGAAGGAGTTTGGTGTAAAAATCAGGAAATAAATATTTCAATGAATTACAAATAAAATAGTTCATACTATATTTTGATGTTTCTTTCTGTTGCTGACATAAAACCCACGAGAGGCCCCATTTCTACTTCATTCTACGACAGTTATTTTTGCTAATTGAGGCTGTCTCAATATATTCAACTATGCTAAAAGCACAATATTTATACTTCCAAAAAAGATCCAATTCAAATGTAGAATAGGAGAGATGTTATGGAATCTATCTCTAGTGTATGAAAACTTTCACAAAGCATGAATACACTAGATATATGCACAATACCATTAGAGACTTCAGAAGACATACTGTCCATATTACATCAAAGAAAAACTCCCTTTTGTTACATGCTGCATTCTGCTTTTCCATCTCTAAAAGGCACACATTTGAAAATTAAGTCCAATTGATTTTAGTCAGACTTGCTTCCAAGCGGGCTGTGAATCTTCTGCACGCTTAAGTGTACTAATGTAATGTACCAACATTCAAGAATGATTTATCTGGCTATGTTTTATGCATGACCAAGCCTTTGAACACTATGTGCTTGTGGCAACCTGAAAACAAAGTCTAGAAAGTATAAAAGTTTAAGGCTGACTCTCAGAAGCACAATAAATTCAGCAGACCTACTTAGAATTGTGAACCACTCTCGTCCATTCCTAATGTAACCCTCGAGGAAAACATGCATAAATTATAAAGTATCCTCATGAGGAAGGTACTAAGAAATCTTATTAAAAAGGGGTAAATGGATTAAGGAGGCTGGATGCAAACCCAGTTTGGAAAGTGGCATGCCTGCAGTAAATGGGATTTGATCATACAGCACAACAAAACTGACCATGAATTTGTTTGTGCCAGAAATACTTATAGGACCAGGAGGGACTCCATCCCATCCACGTTCACCTCCCTGCTGCCAACTAGTGCAACAGTTTACTGGTAGGCTGAGAAATCTTCCCATCGCCCTTTGTCATGGGAGGGGGGTGTGCAGGCAGCAAAACAAATAGGAATTATTTATTGTACAAAATTCACATCACTTCCTGCAGACTTTTCAATTTTGAAATGCTCACTTACATTGGGGTGGGGAACCTGAGACCTTCCACAGGTTGCTGGACTCTAGCTCCCATCTCCTCTGACCTCTGACAATCCTGGCTGCGACTGATGGGAGTTGTGAGTCCAGCAGCATCTAGTAAGTCACAGGTTTCCCATCCCTGACGTACACACTGTAACAAAGGTGGCAAGTTTTCTTTGCTCCAGGAAAAGCAAAGTCTTACTCTTAAAAGCCACAGGGCCAAATACAAAGCCAGAAAACGCCTATTGATTTGGCACGGATATTTTGTCAGGGACTCCAAAAAAAATGGGGGTCATTTTGCTATCATGAGGGAGAGAGAAAGTCTTTGCTGAGAATCTTCCTTTACTGAAACAAATGTTTGCGAAAAGTGGCTGATCTTGACCACACACTTTAGCACAGAAGTAGCCAATGTGGCGCCCTTTGGACTACAACCCCCATCAGCCCTGACCTGTAAGTGATGGGAGTCCAAGAACTTCCAGTGGGTGGACACCATGTTGGGCAGCTGGCCTGCTCTAGCACTAGGGCCACGCTTTCCAACATTTTACTCTACTGCCATTTCACTCAGTTGAATTTCGTTCTCAACGCCAGTCAATTAAAAAAATACCCCCTGGAAATAAAAATAAAATGTGAGGTTTTGGGTCATGACCAGGTTGCACCCACTTCTTTAACTCCTGCAGCTCTCGAATAAAATGCTAATTTTATGTGAGCCACCCAGAGAACATACGCTATTGGGCAGCAATATAGGTATAGCAAAATACCTAATTTTACCAAAAGGTAAAATTAAATGAAGTGTTATAGGAGAGGGGCCCGAAGGAACCTTCCGGGGAGATATATGTCAGGCTGTCCAAAGAAGACAGTACAAGATAACTGTAATCTTTCCTGGGGGAACACTTCCCCTGCTCACCAGGAGAAGCTCGTGGTTGGAGTTCCAGCCCAAAATTTGAGAGAGACTTATCTGGAAACAAAACTGCTGAGAGAGCAAACCCAGTTCCCAATTCCCAGCTGGCGGGCTGCATCCAGTTCTGGGCGCCCCAGTTTAAGGCTATTGGGAAGCTGGAAGGTGTGCAGAGGAGGGAGACCAAGATGACCAGGGGTCATCTGGAAACAGAGCCTTATGAGTTGGGTCTGTCTAGTCTGGAGAACAGAAGATTGAGAGGTGATATGATGGCTTGAAGGGCTCCCACACGGAAGACAGAGCAAGCTTGTTTTCTGCTGCTCCAGAGGGTAGGACCCAAACCAATGGATTCAAGTTACAAGAAAGGAGATTCTAACTAAACATTAGGAAGAACTTTCTGACATTAAGTTGTGTTCAACAGTGGAATGGGCTACTTCTGGCGGTTCCTTCATTGCAAGAAGTGAAGTTGCGTGGAAGCAGGCAGAAGGCCTTCTCAGTAGTTGTGCCCACCCTGTGGAACACCCTCCCATCAGGTGTCAAGAGGTAAATAATCATATGACTTTTCACAGACACCTGAAGGCAGCCCTGTTTGAGGTAGCTTTTAATGTTTCATGTTTTGGTGTGTTCCTTTATACTTTGTTGGAAGCTGCCCAGAGTGGCTGAGGCAACCCAGTCAGATGGGTGGGGTACAAGAAATTTATTATTATTATTATTATTATTATTATTATTATTATTATTATTCCTCAGAATGTAGTGGAATCCCCTGCATTGGAGGTTTTTAAACAGAAGTTGGATGGCCATATGTCAAGGATTATTTAGCTGTGCTTCCTCCATTGCAGGAGGTAGGACTAGATGACCCCGGGGACACCTTCCAAGTCTAGGAAGTTCTAGGATGCTATGAATTTCCTGGCAGCTTCATCTTGGCAAACCACAACTGCTTCTCCACCCCCCCCCCCCGGACCCTGGAGATTCTACACGTCCCACTAAAATGAACAAAGACTGCATCGCACCAGTGCTCAGTTGGACCGTGTTCAGTGGCATTAAGCAGCTGGCTCTACTACTCACCCCGAGGCGGCCGCAATTCTGAGATGTTTTCAGTTGCCTCGTCGTCGGAATCCCCTCCAGCCGCCACAACTTTGTATCGGTTGCTGCTCTGCTTGTTCAGCATGTGTGGGACCTGCAATGCAGCCTCCCTCTCGGCAGCCAGGTCCAGATCTTGCTGAGCCAGGTGAGCCCGCAGCTGCCTAATTTCAAACTGAGGCCAAGGGGAGGGAGGAACGAGGAAGACAAAAAATGAGGAAGGGTGGATAAAGAGGCATATTGCACTTGGGGAAAAACACTTTCTGAATTATTAGTGCTTGGGCAATGTTCACAGAGAGGCATCCAAAAACCCACTGTTTGCAATTCATAAAAATAATAATCTGTGTAACAGCAGTTATATCAACTTGATTTATGCACATTTCAAATGCTATCGGCTTTGAGCTTGACATCTGTGTGTGGCAGAGACTGTACTGTCAAGTGGAGAGCCCAGGGTGTTAGGTTTCACTGCGGCAAACACAGCAACCGGTAATGTGCAATGTTAAGAACATAAGCTTTTGCGGACTTTGAAGTCCATTTCATCAGATGCATGAATGATACCCTCAGTCGGAAGATGTATATTTACAACTACATGTGTGCATGCGTACCCAAGCACATGCACACACGTGTACAGAGGCGGGAAACTGAATACTGGGACCAAAAAGCCATACAATGCAAGGGGAACAATGTGAAACTGCAGGTGTCCACAGAATGATGGCTGAATTTCTAGGTACTATCATTCAAAACAAAAAGGAACATTTTTTTACAGCTGCATTACCTGTAGACAAAATCTAACAGCAATATGCTACAAACCAAAAGCCATCACCTTTACATTAGATTACTGCAGTGTGTTCTACGTCGGGCTGCCTCTGAAGACAGTTCGGAAACTTCAGCTAGTGCAGAATTCAGCGGCCAGGTTGCTCACTAGGGCAAAATGGTTTGAGCCTATTACACCAGTCCTGGCAACTGCATACTGCCCCATACCCAAAGATCTCAGGGCGGTTCACAACATAAATTTACTATATAAAAACCACAAAATACATAATAAAATTAAGAACAAAACTAAACCAATAATCTCACTGTTGTGAACCAACCTGAGATCTGTGGATCGAGGGCAGAATACAAATTCAAACAAACACTTTGTGTGGTTTGAAAGCTGTAATCTGATGTGCCATGCATGCACAGCAAATTTGAGATTGGATAAACTTTCAAGTTTGAACGTGTATTCCAAAATCAAGCCTGCCACAGCTGCCTGAAAACATTCATTTGATTTTAAATTTGTTAAATTTAAAGCATTATTTAATCCCAATTCAGGACAGAGCAAGATGGGACATTTGAAAAAATAAAACTATTTAATGTGTCAAAAGGCAAATGAAACATTTACGCTCACCTAGTCTATGTCCTCCAGGAAGAGGGGTTTTCCTTACTTCCAACATTTATAACAGATTATGCTGACTTTTTTTTGTTTTAAAGGCGCTTTGGGGCTTGGAATCCTATGCCCTTTAAGCTCTATTAAACTTAATTACACTCAGAAATTCACTGCTAACTGTATTTTTACCCCATTTACCCTCTATACTGTTCCCACCAAACCATTTCCTCTTCACCATGACCCTCCAAAGTAAGTTGTCCAAAGCTTCAGGGTTGACAGGGGCCTCCTCATTCTAAGCTCAACACTTCAGCCATTACACTGCAGAGGCTGCTCCCATTCCAATGCAATTTCCCAAGGTGAGCCTCCCCTAAGGAAAGTGAGACAGCTGCCTTATGTGGTGGATCTGTGGCACTATCAAGAGGCAGAGCAGGACGGAGCTATGTAAATGGAAAATTCTCCTGTGCTAGGCACATTCAAGTACAGTCAAACCTCTTCTTACGTCCACCTCCGCTCGTGTCCATTTCGCCCAACATCCGTGGCAAACCCAGAAGTAACGGCGGATTTGCTGCTGTTCGTGCATGCGCAGGAACGGGGAATTTCCGCCCACGCCTGCGCACAACAGCGCCTCTCCCCGCGACCCGTTTCGACTTCCGGACTGGCCTCCAGAACAGACTGTGGTCGTGAGTAGAGGTTCTACTGTATGTGTATACACATGGGGACTGTTCAAGTGAGCTGCTCAGTAGAAGATGCTCACCACTCCTGGATTTTCCACCTCAGGCAGAGGAATATCCCATGTCTGTTTAGACAGGTTTAAAACCAGTCAACAAGTTACAGTGGCTGAGCGGGGTCTGCTCCATGTTGTCAACACACTTGTGCACACACTTACACACACTTGATCCTGGTTTCTTTGAAACCAGGTTTTACCAAGCCATGCCCCCGAGTTCTTCCAGAAAACAATGATTTGCTTTTTGCTTTTGCAAATCCAGACCTCTGATAGAATGAACTAGATGTGTGATTCTGACAGGTGCTAGAGACACTGGCATGTCAGAGACAACAAGCCATATTAAAAATAGTGAGCTGATTAACACATAGAAACAAACATAGTGCTTTTGCTGCCCTCCTATGACCAACAGACAAAAATGCAACCAAGCTTGCTTTACTTTTCATTTTTTCTAATATGCAGTGTGTATATTTGCATTGCTTTTGGCCCTTGCTAAACACTTTTATGTTTAAGCAAGCCTATCCAGACACATATTTTTAATATGCAATTTTATCTTACAATGTATATTTTAATAACTGCTGATTTTACTTATATTTTGCTGAATTTTAAGATAACATGCTGTTTTACTAGTATTTTAAAATGAGCATTTTATATTCTACGATTCCGAGCACAATTTAAAGTGTTGGTGCTGACCTTTAAAGCCCCAAACGGCCTTGGTTCAGTATACCTGAAGGAGCGTCTCCATCCCCTTCGTTCAGCCCGGACACTGATGTCCAGAGTCGAGGGCCTTCTGGGCTGCCCTGAGAGAAGCCAAGTTACAGGGAACCAGGCAGAGGGCCTTCTCGGTAGTGGCACCCCCCCCCCGTGGAACGCCCTCCAATCAGATGTCAAAGAGAAAAACTACTACCAGACTTTTAGAAGACATCTGAAGGCAGCCCTGTTTAGGGAAACTTTTAATGAGTGACAGACTATTGTATTTTAATATTTTGTTGGAAGCCGCCCAGAGTGGCTGGGGAAACCCAGCCTGATGGGCGAGGTATAAATAATAATAATAAAATATTATTATTATTATTCCCTTTGCCTACAGGTTACGGATGATTGATTAGTTTATAAATCCAGTTAAATTAAATAAATAAGAAAACACACACAAAAATCCCCCAAACCTTTTTCTGAAGCAGCTTTCAGTCCCTCTCAGACAAAGAACTAAATACACTATAATAAATCCCCCTCTGCAGTGCGTTGCATTAAGTAATTATTTATAAACACCCATAAAAGGACAGGGACCAGTACGGGACCCAAGGGAACACCAGCCTTTTATGACTAGACATATAAAAAGGGCCACCCCATCTTGTCTAGTGCTTTACTAAACATATAGAGGAATGGAACTCTCTGTGAATCATGGAGTTCTCTTCAATAGCCAGTGGCAGAGGATGTCTGGCGCAGCCTTGGAGAGATCAATGAAAGCTTTAAAGCAGAAGCTGTTGCTCTTCTCTAATGCAACAGTCATCAGTTTGCTCTGTTCTGTGAGTGCTCTTGGGATGGAATCCCCGAATGCTCATCTGCCGCTGGGATACCATCCAATGTTTACTTCCATTAATTTGGGCCTTTGTTGCTAACATTATTTCTTTAAAAAACAAACAAACACCACACAAACCAAGAGACAGTTGCGAACTAGACTAGAATAAAAGGCAGGATGATTTGGGCTGCCTTCCAACAAACAGGCAAATGATTGGTTGTTAGGAATAAATTAACATTATTGCAAGTAGAAGCAGAAGAAGGGGAAGAAGAATAAAAAGAAGCAGAACAAAAATGCTGCCAGTGGAAAATGTATAGTCATTAGAACCAAAATCCGTTTCACAAATTATCTACCATGTTGAAAGGAACAGCTAAGGGAGCTGGGCATGTTTAGCCTGGAGAAGAGGAGGTTAAGGGGTGATATGATAGCCATGTTCAAATATATAAAAGGATGTCACATAGAGGAGGGAGAAAGGTTGTTTTCTGCTGCTCCAGAGAAGCGGACACGGAGCAATGGATCCAAACTACAAGAAAGAAGATTCCACCTAAACATGAGGAAGAACTTCCTGACAGTAAGAGCTGTTTGACAGTGGAATTTGCTGCCAAGGAGTGTGGTGGAGTCTCCTTCTTTGGAGGTCTTTAAGCAGAGGCTTGACAACCATATGTCAGGAGTGCTCTGATGGTGTTTCCTGCTTGGCAGGGGGTTGGACTCGATGGCCCTTGTGGTCTCTTCCAGCTCTATGATTCTATGATTCAATGATTCTAAGAATTCTTCAACTTCCAGTGTTACGGTTTGATTTTTAAAAAGGATAAAAACCACAAAGCTACCTGAATAAACTGAAGGGGAGAGGAAGGGTGGTCATTAATAATCTACACAGCTCTGTTAACTTTGAACGCTTTGCAATCACTTTATTGTTCACCCTCATCCTATCTGTATGAGGCAGCATTTCAATGGCACAGATGCCTCACACTCTTATCCTTCAGATCCCTCTGCAAAACCTCATAGGAACGCAGGAGACACTGCCTTGCACTGACCCAGACGACTGCTTCATCCAATTCAGTATTGCTTGCATGGACTAGCAGAGGTCATTCTGGGTCCTCTGAAGTCTGGAGTACCTGGAGATAGCAGCTATCCCACCTGAGATCTCAGGTATGAAAAACATGTGCTGAATCCTCTGGCCCAACCCCCATAGTATGTATAGTGGAACCTGTAGTCTTTTGGATGCTGCCGGACTACAACTCCCATCATCTCTAACCCTTGGTCATGTTGGTTGGAGAAAGTTGGAGTCTAGCATAATCTGAAGTGTTGCGAGCCACTTCTGGGTGAAAAATGTTGTGGCAAAGTAGCATACAAATTAAAATCCGTAACAGACACACATTTATAAAATGAAAATATAGTTTTGACTCACTCCCTGCTCTTGGCAGATTTGGGTTAGTCTTTCCAGCTGCTCATCTTGAATGACCTTTGCCTTCTCATACTGTTGAATCACCATCTCCATTTCCACCTTAACTGGTAATACGTAGGCTAGAAAGCACAACAAAGGGACCTCTGAGTTTATTTGAAAAGATGGCCATGCATCTAATAAATGCAACTACTATTCAACAGCAGTTAAGTTTCTGAAACGGTCACTTTTATGTCTTATTAGTTTCAGTTGGAGAAATCCAATAATGGGCTTGATTTGCTTTACTTTAAATCAACTGGACATTAAAGATAATAACTATGGCTACATAATATTCATATAGTATTCTGCAACCCTGCACTTATTTACCTAGTAGTAATTCCTGTTTCACTCAGAAGGGTTTACTTTTGAGATTTCACAGTTAAGTACAATTCCCACACTTCCCTCCCCTGCATATTTCCCCAAAATTCTCTATCCCAATTTCGAAACATACACATGAACACATTTTATTTTCACACTCTGCAAAAATCAACACAATGTTCCTGCTGACTAAATTAGGGATTATTTTAGTGTAGAGTTCCCACTCTACCCACAGCTACTAGGAAACTGGTGAACAATATAAAAAAAGTTGCCATAGGAACACTGGTAATTTCCCCATCTTATCAATGAGGGTTATCCAGCTAAAATCTGGCTTTCTACTTGAAAAGAGGTACTGACTATTTTAAAAAGTAATTCCTACACCTCCACAAATCTTTACAAAAGTTAATGATAACTTGCCATCAATAATTCTCTTCACTCTCCAAATTCTCAGTGTGATAATAAGGCTAATAGCATCCCAAGGACTGCTTGGTCCATTCGCCACTGTAGAAGCCACCATTGGAGCCAAGGATAAGATGATCACAGCACCATCAAATACCTAATAGGAAAAGGATTTCACAAACAGCATTTTACTCACTCCTTTTTTGAATGCAAATATCAAAATGCATTCAACAAAGCAAACATCAAGTCCGAGTCAAACCATTCCTCCTTCTGGCTTCTTTCTTTTCTATTGATGTCATGGATATCATTGCTATCTCATTTTTAACTGGGGATAAATGTTTGGATGCATCAGATAAGCTTTTTGTCAAACATCTGCAGTAGCACCTGAATCTCAGTAAGATACTAATCGAGGATCAGCTAAATGAGTTTTAACAGTTTCCCTCCTGAAATGGGCCATTGCACTGGAGAACTACGTAGCAATGCATCATACTGTGGTACTTAGAATGCTTTGCATGTCTTAGTGGCGTTCAGCACTTGTCCCAAGCCATTCAGAGGGTTATTCATTCAAGGTCAAGTCATGCTCAGTTTCTGGGGCCAAAGCAGCTCTCCCCCCATCAAACAAAGGCACCCCACATGAGCCATGTTTGCACATAGTGCAGCTCTCCCTGTTCCACAGCTGGGAGGAGCAATCCAGAAGCCTACACTACCACTTTATTTCACTGTAGCTTGTCATGTTGTTTGGACAGACGAACTGTGGTTAACATTAACTACGGGGAGTTTTAAACAAGCCAATTTCAACCCATAATTACTGAAACTAGGCTGTTTAATGGCCCCTCCAGCTGTTGCTGGACTGCAACCCATTCTCCTTGACCATGCTGGCTGGGGATGACGGGGGTTGAGAGTTCAACAACATCTACATGCTCCCCACTCCTGATTTAAACTAGCCGGAGTTAAGATCTCCAGGTCTAGATGAAAGCAAACTATGGTTTATCAAAATCACACTATGGCTTAGTAAGATGAGCAAATGCAGCCACTAATTACCAGTGTATGAACTATACTCATTAAAATTAATAATAAACTGTACAAATATCAGAGGTCAGCATCTAGGGCATTTGAAATGAAGCTCGGCTGAGAGAGGAGGTGACTAGAATAATTGCGAAACAATCCTAGTGAGTGAGTTAGTTAGTTAGTTAGTGACAGAGGACTTTCTTAGTGGGCTACAGAATCTAGTCCTATTGTGGCAATCACTAGAGTTGAGGAGGGACCCAGGGCTCTCCAGGTGAAAGGATCAGGTGGCAAATGAGATGACCCAAGACTCTGGAGAGCTACTCCTGGGCTGGATAGACAAATCACAGGACATGACACAAGGCAGCTTGGTAGCATTCCTTGCTACCAAGAAGTCTCCAAAAGTACTACAATAAGGTTAAGTACAACTAATCATTTTCCAGTGTTCTTTAATTGCTAATTAAGGAAGCTAAAAATATTCCTCTTCACCCAGATGGCTGAAAGATACTGTTCTTGGCAAACTTGATATATCACTGGCTGGGAGAATGTTTTTAACTGTTTTTAGAAGCCTTTTAAACTGTTTTAGTACTGATGTATTTGCCTCCCTGGGCTTCTTCGAGAGGAAAGGCAGAATATACATTGAGTAAAATAATGAAAACAATAGCACAGCACAGGGTGTTGCAAAGGATGGAGGTGCTATTAAATATAAAAACAGAGGTTTTGCTTACCTCTATTTTATTTTCAATGTAGTCCCATATACCAAGAACCACTATTCTCAAAACAGTCTAATAAAAAGATATGTGGGAAGAGGGAAGACAGAGAAAATCATAAATCATTAGCATTGTTTATCATTAATAACTTTTTGTAACAAAATGGAGAAAATCAGTCCTGTGGAGCAGAAAAGTTTTTTTTTAAATTTCAAATGCTTAACTTTTCTGTGGGAAGTGTTGTGTTTTATAAGTTCATTGTAACATTGTAAGTGTATCAGGTAAATGTAGGTTTCCCTGTTGACCCTAAAATGTGAAAAAGTTGCAAGTTATGTCAAAATATTCTCCATTCTGGGATAAAGTCAACAGGGATGAAATCAACACTGTTGACAGAAAGAGGCAGCAGGTGTAAGAAAAAGTGTAAAATTAAGTGTAAAGTTAAGCATGCACACTTGTAGCATAATTATTGATATACTGTAAGAGCATGAAGGTGAGCAGTGCTTCACAAAGCACATGTGGACAAGGCCCGTAGAATCCAAAGTACAACATGGAAGACAACGGAGGAAAGGAATGAGGAACATGGGGGGGGGGGGAGAGGTCAATTCATATTCTTTCCACATTTCTCCTTGTCTCCATCTCTCGGTTCTACCTTGCTCTATGTAAAATGGGAGGAGGAGGAGGAAGCACGACAGCCACCTCCCTGTGGCCTAGTACTGTTATTTTACTTGCAAGGATTTCTTTTTAACATGAAAGAGAGCTTTTAAAAGTGGCACCCCCCATCTACAGTCCAAATCAGTACAGCTCGTTCTACCACTCCATAACTTTACAAACTCTCCAGAGTTCACTCATTAAGTAACCTGTGGATCACTTAATAATATGTTCTACGGATGTTATCAGTTGTTATCAGTTGTGGTGCATGTACAGGAATACACGTTTTCTTGATCTTTTGGGGGGTCTCCAGGGAAATGAAGAAGCAGCAGCTGTTTATCATGTCATTCTGCTGACTGTATAGATCAGACCTTGCTCTTATGCCACATGAACTAGAAATTTGATGAACGTTTCATGACATCAGAACATCTCAAATCACCACAACAGCTTTCTAAAACAACAGACTGAGGTTGCTTGATGCCAAGTGCCTGAAGGCTGGTACTACTTTAGTAATAACGGATCAAACAATGTCTTCAAAAATAGCAGATGTACAGTTTCTTCATGTGTTCTGCTGGTTATGCCTCTTTTGCTACCTGTGAATTTCCTTTAGCCATTGCTTAGGCAAATGCATCTGTGGTATTAGCCTACCCTCACAGGGTTGTTGTGAGGATTAAGTGAGGAATGGGGAGGCCCATATAGCCCCCCTTGAGCTCCTTGGGATATAAATGTCATGAATAAATAATAGTTGAAGGGTAGAATATAACGTTTTTCCAAACCCTGAACAGACACAGGACAACAGGGATATTCCCTTTTCTCCTCTCCTCTCCTATGTGAAAAAAGGCTACAGAACTGATGTGATGAACTGATGTGAGAAAATGATTTTGCTCTTGGTAATATTTTCTTTATACAATAGACAGGATTATCAAGCATCTTTCATGCGAAACACTTCACAGATGGCTGGCCTCCTCATAGTACATATCTGCTGCTGACAGAAGAGCATCAAGTACCAGAACTGTAGAAAATTGGGAGGGAAACGATTCACTGGGATTGCTGTTTCAATCCGTCATGCAACGGTCAGTGAAAGAAGCAAGTGAATTTGAACAATATCAGGATTTAGTACACATTCCCTTCACGCAAAAATGCCAGTGATAGAAGACAGTTGCAGCTGCTTTTGTCTGGTGACCCCGACCCAGATATTTTATTGATTTACAATAGTTTTAATATACAAAACCACATTTTGATTGAGCAAATATAGAACTTTCTCTGCAGTATTCAATAAAAAGTGATCTCCTCTGCCTAATGTTAAATGTAAGCCTTCTGGACAGGGGCCATTCTGCAGAACCAGCATGGAGCAGCGGTTAGAGGGATCACAGAGGACAGGGAAAATCCAGGTTCGAATCCTCATAAACTTGCTGGGCTGACCTTGGGTCACCCACTCTATCTCTCACTCTAGCCAACCCCATGGGAAGGTTGTAGAGATAAAATGAAGAGGGGGAAGAAGAAGAAGACAAAGACGAAGAAGAAGAAGAAGAAGAAGAAGAAGAAGAAGAAGAAGAGGAGTTTGGATTTGATATCCCGCTTTATCACTACCCGAAGGAGTCTCAAAGCGGCTAACATTCTCCTTTCCCTTCCTCCCCCACAACAAACACTCTGTGAGGTGAGTGGGGCTAAGAGACTTCAGAGAAGCGTGACTGGCCCAAGGTCACCCAGCAGCTGCAGGTGGAGGAGCGGAGACGCGAACCCGGTTCCCCAGATTACGAGACTACTGCTCTTAACCACTACACAATGCTTCCCTGAGCTCCTTGGAGGAAGAGGAGAGCAAGGGGGGGGAGCTAATTGTAAAGTAACTTTTTAGCAAATTGGAAACTATTTACAGAATACTGCAGAGAAAATTTGATACTTTATCAAAACGTGGCTTTTAAATGTTATAAGAGATTGGTTTACATGCTCAAATACAGACATGTTTTATATATCTATATTTTCAGTTACAATAGTGTTTTCAATTATAACTGGTTTCTCTCTTCTCTTGTTTTATCTATATAAACTGGTATCTTTGCTGGCTTCTGCACTATTGTAAAAATAGAGGTAGGGAAAGTGTAAGGCACACTGAGACGGGGATCCTGTCAGAACTGACGCAGTGTTTTCAGCCACCCCACACATTCCTCTGCCTTTTCTCCTAGCGCAGAAGGGTTTCTGGTGAGTTCAGCATCAACCAAGGAGCAAATGCAAGAATTTTATGGCACTTCTACTCAGGTATCACTCATTACATATTGAGATAATAATCCTTGAACATTATAGTAATATTAGAATCCAGATTCTATACTGCACCTCTGATATGTATTGTGCTTCCAACTGAACAGAAGAGAGCAGGTCTTTGCCCCAAGCAGCTTACAAAATAAATTCTGACAGCAAGGTGAGGAGTGGGGAAGAAGTTGGAGGATCACAGGAGAATAATACACCCAACTAAGCACCTGAAGTGTCATAAGTAAGCCCTTCAGTATGCTCCAGAGGCCTATAAGTGTTGGACCATTTCGATCGGATACTCCCTCCTGATGTGGATAGATTCCTCCAAGTTAGTAGGCCCACCACCTGCCTCCTTGATCCGTGCCCGTCTTGGCTGATTAGGGAGTGTCCAGATGTTGTGCGGACCCCCCTGGTTGAAATTATCAATTTGTCCCTTGACACGGGGACATTCCCAGGGGAACTGAAGGAAGCAGTGGTGTGTCCACTCTTAAAGAAAACTTCATTAGATCCCTTAGACCTATCCAATTACCGCCCAGTTTCAAATCTTCCATACCTGGGTAAGGTAATTGAGAGAGCGGTTGCTGAACAGCTTGGTAGGTTTCTGGAGGAAACATCGGCATTAGATCCATTTCAGTCCGGTTTTCGTCCTGGTTTTGGGACGGAGACGGCTCTGGTTGCCCTAACTGATGATCTCCGTAGACAACTAGATCGAGGCGGGTCAGGACTGCTGATCCTTTTAGATTTGTCAGCAGCCTTTGACATGGTCGATCATGATCTTCTGGACCACCGCCTTGCAGACGTGGGGATACAGGGCATAGCCCGTAACTGGTTGTGCTCTTTTATCTCTGGTCGGGGACAGAGGGTGGCACTAGGGAGGGAAATGTCGTTGCGCCACTCCTTGGTGTGTGGAGTGCCGCAGGGTGCAATTCTCTCCCCGATGCTTTTTAACATCTTTATGCGCCCCCTTGCCCAGATTATCCGGAGCTTTGGGCTGGGCTGTCACCAATATGCTGATGACACTCAGCTCTATCTGTTGATGGATGGCCACACCGACTCGGCCCTGAACACACTGACCAGATGTTTGGAAGCTGTGGCTGGATGGTTTCGTGGGAGCCGATTGAAACTAAATCCTTCAAAGACAGAGGTCCTATGGCTAGGTCGGGATGGCATGGGGATGAGGGACCAACTCCCTTCTCTTGCGGGGGCCCAATTAGCGCCATTGCCTTCCGTTAAGAGTTTGGGTGTAATCCTTGATGCCTCCCTTTCCATGGAGGCGCAAGTTACAGCAACAGCCAAGGCGACATTTTTCCACCTTCGCCGCATCAAGCAGTTGGTCCCTTACCTTTCCCGCCCCGACCTGGCCACAGTGATCCATGCGACGGTCATCTCCAGGCTTGACTACTGTAATTCGCTCTACGCAGGGCTGCCCTTGAAGCTGTTCCAGAAACTCCAGCGGGTGCAGAATGCTGCAGCGAGGCTCCTCACGGGGTCTCTGCCATGGGAGCATATTCACCCAGTGCTTTTCAAGCTGCACTGGCTCCCGGTGGAGTACAGGGTCAGGTTCAAGGTGCTGCTTTTGACCCTTAAAAGCCCTTCACGGCCTGGGACCCTCGTACCTACGGGACTGCCTCTCCAGGTATGCCCCACGGAGAGCCTCAAGGTCCATAAACAGCAACACCCTAGAGGTCCCAGGCCCTAAGGAAGTTAGATTGGCTTCAACCAGAGCCAGGGCCTTTTCAACTGTGGCTCCGGCCTGGTGGAACGCTCTGCCTCATGAGACCAGGGCCCTGCAGGATCTGATTTCTTTCCGCAGGGCCTGTAAGACAGAGTTGTTCCGCCTGGCCTTTGGCTTGGAGCCAATTTGATTCCCTCCCTCTCTTTCTTTTTTCTTTTCCTTCCCCTCCTCCGATGAGGCTACATTTTAATATTTTAATGTTCCATTATTTTAATGTTGTACTTTACTTTTGTTTTAAGTTGTAATCATTCATCTTGTTTTTATTATTGCTTGTTAGCCGCTCTGAGCCCGGCCTTGGCTGGGGAGGGCGGGGTATAAATAAAAAATTATTATTATTATTATTATTATTATTATTATTATTATTATTATTATTTATTATTATTATTATTATAATTCTGGTCTTGATTGACCAAACCACCCATTTCCAACACTTTGAGTAATAATGGGAAAAAAGGAAATCTCTGTCAATAAATGTGGCTATTTATGACCTTCTCTGTGTAATCTATAGAGACTCACCAGGGCATCCTCTTAAGTTCATCTGTGCAATTTGTTCCCCTCCCCCTCAGCACATGAAGGCTAACTAGGGAGATCCTGCTCTGAAACCACATGCATCTTAAGCCTCAATCAGGACAGGAGGAACCCTGTGATGTCAGTTAGACTGAGAGGCAATTTCAACCTCAGTTTTTCCATTATCAAGATGTTCCATAGTATCTCAGAAACCTGCTGTTGTCAGAGATACGAGTGGCCAAAATTGTGGCAACCTTTTTTTGGAGTAATACCATAAAATTAGATATCAATGGAAAGACATTTTAATGAAGAATGTAATGCAATGAAGTTTGTTCAGTTATATATATTCTATCAAAGGTTAGAGCCAAATAACCAGAAGGAGACAGCACAACTTGCTTAGGTTGATATGCAGTAGCTTTCCTTCATTTGAATGCAGCCAATGAGCAGGAGGGTTTAGAGAGCCAATCGGGTGTCATCTTGTTTTGGCAATGATCCAATCAGGACAAAGTAAGATTCAGCTATTGATGTTATGTACTGGAGCTGAGAGGAGGGCATTTGTCAGTGTGTTATGTGATTGCTATCAAGTTGCCTGGGGTTTTTGAGAGAGAGCCAGTGTGGTGTAGTGGTTAAGAGCAGTGGACTCGTAATCTGGTGAACCGGGTTTGCGTCTCCGCTCCTCCACATGCAGCTGCTGGGTGACCTTGGGCCAGTCACACTTCTCTGAAGTCTCTCAGCCCCACTCACCTCACAGAGTGTTTGTTGTGGGGGAGGAAGGGAAAGGAGAATGTTAGCCACTTTGAGACTCCTTAAAGGGAGTGAAAGGCGGGATATCAAATCCAAACTCTTCTTCGTCTTCTTCTTTTGTGTTCTTTCATTTGGTAAGCTTGTAAAATGTAATAAAATTAAAGAAATGCTGCAAAGAGTTGACTGGTCACCCAGAAAGCCATGTAAAATAGTACTATTAAGCAAACATGGCTACAGTTATGAAGAAAATAGAAGAAAAATTGGGGAAACTTAACCAAAGGTGGCATTTCTAAATTTTTGAAAAGATATAAGGAGACTTGGTCACTACAAAATCAGACTGATAAGGGCAGGAAAAGGTGCACAACAGCAAGTGATGATAGAAGAATTGAGAGACTGTGCCTACGTGACAGAAAAAATCATCTGGGTGTATACAAGATGACATGGTACAATGTAATGTGAAGTTGAGTGCAAGACTGTTCGGCCGTAGACTGCAGGAATATGGTCTATATGCCAGAATTCCAAGGAAAATGTCATTGTTATCTCTCAGACAAAGGTTTAAAAGATTAAACTGGGCTAAAACCCATGCTAACTGGACAGCGGAACAATGGGACAGTTTTATTTGGAGTGATGACACCAAAATCTTCTTGCTTGGTAGTGATGGCATGAAATATGTGAGAAGAATTGGAGATGATTTACATCCTAGTTGCATTACACCTACTATGAAACACCCAGTTAGTGTTACGATCTGGGGTCATATGACAGCAAAAGGTGTGGGCAGAATTTGCATCATTAATGGGAATGTAAATGCCCCCAAATACATATTTCAGACTTTAACCCAATCAAAAATGTATGGAGCCGACTAAAGAAACTTGTTAGTCAGAAGCAACCCAGCAATAAAACCCAATTAATAGAGGCAATAATTCAATTTTGGTTTCACATTTTTACAGATGCAAAACTAAGAAACTTGGTTCACTCCATGAGAAGGCTAAAGTTTGCCCAACTAAGTATTAACTGACATGGGGAGAATTTTTGCATATCTCATTTTTTTCTATATGTTTCATGTTTCTTCTTTTTGACTGCTGTTGTAATAAATAATCCCTCATAAAAGTTATTGCATTACATTCTTCATTAAATTATCTTCCCATTGATATATAATTTTATGGTATAACTCCAAAAAAAAGTGGTGTTATAAGCCATCATTGCCAAAACAAGATGACACCTGATTGGCTCTCTAAACACTCCTTTTTCTGGTTATTTGGCTATATCTTTTGATAGAATACAGATAATTGAATAAACTTTGTTGCATTACATTCTTTATTAAATTATTCATCCATTGATGCATAATGTTATGGTACTACTCCCAAAAGAAAGTGGTATGAGCCATCAAACCTCGGAAATCCACTTTCTCCAAAAGGTTTCCACAATTTTGGTACTAGTGTAGAAACACACAAACACACCCAGGATATTCTACACCTCTTTTAACATTAATCAACTAAATCCAATAATACACTAAAGTATGGGGCAGAGCTGAGCCAGTTAAGGATCTACTTAAATCAATGGTGATCCCCCGCCAGGTGAGGGGCCCAATCCAGACGCCTCTACTGCATGGAGCCAGCACAGCCACCCCTGGCAGAAGCCAGCAGGGATTCAGGTGTGAAGGAGACTCTGGACAAGGTGAGAACTGCTCTGAAGTCTGAACACTTCATTTAATAATTTGAATTAAACCCTAGCAATAACAATACTGAGTCAAAATCCACAGTAACAGCAAAATGTATCAGCCCAAACTATACAAGATATGAAGGAAAACCTTAAATAAGTCTATAGTCACACATCAGACCAAACACACCAAATATCAAATTGCACTGAGACTGACCAACCCTCAAACAATTCACATTAATAAGTCCTGACAACAAAACACAACACCAGTTCCCAATTACCATAAAAAATAATGAATCTAACCCCAAATCAAAATCATTGTTATGGGAAAAGGAGGAACAGCCATTTCTTTATCCATTTTCTCCACTTTATGCATGGTATTAATATATATTTTCCTCTTAGCCTTCTACTTTTCCCACTTTAGTGTTCCTTCCAAGAAAACTGCTCTTCTATTCCTGGGCCCCAAATTTTGCTCATTCAGAACTTTTTCCAGTTGTATGGCATCCTTTTTGAACTGTACAGTGGTCCCTCGGGTGAAGAACTTAATTTGTTCCGGAGGTTTGTTCTTAACCTGAAACTGTTCTTAACCTGAAGCACCACTTTAGCTAATGGGGCCTCCTGCTGCCGCCACGCCGACAGAGCACGATTTCTCTTCTCATCCTGAAGCAAAGTTCTTAACCTGAGGTACTATTTCTGGGTTAGCGGAGTCTGTAACCTGAAGTGTCTGTAACCCGAGGTACCACTGTATAGCATAATTAGAATGTGACCACACCAGAAAGCCTTTGTTCTGGGACATGGTCTACAAATTCTTATGGCTGCAACCTTCTGAATTCCCCAATGTAGAGAGACACATAATTGGAAATATTAAGAAGAACTTAATATTCATTTATCCTCACATCTGTCCATCTTGAGGAGGCTCATCATCAAGTAGCAAACATGTTAAATAGCATTGCACAACAAAATATTAATTAAAACCCAGTCTTACCAACAGCCCCCACAAATCTGCTAAAAACAGCTTAGAGGGTTCCAAATGCCCTCTGGAATAAGACTTGCTGCCAAGAGGCTACTAGCAAGGGGGCAGATCATCCTTCTCCCGTGAAAAAGTTTCAAACCATAGATGCCACTGTGAAAAAGGGCATCCTTTGAATAACCTTCTGCCACATCTGTGATGAAGGACTCTAAAGTAGGGCCTTCAATGCAGTTATAAACAAGTAGCCAGATTTCCTGAGAGAAGGTGGTTCTTCAGTTACTCTGCTTTAAAAAGGTAATGATCAGCATCTGGGGTGGGGGAACAAACTTGGTCCAAGAAGGAGCTGGGAGTCAATGCCGATATTTCAAGATTGTTGCCTGTGTGCTGCCGGTGGTCAACTCCTGTTGATAACCTACAAGTTGCATTATACTCCAGCTGCACTTTCTAAGAACTCTTTAAAATACAAGCTCATGCACTAACATGCCATATTATAAATATTTATTATTTACTGAATTTATATACCACCCTATACCCAGGGGTCTCAGGGCGGTTCTCAGAATAAAATCAATATACCTACCACAAAATAGCTAATAAAAATACATTTTAAAAGGGCAGAGGATGTAAATCGGATCAAACAAAGGCCTGGTTTAAAAGGAACCTTTTTGCCTGGCGCCTAAAGGTGTATAATGAAGGCACCAGTCAAACTTCCCTGGGGAGAGCATTCCACAGATGGGGAGCCACTGCAGAAAAGGCCCATTCTCATGTTGCCACCCTCTGGACCTCTCAAGGAGGCGAAACACGAAGAAGGGCCTTAGAAGATGATTTCAGGGTTTGTGTAGGTTCATTTGGAAAGATGCAGTCCTTGAGGTATTGTAGTTCTGAGGTAACTAAGACAATTTAGGTGCCTAGATATACAACTGAACACATTTCCTAAGGAAGTAACCAGTTTTTCAGTCATATTGTCCTTTGTCACTTACTTTCACATTTCACTTACCTCTGAAAAGAACACAGAGAGGATAACTAGACTGATCCAGTGAATAACTCCAGCAAACTGTGATGCATTTGAAACTGAAATTAAATAAAGATTATTATGAAGCATCATTTTGGTTTCCCAGCATGCAAGCTGCACAAAACATAATGAACCCAACATTCTGAAGCCTGCCTTGATTAAGGCTGACCCCTCAGGAGACTGTGGGCCAAATCTGGGTTGGGAGAGAAGGGACAAAATGATGAAAGAAGTGAACTCCCCACCAATTGCAGAAATACTGGTAAATATTCACAGCTAGTACACAACATTAGAGATATAGGCTCAGTCGAGACATAACACCAATTGTGGTTTTTATTAACAATCATTTAGAATGCCCACCTTGGTTTAAGCTTCACTAAACAAGCTTAACATGATTTACAGTTACTTGTCTGCTTCCATTTTCCATCTTCTCAACTTTCCCAACTCTGAGCCTCCAACACATATTCTCCCCTACTGGCACAGGATCAGACATTTCACCTCCATTTTCAATTAGCTGCAATTAGCATTATTGTCCAAACCAAACCGTGGTTAATCTGAACTATGGTTCATTGAAACAAATCAGGTTTATAAACGATGGTTCCAAGTTTGGCTTCTTTCAGTAACAAGTCCAAGATTCAGGATTCAAAAGGTACCAAAAGTAGAATATAAGAGCCAAGAATGAATTACAGTCACTCAACGCCTATGATTGCATGTAATGCTAGGCCAAATGATGGTTTAGTTTGAATGATGCACTGTCTTGCAGGAAGAAGACTGCGGTTGCTATGTTCATCCATGGTCCTTTACCTCAGCACAGAAAGCTCTGGTTTAGGGTTGGAACTCAGGATTGTGGTTAATCTCCTTAACCATGATTTGTAGTCTCCATAACCATGATTTGTAGTCAGTAATAAAGTGGAGACGTGCTCCTCTTTGGAAGCCAGCATGCTTGTGTCATTACATGATGTGTGAACCAGGCTACATGCCATGAGACTGATCTTCAATTTGACCTGCATTAAGCCTTCCTTTGTCCTCATGTAGAGTGTAGGAAAGGCGTATTACTAAACAACCATGTTTAATTCTGGATGTAGGTGGGGGAGGAAGAGAACACGCCATGTTTTGAGGTTCTGTATCTGGTGCCAGAGAAGAAGCCAAAAAGCCTGGGAACCCGTTCAGTGCCTGCGTGTGATGGATTAGTAGCTTGGAGGGAGGACTCAGGAAAGCAAAAATTAGCACAGTTTATCATTATTTACCATGATCACAGTGCAATACATCCCACGAGAGAAAAGATGTTGGCCTTACATAGTGGTACCTCGGATTAAGAACTTAATTCGTTCCAGAGGTCCGTTCTTAACCTGAAGCACCACTTTAGCTAATGGGCCTCCCGCTGCCGCCGGAGCACGATTTCTGTTCTCATCCTGAAGCAAAGTTCTTAACCCGAGGTAATATTTCTGGGATAGCGGAGTCAGTAACCTGAAGAATATGTAACCCGAGGTATCACTGTATCTGGATGCATGAAAGGAAAACTCCAAGTTAGCCACCTGCCAGCACAAAGCAGACCTTCGAAAACACCCTGGACTCTTGCTGTGATGCTAGTCTCTCTCAGGAGCCTTTAGGTAGACCAATTTCCCCTCTTTATGTTGAAAATGTTTCATGTGTAGTAAAGTGTTAAAGTAACTTTGGGAATACATACAAGTTTTGTTTTCTTCTCAATAAGGAAAAAAACTTCAAGATTTCAGGGTTGTGTGCAGGCACAGAAAAATGCAAAACTGTAGCAGAATATTAATCTGTTTGAGTGAAACACAGTATTTCACTTTTAGGTTTGTTTTATTTTTTAAATCCTGTAACTCCACTACCTATGCAATGTTGCACTGACACATTTATAGCCCTGTCTCCATATTGTGAAATGCTAAGAGAAAGAAGGAAAAAACCTCAGCTACATTGTTCATTTCCAGCAACGTCCTGATGGCTGCAATAAAGGGAAATGGGAAAATGCCATCAACAAGGCAGCAACCCAGATGTTGGAAGGAATAAAGGAATGTGCAACATTCTGTCTGCCCTCTTGTGTTCAACTAAAGATGTGCAGAATGGACAACATGCAAGACAATAAAATATTTTTATTGCACCCCCTACTCCAAGCCAGTATTGACTGTGAATGCTAATGGGTATTCTAAAGAGCCATACAATGAAAAGATCATCAGTTGCATTATTTACTTATTCATTCTATTTTTGACATTTTTTGCCCTGTAACAAGTGTTCTCTGGGCAGCTTACAGAATAAAAACAAAAAAGTTTAATAAATAAATAAAAGGACTTATAAAATAAAATGTGGTGTAGTATTAAAAACCGACTAAAAATGAATATTAAGATTAAAAATAAAGTGCAAATAATAACACAAAAGGCTAGAACTAATTTTAAAACTACAGCGAGATTTATACGGCCTGGGATTTTTTTTAAGGTCTTCGTCTGCAACATTCTCTGATGGGCAAAAATCTTGAGTGCCAGAAAATTCCAGAAAAAGAAATGCTCTTTCCACATAAAGCTCCCTGCACTTAGAAAAATAGAATACCGGTAAATGGAGAAAAAATCTATTCTACTCCCAGATGTGCTGTGTGAAAGAGTGACCCTATGCAGTTGAAGGACAGCTGGCTGAGATTCTGCAGGCTAATGCAAGCAAAGCAGAGAGCTTAACATTTCTTTTAATGCTGGGTCTTCCCTCTCAGCATGATGGTTCTGGGATGCTGTCGTGAAATCTCGCAGGGCCATCCAAGTTCCCATGAGATGTCATGTGAGCATCCCTAGCCTTCCAGATCAGTCTTGTGCAGCTGTCTAGGAATGGGAGACTGGATCCAAAGGCTCCCGTCCTCCATTGAAAAAAATCCCTTTATTCCACTGTCACAGGTTTCCCATGTGCATTTCTTTCCACACATATTTCTTGAATTTCCAAGTTCAAACAGAGCAAAACCTTTTTTGGAAAAGGTACAGAAGCAACACCCTTTCCCAAACAACAGCATCAATGGCTTTAATCCCAGCTTTCAAACCAGGTGCTTTCATTACTAGGGCTGGCAAATGCGCATTGATACACTTGTCCAAAACCCAATATGAAACTCACATCGTGATAACCAGTTTCATAATAATAACTTGGAAATGTATCACTGATCATGATGTGTATCGTCGCTCAAGATTTCTGCAGCTGGCTCAGCTCTCCCCTGCCTCCTGCAGGCAGCAGCAAACCACAAGGGCAGTTGGCTGACGAAAGCCACCAGTCTGCCTGGGAACTTTCCGAAGAGCACAGACACCTACAGGGAACGTTCCTCTGTAATGCAGGCAGGCATGTTTAACCCTCCTTCCTCACTTCTGCCCGTCTCTCTCTGCGTGTGGCACCCCCACCATGTCTCTCGTCATGTCAGGACGTCATGTCAGGGAGGAGAAAGGGAATGTTTGAATGGGTGGGCATGATGGTTGTTTTGAGTCTTATTTGGGTGGGAAGCAGGTAAGAGTTTATCTCAAGGTCTTCTGGCAGAAGAAAGAGTTCAGAGTGGACTTAGGGCTTAGGTGGCACTTAGGGAGAGCTGTGCGTGTAGTGGGGGAGTCAGGCTGTATTTGGCAGTAACGTCCCAGTCTTAGGACGGCTGGCGAGTCCAAAAAGTTGTTGCAATATCAGATAGTGTCTATCGAGGTATTTGGAGATTAAAATTCCTTGGGTTTAGGTTTTAGTTGCCTTGTTTAATGTACTTTTAATGTGTGATATGCTTTTAGTTTGAAATATACTAGCAGGCAGTGGCTTGTGAGGGTGGATGGGGAGGACTTCTCAGGCTTTGAGCTCTTGGACCCTCCCGCCAGTAAGTTTATGGTGGTTTAAGTAGAAGGGGAAGAAATGGAGGCAGTGAGAGATTTTACTTTCTTGTGTTCCATGATCACTGCAGATGGTGACAGCAGCCACGAAATTAAAAGACGCCTGTTTCTTGGGACAAAAGCTATGACAAACCTAGACAGCATCTTAAAAAGCAGAGACATCACCTTGCGGACAAAGGTCCATATATGGTTTTCCCAGTACAGTGGTACCTCAGGTTACATACGCTTCAGGTTACAGACTCCGCTAACCCAGAAATAGTGCTTCAGGTTAAGAACTTTGCTTCAGGATGAGAACAGAAATCATGCTCCGGCAGCGTGGTGGCAGCAAGACGCCCCATTAGCTAAAGTGGTGCTTCAGGTTAAGAACAGTTTCAGGTTAAGTACGGACCTCTGGAACGAATTAAGTACTTAACCCGAGGTACCACTGTAGTGATGTATGGAAGTGAGCGCTGGACCATAAAGAAGGTTGATCGCCGAAGACTTGATCCTTTTGAATTATGGTGCTGGAGGAGACTCTTGAGAGTCCCATGGACTGCAAGAAGATCAAACGCATCCATTCTGAAGGAAATCAGCCCTGAGTGCTCACTGGAAGGGCAGATCTTGAAGCTGAGGCTCCAAGACTTTGGCCACCTCATGAGAAGAGAAGACTCCCTGGAAAAGACCCTGATGTTGGGAAAGATGGAGGGCACAAGGAGAAGGGGAAGACAGAGGACGAGATGGTTGGACAGTGTTCTCAAAGCTACCAGCATGAGTTTGACCAAACTGTGGGAGGCAGTGGAAGACAGGAGTGCCTGGCGTGCTCTGGTCCAGGGGGTCATGAAGAGTCGGACACGACTAAGCAACAACAAAGTAGAGGACGCTTTCACCCCGGTGTGGCTCCCTTTTATTACACACACAGCCCAACAGGACAACAAGAAGAACCCACCAACACCATATGAATCAATATGGCTAACTTGACCCAAGAACCCCACACACCCTCATACACACAAACAGATCCCACTGCAGTCAACTAAAGGAAGGCCACCACACTCTGGGGCCCCCAACCTCTCTCAATGCCAATGAAAATTAATAAATGGATATAAAGAATGAAAGTTTACTATCCACCTCCCTTCTCTCTCCTCCCCCAACCTTATACTGTATACCACATTAAAGTCTCACGTCAAATATAACTGAGAATATTAGGGGGGCAGACTTCCGGTGCTTCCTGCCTTAATGGATGCAGCTCCCATGCTAGCGGAGATCATTTGCGGAAGAAAACAAGGATGATTTGGGAGTAATTGTCCTTGCAAGCTCCCCCAGGGCCTGGGGGGAGTGAGCTTCACTCGTAGATCGTCTTGATAAGTGGCTCTCGCTCTGGTATAGAACCCGAGAGGCAGTAGAAGCTGAGTGTAAAAGCGCTTCGCATATCAGTAACCCCCCCCCCATGCGGCCATGAAAAGCAGAGGTGCTTCTGTTTATTAGGATGAAATTGGCTCTAATTTACAGACAGGTGCAGAATGAAGGGGACAAGATTATAAACTGCCAAGTGAATCCCATTACTGGGTTGCAACATTTTGAACTGGAAAGATTTCCTTTGTTGAAAAATACGGTACGTGAGGGAGGAGGGGAGTTTTTACCCTTTTTTACATATACTATATTTTCTATATAAATGATTTGGCAAACCTCCCCCTAAACGATAACAAATTGATAAAAAGCAAGAAGAGAAAAAGAGAACAGAATTATATTTATGTATTAATATAAAAATAGAACTGTGTGAGAACACTGAAAAGATTTAAAGCATCTAACTTCCACTGGACGGCAATTCGGATTATGGCCTTCGAAGACCTGGCGCGGCGCCAGATTGTTAAGAGATCTAAGAATTGGAAGGAGAAATGGAATTTCCTTCCAGAGCTACGGCGGGAAACCAGATTACTCCCTTACTCAGACACAAACAACAAAGATGGCATAATGACGCAGCTAGAATTTCAGCAGAAGAAGAGAAAGATTGGAAAAGCGGAAGAAGAGATGCTGCTGCAGGACATGATTAGAACAATGAAGAAGCAAATGGGAAAATAAACATCTCACACAGAGAATTTACAGGATACAGAACTCTTTTTATTAAATATTAAATATCTCAACACAAATGGAAGTCAAGAACTCTGTAGCTATGGATAAAGGACCAAGATCAGGACTTAATACAATTGGATTAACTAAGATTTTGGAAGCAGGGGAAAATAAGAACTTTGCATCCCAAAACCCAACACACAGGAAGTCACTCAAAATTTATAATTGGCTGTATAATTGATCTATATTTGGATGGGAATGGTAATATGATATTGATAAAATGTGGCTGTTATTGGAGTTTAATAATTGAAAACTAATAAAAATTATTATTTTTAAAAAGAATATTAGGGGGCGGGCAGGGTAAGCATGACTTTGTCTTCCAATGAGGACAAGACCATATTAAAAATGAACATAAGATTTTAGCTAGAGTTCATTCATTTTCAGCTTTGTAATCTTGTTATACATAAAAATGGCCTAGACATCCTGTTATTGCACCTGTAACCTAGTTTTCAGGCACCATGTGGCACCTAGATTGTCTAACTGAGTTTCTAACACCGATCTGCACCAGTTCCCAATTTGTTACCAGGTCAAGTTCAAGGTGTTACTATGGACATATAAAGCCCATAACAGAACAGTAATACATTCTCCAGAAATCTTTAATGGTTTAGTCAAGCATGCAATCAGAGTAAAATTTCATTTAATTATACACATCAAATAAAATAAAATTCAGTATTTCCCCAGATTATTATAAGCTCCGGCCTCATTTCAGACAACTTGATACAGTATATTAAAATACTGCAATGTTTAGCTGGTGATATATTGCAGTGTTGAAAATCAGATATTACCCAGCCCTATTAATTACTCTGGAAGACCAACCAACCCCATAGTGCTGCCGGTGGAATTCAAATGTACATCTGAATGGGACAGGTGGGGAGAAAGTGGGTAATGTTAGGTCTGGGATGAGCCCCAAAGGAATATCAGCACATCAGAGGTTCACAAAATTCCATACACTTCACACCTCATACAGCAGGCTTCCCCAACCTCGGCCCTCCAGATGTTTTGAGACTACAGTTCCCATCATCCCTGACCACTGGTCCTGCTAGCTAGGGATCATGGGAGTTGTAGGCCAAAAACATCTGGAGGGCCGAGGTTGAGGAAGCCTGATTTAGACACTATTCCCAAGCTATTTCCACCCACCCACCTGCAACCCATAGCACATTAGCCTCAATATAACTGCCAAAAGTTTCAGGAAACAGAAAAACCTGCTACTCACACTGGAGAAGCTTTATATCTATTAGGAGTTCCAGAGTCAGCAGGATCACCACCAACACTACACAGGCTACCAGGAAGCTGTTGAGACTGGCACTGAGCAAAAAGACCTGCCACACAGCAGCTCGCCTCCCGCAGCACGGCTTAAGCCAGTTAGATCTGAAGAAAGAAAAACAGGGGGAAGAAGGGAAGAAAAGCGACAGGGAAAAAGGAAGATAGGTAAAGAGTAACAGGACAGAAACTGTACAGCTATCTGTATAAGCAGAAGGAATCTCATTTGAAAAGTATCCTCTGAATTTTTTTCTGAATATTTTCTGTTTGGTCAACCTATACAATACAAAGAATAAGTATGAATCTCTGGGTACATTTTACATTACAGGTGAAATTCTTGTTTAGACAAGCCTACCTAGATGCTTATAAGGTTGAGGTAATTTTAATCTTTTAGTATTTTAATTTTTGTATGTTTTTAAGTATGGTTGCAAATTTTTATTAATTGTGTTGTTTTACCTTTTGGTCAGCCATTTTACAATCAAGCGGTATATAAATTTTGTGAAATAATGATAATAATAATAATAATAATAATAATAATAATAATAATAAACAACCAACTCTTATTGGAATGATGAATGCCTGTATCTCTCTGTTTTCTTTTATTTCTCTGTATTTGCTCCGCAAGTAGAACAGAACTGGACACCTGGCAAATCAAAGCTTCCCTATAAAAATACTTTTTCAGAGGGAGAGCTGTGCTAGTCTGTTGCCCATCTCTGCATCAGACCCCGTGCAGAGATGCTAAGACTCCAACACCCACCATCTCTGACCATCAGCCAGGCTGGCTTAGGCTGATGGAGTCCAGTAACATCTAAAGGGCCACAGATTTCCCCATTAGAGGGAAACTGAAACAAAGGGAGTAACATCACCATACAGAAAAATCTTCTTTTAAAAGGTTCTAAATGTCACTACAGATGTGCTGTGTTATGAAAATCATAGAATTGCAGAGCTGGAAGGGACCCTGGGGGTCATCTAGTCCAACCCCCTGCAATGCAGGAATCTATTTGCCCAACCTGGATCTCAAACCCATGACCCATGATTAAGAGCCTCATGTTCCACCAACTGAGCCGCCCCACTACGGTTAGCAGCACTGCTGTTTTCATTTTCTAAATTCACAGCTTCTTGACAAGACGTTTTAAATTTAAAATGAGCAACTACTTGGGTTCTGTAAATGATCTTACTAGCACTACATTATTGCTTTTGTCTTTTCTCTACATTTCATACCATTTTCATGAGTGGTACCTCGGGTTAAGAACTTAATTCATTCCAGAGGTCCGTTCTTAACCTGAAACTGTTCTTAACCTGAGGTACCACTTTAGCTAATGGGGCCTCCCGCTGCCGCCGCTGCGTGATTTCTGTTCTCGTCCTGAAGCAAAGTTCTTAACCCAAGGTACTATTTCTGGGTTAGCGGAGTCTGTAACCTGAAGCGCATGTAACCCGAGGTACCACTGTACAACTCTGCTTTTTAACTCTTGACTTTTCCTATAAATTTCCCAGAATGGACAGCAGAGGGCAGAGATGCATGTCTTTACAGAGATTATAGAATATAACATTTTAATTTCAATCTGACTGGACAGGTTTTTCAAAAAAAAAATGAGAGCAGTAATGGAACTGGCACAGGTTTGTATTGCCAATGATAAAAGATGTGTTTAGAGCCAGAAGTGTCTGGAAAAACCTTAATTTATTGTTTCCTTACATAGGGTCATGTTTGCCATTCATCAGAAGTGTGCAAAGTTATATATAAATATTTAAAAAGCTTGTATTATCTAAACACATTTAACAGCAAAACAGCAGAAAAGTACAAATTTAAAAGAGTCACCAGCCACTATCAAACTACAGCAAACATTTTCAAGAAGAAAAGTATTCTGTTGGCATTGAAGAAAGAGGTGGCCACCTGAGATTTCCCAAGGATGGGCTGCACTCCTGCAGAATCCATCCACTTTGGGGCAAAGGAGCATTCATTCAAATGAAACTTTAAATAATGCCCATAAATTAGAATAGAGTCTGAGGTTAAAAACCAACAAGATGCCACCACAAAACAGTCAAGAGGGCATCCTCCTGGCTGCAAAGACCAAAAGCTAAAACATGACAGACACATCACAACTGGTTGAAGTTGTCCATGTGGCGACAGTAAATCTAAGGGAGGGGGAAACTATGAACAACAGAGAGATGGTCAAGAGGTTAAGCTCGCCAAATATCAGACATGTTCCTGAAGTGAAAAATGCAGCCCTCAGCTGAAAGAATTATATTTACCTCCCACCGCCCTTAAATCAGTTCTTGAGTGACATGCCTGTGTTCAACCACACATAAATCATGCTACTTGGTTTAAAATGTAGGAGAGAATACTGATACAGGCAAAACAATGATTCACACAAAAGGGCTGGTCAGCATGCTATGGGTGCCACAAAGAAACATTTTAAAAAAGCACATGCCACATAAGGCGGCCAATCCTGTCACAGTAAGGTAAAGGTCAAGGGACCCCTGACCACTAGGTCCAGTCGTGACCGACTCTGGGATTGCACACTCATCTCGCTTTATTGGCCAAGGGAGCTGATGTACAGCTTCCAAGTCATGTGGCCAGCATGACTAAGCCGCTTCTGGCAAAACCAAAGCAGCGCATGGAAACGCCGTTTACCTTCCTGCCGGAGCGGGACCTATTTATCTACTTAACGTGCTTTTGAACTGCTAGGTTGGCAGGAGCAGGGACCGAGCAACGGGAGCTCACCCAGTCGCGGGGATTCAAACCACCGACCTTCTGATCAGCAAGTCCTAGGCTCTGTGGTTTAACCCACAGCGCCACCCGCATCCTGTCACAGTACAAAGGTTGTTTATCTGCAGTGGCTCAGAAAACACTAAAGCGAGATTTTCTCCACAGCACCACAAGTCTGTGGTGTGTAGAGGGAAAGCTGCCTGGACCACTTGGCAAGGCTCTGTATAATAGCTCACTCCTTGGCAACAGTTGTATTTATGGATGGCACAAGAACATACAAACATGCCTCACACATGGTCAGACTCCGGGGTCCATCTAGCTCAGTACTGTCTACACTGGCTGGCTCTCCAGGACTTCAGACCAGGAAACCATCCAGTTTCTACCTGTAGATGCCAGGGATTGAACCGAGGACAGTCTGCTTGCACAGCCAGCCCTCTGCCACTGAGGTCGGGCCCGGTTCCATCTTACAGCATAGATTAAAAGGGAGAGCTAAACTGCAGTAATATTTTTATTCCGTTCTTCCCCCAGGAGCTCTCCACACACCTTTGAATCCTCAAAACAATGATCCAGTAAGGTAGGTTAGGCTGAGAGGCAGCAGCCAGCTTCAGGCAACCACTGAGCTTTGTACAAGTCAAAATGTGATCCATCACAGCACTCTGGCAGCAGATCCTCCACTTATAATCCAAAGCACTAGACAAACACTTTGTCAATGTAACCTGAAATGAGCAACACAGCAAGAGAACACATTTTTTGCCCACTGACTCCTCTAACTAGATGCAGTTCTCCAGGGTCTCATGGTCCTTCCCAATACTTTTAAACTTGAGGTGAACTTAGGCCCTTCTGGATGCAAAGCATCTGCTGTACCAATGAGCTAGCAGTTCTCCAATTCTGGAAATGGATGGCAGTGGCCCTGGAGAGGCAGAGTCTGAAATAATGTAACCCTGCACCAGGGCACTCACTACCTATAGCAGGGGTCCTCAAACGTTTTAAACAGGGGGCCAGTCCACTGTCCCTCAGACACTGCTGGGGGCCAGACTATAGTTTGGGGGAAAATATGAATGAATTCCTATGCACACTGCACATATTTTATTTGTGGTGCACAAAAGCAGGAAAAACAATACAATATTTACAATATACTTTAAGGGCATTGCACATGGTGTCATTATGGGCACTAGCCAATTTGCTCTGTTTTGCCAGAAATGTAAGGATCTCCTTCTGCAGAATGTGAACATTTTCAAGAAGATATATTTGGATTAAATGCAGTGCAGTTGCTCTAAGAGTGAAGACATTGGAAGAGGCAGCACAGGCAGAGCTTGGCCATCACAACTAGTAGCTGTTGAGAGTCTTCTCCTCCATGAATTGGTCCAATCCAGCAACGTCCAGTTAACTTGGTGCTGTGTGCGTGTTCTATCCATGGCCTTGGAAGTATGTGACGATCGGGGTGGGGTCCACTTAAAGGGAGAGGCTCTTGGAGATTTCTGTTGGGAGGCGAGGGAAGTGACCGGTTAAGGGGATCTCCCTGCCCCCTGGCCATGAGCAAAGGTGAAGACTGCAAGCGCTGCCGACCAGAAGGGGAAGCTACAATGGAAGTAGCAGCCCTCGCCAGGATCCTGCAGAGAAACCGCGGTGGCTCTGGCGGTGCTGGCTCTTGCCGTGGAGGCCTCAGGGAGGCGGGCGATGGCCAGCGCAGGTCTCTTCCCCCTCAGCGCAAGGCTCGGCGTACTGATTCCCCTCAGAGTCCAGGCGACTTTGGCTTGGGGATTTGCAGGAAGGGAAGCGGGTCTCCAGGTAATCGCCTCTCTCTTAAGGCAGGCTGTAAATGCCCAGGAGAGCGTGACGGCACAACGACTCCCCTTCTCTCCTGTTCCTGCGATTTGACAGGGAGCGGGAGAATGAAAAGCAAAATGTGGAGCTCGAAGCCGAATGACTGTTGAGGGAATAGTTGAGTAAGAAACTGCCTCTGCGCAAGAAAGACGAAGGAAAGGAAACCGGGGAAAGAAAGGGAAGCGAGAGGAGCGGCTTTTCGGTTGAAACTGCCAGGAAACAAAGCAGGGAGGGCGGGAAGTGCCAAGCGAACCAGGGAAAAGAAGCCGCTTAGCAAGGCGACAGGAAGAAAGGAGCGTGGAGTGAGAGAAAACCTCGGGGTTCAGTCCACAACAGCCTCGCCGCTCCTGGGGCTCCTCCGTACCTCGTCAAGCCAGAGCAGCCTCTCTCCCGGCCGACGAGGCTTCGCCTTCCCTGGCCCTCTGGACCCGCATGTTCCCTGGCGCCACCCACCATGTTCCTGTGCCGCTAAAGTTTTGGGCCAAGACCCGTTAGACAGCGGCGGGTCCTGCAACTGCCGAGCGGACCGGGTTCAGGACCCTGGCGCACCGCATCTGGCCCGCAGACCGTAGTTTGAGGATCCCTGATCTATAGCTTACAGCTCTGCATGAAACTGTTATAATAAAAAAGGGCTGGTGTTTGACAGTCCTGTTATGAATGTTTAGCTATGATAGTGGCTGGATTCAGATGACCATCACAGCTTAAAAAGCAGAAATATAAATGAGTCGCTTTGCACAAGCAAAGAAACAATCCCAGAAGCCCCAGCTTCCTACTGTCTCTGAACTGGGAAACTATGGTCAGTAGCTTCCAAGGAAGCAAGGACACTAAAAAAAAAGTCTTTAAAATATACTGAGTGGGACGGGTCAGGAATGCCACTATTAAAGAGAAGGAAGAAAAGCACATCTTTCAACATTTGTCTCTGTGTAAAGCCAATCTGTTCCCAGCTCAGATTTTCTGTAATACACTAGTATTTAAATGAATGTTCAACATGGAACAAGAGTGGGAAAAGATTACCATATTTCTTTGGTAATGAGCCACGACAAACACTTCAACTCAAGCTGCTAACAGCTGCCCCTGTTTCCGCTTCCTTGCCTTTGGGGGGGGGGGTCCTCTACTCCAACGTGCCGCATTGTGGCATATTAACAGGTACACAGTTTTGCTCAGTATGATTTGAAGATCACAAAATAGAAAAGAAATAGGTCACTTAAGGATGGACAGATGGAAGCCAACCCTTCAGTGTAAAAAATGATTTTAAGGAGATGAGGATGCCTAAGGATGCCTAAGGAGACCTAGGCGTTGTTTGCCACAGGAGCACATGGATGAATTTGAGTATTTTAAGAGGATTATCGTTTCACATTTACTAATTCATGTCATCTGTATACTCATAGTGATCCCATTTTTCAGTTCACAGGCTTATGCAGCCAAACTATCAACAAACCACACATGACGGTATAAGCCAACTTGGCGGTTAGAAACACTCCTAAAAGCAGCCCAGCGAGAACAGAGGGCACTCAATGGCTACAGAATGCTGGCTGCTGAAGTGAGAGGGGGAATGCAATAGCGTATCTAGAAAAATAAGTCAAGTCATTGTCTGGATAGGTCATTTCAAGCATTTTCCACTTTAGTTGCCATATTCCATGTTCTCCCAAATCTGGGCAACCAGATTTGGAAAGTCACAAGAGGGGTTTTCTCACTGTCTTCCCTGCAAATGATGCAGCATGGATCCAGAAATCCTATCAGCATTTCCCTCCAGCTGAAAACCCTTATCAAAATACTAGTTGGCGTATTTATAGGACCTTTCTTGCAAAACTGACCCAACTGCGTGATCCGCTTTAGGTTACAGGAAAAGAATGAAGATTGACAATTAACAAACATTAGGCACTTGCCACCAGGAAGATAGGTTAAAACAAAGGTCAAATATAGGCTTACAGACTATATGCAGTTGTCCAAAATTTAGCCTCCTTGTTATTATTTAATGTGTATACAGCCCTTCTTCCGAATCACAGTTCACAACACAAAAATACAAAACGAGAACATAAGAATTCAGGTTAAAAGCAAAAGAATAAAAACATTTCTAACTCAAGGTTGTGGGAATGAAATTGCCTCCTCTCCCCCAATGAAATAAGGCCCAAGTTTATAATAAGTATGAACTCCTGTTTTTGCTGGAACATTTTGTTTCAGGGTAGATGGGTTACTGCCCAAGCACAGCTACACTAAAACTCTAGATTTCTCACGAGCAGTAGCAATCACTTCTCTTTCAAAACACGGATTCAAAATGAACCTGGAAGTCCCTTCTCCAGATAGTGGGTGAGACACTCTTCACTTAAAACTACAATGAGCAAACCAAGCACTATGGCTGCCAGTGCTCCCGTCACTCACTGGCTGAACATTGGCTTGCTTTTGTCTAGAGACTTCCATTTTAAAAGAAAACCAAAGTATGGAACAGCCTGAGTGAAAACTGGCCAACCGACAGTTTGCTGACTCCATTCACATCAAAATATGTCCTTGGGGATCGATGTGAGAGCTGCTCAAGAAATCCAAGCCTTTACTGCAGTTGTGACTGGGCCCTGCAGTGCCCATACCACAAGAAATGCTGACTGGGGGAGCAGTGGGGGCACCAGAAGAGAGGGGTGGTTGTACACAAGAATGGAATGGCTGGAACCCTGAACAGAAGCCCTCCATGCTGCAAGGCAGAAGGGTGCAGATAAGCCAGGCCCCAGGCTGGTTCGCCAGTGTGACCACGCAGCCCTGATCTTCCCACCCCCAGTCACACTGTTGCTGGGAGGGTGCCCCTTCCATGCCATACCGGACGCCACTGACTAATATTGGATTTAACCTCCAAGTGCCTATCGATGTAAGAGCTAGAAGCTGCTTAGCATAGAAGCTAAAGGAATGAGCTCTGAATTAGGAAGCTACTAGTAGTGACTCCCTCGTGTCGGTCAAGAGGCAAGCCACCCTCTTGGCCTCTTTCCTCCACCCCAACTGCAGTAGGGAATAAAATTAACCTATTTTGCAGGATTCACGTAGGAGAATTACGTCAGATAACATGTGCAAAGCACTTTGAACAATAAAAATGCTCTGTATTACACTATTCAGTTTTTTTGTATCCTTGAACTTATGCTTCAGCATTCTTCTGAATAAACATTGCTTTTGGGGGGGGGGGATTATTTGCCCCTGATAATTCAAAACATTTCTTGTTCAGAAACATAACTGTTTGAAGCATGTACTGTAAACACGTTAACACAGTATGCAGGAAAGTCGCCTCAGTTAAATACAGAAAAAGTGTCTAGATATGTCAGTTTTATTCCTGAGCATCTTCATTCCTGACATTATGTTGGCAACCTCAGAGCAGTTGGAAACTCTCATACCGAAATTCCACTTGGACAGCAGCGCTGCGTGTATTGGGATGTCAAGTCACCACACCAGTTAAGGAGCCTTTCAAGGAAGGTGGTGGCGAGGAGCCCAATATGAGTGGGAACTTTTCACAAGATAATTTTCCAAGTGGAAAAAGAGGCCCCAATTTACTGACTGTGGACAGACTCTCTTGCGTTGAGGGTCTGAATTGTGAGTCTACTCCTACTTGGAAAGCCGTTCCAGAAAGTTATTACTAGGAATTTTAGTTCCAGAAATACCTAAGAATCAGAAGAGACTATTTATGTGTGCTACAGCAGCTGCGCAGATGCTACTTTCCCAAAGATGGGAGGAGGACAATTTACCTACAAAAGAAGAATGGCCGATAAAGATGATGGACTCTGCTGAATTGGCGAAAATGACCGGGAAAACCAGAGATCAAGAGGATACTCAATTTAAGAAAGAATGGGGAATTTTTTAAAGTTACTTGAAAGAACAATGTAAACAATTGAAAACATTGCCTGCCCGACTGAGTGAGTACGGAACAAAAAGCCCATGGCAACTTTGTCAAGGCAAACTAATTGTTAAATACAAAGTAACAAAGAAGACGCCTGTTTGAAAGTGGACTCTGCTCCCTCCGCTTATTTTGTTTCTAATAACTAATAATAACTAACCAAAATCAGCGGCTGGGGGAGAACAAAGAGAGGCAGAAAGAATTTACAGTGAGCGGCAGTGAAGGGACGAAAATATAAAAAGACAGAAGGGAGAAGACATAATGAACGCTTTGGAAATTCAAATACCGTGAGCTAAAGTTTAGTGGGGAAGCGCAAAGTTCTCCAAGCTCCTCCAAGGAGATCTAGAACTCCCCCACGCAATCCTTCTCTCTCTCTCTCTCTTTTTTTGTATTCTTCCTTTCTCGCCTTTCGCCTCTCTGTTCGGGACTAGCTTCATTCTCAGCGGCTTGATTAACCCCCTTTTCCCCTTTGGTGCATGAACATGAGATCCTGAGAGTAACATAACAATACAAAAAAGGGAAACCTCTAAATAATATTATTTGATCAAAGAACGGCGGATCCCTTTGTGTGGGACTTATACTTTAATACGCTGGATTAGAACTTGAGAATAACTTTGAGCATTACACCTTTCCCTTCTATAGGGGGGTTATGTCTCTAATCAGTCAGAGCTGATTCTGAGCGTAACATATTCACTCAAGCTCATATTGGACATATACCTACCTACTACCCACGCTTTTTGGATTTTGTTGGACATCTTTTTCCCCCTCTTTTTTTAAACAACAATTTAAACAAACAAGAAAGCTTTAAAATAAGAGGTGACTTTACCCTTTGATTTCCGCAGACACTAATTGGATTGGACTGTGTTACTTTTTTATATTCAATATGCTATCTAAGTTGGATTAGGCCAACAAGTGGCTGAAGAGTTTAGAGTTGCTCCAGCCTGGATGGATTAACTTCTGTGAAACATTTTGGGAGACATTTTTGAATCAGACGGGTTTCCCCCCCGTATATTTCTAAAAGATTGTTGACTTGATCCACGCCAGTCACCTATTCTAAACTGAAGGAACAGTCTCTACGGTTGGGTTAATACCCTTACTGGCTTGACATATTCTATTGTTGGGTTAACTCTCTTCACGGTTGGGTTAATAATTGTAATGGTTCTAGGGGTTGCTCGTGCGTAAGTTGCCGTTACTCCTGGCTAGGTTGCCTGGTTGAACCCTTTCTGTCTGGACAGCCTCAAGTTCCGTGGCTGCCTCAGTCGCTGGCAGAATCCGTCAGTGGGCGTTTCTTAAACCGCTTCCAGGATAGAAGCTGTTTGACGCCCAGTCTCCTCCTACTTTGCCTGCCCGGAAGTCTTCTGTGCAAAGTGGGTGTGGGCAGTGGAGTACCCGTACTCTCTCCGCTGGTCTCCGGCGAAGAGTCCTGGAGCCACCTCTCCGATTCCCCCATCTGCCCCCCTTCTCCACTGGTGTTACGCTGATTTCCTTCCCCAGCGGATGGGCTGCCTCTCTCCCTACTGGGACCCTCTCCACCATCCCTCTGGAGCCTTCTCTCCGCCTCCAGCTCCGATGGCAGTTCCCTGACAATAACCTTACTACCTTTAGTAAGAATTTATATCTTTGGATGATAAGACTACTCGATTGAACACAGTGGGATACCTAAAGTAACTAATTGGAAGAAAGGTTTTGAATTTAACTTTAAGATTGAGGGATAGGGAGGGAGGGAGAACCTAAAGGGCTCATTTAATGATACCATATGTCTTTTGGTATATAAAGGACCGATGAACAATTGAAAAGGTAATAAATTAGGTTCGGAACTCATATCTGCAGCCCAGGAACTGGACTGAGATATTCTGTAAGACTCTAGATGCTTTTGGATGTGGCTGAGGAGCATAATTCAACAATTTTTATAGAAGGGACTTCTGAGCTTTATAAAAAGGAGATTTTTGAAAAAGGAAGAAAGAGACTGTGAGCCCTTTAAGGGAGAGATTTAGCTGTAAAATATATAGAGTGAAAATAAGGATACAATGTTGGGGGGAAATGGGGAAAAGGCAGGGGGGATCCCAGGTGAAAGGAAGACATCACGACAAGAATAAATTAAAGACCTAGACTTTCTATGGTTAAAAATTAAGGAGGAATTTAAACAAAGTGAATTGCACACGGAAAATAAATTAGGAGAAGTGCAGGAGATGACAGACAGAAAGATAGAAGGAGCAGTAGGAGAACTTTCCATTAAAATTCAAGATTTATCAACCAAGTCAAAAACAATTGAAGAAGCTAATAAAAAAATCCAAAAACAGATGGGAGAGCAGAAAAAGGAGACGGAAAAAATAAAGGAAGAAATGAGAGAGGTGAACAAAATGCAAGATCAAATATGGGATAACTTAGCTATGACAGAAATGCGACAGAAACAGCTACATTTAAAATTTAGGGGAGTAGGAGAAGAAGCGAATGAGAACATAAAAGAGAAAATGACTAAGGAGTTAACTAAATGGCTGGAATTGAAAGAAGAAGAGGTGGCATACACGATAGAGAATGCTTTTAGAATAAGAATGAGACCCCAACAAACCAAGTTAAAAAAACCTCTTGGGGACTGTCTAGTAATCTTCAATTCAATCGAGATGAAGAATTTAATACTAAAAACAAGTTACCCAAAAAAAGTACCGTATTTTTCGCCCTATAGGACGCACCGTCCCATAAGGCGCACCCAGTTTTTTTTGGGGGGGGAAATTATTCCCCCCCCCAGGCTCGAGCTTCCCCCGACCCCAGAACAGGCAACTCTCCGCAAGCCACGGGAGCACAGCGCCGGGCTCCCATGCCTTGCGGAGAGCTACGCCAAGCCTGGGCGCGCTGAGCTCAGCGCGCGCAGGCTTCAGCGTGCAGGCAACTCTCCACAAGCCCACGGGAGCCCAGCGTCTCTTATCCCGAAGCCCCGGCACGACTGCCTAGCGCGCCGGGGCTTCGGGATAAGAGGCAGCTCTGCGCAAGCCGGGGGAGGGCTCCCGCGGCTTGCACACAGCTACCTGAAGCCCCGGCGCGACTGCTCAGCGCGCCCGGGCTTTGGGGTGCAGGCAGCTCTGCACAAGCCGAGGGAGCCGGGGGGGACTCCCGCGGTCTCCCAGGGCTTGCAGATAGCTTCCTGAAGCCTGGAGAGGGGTCAGTGCGCACTGACCCCTCTCGCTCTCCAGGCTTCAGCGAAAGCCTGCATTCGCCCCATAGGACGCACACACATTTCCCCTTCATTTTTGGAGGGGGAAAAGTGCATCCTATAGGGCGAAAAATACGGTAATAATTGAAGGCAGACCAATTATCATCTTTAAAGAAATACCAGTGAGACTCCTGCGCAAAAGGGAAGGATATAGACAAATAGTAGGAGTTCTGAAGAGAAATGCCATACAATACAGATGGGAGTTCCCTGAAAGGATTGCCTTCTTTTTTAAGGACAAAAGATTTAAGCTAACAGACACCCAAGAAGTGGAAAAATTACTGAGAAGGTATGAGAAAGAGCTTGGCAAGGCTGAAGATAGGTTAAGAGATAGAGAGGGAAGCAAAAATGAGAGGAAAGGAAAGAAGGAGAAAGGGGAAAAGGAAAAAAAGAGGACAAAGAGGAAGTAGAAGAGGAAGAAGGTGCCGTGGGAGGTGAAGAAGTAGAAGAAGAATATACAGGGAATAGAAGCTCCAAAACACAATTTTGAAAACTCAAATCGAATAAATAGAATTTAATTATAATTATGTCTTTAAACTTTTTGTCCTGGAATGTGAATGGTCTAAATGAAAAACTTAAAAGGAATAAAATAGAGAAGGTTTTAAGGAACAAGAACTATGATGTGATTTGTTGTCAAGAGACACATGTCGCCAAAAAACATAAACATATATTGATAAATAAAAGGTTGGGAATTGAATTTATTAATTCAGATGTAAATAAAAAAAGAGGGTTGGTGATTTACGTCAAGGAGAAATGGGAACCTGTATTAATCTGCAAAGATGATGAAGGAAGAATCCTGCGAGTACAAATCAATTACCAAGGGGGAAAATTTAATCTGGTAACCGTTTATGCCCCAAATACAAATAAAGCAGAGTTCTTCAAAAAATTGGAACAAGTATTATTAGAATTAGAAAATCACAAATTAATTCTGCTCGGAGATCTGAATGGAGTACCAATACCAGAATTAGATAGAAGCGGAAAAAAGAGGAAATCAAACCAAGGGAAACTTCCAAAATCATTTAATAACCTTGAGGAAAATCTAGACCTGATTGATATCTGGAGGCATAAAAACCCAATAATGAAACAATTTACACACTTTTCAGAACCACACCAGAGCTGGGGCAGAATTGATCAGGTATGGGTCTCAAGAGGACTATTCACAAGAACAATAAAATGTGAAATACAGCCCAGAACCCTTTCGGACCACAGCGCAATAGTTCTGGAAATAAAATGTAAAACATCTGGGCCGTATAGGTGGAGAATGAATGAATACATATTAAATAAATTAATAACAATAGATGAGATTAAGGAGGCAATTAAGAAGATGAAACCAGGGAAAGCGCCAGGTCTTGATGGTTTGTCATCTAAGTATTATAAAGTTTTAGAGGAGTACCTGGCCCCGGTGCTATGTAACGTAATGAATAATATCTTACGAGGAGAGAGGATACCCGATTCCTGGAAAGAGGCACACATCACGTTGATACCTAAAGTAGAGTCCGATAAATTAGATATAAGAAATTATAGACCGATATCACTACTCAATAACGATTACAAAATCTCCGCAGAAATAATGGCGAATAGACTTAAGAAATACTTAATAAAATCCATCCATAGAGACCAAGCCAGATTCCTCCCCAACAGGCAATTCAAGTCAAGTCAAGTCAAGTTTTATTGCGGCAAAAGCCAGTAACACCAAACACCACAAGATCAGACAAAGAGAATTCAACAATGGCATCAAAAAAAAAAAAAAAAAAAAAAAAGGATTACACAAGGGAACTTCGCATTGTGCCATTCAACAGAAGAGATTTACGTTTCCTGATTACCAAAGTGCAGAATTTGGCCACCTCGTATGATATTGAGCTTGAGGAATCTTCCAGAAGGTATTTTCATAAAATTTCGGGGGAGGATTCCAAATAATGTTGTAGGGGTATAAATTTTGATAAAAGCGGGAAAATAAATTGAACTCGTTCTTCACTATAAAATTTGCAAAATAGAAGGATGTGTGTGACAGATTCTACCTTATTAGACATACAGGGGCAGAGACGTGCAGGCATTGGTACCCGCGTGAATTTGCCGTGCAGCACTGCTGAGGGCATTGTCTCAAAGCGGGCTCTAGAAAAAGCCCATCTATAAGCTTCATTAGTGATGTTAGTTAAGTAAGGGGCAGCTGCAAAATTAGGCCAAGCTTTTAGACATCTATACATCTCCGGGAGTAGGGCGTCTTCTTGTTGTAATTCGACATCGTAAAGTCTCTGAGTAATAATTGCTTTTGCCTTGTTCAGAGTTCCAATAAAGAGATTTTCAGGGTTTAGGCCAATTTGTTTGATCTTGTTAGTTATTTGCAGAAGCCAAGGAGGATAGGGAACTGTGGCCAGGAAGCAAGGTAACAGTCCCTTAGGATTGTAGTGGATTTTCAGCCAGAGGGATATTGCTTGCTCCCAGACTTTTAATTCCACTGTGGGCAGTCCTGCCTCTTGCCTTAAGACTGCATTAGGTGTGCATCTTGGGGTAGCAAATAGTGATCTTAAAAACTTTGATTGAAAAGTTTCAAGGGTCTTAAGGTTGGCAGAGGGGCTAATTTGAGAGCCATACAGGAGTTGGGCCAGAGATTTTGCCAACAGACAATTAAAAGACAACGTAAGGCACATAATAGATATTATTGAATATTTGGAACTCAGGAATGATATCCCCGCGGCATTAATTTTCATCGACGTCAAAAAGGCCTTTGATAATGTATCTTGGCGGTTCGTATTAAAATGTATGGAGAGAGTAGGGATAGAGGGCCCCTTTATGGAAGGAATAAAAGCGATTTATTCAAGCCAAAGGGGTAAACTAATTATTAACAACAATTTAACTAATTTGTTTGTGATTTCGAAGGGTACGAGACAGGGTGCCCTTTGTCCCCCCTCTTATTTATTATGGTGCTTGAAGTAATTACAAATAAAATAAGGAAAACATCAGAAATAAGAGGAATCAGAATTGGGGTAAAAGAATATAAACTAAAGGCCTACGCCGATGACTTAGTAATATCATTAGAAGATCCAGTAAAAAGTGTCGGTAAAGTTTTAGAGCTATTAGAAGAATTTGGAAAATTGTCCGGATTTAGGTTAAATAAAGTAAAAACCAAGATGTTGACAAAGAATCTGGCTGAAGACTTAAGAAACCAGCTATAATTGCATACAGGAATCAAGGTGGTGAAAAAGGTGAAATACCTGGGAATATGGGTCTCCACAAAAAATATAAACTTAGTAGAAGATAACTACACTAAGACCTGGAGAGAGATTTAAAAAGATATAGATACAGTTGTGCCTCGCAAGACGAAAAGAATCCGTTCCGCGAGTCTCTTCGTCTAGCGTTTTTTTTGTCTTGCGAAGCAACCCCATTAGCGGATTAGCGCTATTAGCGGCTAATAAAGGCTTAAGGGATTAGCGGATTAGCTGCTAAAAGGCTATTAGCAGCTTAGTGCCTTAGAAAAAGGGGGTGGGGAGCGAAAAAAAATCGCAGGAACTCGCAAGACATTTTCGTCTTGCGAAGCAAGGCCATAGCAAATTTGTTTTGCAAAGCACCTCCAATACGGAAAACCCATTCGTCTAGCGGGTTTTCCGTCTTGCGAGGCATTCGTCTTGCGGGGCACCACTGTACTTGGAGTAGGATAAAGCTTTCCTGGTCAGGAAGAATAGCCGCAATTAAGATGAGTATTCTTCCAAGACTGCTGTTTCTATTTCAGAATATCCCAGTGATAGAAATAAAAGACTTATTGAAAAAGACACCCCCTGGTGGTTATCACCAATTGACATCATAACAACTAAAAAACTAAACATGGAAAGTGAAAGATGGACCTATGAAGACCTCCTGGTAAGATCAGAAAAAGGTTGGAAAATCAGAACATATGAAGAGTTAAAAGATAAATTAACAGGATGGCTACAATTCCACCAAATTAATGCCCTATGGAATGAACATAAAAAAATAGGAATGAATGAGAAAAAGTCCAGATATCAGGTGGAAATACTAGAAGGTAACTCCAAACTTCTATCCAAAATGTATAACCAACTACTAGATTGGGACACCAAGGATGAAGAAATAAAGGAAGTTATGGTCAAATGGGCTATAGATCTGGGATATAATCTAGAATATGACAGGTGGGTGAAACTTTGGAACAAGGACATGAAATTCACAGAATGTGTTGGACTCCGAGAAAACATGGAAAAAATGGTACATCACCCCTGTAAAATTGGAAAAAATGTATAAGACCGGAGACAAAAGATGCTGGAAATGCAAAACCAAAGAAGGTAATTTCCATCACATGTGGTGGACCTGTGAGGAAGTGAAAAGGTTTTGGGGGCTTATTGTAAAATGATTATGATTTGTGTATGATGACAAATGTTAAAAGTGAAAATGATTTTTAAAAATAAATAAATATTTTTTTAAAAAAGAAAGGATTCAAATAAATATGTCATTTTTCACTTACCCTTCTCTTTGGTACTCCTCGTCCAAATTTGACAAGAGTTGGGAACCTGCTACAGACAGATCTAGCGCAGCTAGTGGTAAATCCCGATAAGCAAAATTAACAAGCTGTACAGGTGCTATGCTTTTGGTCTCTTCTTCAATTTGCTGAGATATTATTTCAACTTCTGAAATTCCGCCTTCTATAGGAGGCCTAAACAAATAAAGTCAACAGAAATGAGAAAAAAAAAAAAAACAGAACACACATGATCACCAAAAATGGAAAGCTATATACCACAACTGGCACCACTCAAATTTTATTTTATATAACAATAAGCTGTGCAATCATCCTTTGTAATGCAGCACAGAGAATATAAACAGGGTTATCTACATATACAGTAATTCTTTCTGCACAGCCATCAAAAGAGAGAGCACCACTCATGGGGGAGGGCAAAATATTATCCAAGATATGAGACTGAAGCCTCTGCTTGAAAATTAAGATGGTGGGCAGCTGGGCTTTGCCCTTTTGAGGGCACCCACCTGCCCTGAAATCAAACTAAAAAGAAAAATGTAAAGCTTACAAAAGGGAGGGGGAAGGGGCCTGGCCTCAGCAGCCCCAGGGCTTCAGCCCCACCAACACCCCCCATGGGGACATTCATTACGTGTCCTCAAAAACAGTTCAGTGATCTACATATACAAAAATATATCTTATTTTACATGCAACAGAACCGATGAGAAAGCTGAGGAGAGCTGCACACGGGGCTCTAGGAGGGAGGGATGCGATCCCCCATGAATCCAGGCAAAAGCCTCTCTTCCAGTTTGACCCACACTGGGATGTAGTTACAGATTTATAATTCGATATTATATGAGAAATTAGATATTATATGAGAAAATGCATGAAAGCATCTTCCAGTGTCCTAAAAGCAGCCATGGAGGGAGAAATATAGACTGGGGCTGGGATGCTGCGGGAGGAGGGCGATTCTTTAACACCTGATTTACATCACACACACACACACACACACACATACATACCCCGCTGGAGCAGGGGCAAATTCTCTCCCCCCTGCCACACACACACACACACACACACACACACACTCGATAGCAGATCAAGCAGTTGAAATTTAAAATTGGGGATCCGCTACAGGGAACAGCACCCCACCCCATCAGATGCTTTAAAGACAGATACCAGAAGACTCAATCATAAATCTTCAGCATCAACTCCAGTTTGGGCTCCAATAACACAGGGCAGCTTTTTAGGTTTCTTTTAGCAACTGCTGGGTGTTTTGTGCAGATTTTTTCAAGGGAAGGGGAGAGGAGGGAAAAGGAAATAGTGACTATAAAAAGGCATGATTATTTCCTTAGGGAAGCAGCCACAAGAATGCTTTGTACCCCAACGTCCCAACTTTTCCTTTATAATTTGGCTGCAGACATTCCTCTCTGAAGCAGGTGATCAAAATCCTCTATTGATTTAAGTAACAGGGACAGTCATCTGTATAATATTAATAGCTCTCATGTTCCACACAAGGGGCAGAAATTATGCAAGAACCTTAACCAGATACAGTACTTCTTTTGGAGAAACTGGAAAACTAGAAAAAGGAGGAGCCAATCAGAGCACAAGGTGTTTTGTTTTTTTAACCATCTGTGTGCCTAGATTACAGTGGAGAAGAGAACAGTGCCTGGATTACATAGGAAGAGAAGATTAGAAAACTAGAAATTCAACAGGGGCATTTTTTAAAAGCATGTTTTTTAAAAAACAAAAACAAAAAGTCATCTGTACTTTAGCTAAGTACCATAGATTCCGGCGTATTAGGCGACCCCCCAAATTAGCAGCTGCAATTTGGGGGTTTGTCTTATAAGCCCAGTCGCCTAATCCGCGGGGCAGCTCCGCGCCAGGAGAAAGCAGCCCTGCGCGCAGCTGAGCCTGCCGCTCGCCGCGCCACCCATACCTGGCGTATAAGTCAACCCCCGACTTTTTAACCTCTTTTCCGGGGTTAAAAAGTCACCTTATGCGCCGGAATCTATGGTAAATACTGCACTCTTCTTGTTAAGACCACCCTTACAGAATCTGGTGTCCTCCAGCTGTTATGAACTACAATTCCCATCAGACCCAGTCAGGATGGTCAATGGCCAGGGATTATGGGATAATTTTTTGTTTCTTCTTTTACTCACCCCTGTGTGTTGTGAGAGTTCACAGGGCGATGAGGCTCGCCGGCTGCTAGGGGGCACAGAGAGGAATGATTACAGGTATTCTTTGATTCTGCCTGCTTCAGCAAAGGCTAGTTTACTCCTTCCTCCTGCTCAGAATGATGTAGGGCACAGACTGATTCCTCTGAGCTTGCCATTAATCATCTTTCTCCCGAAGGATTGCTTCCAGCAAAACTGTGAGAAGTGGGAAGCGCCTGTCCCACTTCGGGACAAAGAGCATCCAGGAGCCTTAGCCAAAATCTGCAGTGACATTGGAAAACTTTCTGCAGTCAGGACTTCTCACTCTGCTACAAGCCATCTTTCTCTTATGGGGAGGCGAGAGACAGAGAGATAGACAGACAGGCTTGTTTATAGGTAAAGTGGAAAGATATCAATCTCTGATCCAGAAAAAAATAGTTCTGGGTTACTACCAGTGAACATCCCTAAGCATGAGTCTCTCCTTAAACTCCCATTTTAATGATTCTCACACCTAAAGGAAGTAACAAAGGCCCAGGAGGGGCCACTTACTTAATTGCACAGCTCTCTGCTGTCTTTGTCTGCCCTCCACCCCTGCTGAGCAAAACAAGAGTCCCCAGATGACAAGAGGGTGACAACGGAGCGTGCCCCTCTTCACTGCCAGTACTACATGGACATTCAAACCAGGTTTATCCAACCCATCTTATATAAGTTCCCTGGGCGTTCAGAACAACACAACAACACAACATGTTACTACAGGACAAAAGCCCAGAAGTCACATATTCAGTCATCAGATTTTGCGTTGCCATGATAGATATTCGTTGAAGGATGGTCTATGCTACAATATGGCTCATATTGTTAGATCTGCACTTCTGAAGCCCCACCCCATAGAGCTGTTTTAACTGGTCTTTTAAAATTTTCTTATCAGTTTTGATCCATCCTTTATTTACGCTTAATTAAGTATTCTATGTATATGCTTTAAGCTATGTTTGGTTCTTGCTCCCATTTATTTAATACTTATTCGCTTAGAGTCATATTGTTATGCTATTTATTTAGATGCTTTGCTTATGCTGGTCTGTGACCGTAATAAAGTAAATTCATTCCTTCATTCAAGAGGGTGATGGAAGGGTGGTAAGTGTCAGAGGCGTGCTTCTTAGCGACAGTAGGAGAAAAAGGTTTGCTCTGAAAGGGAGGAGCCCCACCTGCTTAGAGGCAAATGCAGATTCAGGGAAGGCTTCTGGACCAGAATTCCCCAGGTCCCTAACTACTGGCCATGCTGACTGAGGCGGAGGGAAACTGAACTCCAGCAACATCGTCAGGGCACATGGGCTACCTTGGTGGCACAGGAATGGGGTCAAGTGTGGTAGGCTAAGGAATCTGGCATGCGGGCGGGGGCTGCATTGGTGCTGGAAGGAAATGGACATGAAGCAGAAATGAAGGTTAAAAATGGCCAAGTTGGATTTGTAAAAAAACATTAAACTATCACAGTATAAGCCACCACAACGGAAAAAGAGCAATAAGAAAAACAACCAGCAGAATTTAAAACCAACCAGCCAGCCAGCCAGCCAGCCAGCCAACCAACCAACCAACCAACCTATAAAGCAACATCAAAGCAATTTGCAGAGGATTCCAAAGGCTGGGGAAATTAGAAGGTCTCCATTTAGACATACATAGAATGCATTATAGTAGTCTAATCGGAGGCAGGGCTGCAACTGGCACAGAAGGCTAAGGTGGAAGAAGGCCCTCCATGCCACGCAGGCAGCCTGTGCCTCCACTGAATGCAAACTTGCTCCTTTGCAGAGAGTGCAACCTCATTCAACCCAGTCACCACCACTAACCTGGTAGATGAACCACCCATCCAAGAGGACTGCTGTATTGTCTGGACTGAGCTTCAGTATTGGCTCTCAACCAATCCATTTTTACCCCCCATCAATCTTAACAGGCCTGGAGGGAACTGCAAAATAGTAGTACACCCTTTCAGTTGGGTGGACCTAACTAGCTACAATAACATGATCAAACTAGGCTGAATTGAGGCAGACCAATAAACTATATTAATCTGGGGAAGAAGGAACTTCCAGAGGACAGGATCACACTTCAAAACGACCTTGACAAATTAGAGAACTGGGCCAAAACAAACAAGATGAATTTTAACAGGGAGAAATGTAAAGTATTGCACTTGGACAAAAAAAATGAGAGGCACAAATACAAGATGGGTGACACCTGGCTTGAGAGCAGTACATGTGAAAAGGATCTAGGAGTCTTGGTTGACCACAAACTTGACATGAGCCAACAGTGTGACGCGGCAGCTGAAAAAGCCAATGCAATTCTGGGCTGCATCAATAGGAGTATAGCATCTAGATCAAGGGAAGTTATAGTGCCACTGTATTCTGCTCTGGTCAGACCTCACCTGGAGTACTGTGTCCAGTTCTGGGCACCACAGTTCAAGAAGGACACTGACAAACTGGAACGTGTCCAGAGGAGGGCAACCAAAATGGTCAAAGGCCTGGAAACGATGCCTTATGAGGAACGGCTAAGGGAGCTGGGCATGTTTAGCCTGGAGAAGAGGAGGTTAAGGGGTGATATGATAGCCATGTTCAAATATATAAAAGGAAGTTATATAGAGGAGGGAGAAAGGTTGTTTTCTGCTGCTCCAGAGAAGCGGACACGGAGCAATGGATCCAAACTACAAGAAAGAAGATTCCACCTAAACATTAGGAAGAACTTCCTGACAGTAAGAGCTGTTCGGCAGTGGGATTTGCTGCCAAGGAGTGTGGTGGAGTCTCCTTCTTTGGAGGTCTTTAAGCAGAGGCTTGACAACCATATGTCAGGAGTGCTCTGATGGTGTTTCCTGCTTGGCAGGGGGTTGGACTCGATGGCCCTTGTGGTCTCTTCCAACTCTATGATTCTATGATTCTATGAAAATAGAGTCCGCCATGTGTCTGATTTACAGCATGTATAGTTATCTTTCCCTTACATTTGGCAGTAAAATAATAAATCCAGTGTGTGCTTGTGTTCCTTTAAGAAAAAATGTTGAAGAAAGGCATGACTCCCCTGAAGCCTTTTTTAAATCTAAAATTAATTCCTCTCCTCCTCGGCCTCTTGGATTGAACTTGTTTAGATATTTAGCAACTGCCTTTCAAGTGCTCAAAGCAGTGAACAAGATATAAAAGAAAGCTATCAATACAGAACTCCAAAATTATAGAACTACACGAGCAACAGAAAACCAACCAAAGGCTATTGTTCAGCCCGGACACTGAGATCCAGCTCTGAGGGCCTTCTGGCTGTTCCCTCAATGCAAGAAGTGAAACTACAGGGAATTAGGCAAAGGGTAGTCTTCTCGGTAGTCGCATCTGCCCTGTGGAACACCCTCCCATCAAGGAAATAAACAGCTATCTGAGTTTTAGACTTTTAGAAGGCAGCCCTGTATTGAGTTGTTAAGTGTTTGCTGTCTTAAAAAGGTAAAGGTAAAGGAACCCTGACAGTTAAGTCCAGTCGCGAACGGCTCTGGGGTTGCGGTGCTTATCTTGCTTAAAAGGTTGAGGGCGCTGGCGTTTATCCACTTCCGTAGACAGTTTTTCCAGGTCATGTGGCCAGTATGACTAAGCCGCTTCTGGTGAAACCAGAGCAGTGCACAGAAACCGCTTCAGAACACCGTGACAGAAACCAGAATGCCATTTTCCTTCCTGCTGCAGTGGTACCTATTTATCTACTTGCACTTTGACGTGTTTTTGAACTGCTTAGGTTGGCAGGAGCTGAGACCGAGCAACCGGAGCTCACCCCGTCGCGGGGATTCGAACGGCTGACCTTCCGATCGGCAAGCCCTAGGCTCAGTGGTTTAGACCACAGTGCCACCCGCATCCCTGTTTGCTGTCTTACTGTGTTTTAATTTGCTGGAAGCCGCCCAGAGTGGCTGGGGCAACCCAGTAAGATGGGCAGAATGATGATGATGATGATGATGGATGCAGCCCCTTCTAAACCCAAGCAAGAATTTTTTCCCCTTCATTTTAACAGGCAGAAGACTTCAAAATTCAGCAGCCACTGCCATATAGGTCCCTTACTTTTTGCAAGGGAAGGAGAGTAAACAATGACATCTAACCAGAACACCTTGGCACCTGCAATTTATAACTTGACCACAGGTGCACAAAACTTCAGGCCTGTGAACTGGATGTGTGTTGAAGCATTCACAAGACCTCTGGTGAACTAAGCCTAGGTTGACCAAAGGACAGTGGGAATGTGATTAGAGCCACAGATTTTAGTGGTCAGTAGGGATAAACAAGAACTCTCTGATGAGACTACTCATTTTTAATTAATTAAATCACATCTCAAATACCTGTTACTTGCACCTCCCATTGCCCAAGTCACTGTTTTCATCATTTGAGAGTATCAACCACCTATTTGGAAACCAAGGCAATAAGGCTCAAATTTCAGGTTCTCCAAATTACTTCCCACCTTACAGTTTTAGTGTGTTCTCAAACATTTAGTCTGAGAACTACAGTTAACCCCAAGAACTGGGTGGTGTGTGTTTTTTCAGCGCAAGTGTCCCCCAGATAAAGCCGTGCCTCTGCTTCATGAGGTACAGGGTTCACTTTGTGTAATCTAGTGTGTGCCTGCTAAAGTAACACTTTTAAAAGGAGAAAAAAAAATCCCCCTGAACGCTGGTGCCCAGTTTGCTCTGCTTTGAGCCTCTGGGACCTCACATTCCCAGCTCACTCAGCTACAGTCCATCCACCAAAGAGAGAAACTAGGTAAGTGAAGCAAGTGTGTGGAGACTCCTAGCAGCAGTGAAGTCTGGCTGACACTGGCCACCTAAGAGAAACAGACACACGCACGAGAAATATGCTTATCCAAATAAAAGTGTTTAGACTGAGACAACAGGTGCTTCAAACCAGAGCAGTACAAAGAAATGATGCCAGATTTATTCCCATGCTCTGCAGCTGCTCATAGATGTAAAGCACGAGCATTGTCATTCCGCACATGCACACCCAAACACACCACCCGCACAGAGAGGGAGGAACAACAACTCTAAAAGGTTCTTTTACAAACTATATAAAACTCACTGATGGCTGGGAAGGCGCAGAGTCCACGTGCCCTCAGGTGAAAGGGCACAGACAGTGACAACACAGAAAGGGGAGAACTGTGGAAAGAAGGAAAACCAAGAAGGAAGAGGCAGAGAGGGAGAAGGAGAAGAAGAAAAAGAAAGCCCTTGCAGGGCCAAAAACACGGTAAGAGTAGTAAGTAATTTACAAATTGCTTGCTGAGTTGAGAGATGATCCATTCATATGTTTTTGATATACAGCACCTACAATGAAAGTCAACGGAGGTTCAGCTATCAGGAGCAAGTGGGTTTTCTGCCCTTATCTTTTGTTTGCACTCCAGAGGGGTGTTGCACAGGCAAGGCTGGGAAACGCAGATCCCTCCCTGACAATGGAAAGGGGAGGGCCCTGGGACAAAAGCTACCATGAGGATGTGCCTGAAAAGGAACCGAAGCAGCTAACATTCTCTTCTGCGCGGTCTCTTCACCACATGCCCTGGTCAGCACTTTATACAGATGAGAATGTTCCATTGACCTCCTGAACACGTGATTGGCATTCTCCATCTCCGCCTGGGAGGGACACAGGAGCAGAATCAACACTTCTGTGTGAGTACAAAAATATACTGACATTAATATATACATATTTTACTTCTAGGGACACTGAAAGGTCTGCCTGTTTCAGCAGCATGTAAAATGTGAGCTTCGTGGATCCTTTCATTTCTCAGTGAAGTGGGGTTTTCGTTTGTTTTTTAAAGGGAGGAGGGTGGGGAGAGCCAAGATGGGATACAACCCAGACATTTTTACTACAGGCTTCTTGTCTGCACATCTTCTAAGCTTTGTGGCCAAACTGATCAGAGCTGATGTCCTCAGGAGTCTTGTGGTTCCCCTCTTTAATATATAAAGCATGCTTTGCTTTAAGTCAAGATTGTGGCTCAAGCTTGTGAAGTTGGGCTGGCAGTTATTATGATTCAGCAAAGTGTAGCCCTTTCTGTGATGCAACTGCAGAGGTGACGGCACACAGTCCAGCCGAAATGCAAACACCGTAGTCTTTATTTGGAAAGAACTTTGGAATGCCAGAACCATTTGGGTAACAAAAGTTCTGGAATGCTCATCTGTATCTGGCTGCTTACAGAGTGCAAGAAGAATTTTGACGACACCATCTCACTCCCTTGTGTGCTCATCAGTAGAAATGCATTCAGTGAAAACTGGGGGAAGAGTGGGAGGTGCACTTTTTGTAGCTTCTGGGCCGAGGTCTTTTAACTACCGATAGTTTTTCTAACACTGAACATAGTTCTATTTATGAAAAGAGCAGGTTGTATGCATGGACTTATTCAGGTTCCCTGAAACAATCGTATTTCTGTGATTTTAGTTTTCTAGAACTTGGAAGCTTGCTTTTTTACTTTCCGCAACATAGCAACAAGATGGTTCAGCTAAAAAAACAGTTTCGCTGCTTTACCAAGGGTTAGGAAGAAGAGAGTTGTTTCCTTATAATCAGGGTGGGACACCTCTGAGTCCACAGGCCAGTTTCCCCAAACCACCCTATTTAGGTCACTGGTCTCTCTGCTGCTGCCGCTGGGCCCAGGGCTCCTCATGGGGTCCCTGCTACTTGCGTGTGACTGGCAGGGACATCGGGGCTCGCTCAGCTGGGGGAGGGGAGCCCTCCCACTGCCCGGCTGAGTCTTGCAAAAGAGCCCCAGGTCCCTGCTGATCATGTGGGGCTCGCTCAGCTGGGGGCAGGAGACCTGCAAGGCGCTGGGGTGAAAGCGCCTCAGCTGCCGTGGAGAGAGCTGAGTCAGTTTCACCCCATGCTCACCGACTGATGTTCGGTTGGTGACACATTGCAATGTTGAAAACCCAACATAGCCCAATCCTAAGTCAAACAGAAAGAATTTCTCAGGAGGTACCGAAAAATTAATCTAAATGGGAGAATAAAGACATCAAGTTGGAGATCCAGCAGATATTTATTAATACTCTTTTATTTATACTCTTGGAAAGTGTGTATAAAATTTCATGTGACAAGACAAAGGAAGATCATTTCGAAATGCGAGCCATTTCAAGAGAAAGAAATACCCTCTCAAATGTGGTCTCTGCCTTTTCCACTCACAAAATTGATGAAATGTCAAATTGTAGCTCCTGATTAATTATTTTACAGACTTAGCTTCCTTCTGGAAATGCAGTATACAGACCTCAGGAGGTGGTGGGCTCTCCTTCCTTGGAGGTTTTTAAGCAGAGGTTGGGTGGCCACCTGTCCTGGATGCTTTAGCTGAGATTCCTGCATTGCAGGGGGTTGGACTAGATGAGCCTTGGGGGTCCCTTCCAACTCTACGATTCTATGATTCTATGACTAAGTAAACATGAAAGCAAGGATGGATCCTTGTGTTTCCACCATGTGTTGGTGGAAAGGCATCTGTGTTTGGAGAAGCGGGGAGGGGACAATCTGGCAAACATGACATCTGGGCCTGCAACTCGCTTCAGGGAGAAAATGTTAACTGCATTTTCAGCCACCCCAAATTCCTTCTATCGTCACACAAGAGATGCAGTTGATATGCAGTGAAGACAGAAGGACTTGGTGTGCTGCAGCATATGAAGTGGCTTTAGATAAGACCACTTTCCATGGCGCTCCGGCTCATAGAGTCGTTCCCTCCCAGTCCTGCAGTGCTTGGTCATATTGGGCAGGAAGAACAACCACAGTCACAGTCACTGCCTTGAGATTTCCAGCTCACACTTGTCAAGGAAATGAAATCCCTAGAGACCCGGAAAGCTCTCTTCCATCAGGTCAGACTACACTATTATTGTCTTCTATGACTAGCAGTAGCTCTTTGCAGAGCTGGACAAAAATCTGCCCCATCATCAACTACCTGGTCCTTTTGAAACTGGGAGATACAGGGATTGAACCTAGAATTGTGTGCCAAGCACATGATGCACCACTGAGCTACAATCCCTGCTTGACAAACCATGCTGGGATAAATATTGGGAGGGAATGTGTGTAAATTCCTGAAATTTAAATATAAACACCCCCCCCCCCACTCAGAGACAATGACAGTCTTAAGACCTTTCAAGGCATCCAAGATTGATCCTTAAGAGGACGACTTTGCCAAGCATGACGCATCAAGACCCGTTCAAATTCAGATCTGAAATTTGCAGTTAGGATAGCAAATTCACACCATTCTGAGAGTGCCAAAGAAGTGGAAACTCGATTCCTTTTATCTCTTTTCCGTGACTCTGCCACAAAAGTCACAAGGCATGCATCTGGAGGTCGCATGGCTTACCACACATGGCAGAACACTGCTTTGCTCCTGCTGGGAGCAAACAAACAATGATTCCTAGGCTTAGCATTACAGTACATCCAAACCGGGGGTTTCACTCCCAGCAAACCAAGATTGGTAGCCAAAGGTCCCCCCCCCCCAAGAAGCTGCAGTCTGTAACCCAAGAAGAAACAAACAAACCACGTCCCTGGGTTCAGATACAACACAATGCCAGAGACTGTAGTTTGCTTCCCCTGCATACTAGCGGGGGGGGGGGGGGCGGCCTCAACAACTTTGCTGAAGCCTCCCCCAAATTAGATCAACAACTTTTGATCTTCCTCTCCCAGAAAAGCTCAACGACTTTGGTCAATCCAATGGGTAGATCACTGTCAGGGTTTTTATAGTGGGAGTAGATCACAGTCTCTGGACATCCCTGCTTTAAGCAATTAACAATGATTTAGTGTGATTTGCAAACTTGGCTAGCACAGTCCAAAGGGTGCTTCAGATACCAGAAGAGTGAACCAGAATTCCAGAAAATGACCCAAGATTATTATTATTTTAAATGAAGCCCACTATTACTGGCCCCAGTAGACCCAACTCCATTAAGACGCATAGATTACCATACCTTTGCACCATAGTGGTGACCTTGGCTTCAGGCATCTCACCTAATGCTGCAGAAAGATTCCATTAGTCATAGGATACATCCACCATCTATTGAACTAAAGTGGAACACTTTTGAAGCCCATTGTGCCGCTGCGAAGTTGTGCTGCCCTTTTCATTTAAGAGATGAGTAGATTTCCAGAGATAAACAAAGCTCCATTCACATCTGGAAGCACAGCAGAAAATGTCATTAGGAAAGCAGACATTGTGCATCTTTTCAAGGAAAAGTGCCCCTGCAAGTTAGGGGAGTACAGCAAGTATTTCAGTCTTATTTAGTCTCCCTAAAACCTGGATAGAAAAGTTGACGTCAAGTTCCAGCACAGCCACGTGTACTTTTCACCCTGGAGAAAATAACGTTTTGCAGCGCTTCTTGACCAATTCTGTCCCCAAATACTGGTATTTCAATATTTAATTTTAAAAGAATTTCCAGATAAAGCTCTCACAGTTGGAAGATTTAGACTAAGAGAGAAGGGAGGGGTAGGTTTTAAAAGTGGGAAAGTATGAGCCATGACCCATGCAACTGTTCTCATCCATTCCAGAAGCCTTGCCTCCTCCGCAAGAAAGCGCTCTCTCCATGCTGTCCACAGAGACCTAACCCTCACATCCCAACCAACCCTAACATCTCTTCAAGCATTGCTCCCCAGCTCTTAAGTTCTCGGCTCCTGGATAAGCTGTTGGAGAGCAGAGCATCCAGATCCAGCAGCCTCCAAACCCTTCAACACCCACCTTCGGGCACAGACCCACTACTAGGCAGCTGTCAGTGAGAGACACTTCTTGCCAGAAGGGAGAAAAGCATTTCACAGTGATACCCCTGAAGTGGCAAAAGGGTGCTTAGATGTCTTCCATTACAGAGCCCATGTTATAGATACCATTCATATCCGAACAGAACTAGGAAAAATACATCCCAGGATTAATCTAGAAGGTATAGGAGAAAATAGAGCTGGGAAACCATTTTTAAAAAATAAAACAAAAAAGCTCAGATTAAAGCTTATGTTGTCATATAGTTCAGACATTTCAGCAATGTCTTATCATTGCATTTCTTTTTAGGTGGGGAGGGGTTATCTAAACAATAAAAGGTTGAAAGCAAATGAGAAGAAAACCAACCAATTTCATCAGATGTGACCACACACTCAACCACCTGATGCCATCCATTAGAAACTACACTAGGATAATTAGATACAACACACACAGGGGGGAGGGCTGGGAAACCAGTAAAGAGAGGTGCCTTGGAACCAAACCAAATGAAGTAACAGTGATAACCCAAACAGTTGAACATTAGTTGTAAGGGTGGGTGTTATCTCCAACCTTTTCATTCCAACAACAGATGAAAAGGACTCATTCTGAGAACATGCTCTCTTGCTGGTTTGACTTCTTTTGTGTCATTTTAATGCACTGGCCATATTTTATCTAGCCAGTTTTTCAAATGGGGTGGGAATCGCCTCAGTCTTTCCGTATTGAGCAATGTAAATCCTGGCTGTCACGAGAAGCGTTGCAATCGCTTCTAGGCGCAGGAGCAGCAGCAGCAGCAGCAGCACAGCTTCAATGGCCTTGACTTCTCCTGCTCCTGCCACCTCCACTGCGTCACGCTCGGCTCTGGGCTTGGCCTCCTCGGGAGCTCTTTGGACTCCCAAAAAAATATTGGGGGCCCCAAAAGGGCTCAACCCCAAGGAGATGGTGCCCCTGTACCACTGGCAGAATGTCTTGGAAGAAATATGTTTTCAGACTACAGCTCATCAAAGATCTAGGAATGTTATTAGACATCCAAGCTCATTCCACTTGCTTGCTGGATATTAGAACTTTATTTTATCAAGTCTGTCTCCCATTTCGTCTTATATGTGGGCTGTGTATAAGTAAATTTAACTTCAGAAAAAATTGTGTAAACATTAGTTATTAATTTTGTTGGGTTTGTTTTCAGTCAGTTTCAAATGCTGCTCATCTACAGTCTTCCATATTTGTTTATTAGTTGTTCTGCCACATGTCTGAGCTAGAAAATCTTTGACTGAGAATTTATACATAGCAATTTCTACATGGCAAGCAGTGTATGAAATCAGATAGGCATATTTTGCACCTGGCTATCGGCCACCTGCAACCAAGTGAAGACGTCTGGGCGCTAGGATGACGCCTGACATCTCTGCCATCTGGAGGTGCATGCCTGCAGATCACTGGATCTTGAATGTTTTTACATACCAATACCACATCCTGTAGGAATAGGCATATATATATATATATATTCTTTAAGTTCTTAGGGTTCTTCACCTAGCTCAAAGTTGTCATCTGAACTAGCCAGATGTTTAACTGATAATCAATCACAAACAGCCCATCATTTGAAAAATAAGACTTTAGAGCTACAAAAATGGCAACTAGACCTTCTGTTTTGGTGACTGCAAGACTTGTTTAAGGTGTGCTCTATATATGACTTTCTAACAGTGTTAGGCACGCTCCGCCGATGCGTACAGGGATCTGAAGCAGAACTCCTGGGCAAAACAAGGATTGCCTGTATTTATAAATTAGAGGACAACTGTCATTGAATGTCCACTAACTGAATTTACTTTGGCTCATTTCAGACAGCAAGCATCAGTTTTCCAACACAGTATATCAATGACCTAAAACAAACTTTGAGGTTTTGTGTTTCTACCTTAACAGCATTTGTTTCCATTTTTAAACAGGCCACTGTTCTCTGACAATCAAATTCAGGGAACTATGGTTTCTCTAAATGGTAAATGAGAATAAGACAGGTGCTGAACCTATAGTTTGATGCTGGCATGTTCTCTCACCACCCATTGTTCCCAGGGTTCAGATGACACAGGGATTGTGCCTTGCAGAGAGATCTGAATTGTCAATAAACTGGTTGAGTATAAGCCCTGCACAGTCTGGCAATCAGCTGGAATTGGCTGCACTAGAATGTTCCCAGTGGAGCCAAGGGGGCTGGACAAAGTGGTGGCCTCCGAGGGATTCCTCCAGCACTTTGGACATAAACTGCTTCCCCTTGAAAGGAAAAAAAAGTTTCATTTTTCAATCAAGCAGTTTGTAGTCAAAGCACTTCCTTCAGCACTTTGAATGCAAGCTGCTTTTCCTAGAAAGAAAAAGATAACCTGCACACAGGAGTACAAATCTAGATCTGAATTACTACAGATAGGGGATCTGAACACAAAATTCGAAAACTGCACAAAGGCCTGTCCAAAGGCAATAATTAATGCTCCTATTTTATAGGCCTGGAAGACTGAAGCTGAAAGATAGATGATTATCACAACACCAGCCCAGGGCAGATAACATCCTTTTTTCACTCAAACCTGTTGACTATTGGGAGCAAGAAAACTTTACCAATATGCGGCAAGTCACCCAGAGATCTGCAGTTAGATCCCAACTTGCTCTTCTATATTACAAGCAGACAAAAGGTGTTCAAGCACACACATGCGGAAAACGAAAGCATTCCTACTGTGACATTTGAAGTTCCTCATGTGCAACTGTAAGCTGGCATACTCTACCAAAAGACTGCCTGGCATACAAAAGCACTACAGGATTCAAGTCACACACGGCCTATAAATTACCCATGTTTGCCTTCACAGAGTCACACACATATAAACTACTTTTAAAGACCAGTGACATGATGCTACTCTGGAAAAAATTCCAAAGCTGTATACAGTGTAATTTTTGAGTTATGACCAGGCTTAAGCATTCTCCCCACTGGCACAACGGGGACGTCAAATCCAATAATAGGAAGCAAAAGCTTTGCATTAAAAACCACTCTCCTCAAAATAAAATTTGATGGAACCTAGAGATAGCATCTGCCATTAATACTATGGGCATACTTCCAGAAAGGATGCATTTAATCTGTATGAATTTGTAGCTCGAAATGTATATTTTAAATACCACCTGCATAATAACACAAGGTCACCCTATTAATATGAAGTGCAGCAATCTTCTCCCAGATGCAAGGTGCTCTGCAGTTTAGTTCCTGATGACAAATATTCCTGATGTTTTAAGACTGTGCATTTCCAAAAAGCTACTTCATCCTGGAGTCCCATAGGGTACAGCATTTGCTAGCCTGGACCAAGTAATCAATCAAATGTGGTATTTATATTTTGCCTTGTGCTTTGGACAATCTTAGTTGCTTAAACTGGGGATGCAACCCTCCTCTGCTGGCCTTAGGGGTTACCTTACGCCCTGAAAAAGGAGGCCTTGCTGCCCTTGTCACGCAGTATAGCGAGGGCGGACTGGCACATTACATGCCTGCATCAGTGCTAATGGCTTTCACTCAGAAGGGGGAGAGGGAGAGAGATGACAAAACAGAGACACAGGACTCAGCTATACAGCTGCAAATAAAGTGTTTTAAGTGTGCTGTAAAGTGTAATATACAAACGTGACACTAGATGGCAATGGTGAATTATGGCAAATTCAATATGTTTTTCAAAACATTTTTTAAAAAAAGCATTTTCACAGCGTTGTTTTTTTTGGGGTGTGTAGATTCCACCACAGTTTGCTTTCAGCGTGGCAACTGGACAGGATGGAATGCTAAAGCCCAGCTCCTCCTGCTTCTCCGTCTGATCTGTGGGAGAGCCATCACTAGCTCCCAGCAGGTTTCCAGTAGAAACCCAGACCACACAGGCTGCTTCCCTCCCAGGCCCTCCATCAGCAATTCCTCTTTTTAAAATCAAATTTATTAATTTTTCACAAAGAAAAAAAACTAACATAAACCATAAATTACTTTATCAATTGACTTCCCGTCCTCCCCTTCCATTGTTTCCATATTTACCCTTAAATGCTGCATATTCCGCCTATACTATTCAATACATTCAATTTAACCTATTTATCTTAATTCACGCAGTTGCTCATATTTCATTCAAATGCTTGCATTTTCAGCTCACTATAGTAGTTTTTGTAATAATCAATAAAAAGTTTCCAATCCTCAAGGAATTTTTCATCATTTTCATCTCTAATCTTTGCTGTTAATCTTGCCAGTTCCGCATCATCATTTTTAAAAGCCATTCTTCCTTTATTGGAACCTCTCCTTCTTTCAATCTATGGGCATACAGTACTCATAACCGCTGTCGTTAGATACATAAATAAGTTAACTAACTCTTTTGGTACATCATTATCTATAATGTCTAAAATAAACGCTTTGGGTTTCTTGGGAATCATCAATTTAAACATAGTTCTAATCCCATTATATATCATTTCTCAATAGTCCTTAGCTTTTTTGCAAGTCCACCACATATGAAAAAATGTTCCTTCTGTCATTTTGCTGTTCCAACACATACCTGACTTAGTTTTATACATTTTGGCTAGCTTATTTGGTGTTAAATAGTTTCTTAAATAGTTCATTAACCTGGTAATATTGGAGCCAATTTTGTATCCAGGCCTTAACATCCTCTAACTTTTTAAGCTTCAAAGAGGAATTCACATAATACATCTCTATAGGTTTCCCATTTCATTTCCATGTTTCTTTTCATTTGTGAACTTGCTTCAGTAGGGCATAACCACAAAGGTGTTCTTTCAAGCAAATTCTTATATCTCATCTATACACCATACAAACCTTTCCTTACAACATGATTCAGAAACCATTTGTGGACTTTTGTTTTATCATACTATAAATATGCGAGACATCCAAATCTTCTGCCATATCCTTTATCCTTCCAGATCAAATAGTCTAGCATATGTGAATTCCATTCTTTTAATCAACACAAAGGATGCTCCAAAATATAGTCTTAAATCTGGCAGTGTGAATACACCTCTTTCTTTAATATCTGCTAATATTTTATACTTAATTCTGGGCTTCTTCCCTTGCCAGATAAACCTTGAGAGATACCTTTGCCATTGTTTGAAGCATTCTGTATTGCTTATTATCGGAATTGTCTGAAACAGAAACAACATTTTAGGCAAAACTTTCATATCAATTGCAGATTCAGGTAGGTAGCCGTGTTGGTCTGACGTAATTGAAATATAAAAAAAAATTTAAAAAATTGTCCAGTAGCACCTTAGAGACCAACTAAGTTTGTTCTGGGTATAAGCTTTCGTGTGCATGCACACTGCTTCAGATATTAATTGCAGAGATTCTTCCTAGCAGTTTCATTCTTCCCCATCTTTCAAAATCTTTTTTTACTCTAACATTATCAAATGCAGAGAGACCAGTTCCACCTGCCTCCTCATCGCCATGGAAAGTCAAGACGTGCCATTTTGACGTGTACTGGAACATACGCTTTTTCAGAGCATGTGTTCCTGCACTACTTTCTGACTAAAACATAACCTGAGATAAAAAGTTACACAGTTAATACCACTAGACATAGGCAGCAACAGCAGTTAAAAACGAAAATCAAAAATCAATCATCAACAAAACAGCAGTCAGTTAAAGCTACCTAACATGTGTCCTAAATGCCAGCAGACATAAATGTGTTCAGAGACAGCTTTCCAGTCTTAGGGCAACACCACCGAAAAGATCCTTTGTCTAGATATCAGCAATCTTATCTCTGAAGGGGAAGGAAACACTTCTGAAGCAGTAAAGAACAAGAAGGTTCAAAGCTGCCCAGAGTGGCTGGGGCAACCCAGTCAGATCGGCTGAATACAAATAATAAAATTATTATTGTTGTTGTTGTTGGCAAGGTACACAGTTGCAATGAGCTGGAGTAATGCTGGGCAGAAATCATGTGCACAGTATACTCAAAAGATACCCAGGTCCCTACCATTGTCTAAGGGTGCAGAAATTCAATTCTGTTTGCATTTAAAGGCAAACATACATAATTCACTCATTTTGAAACAGTACACAAACTGAAATAGTCATCCTTCAAGATTCACACGCTTCCAAATTTTACAATGCAATTTTCCAGCCAAGTCGTGTGCACAAAAATGCATATACAGTACTATGTTAAAATAAATGCATACAATAGTGGAAACAACATACAAAAACACATTATAGGAGGGGGAGCTGGGGCTTCACTCCCTCTGAAGGAGCACGTCCGTAGCCTGGAGGTATTCCTGGATCCACTATGGTCACTTGAGTCTTACTTTGGAAACTTCAGCTGGTGCAGCATTGGGAACGGATCCTGGCCCGACTGCACTGGCTGCCAATTAGTTTCTGGACCCAATTCAAAGTGCTGGCTTAGCTATAAATCCTTAAATACCTCAAGGCCTGCCTCTCCCCATATGAACTGACTCAGACCCTGCAATCATCTTCCGAATGCCTTCCTCCATGAGAGGTCCAGAGGGCGGCAACACAGAACAAGCCTTTTTCTGTGGTGGCTCCCCATTTGAAGAATGCTCTCCCCAGGGAGGCTTGCCGGGAACCTTCACTGCGTATCTTTAGGTGTCAGGTGAAAACGTGCCTCTTCAACCAAGACTTTGACTGAGTAAACAATCTATAGCCTTTTAAATGTGTTTGGGGGGAAATGTATTGGTTTTTTGTTATTATGTTATGTATTTTGTGTTTTCATTTTGTGTTTTTATCTTGTAAACTGCCTTGTGATCTTTAGATTAAGGGAGGTACATGAATTTAATAAATAATAACAATAATGTTTTGCCTAAAAATGTGTACTAGGCAGAATTGAAAACAAAATGTATATATTAAGAGAAATTTCCTTTAGAATGCTGGAACTTAGCAAGTATATACAATAATACAATTTTGTCTACCTAATGATCTAGACTCATTAAGAGTATTTTCATGGCTAAAATACACATCTAAGACTTAAAACTTTCTCTTCTGCTAAAAAGAGTTTCATTACCAAATTTATTTGAACTGTGTTCAAATAAATCAAGGGAAGTAATAGTGCCACTGTATTCTGCTCTGGTCAGACCTCACCTGGAGTACTGTGTCCAGTTCTGGGTACCACAGTTCAAGAAGGACACTGACAAACTGGAACGTGTCCAGAGGAGGGCAACCAAAATGGTCAAAGGCCTGGAAACGATGCCTTATGAGGAACGGCTAAGGGAGCTGGGCATGTTTAGCCTGCAGAAGAGGAGGTTAAGGGGTGATATGATAGCCATGTTCAAATATATCAAAGGATGTCACATAGAGGAGGGAGAAAGGTTGTTTTCTGCTGCTCCAGAGAAGCGGACACGGAGCAATGGATCCAAACTACAAGAAAAAAGATTCCACCTAAACATTAGGAAGAACTTCCTGACAGTAAGAGCTGTTCGACAGTGGAATTTGCTGCCAAGGAGTGTGGTGGAGTCTCCTTCTTTGGAGGTCTTTAAGCAGAGGCTTGACAACCATATGTCAGGAGTGGTCTAATGGTGGTTCCTGCTTGGCAGGGGGTTGGACTCGATGGCCCTTGTGGTCTCTTCCAACTCTATGATTCTATGTGTTTTGAAAGTCCAGTGCTTTACTGTTTTTCAGTACAGGACTAAATATTAAGATAGAACAATTGATTTGTAGCAATGCCTGAGCATATGGAATAAATAGGCTGTGATAACTGGGGCATGATGAAGTTTCACAACTTAAGTTGTGAAAACCTGATCTTGCTGCAATTAGCAAAGCCTAACTGGAGTTAATAGACTCATTAGTTATTTGGGTAATGTATGAAGAGAAGCAATGAAACCAGAGGGAATAATAGTTTTTGAAAGCACATAAATTAAAGGGCTCTGCGCAAACTAAATCAATATTCTGAAGCAAGGGCAGAGTCACTACTCGCACAAAAGGTAAAAATATATAAGAAGCGTTTTAAGAATCTTCTGGTGATTGTTTCAGGGGTCAGCAAACTTTTTCAGCAGGGGGCCGGTCCACTGTCCCTCAGACCTTGTGGTGGGCCGGACTATATTTTGGAAAAAAATGAATGAATTCCTATGCCCCACAAATAAGCCAGATACGCATTTTAAATAAAAGGACACATGCTGCTCACGTAAAAACACGCTGGTTCCCAGACCATCTGCAGGCTGGACTGAGAAGGCGATTGGGCCGGATCTGGCCCCCAGGCCTTAGGTTGCCTACCCCAGTCTCCCACAACCTGGTGCCCCCCCCAACCCTAATCCTCCATCATCCCCCACCAGAATTACTGCAAAACCTGAGAGGGTATTGTTGTTGGCAAGTTCCAAGTCATGAAGTTTTCAGGGGCAGGGGGCTTATTAGTAAAAGCAGTGGCGGCAGCATATTCCCCCTCTGATTTTAAGGCAGTTTCCCCCACCACTTCAGTCATCACTGAGCTGCAGCAATTGGCAGACAGGTTGGTTGCCACATTCCCTCGCTCTTCTCTAAATTAAAAACTCCCAATGTGTCCACTTTGCCAGTTGTGGTAGTTGTGTGTCGACTGAAGCCTGGGGGAATTCTTTTAAGCAAGTGGCATGAGGGGGGCAAGAGAAAATGTTGCCACTGCTTCATTTTTACTGGTAATTGTACCGTGCATGAAAATGCACTAATTTCTTCACACACTGAGTTAGGGAAATAATTTCTTCCTCTCAAAGCTCTAACCCCCACCCTCCTTGCATGCACCAGAAAGTTTCTGGTTAAACCAGGCACCCCTAAGCTTCGGCCCTCCAGATGTTTTGGACTACAATTCCCATCATCCCTGACCACTGGTCCTGTTAGCTAGGGATCATGGGGGTTGTAGGCCAAAACATCTGGAGGGCCACAGGTTGGGGGTGCCTGGGTTAAACTTTTGGATCAATACTAGAAAAATAAACCTAGCAACTCTTCAACAAAAATAGCATATAATAATTCTTTCCTAAAAGGGCAAAGTAGATAAGCAAAAATTCTAACTGGTTGAAATATATTTTGGGTGGTTTTTATGGAAATACACAGTGAACAGCAACTCCTGGAGAAACTGCCATAAAATTGTGGAAAACACCCCCCCCCCCCAATCAAGATGTGCTCTGCCATGATGGAGTGGATGTTGTGCTCAGCCCACCGGAAAAGGAGGGAGACTTAACTGAAGATCTTTCACTCTTGTGATTGTACTGAGGGATGCCTGGACGCTGAGGTCCAGCGCCGAGGGCCTTCTGGCGGTTCCCTCGCTGCGAGAAGCCAAGTTACAGGGAACCAGGCAGAGGGCTCGACCACCTTGGCAAGACATCTGTCCTTTCTCCACTGCTGGTGGGTCTGAAAGCCCAACTTGACAAGCTCCCTCTCATTATGGGAGAACATGCGATGGAAGGAGGGCTGGTCAAACTGTGTCTAGAAGTCTTCTGTGTGAAATTTCCCTCTCAAGTTTCTGCAACTAAAGTTCTCCAAAACAGTTTCCAAAAAAGAAACCAATAAACAATAATAATAATAATTCACTATATCTGAAAAGGAATATGGCTACGATTAAAACAGAAGTTCACCTACAAAATTCCCTTAGCTAAAAGCTTTCTGAAATAACAAGCTAAAAAACCCAAAAATGTAAAAGGAAGAGACCAACCTCCACGAGGCAAGGAATGGGGCAACTCAAAATGCTCCTATCCAGAAGGCTCCGGATTTTACAGCCAACTGCCGCACAAAATCAGGGGCATAAGAATCTCCTTGGGCCATTCAGGGTGCGCAGGACAGAAAGATGAATCTATGGCACAAGGCACATTTTTCAGGAGTGGGACCTAATCATTCTAGGGCCTTGAGGGGAACACATCAAAAGCATCCTTTTGAATGGGGCCCAGAAACAAACAGGTAACCAATGAAGCATCTGGGGCCAACTGATGTTTCCATATAGTCCTGAAAGGCTACCACACACAAATAAATTACTGAACTGCACTCCAATTTATTAGGTTTGTCTCCCACTTTTTGATTGGAGTTGCCAGCACAGCTTACAAGAACCAAACACAAATTCCATTAAAAATCTTGCAAGTCAAAAATAGAGAATCAAAGCAATGTGGTAATATTTTTTTTTGGGGGGGGGGGGACAGCAGAGAGACAAACAGAAAGCATTTTCTCCAATATTGTAATCCCGTTCTGGAGGTGAGTTCTTGATCGTGGAGAGAATGTGCATGAGGAGCATGGGCCCATCTCAAGTAGATCACTCATCTTCCAGCCACTAGCATAGATTTTTAAAAAAAACAGAATTAGATGAAAGTGTGGAGGATAGCTACATCCATGGAAACCAGCCATAACAGCTAAAACAGAATGTTCAGTGGCAGTGCACCTCCAACAATTAATTTTGGGGATAAACATCAGGAGACAGCTCTCACCATCATGCTTTTGCTTGCATGTTTCCCAGAAAGACACTGCTGGCCACTGCTGGAAACAGAAGGCTAACTAGATGGACTCTTGCTCAGATCCAGCAAGATTTTTTGTTTTGTTTTTGCCATTCTTTAATTCTCCCCACTGCAAACACAAGATTGCCTAGCTGAGCCTGCATGATTTGCATTCAGTTCTCAGTTGAATTACACAATAATCTGATTAACTGCTCCCATTTTTAGCCTATTATTAGTACGCTTTGATCTTCTATCTGAAGAAACTGTACCAAAGTGTTATATTCTATGTGTCTCATTACCTTGGAGATTGGAATCATGATCTTAGTTACTAGGGAATGATCCCAGAGGAAGGCAGGAGGCTTGAGGAAGGGGCTGTCAATGCATAAACAAGCCACATGCCACAGAGTTTTGCTTCTACAAGCTAACAAAACTGGGACCGTACTAGAGAATATTTCCACGGCACAGAGGCTTCCAGCGCACAAGAGAGAGCCAGTGTGGTGTAGTGGTTAAGAGCGGTAGTCACGTAATCTGGGGAACCGGGTTCGCGTCTCCGCTCCTCCACATGCAGCTGCTGGGTGACCTTGGGCCAGTCACACTTCTCTGAAGTCTCTCAGCCCCACTCACCTCACAGAGTGTTTGTTGTGGGGGAGGAAGGGAAAGGAGAATGTTAGCCGCTTTGAGACTCCTTAAGGGTAGTGATAAAGCAGGATATCAAGTACAAACTCTTCAAAATCCAAACAAGCAAAGAAGGCAGCAGACCCAAACTGTGCCCTGTGTGGGGCTAACCCTGATGATTCCCAAGCCTGATTACAGAGGGCAAGGAAGACATTAGCAGGCTGTACAACAAAGCTATGAGATCTTTGAGAGCAACAGACACAGTAATTAATGCATTCAAAGACTGACTGGAGTGGGCCAGCACACTCTTAAGCACCTGCTTGCACAAGTCTTGGGCTCATGTTCTTCATGCCTCTCCCTTCCGCAGCCAAGAGGCAATGGAAGCTTTTAAACAAATGGACTCAAATCCCCATGCTGCCTGAACTCACAGAACCATTATCTGATTGTAATTAAAACCCAGTTATTAAGAATAAACCAGGAACAAACTATGGTTTCAAATTCTGGTTTGTTCTCACTAGAGTTTAAACCAAGACAGATGACATTACTTGCTATAACTTGGGTTTGCTTAAAGCTTCACAGTTTCCCGAGTTAAGGCATGTCACCCCCCTCACACACACATCTTGAGAAACTTATAAATCTGTATGGAATCAAGAGATAAGCTATGGTCCGTTTCCCCATAAGTCTTATGCATTAAACAATTACAGGTACCTACCCACTCCATCATTCAACCCACCCCATAATGGCCCTTATTACTTCAAGTGTTCATAGGAAGCCACCTGAAAATTGGAACTGTAAGTGCCTTTTAAGCTCATCTCACCACCACCACCACCACAGACACTTATACCTAAAACCCCCAAACACATAAAAACCCAAAATTAATACTAGCAGAGTTCTTCTAACAGACATTTAGTACAATGAAAGTAGACAAGAATGTGAGGTGCACATCCTAGGCCTGTTAACAATTTCCTTGAATACGTCACAATCCATCCAGTTTTTACAGTACTTATAGAACAAGACTTTTAAAATCCAAATATGCTGTGTGGAAACATTTCGACGTAACCTTTAATAAAAACACTGCTGCCATTTACTTGACAGAAACCAATCAGTCAAGCTACAGTCAAGCTGTTATAAGCAGAATGCCTGCAACATGTCAGCTGACAGTGAGTTGTCTTTGGACCCCAGAAGAACAAGCTGTGGTGTATAATTAAAGGTTTTTGAGGCACGGTCTACTCCTGACAAATGCTCTCCACACACCCAGAAAAGCTAATAGCCAAATGATATATTTCAGCCAGGGAATCACATGCTTAAACTCTCTTAAGTAAGCCAGCACAGATGGGCATTGTCACAGGGGTCTAGGTAGAACTCTAAATGGATATGATTGTACACATCTGTCCAACAGCATCTGGCTACTGTTAGAGAGAATCTCTGTTTTAAAACAAGAAAGTTGAGTGCCACTTGCTTTGCTCAGTGAGCAAGTAGAAAACACAAAAACAGTGAGTTCACATACCTTGAATACCTTGGATGGGGAAACCCAGCCAGGTGGGCAGAGTATAAATAATAAAAAAATTACTATTATTATTATTATGGTGGGGAGAAATAGATGTTGCTGTCAAAGAGCACAAGAGAAGCCCCAGCTACAGTATGTTAAAGTTCTAAGATGGCAACGTAAGGAAGTTTGCAACTAGTGGTAAGATCCCAGGTTGCGCCACTCTCCTTTTGATCAAGGTGTGAGTCCATGAGAAAAAGCTGAAGTATGTGCGGCTTTTTCATTTCAGAAAAGAAACACTCAACTAAGGAGGACATGCTAGCATTCTGTAGAGGCAACTTCTGGTTTACCTTGAAAAAATCTAACCTGAGAAGCACTCTGTCTCTTAAGCAGTTTTGTTTGGGCTACAGCAAGAACTTCAAAGGAAGTCCAGGGTGCCTGCTCAGGTCTCTCCAAAAGATTTCTTGAAATGCCACAGTCAAGTTCTGTTTGTTGATCTGCAGCACTTCTGAAGACTGCCCATATAGTAGTAGTCAGAAGGCAAGAAAGAGGGGTAGCCAGCAAAGAACAAAAGGAAAGAAGAAAAATCTTCAATATATAGTGTTTCAAAAAACGTATATTAACTGAATTTCATTTCATTTTTATTTTCTAACTATTTATATACAACTTATCTGCTTTCGTCTAAGTGGTGTGCATCCTGTTTTAAAGAGTGTCCTGCAAGGACAACTCTTATTTTAAAATAAAAGTTTTAAAAACTTTTATTGGAGTCTTCAGAAAGAAGCAGGGTTAAACTTCTCGTCACCTTTGCCAACACCTAGGAGAAAAAGAAACCAAAATACTCCTCATCGCATGAAATACTCTCTGAAGGCTTGAATTTGTCAATATCATGATTCAGTTTACTGCAACAAACACAGAGCCCTGCCTCTTCCTGTCAAAGAATAAAGAAGATTAAACTGTATTTCTTAGCCTTCCCAGCCGTCCCCAGAAGGCATGCTTTTCAGTTGCTCATTGAAACAGAAGGACCTCCTATTATGTCCGTCTGAAAATGAATCTAGTGTTAATTTACAACACGCTCTTTGGCATTTTTGTTAAACGTTAGGGTGACCCTATGCAAAACAAGACAGAACTGCTACAGCTTTAGTAGTGGTAGAGAAGAAGAGAGCGTGCCGGCAAGCACAGCTTCTCAGCATTGTCCAAATTTACTCTCTCACACACTCAAGAATCCTGGTTTGGTTTTGCTTTTTGTATCAGGGTCACCCTAGTTAAAAGTACTACTCAAACTAGTTCCCACCTAATAAACATAATTATTTTATACTATTTCAGAATTGTGGATACCCAGAAGCAGAATAAAAAATATTGGGCTTAGGAAGTAATGATAGCAGGCTGCACTAGAGTTCCATATCAAAATGAGTTATCAAAACTGTCTCAATTTTGAAAATGCAGCCTTTGAAAAAGGATGTGAGGTGAGCTTTTGGGGTTTTTTAGGTCAGTCAAATTGAATGAGGGAGATACAAATAATAGTCTTAACAAATGGAAACCAAAGAACTAATATTCATTTTTTTGTATTTATGAAGCAGGCAATGCTCCCATTTGTGCTGCACAGTCAAGAGAAAACTTCAAAAGGTGATGCTTTCTTGCAGAATTGATTGTCTGCTAATTTAAACATCTGGATATAGCACCAGTGGATAGGCACCAGTAAAACCCACAGTGAAAGTTGAACTGAAGGTCAACAGACAGAAGCCACACAAAATGTGAATATTCCAAAACAAACTCTGCATATTTGATAATAAAGTTTATTTTTTTGACGCACACCAAAAGGTTTAGAAACCTGATGGGGCTTGTGTGAACAGAGTAATAATCAAGAAAGGCCATTATACTTACAATGAAAGGTATTTCTGGATCCCGAAAAAGCTGCCGCCAAGTTGGGTTTAGGTTTGGCGCCACCTGGCAGTCAACAGGCAATATTGCAAGTTTGCCAAAATAATTCTCAGCTAGGGCGAAAGTGTTCATCTGGAAATGATAAAGGAATCTGGAAGGTGGCGACCATGTGGGTGGTAATGCCGAAGGTAAAGGAACTAGAGCCACGGAGAAATTCAAGGAGAGGTAGAATGAATCATCCTGGAAAAAAAGGTGAACACCGGGAGTCTCAGGAATAAATGACTGCTTTCTGCAAGGCAAAATAAAAAACTGAAGAAGGAAGGAGCCAAGACATCCTGTTTGGTTTGTTTATTTTTGCAAGCTTGCAATGTTGCTTATTGACCACCAGGTGGCGCCAAACCTAAACCCAACCTGGCCACAGCTTTTACGGGGCCTCCAGAACAAACTTATATCAAGAAGAACTGGAAAGTGCTAGCAGAACTGGTCAAGTAAGATGCAGAAAGAATTCGGTGGAAACCTATGAAGATGATAGAAGCCCAAGCTGTTCATTTTAATGGAAAACCTCAAAGAATAACGACACACGTGGCACTTGTGATCCAGCCAGAACAGCCTGGATAGGTTTAGATGAGAAGTGTGGAAGAAAGTACAAAGCAATTTCCACACACCAAACATATCTAGATCAGAACCATCTATAAAATGGAGTTCCTCCCCAAGGTTTCACAGATGAAGGATTATCTTAATTCTGCTGCAACCTGGAAGTGAAGTAACTGAGTTTAGGACTTTTTTCGATGCAAAGCTACAGTAGGTTGAAACTTCTTCCATTTTAGAAAAAGGGGGAAAAAATAAAAGTGAGGTACAGAACAGTTTGTTTCTCCTGCCGACTGAAGATATAGGCATGAAACAGTCACTTGCTTATTTGCATTGAAAGGTAAGAAATTGCCTCTAGGACTAGGTGAACTGGAAGTTTTTATAAACCTTTATAAAGAGGTCCTCATTTTTTATGCTACTCATCTGCATGGGCAGGAAGATGCTACGGTTATTTCAAAATGAAGAAAGGGCAGGTGCCTGTTAGGGACATACAGGGTTCTCTTGCCATAGGACAGCTTGTTCTGCTGCGCTGATGGATGAGATCAAACGAAATGTTCCCACTCCTCTAGCCACTTCAAGCCCTTGTTCTAGGTCTTCGCTTGAAAGGAAAGTATGGCTACACATTTTGCCCAGTTCAGATGCAATAGCAAACTATGGCTTGATCAAACAAGGAAGGGAGGCAATGTGAATATGCAGGAGCAATAAGGGAGGGGAAGCACACAGGTCAGGGGTCAGCAAACTCTTCAAGTCCACTGTCCCTCAGACCTTGTGGGAAGAGAACAAATTCCTATGTCCCACAAATAACCCAGAGATGCATTTTAAATAAAAGCACACATTCTACTCATGTAAAAACATGCTGATTCCTGGACTGTCCGCAGGCCAAATTTAGAAGGCGACTGGGCCAGATTTGGCCCCTGGGCTTTAGTTGCCTGCCCATGACATAGGGCATGTCCAGACTTGTCCACATCACATTTCATGTCAGTCTCATTTACTCATCACAAATTACTGCTTATTTTTCATAGGCTGTCCCTCTCCTTCTAGAACTGAAAGGCACTTGGGAAGCCTAAATTTGTGTGATTGTTTCAGTGTGCTAAAGAAGCGGGGAGAAGGCTCAGTTCCTTTGGTATCCGGCCATAACAATACAGTTTACTAACTTCATAACAACACATTATAACAAACTTGCAATTACAGTTATCTATAATCCAAGTTTGTTTCCCTGTGGTTTAGGGAAACAAACTAGGATCAGAAATCAGTTTATGAAGTTTGCTTGAGATCATACATAACACAACTAACCATGGTTAGTTGAAAACAGAGTTTGGAAGCTTTTGCAGACCGTCTTGATTACTTCAAGAGTCTGAAACAGGACATTTCATGAAGAGACATGAACAAGTACTTAAGGTATTTCCATAGCAACTCCAAAGCTGAAATCTGCTGCATAGACAAGTTGTCTTGAATGATTAGAATGGGATATTTATGCAACTTCAATAGTAAGAAGGCAGCACAGGGATTCAGCCAGCACTCCCCCTAAAGACACAGGCTCACTGAGCGCGCTCCTAGACGTGTCCCTAAGCATGGATGCTCAGGTTTCTGCAGTGGCCAGGAGTGCAACCGTGCAGTTACAGCCAGAGCACCAGCTGCACCCATTCGCGGAGATGTCTGACTTGGTCACAGTGACACATGCCTTGGTTACATCCCATAGGATTACTGCGACGTGCTCCACATGGGGCTGCCTTTGAAAAGTGCTCAGAAACCTCACCTGGCTCAAAGAGCTGCTGCAGCCAGAATGCTGACCGCAGCTGGTTAGAGGGAGCATATGACTTACTCAGTATAACAGCTCCATTGGTTACTGGTCTGTTTCTGGACACAATTCAAAGTGCTGGTTAGAGTTGGGCGATATCTGGTTTTCAACATCATGATATATCAACCAGTTAATCATTGTGATATATATTATGATGTCTGAAATAACACTGAAAAAGCAGCTGGGGTGTGCTGGGAGGGGGGAGCGACCAGGAGGAAGGGAAGGAGGCTGCTTGCTTGCTCACGCAAAGGCGCTTCTGCCCACTCCCTCCCCAGTCGAGCCTCAGCCTTGGCAGACAAAGCCTGAGAAAGTGCTCCAAGTGCCTGCTGGCCTGCCTATCTGCCTTCGCCCGAGCAAGCAGGGTAGGCTGCCTCTTCCCTCCCAGTGGGTCATTCTGCCTGCAACCGACCGGCAGGAAGGAGGCAGCCCACCCCACTTGCTCAGGTGAAGGTAAATCACAGAGCACGCAATCTGAGCGGGAAAGACATCGCAGCTCCCCAGCTACCACCAGCACAGCGCAGGCAGCAGCCAGGGAGCCGTGACGTATTGCCAGCTCAAGAAGTCTGAAACCAGTATTGCAATCTGAGCTTCATACCAGTTTCAGACAATGAACTGAAATATCGCCCGGTTCTAAGTGCTGGTTATGGCATATAAAGCCCTACATGGCTTAGGTCCAAGCTATCTGAAAGACCATATTCCTTCATACAAACCTTCCCAGGCTCTGAGATCTTTAGGGGAGGCCCTTCTCTTGGTCCCACCACTCTCACAGACATACTAGGTGAGGACGTGGAAAAGGGCCTTCTTGGTGGCTGCCCCCAGGCTCTGGAACAACCTCCCTAGAGCAGTTAGACTGGCTCCCTCCTTGTTCTCCTTCCACAGGCAGGTGAAGACATTCTTGTTTCATTCTTGCTGGAAGGCTGGTGCCATGCTGCTTTTACTGTAATTATTTGTACGTTCTAAACCTATTTTACATGTGTATATAGTTCTATTAATTCTATTGTTTAACTGTTATTTAATTATTTTCTCTATGTTTTTAATGATTCTTATTTTCATCTGTAAGCTGTTTTGAGTTCCATAAGGGAAAAAGATGGGGTATACGTAAATGTATAATAATAACGAGCCCGTGAAATGCACATCAAAATGACTACATTGCTGACACACTAGGTATTGTTTTTTATTATTTATTAAATTTGTATACCACCCTTCATCCAAAGTTCTCAAGACGGTCCACAGCATAAAATTACAAAATAAAAACAAGAGCAAAACAGACCCATACCCCACAAACACATCTAAAAAGGCATAGAATGTCAATCCGCCAAAGGCCCGGTTGAAGAGGAATGTTTTCACCTGGTGCCTAAAGATGTATAATGAAGGCGCCAGGCAAGACCCTCTGGGGTGAGCATTCCACAAACAGGCCCGTTCTCATGGAGGAGGCACACAAATAAAGGCCTCAGGGGATTATCACAGGGTCCAAGTTGGTTCACACGGGGAGAGACAGTCTTTGAGGTATTGTAGTCAGTGCTTTTTTTCTAAAAAAAATGTTTAGGGACACTCTCATTTTGACTCAAGAAAACCAGCATTTTATAGTTCAAATTGGGGGGAATAAATGGACAAAAGTACAAAGATTCACAAAATGTTTAGGGGTATGTGTAACACTGTGTCCCCGCCCCCCCCAGAAAAGAAGCACTGATTGCAGTCCTATGCTGTTTAAGGCTTTATGTGTCAAAACCATCACTTTGACTTGGGCCAAGAAACTGATTGGCAGGTAGAAAGCTCACATTTGGGGCATATATAGTCCAATACTCTTCTAGTTGGCAGAAAAGTCTGAAAATGGGCACACACAGTACAAGAAAGTCTAGATAGGTGACTAAAGCTATGTTTGCAGGCTTTTTCAATGGTGTTTCAGATATACGTGATTTCACTTAAACACACAGTACCTTAGAACATAACCCTGAGTAAATGGGGCGTTGCCTGTATAATATTACATTCATATCCCAACCTTCCACCGAGGTGCTGCTGCCATTTCCACAGCTAGCAAGGACAATCCTAGTTCAATCTCTCTCTCTCTCTATCATAAAAACGCATTATCTGCAAAATTTCTGAAGCCAGAGGAAACCCCTGCGCCCACATCCCAGGAGTGAAGCTCTATGTTCTGGCTGTTCTGAAGAAGGAAAAGCACTCTGCATGTACTCAGAGGCATTTATTAGTTTTCCTCTTCAAAGTTCCAGCTTTTTGTCATGAAGAACAGGGTCTAGAGCCGCTCACTAATTAAGCCTGGCCCTCCAGTGTACGTGGAGCGTTTCTTCTGCCTAAGGGAGCACGTCCGAGGCTCTTGAGTGACCAGCACTGTCTCCAAGACCCTTTGATACCATTTCCCCCATATTTTACAATAGGATCACAATTAAGACCATAACTTTAATGCTGCCGATTTCTATTTAAAAATATCTTATTAAAATAAATCAGCTAGGGTTCAATTTGTTTTCCTGCATGACAACAGCTAAGGATCATGTAAGATATTAAGCAGAAACTGCACAACCCCTTGAAGATTTCCATTTTTTAAAAAAGTCAGGTTGGAAATGCATATATTATGTATCACATACTGGTCATGAGAGATTTAATGGGAGATGAGTTACAATACAGGATTTCTGGTACATTCCCCAAGCATCATTAATTGCTTAATTAATTAATTAATTAATTGTGTCCAGATGTCACGCGGGACCCCCCTGGTTGAAATTATCAATTTGTCCCTTGGCATGGGGACATTTGCAGGGGAACTGAAGGAAGCAGTGGTGTGTCCACTCTTAAAGAAAACTTCACTAGATCCTTTAGACCTATCCAATTACCGCCCAGTTTCAAATCTTCCATATCTGGGTAAGGTAATTGAGAGAGCTGTTGCTGAACAGCTTGGTAGGTTTCTGGAGGAAACATCGGCTTTAGATCCATTTCAGTCCGGTTTCCGTCCTGGTTTCGGGACCGAGACGGCTCTGGTTGCCTAACAGATGATCTCCGTAGACAACTGGATCGAGGCGGGTCAGGACTGCTGATCCTTTTAGATTTGTCAGCAGCGTTTGACATGGTCGATCATGATCTTCTGGACCACCACCTCGCAGACGTGGGGATACAGGGCATAGCCCGTAATTGGTTGTGCTCTTTTATCTCTGGTTGGGGACAGAGGATGGCACTAGGGAGGGAGATGTCGTCGCGCCACTCCTTGGTGTGTGGAGTGCCGCAGGGCGCAATTCTCTCACCGATGCCTTTTAACATCTTTATGCGCCCCCTTGCCCAGATTGTCCGGAGCTTTGGGCTGGGCTGTCACCAATATGCTGATGACACTCAGCTCTATCTGCTGATGGATGGCCACACCAACTCGGCCCCGGACACACTGACCAGATGCTTGGAAGTTGTGTTTGGATGGTTTCGTGGGAGCAGAAGGTCCTATGGCAGGGTCGGGATGGCATGGGGATGAGGGACCAACTCCCTTCTCTTGCGGGGGCCCAGTTAGTGCCATTGCCTTCCGTTAAGAGTTTGGGTGTAATCCTTGACGCCTCCCTTTCCATGGAGGCACAGCTTACAGCAACAGCCAAGGTAACATTTTTCCACCTTCGCCGCATCAAGCAGTTGGTCCCTTACCTTTCCCGCCCCGACCTGGCCACAGTGATCCATGCGACGGTCATCTCCAGGCTTGACTACTGTAATTCGCTCTACGCAGGGCTGCCCTTGAAGCTGTTCCAGAAACTCCAGCGGGTGCAGAATGCTGCAGCGAGGCTCCTCACGGGGTCTCTGCCATGGGAGCATATTCACCCAGTGCTTTTCCAGCTGCACTGGCTCCCGGTGGAGTACAGGGTCAGGTTCAAGGTGCTGCTTTTGACCCTTAAAAGCCCTTCACGGCCTGGGACCCTCGTACCTACGGGACTGCCTCTCCAGGTATGCCCCACGGAGAGCCTCAAGGTCCATAAACAGCAACACCCTAGAGGTCCCAGGCCCTAAGGAAGTTAGATTGGCTTCAACCAGAGCCAGGGCCTTTTCAGTGATGGCTCCGGCCTGGTGGAACGCTCTGCCTCATGAGACCAGGGCCCTGCAGGATCTGATTTCTTTCCACAGGGCCTGTATGACAGAGTTGTTCCGCCTGGCCTTTGGCTTGGAGTCAATTTGATTCCCTCCCTCCCTCTCTTTCTTTTTTCTTTTCCTTTCTCCTCCTGCAATGAGGCTACATTTTAATATTTTAATGTTTCAATATTTTAATGTTGTATTTTAATTTTGTTTTTAAGTTGTATTCATTTAACTTGTTTGCCGCCCTGAGCCCGGTCTTGGCTGGGGAGGGTGGGGTATACATAAAAATTATTATTATTATTATTAATGATGGCATGGTTTTTCAACAAATGGCTACCGGGACTTTAGTTGGCCTTTAATACTAACAGGCCTGTTTGTGAATTATGGCAATGGATTCACTGGACCTTAAACCGGCTAAGGTCATAGCAGAAGGGGAAACCCAGGTGCCTAGTGGCTTAAGTCTCATGTGTCACCACTTAAGAATATGAAATATATATTTCAGCTCTGTGCTGGGAGAGTGGCTACAAATTTTATGACGTTTAAGAATTGGGAATGCATTTCTGTCCATGGTCTACATCTTAAAATCTGGATATACTTTTTAGTCATGATTTAATCAAACTTTTGTGTCTGTATTTGCCTACAGGATAGCAACAGTCCGAGTTATCCAAAATGTTTAAGGGTGCAGTTTTTGTAGCACGTGAGCCCAAATTTTAATTCAGAAGGTGTGAAGGACTACATGCATATAGTCACCTGCTGTTACTTTCATCCCTAGCAAGTTCCTATAGTCATCCTTTCCCAGTAGGAATGTTGCAACCATCTTGAGCAAACGCTTTGTGAAATGTCATTTCACCCATGCAAAAAGTGGGGGGAGGGAGAGAGCGCCCGTGAAAGATTACTGTTTTAATCTGATCAGATCACAGCAGCACAACATCAACAAAGGATGGAAACGGGCAAATTCCCACTTTGGGAAGGTGAGCAGATATCCCACCCTCCAGTTAAAAGTTGATCAAATGTCTAAGTTGAATTGCTTCCATACACACGCTTCAAAAAATATATAATTTGTTTTTATTAAAGCATTTTCACAAGGGTGCATACAATGTCTCTGTTTCCTTTCTACATGTCAGCTACATTCGGTGTGAGGCACTGGCGTCACAGGCATTGTGAGGTGGGGCAGGGAGAAAGAAGGTGGGTGATGAACTTTCATTCTTTTGCAGAGTAGATGTGCAAAGTGGTAGCAAGTGGCTGATAGTCAGGTGCAAAATGCGCCCGGCACCTGGCTAATTTCAAAAACTGCCTAGTACTATTAGAATTTGATTGAACACAGCAAAACAACCAGATCCCCACTGACTACCTTGGGTATATCCTTAAAGCCTTTGATTGTTTGGAATGGAAATACCTGGTTGTTTTGCTGTGTTCAATCAAATTCAGTAGTTTCCTAATGGGGTCTGTTCTACTGCAACTGGGGAGAAAGCCAGCCTGGTCCAAGGCTATTAAGTTTGTGTGAGAAACATTTTATACGGTTGGCCAGAATTGATGTGAATATTTTGTAGTCTTGATTTATCAGCGAAATTGGGCGGTGTGATTCTATTTTGAGGCTGTGTTGTCTTTGAATGGCTTTGGTATAGAGACTATTTTGGAGGAGGCATGGGGGTCCTTTTATGAGGTCGTTGAACAGGAGTGTCATAAAGGGAATCAGGGTGTCTTTGAATTTCTTGCGGAATTCTGCTGTAAAGCCATCTGGGCCCAGGGCTTTGTGTGGTTCTACATTTTTGAAGACAGTCTCTTTTTCCTCTGGGGTAATAGGGCTGTCCATAATTCTTGTTCCTCTGCAGTTAGGGTTGGCATGGTCAGTCCTGCCTAGACCTTGTGCCATGGCATCCAGACAGGAATGTGAGACTGGTGTTGCCTGGGTTTTTGTCACCCCATGTTTCATACAGGCCTTCCTTTTTCAGCATTTTTAGTACAGTGGTATCTCTGGTTACGTACTTAAATGGTCCCGGACGTCTGTTCTTAACCTGAAACTGTTCTTAACATGAAGCACCACTTTAGCTAATGGGGCCTCCCGCTCCGCCGCCGCCGCCACACAATTTCTGTTTTCATCCTGAAGCAAAGTTCTTAACCCAAGGTACTATTTCTGGGTTAGCAGAGTCTGTAACCCGAGGTACCACTGTAGTCTATAGGAGTCTCTGCTGCTCTTTTTTTGGCTTCCTTCGGAGGAAGGTTGTCCAGAGGATTTGGGGGTGAATGTCTTGGAGAGGTATCTCTGGTGTTTAGATTGAAGTCACCTCCTAGAATTGTTTCCCCAGGAGATGAGTTTATTTCGTCTTTTCTGGATAAAATCTAACTGTTTTGAGTTTGGGGCCAATTGTCAATTTAGTTTTGCCATCTAGTGTTCCCCCTAACAAAGATGAACCTGCCTTTTTTGTCTTTCAGTACTGTTGTAGTTTTAAAATGTAGGTACCTGCTAAGCACTATGGCTCCTTCACTCTTCAAACTTATGCAGTACCTTAACACCACCAATAACCATGGCTGAAACTAGTTTTGTGGGGAAATTAATCACCTACAGATTTCAACAACTATTCACTGAGTTTCACAGTCAATGACTGTTTTAGTATCACTGAGGTTTGGATTTCTCACTTCCTGCTGCCCAGAGACAAAGCAGGCCCCTAATGTATGCACTGCCTGGCAAGGATCTGTTTCATCACTGACTTTGTTCCTCCATTTAAAAAACAACCAGGGTGTCTGCTTGTCGCAAACCCTCTCCTCCTGCCTGCAACACTCATTCTGTGTCCCAGCGCAAGACATAGCCTGGCACCATCTTTGAAAGGGGCACCCTCAGACTCTGTGTACAGTACTGTTAGGTATCACTAGCAACTAGTATCAGGTCAAAGGAGCTCCTCCCCACTCTAGAGACACTTAAAGGAAAGCTGGAAGAGGGAAGGAGAGAGAAGGGAAGAGAAAATGATAGTTCCTGGCACATCACTTTCAACAACATCATTTTCTGGATAAATAAAAAAACAGGGGAAAAACTGTCCAGTAGCACCTTAGAGACCAACTAAGTTTGTCTCTAAGGTGCTACTGGACAATTTTTTTAATTTTTAAAATTTATTTTGACTGCGTCAGACCCACACGACTACCTAACTGAATCTAGAATCGTTTTCTGGAAATAGAAGTGCCAACTGATTTCTGATAATGTTTAAGGCAGAAAAGATTTCACATCACACTTGCACAACTCTATTAGCCTTTGTTATATTAACATGGAGGGGGGAACCTTTTCAGAAGCCACAAGAGACAGCCAACAGGAAGGTGCCATAGCAATAGAATAGAATACAAGGGCGGAGAAGTCAGAGACATTCTCCAACAGCATCATTTACCTTACATAAGACCTTTGCATTTAGGTAAAAAACCACTGCAGATTTTGGACAGTTATTTAGAAAAGTAGACAATTAAACTTACACCTCTAGAATATGACTACCATATGATTTAAGGTATATAGCCCTAGCTACCAAAGGGTGCTGTGGGATTTCCTAGGGGAGTGCTAAGAGGCATGGGGCAGCAGGGGGGCACTGGTGGTGAGCCCCACCCAAGTGAATTGATCACTTATTTTGATCTTGGGAAGGGCAGCTGCTAAGCCACTGGATCCTGCAGCCCTCCTCTATGATTTGAGACCAGAAGCAAGCTCATTGCTAGGGTTTCCCAGCTCATCCCACACACAACTCTGTAAGAGAGAGGTGTGTGCATTTCTGCATGCAGGTATCTCCTGCTCTTAGGTTTACGCACACACAGTTATAAAAGCAACAAACACTTCACACTTCCTTTGGATCCCTTTTAGGATTTGGTTAATCACTAAAATAATACTTATGCTACTGTGATTAACAGAGGTTACTTGTGTGTTTTCACGTGGCAAAGCATTTACCTTCATCAGCTGCTCCGATAAAAATGAAACAACGCTGTTACCAAGGTGGCAGTTCTAGAGCTTGGGGGGGGGGGGTGTATGACTTTGGGTAAAGTCACATTGGAATATCTCTTTTATCAGTAAACAGCTAACTAATGTAATAGAGGAAGAAGCAAATGCCTCATGGGAGTATTTTTCTCATGTGAAGAGATTGCTAATTAGGAGGTCACTATTGCATTTTAATCTAGGTAAAAGCAATTTAGACCTACAGTCCCACAATCAAGATGGCATTTATTTGCTAGCTAATCAGCAGATATTTGCCCAAGTGATAACTTACATTGTTGATGGTAGGTAACAGTAAAATTTAAAAGACAAGTTACTGCATGATAAATGAAAACTGCTGACAAGATCAATATGTAATTAAGTGTTCCAAGAGTCACAGATCTAGAGCTGTCTTTCAGTTGGGTACTTGATCAGAGCAAATAACTTGCCAGACCCATGGCCCAAGCCACCCTTTGGTACATATGTGTGTGCAGGCAGACATGCAGGTACATTAGTTCTGCATACCAGCAAACCTAAGCTAAAAAAGAATACAGCCAGGATGTGCAAGGGCTAGCACTGCAGAATCAAAAGCAATACTGTGTTCACATAAAGAGATGCAGGTCAAAATGAAGAAGAGTTGCACAAAGTCTAACTACCTTCTGATGCACTCCAACTTGGTCCTTTGTCAAGTTTAGCTTTTGTTTGGCTGGTGTTGTGTTTTTCCCCCCAAATTCGGCCTATATTACATAAACTAGTGTGGTTAAGGACACATAAATCAGACTGTTACCCAAATATCAAGGAACCAATATATCATTAAATTAGGTCTTTGAAAGTCAGTGAGCAATCTTTAATAATGCAGGCCAATGTATTGTTGCAAATTAATTTTCAATTAATGTCAAGGCCACTCAGAAAAACTAAAAAGAGGCAAATGAAAATAAAGAGGTATGCTACCATTCACTTTGAGAGGCTCTGCAACCCAAATCCATGTGCAACAAGTGCACAGCAAAGCACATTTATTGCACTAAACAGCCCGTTGCTGTGCAGAAATGCCCTTAGTCACGCACCTTTTTAAAAAGAAGAGCTTTCAACATGAAGTAACTCAAAATGTCTTATTTTAGAGTCAGACATTAAGGAAAGCTCTCCTCTTAGTTTCATGTAAAACACAGTTTTAGGAAATAACTGAATTACCAACTACAGTTAAGCCCAAGGCGGAGACCTCCAAAACAATCTGCTTCCCTGTCATATAGAATTCTGTTGTTTTACCTCTTCCCACTACCCTCACTGTAGGAAAAAAATCACTAGGATCATAGCAGTTGACTTTCAAGTACCACTCATTTAACAAGTCATCAAAAGTCACCTCTCTTAAATACAAAGGATTCCCTCAAGCCTTCCCAAAAGGCCAACCAAGCTTGTATACAAAAACCCACAATGAATTCATGGGCATAGCCAAGGGGGGCAGCTGCCCCCATCAATTAAATCAATAAAAATACTTTACTAAGGTTCTGCCCCCCTAACAAAAATCCTGGCTACGCCCATGAATGAATTCCAAAAAAGTACTACATCAATGGGATCTGTCCTACATACACTTCCATAGGAAAATTCATGAACTTCTCACTAGACCCACCCTGACATGCATACTGTTTTACAGTGACAAAGCAAAGGACTGTTTCCTTGCCACATAATCAACTCTATGAACTTGACAAGTAGTAAATTCATATTTCTATTTCAAGTATGTAGGTAACCAGAGAGAACCTACAAAAAAATCAATGGGCAGAGAGGAATGCCTTCCTGACACACTTTGGCAAAGGGTACCTCATCACCTTTTTGCAGATAAATGGCTCATAAAGCATGCACTCCTCCTGTTCCCGGCTGTGGTGAGATTTGCAATCTGGTACAGAGAAAGAAAGATTAAGGAAAACAGTCTCCCTTGGGGAAAACCATACACTGTATTCTTGTATTCTTTTCTTCTTCTTCTTCTTCTTCTTCTTCTTCTTCTTCTTCTTATGGAGAAAGTGTTGCAGTGGCAACACTTCAAAGAATCCCATGGAGTTCAGCACCACCACAGTGGCAACAGGATAAAATGATGACCGGTCCTCCACCACAGAAATATGCACCTTTTATGTATAAGCTGATGGAAGGGACAATTCATTGCCCTAATCTTTTTAACTCTGCAGCTTTAAGAATGAGTTTGGACTGAAGGGAAGGATGCTGAGCATCTCACCACAAAGCAACGTCAAGTATGAACTGCATTTGGGAGGCAACAGGGAATCCCCGGCTTGTGGTGCAGATCCTCACATGAGAAATGCCTGCTTTTAAGAAAACAAAATTTGTAGAAGGGAGTCCCAGGCACCCCTAACAGGCCAGTCCCCATCCCTCTTCCTCCACTAATACAACCTCTCAATGTGCAATATGTCCGTCCCTCACAAAAGGGATGCCTTGCACCTTAGCAGACAGGATATCCCCGCCACCATGACACTCGCACGGTGTTCGTCCGCCGCCTTCCTCCTCCTCCTCCTCCTCTGCAGTGGGGAATGCCGGGCTCCTTGGCACAGGAAGCCCACTGCCCAGCTCGGCCCGCCGGAGGGGACTTCCCTCTAGCGCGCACACACACGCATCCCAGGCGCAATTCGGGGGGGGGGGTGCTCCGCTGTCACCCTGGATCCCCCCCCCCCTTTTGCAGGGCTCGGTAGTGCAATCGGGATTGGGGACCCCAGCGCCTCCCATTGCAGCAGGTGAGCACGTGCGCCTTTGCAGAGGCCGGGAGAGGCAGAGAGGTGCGGGGGGGGGGTTGCGGGGGGAGGAAACCCCCCGCCCCAAAGGAGCCACGTACCTGCTGCTGCTGCCGCCGCCCGAGAGGGAAGCCGCTCTCCTCGGCTGCTGCAAGAGCAGCTGCAGCTCCGAAGGATCAGGCTAAGCGGCGCGCGAGCGAGCGAGCGCGGAGCCACACGCACGTGCGCGCGCCCTCTCCCTCCCAGGTCCAGGGTTCCAGCGCCACCACGCATGCGCCAGCCCCTCTCCTCCCCACTCCCGCCCCCGCCGCCCTCCCTCCGCCGACGAGCCCGCGCTTCCTCCTGCCGGGCGGGAGGGAAGGAGTCCCCCCCCCCCCGCCGCCATTCCTCTTCTCTCATCCCTCTTTTCCTCCCGCCCGCCGGTCGCCTTGGAAACAAACCCGCTGCGCGGCGGGCGGGCGGGGCGCTCCCGCGGGTCACGTGGTGGGCTCTGGCGGCGGGCTTGGTAGTAATAGTAAGGCTGAGGAGAAAGGGGCGGGGCCAGGAAGGGGATTGGCGGCGGCGGCGGCCGAGGGGAGGCCTCGCCGGGGGTTTAGGCGGGAAGCGAGGCCGGGAGGCTTCTCCCTGTCCCACGACGCCCCCCGGCCCGCACCTGGAAGTCACAAAAGCCGCCCACATGAATAAAACAGCAAAACTGGTGCCACCACTACAAGGGTGGGGTTTTTGTTTCTTTCTTCTCTTTTAACTGGCATGGAATATTTGTATGCTTACCCTCCCATCCCAAACGGGCCCTCGTGTCATATTTATAAGTAATTAAATGAAACGAGGACTATTTGCAGTTGTCAACAGCTGACTCAAATTCTCTTTTTATTGAAGGTTGTTGCTCTTAGTTTACTTACAAAGTCCTAATGTAAAATTTCCAAGCCTAGCAACAAGCTGAGCTAATTGCCCCCAGCCCTCCGCCAGTGGGGCGGAGAATGGTGGGATAAGCCAGTGGTTTTCAACCCGTGTGCCATGGCACCCTGGGGCGCCTTGAAGGATGGCCGGGGGGGGGCTGCGGGCAACCCTGGCCTCCCTCCCTCTTCCCTCCCTCCTCGGATGCCCTCTTGCCTCTGGCTGTTGCAGCAGCCCTGGCCACAAGTTCTGCGGGCGAAGGGTGCCCTTAGGGCTGGCCAGGGGGTGCTGGGTGCCAGGAGCCAAAGCGGCTTCGGAGGAAGGAAGGAAGCGGGCGAGGGAGCCCAGCCAGCCAGTCCGCCAGCCCTGGCTGGACAAGTGGGAGGCCAGGCAGGCAGTGCTGCGCTGGCCTGCCTTGTGCTTGCTGCGTGCCAGGCCTGCCTGGGAGCTGAGGGCCTGGTGCTGAAGGGGAGACTCTGCCATGCAGGCCCAGTGGCGCCCGCTGCTGCCTCCCAAGGTGAGCAAGGTGCCGGCCTCACGCTCCCCTTTGGCCAGTCTCTGCTGGGCCGCTAAGGCTGGAGCCACCCTCTTCCCAGGCCCCTGGGGGGGGGGGAGGCACCAGGAAGCTCCTCTCTTTGGCGTGTCTCAACACAGGGGAGGGTGTTCAGAAAGGGGTGAGGGGCTGCTGGCTCTGCAGGCGAGGGGTGACCAAACGCCTCCAGAGCCCCCCAGGGGAGCCGCAGAAAGAAGGTAGTTGGTCAGGGGAGCCGTGAACTCAAAAGGGTTGGAAACCTCTGCCCTAGAGCAAAACTAACTAGATGCCAGGTCCAAGGCCACAATCCTCCATTCAATTTATTGGGAGTACGGTAAATCTAACTGAATTTATCAGGACTTAATAGCTGATGAAAGCTTCCATACATAACTAGAATTTATATATTTATATTTCACTATCTCCTGCCAACCTAGCAGTTTGAAAGCACGTCAAAGTGCAAGTTGATAAATAGGTCCCGCTCCGGTGGGAAGGTAAACAGCGTTTCCGTGCGCTGCTCTGGTTCACCAGAAGCGGCTTAGTCATGCTGGCCACACGACCCGGAAGCTGTACGCCAGCTCCCTCAGCCAATTAAGTGAGATGAGCGCCACAACCCCAGAGTCGGTCATGACTGGACCTAATGGTCAGGGGTCCCTTTACCTTTATACATCACTATAGTGTTCTTGAAGCTACGAACATGAGTTTGACCAAACTGCGGGAGGCAGTGGAAGGCAGGAGTGCCTGGCGTGCTCTGGTCCATAGGGTCACGAAGAGTCGGACACGACTAAACAACATGGATCACTAAGGGCATTGTGGTGTAAACCACTGAGCCTAGGGCTTGCTGATTGGAAGGTCAGTGGTTCGAATCCCCATGGCAGTGTGAGCTACTATCAAGTAGATAAATAGGTACCGCTCTGGTGGGAAGGTAAACAGCGTTTCCGTGCGCTGCTCTGGTTTCGCCAGAAGCGGCTTAGTCATGCTGGTCACATGACCCGGAAAAACTGTGGACAAATGTTGGCTCCCTCAGCCAGTAAAGTGAGATGAGCTCCGCAACCCCAGAGTCATTCACGATTGGACTTAACTGTCAGAGGTCCTTTACCTTTTTATACATCACTAAACGAGTTTAATCTAAATGTTGAGGTCAGAAAAGGACAAAATCAAACAGGATTTGACTTTGGGGGGGGGTCTGGTTGGAGATTTGTCTCGTGATATAATCAAACTTTTTTCTGTAGCATGTTTTATTATCGCTTCATTATAAAATACATGAGTTGTATAAAGGGATCTAGTAATATAATGGACTTTGTTGTTACCATACTTCGGACAGCAACTGATATATACTGGATCCATTCAAATAACATAATTCTACAAGAGAAGTGAGAGACATCTAGAGAAACTGGTTTGGTTGCATAAGGAACTGAGATGTAAGAAGGCTATGTATAAGAAATGGAAGAAAGGTTAAATCAGAAAGGAAGAGTGTATACAAATAGCAAACAGTTGTAGGGAGAAGGTCAGACGGGCCAGAGCTCAGAATGAAGGTTTGCAACGACCTGGATGAAGGAATTGAGGGGATGCTCATCCAGTTTACAGATGACACCAAATTGGGTGGGTAGCCAATGCCACAGAAGACAGAATTGGCATTCAAAATGACCTTAATAGATTGGAGAACCGGTTCCAAACAAACAAAATGAATTCCAGTAGGGACAAATGAATGGTTCTGCACTTAGGCAGGAAAAACAAGCTACACAAATATAAGATGGGGGACGCTTGGCTTGCCAGCAGTACATGTGAAAAGGATCTAGGGGTCTTAGTAGACCAAAGGTTTGCCATGAGTCAACAGTATGATGCAGCAGCATAAAAAACTCTTATTCTAGTCAGCAACAACAGCATCAATGGTATAGTATACCATTCAAGGGAAGTAATTTGTTGTTGGTATCCGTCTGTCTCGAGAAACAATGGTGAAGTTAAACCACTGGAGAATAACAGCAGCCGCTTTGACTGCAGAGACCTGTAAATTGTAACTGCTGCCTTCCACATTGTTTCTTCTGTGTTAGCAACACAAGCCTGGGTAATGTGTATGGAGGTCCTGGACTGGCCAGACAAGAAGATCCCCTGCCCCCCAATGCGGCCTGGCAGATGTGGTCCAAAAGAAAGCAGAGCAATACATTTGGCACCAGCTTGGCTGCGGGAGTTGCCAGAATGAGGTGTACAAGGTGCTATCCAACCATCTTAGGGATTGTACTCCGCATTTATGTAGGGTTTGCTCCTTAGGCTTTTCTTCTCCTGAAGATAATAATAATAATAATTTATTATTTGTACCCCGCCCATCTGGCTGGGTTTCCCCAGCCACTCTGGGCGGCTTCCACAAAGACCAAAAATACACTAAGATGTCACACATTAAAAACTTCCTTGAACAGGGCTGCTTTAAGATGTCTTCTGAATGCCAGGTAGTTGTTGTTTTCTTTGACATCTGATGGGAGGGCATTCCACAGGGCAGGTGCCACTACCAAGAAGGCCCTCTGCCTGGTTCCCTGTAGCTTTGCTTCTCGCAATGAGGGAACCACCACAAGGCCCTCAGCGCTGGACCTCAGCGTCCAGGCAGAACGGTGGGGGTGGAGACGCTCCTTCAGGTGTACTGGGCCGAGGCCATTTAGGGCTTTAAAGGTCAACACCAACACTTTGAATTGTGCTTGGAAATGTACTGGGAGCCAATGTAGGTCTTTCAAGACGGGTGTTATGCAGTCTTGGCGGCCGTCACCAGTCTAGCTGCCGCATTCTGGATTAGTTGTAGTTTCCGGGTATAGAAGGAATAGTCCCGCTCTATTCTGCCTTGGTTAGACCACAGCAGGAGTACTGTGTCTGCTTCTGGGCACCTCAGTTTAAGAAGGATATTGACTAGCTGGAATGTGTGCAGAGCAGGGCAACCAAGATGAAAAGGGTCCGGAAACCAAGCCTTTTGAGGAGCTGGGTATGTTTAGCCTGGAAAAGAGGAGATACATCTTAAAATACCTAAATGGCTGTCACATGGGGGATTGAGCAAGCTTTTTTCTCCTGCTCTGGAAGCTAGGACTTCAACCAATGGATTCAAGTTACAAGAAAGGAGATTCCAACTAAACTTCAGGAAGAACTTTCTGACAGTAAGGACTGTTCGACATTCAGGAGGTGGTGGACTCTCCTTTCTTGGAGATTTTTCAGCAGTTGTTAGGTTATCTGTCATGGAGACTTTAGCTGAGATTCCTGCATTGCAGGGGGTTGGACTACATTACCCTCGCGGTCCTTTCCAACTTGAGAATTCCATGATTCTAACAAAGCAATGTCTGTTGTTTTGTGCAACTTAAATGCATGTTTTAGAGTCTGGCTAGCATATTATTAATTGACATAGGGCATATTGGAACACCATGGGGAATGACAGAAGCTTTAAAAGAGCTGCATTTTAAAATGCTAAAATGTTGCCTGTTTGTTCATATATGCACACTGGGCAGATTGCATAACCATGCAGAGAGAACAGCTGCAAGATTAGATGGTACAGCTTAGAGATTACGTTGATTCAGCAGATTGCCTTGTGGCTGTCTGAGAAAGATTACACCATTGGAGTAAAGAATACCCATTTACACAGGATAAGCTCCAAACTAAGTAGAAAAAACTAACTCAATACAAAATTACATTAAAAAGAGGGGTGGGGATAAATTGTCACAATCTCATAAAATTTGATATATATATATTTCTGAGTACCCCTATTAGCTAAAGTGGTGCTTTAGGTTAAGAACAGTTTCAGGTTAAGAACAGACCTCCAGAACGAATTAAGTACTTAACCCGAGGTACCACTGTAATGTGATGAAGGAATGTGCTAAACTGGTGCTTGGCTGTAGTTATGAACTGGATGAAAGCAAAAAAACAAACAAAAAACCCTAACGCTCAGTCCAGATGTGACTAGGCATTTTAAAATGGTGGTTACTCAGTCTGGATTAGGGGGGATGCAACTTTATATGGTCATACTTTTCCTGAAGGATCAGGTGTGCTACCTCTGGGTACGTTACTGCCAGTCAATGGAGGCACAAGTTGGCTCTCGGGCACAGGGTGCCTTCCATCAGCTTCAGCTAATGGCACAACTGCAACTCTTATCTGGGTGAGGATAAGCAGTTTTAGTTGTCTATGTTCTGGTAACCCGTAGTTAGATAACTGCAATGTGATACGTGGAGCTGCCTCTGGAGAAGCAGCCTGATCACTGATTGGAACCAGGATGTATTAGCCTATAATACTAATTCTGGTCTCACTGTTTTGGTTGCCAGTTGTTTTCCAAGTCCAATTCACAGTGCAGGTTTTGACCTATAAAACACATTTTTTTATACAGCTCAGGACCCCAGTTATAGGCTTTCCCAGTCCAAACCTTCCTGGACCTTTTAATCATCACCTGGCTTTTCTCCGCGCCTCTGAAAAAGGTGTCATGGATTTCAGTGAGAGAACAGGATTTTTCAGTTGCTGTCCCTCAGCTGTGGAATGCCTTTTCCAATGATGTCTGCCTGGCATGAGCTTTGTCCATTTTTAAGCACCATGCAAAGGTGTTATTGTTCTCCTAGACATTTGAATCTCAGTGTGGTTTCATTTTTGTCCTGTTTTTTGTGTCCATCTTTTAATTGGGTGGAAAATGATATTTTCCTTGTTATTGAATGTTGGTTGATACTGTGTATCAACACTGGTTGATACTGTGTATGATTTTACTGTTTTACTGTTGTTGTTTTTGGTATCTCTGTATTTTAAACTTATAAATTGCTTTGAGACCTTAATAATGATAATGATGGAGATTGGAGAGTTTTGTTGGTGAGGTGAAACTGCAAGAACTCTGGTCTATGGCTCTTTAATATGAACAAATATCACTATCTTCATCATAGATTTAGGAGCAATGACTATCCTTGCTGTATTTAATGTACATGGGGCATTTAAAAAATAGTATATATATAATGCTTCTAGAACATCTTTAGGGAGTTCCCTAAACATGTGAACACTGAACATGTGATTTTATACATCTGTCAACTAATTTACAGATTACAGTATGAAATCAGGCATTCAGAAATAATGGGACAGCTGTTCTCAGTTGCACTCATGCATCCCTACTGAATGCAGCTGGTTTTCAGGAGGGAAATTAGCCTGTTAATGTGTTTAGGGTACAGGAGTATCCAGGATGCTCATCATCTGCTGTCAACCTTAGTAATGACCAATATACACAGTTCAACATTAATTTGTGTTTTGTTCAACGTTAATTTGTGTTATATTCTGATGAAAAGGAACTTGTGCTTATTTTGTATATTTTAGTATTTTTCTTATCTAAAGTACAGCTAAGTTCTACTATTTTTCTTACGCTGCAGCCCAACAAACTGTTTGAGCATAATTCTGTTTAATTCCATGCTTCCTGGCAGACAAGACACTGCAAGAATTTAATTCTGGTCAATGAGCCACAATAGCTGCTAGAGGGCCATGAAAATTCCAGATTTGTTCCGAATCTATTAAATATTTAGGTATATTAATACCAAAAGATATAACACAGTCACAGAAAAGATATAACACAGTCACAGTTAATATAAAGTAATTAATAAGAGTTTTCTTCAGATATTGATAGTTGGGAGTCATTGAACCTTACCCTTTGGGGAAGGGTGAATGCTCTCAAAATGAATATTATTCCGAGATTCATTGAACTGAAAGAAATTTCAGTTTTTATATCTGAATCATATTTCCAAAGATAAACACCCTCATTAGGAAATGCCTTTGGGGCTGAACAACACCAAGGATATTCTTGCAGCGAATGCAGCTAGAAATTAAAGAAGGTGGTTTCATAATTCTGAATTTAGAATTAGATAATTATGCTTATATACTGTTAATGTAGTAAATTAAATATTGGAAAGCTACCGCTGGCCTCAATTTTCCAGCGTGAGCAACCCTGGAATATATGCATAAGTACCTTTGGTTGCTTGGACAATACTCAGAAAAAATATTTGAAATCCCAGGTGACTGGAAACAACTACATTAGAAGGATATAGAATAATAAAAACAAATTTGATCCATTTTCACATCCTAAACTTACTTTCTAAGGAAACCCTACTCTAAAAATTGCAAAAACGATGGTATGGAAAAATCAGATGGAAGCAGGTGTATTGACTGATAGATAAGGAAGAAAATATCAGATGCGGCCCAATGGCAATATCTTCAATTACAACACGCCTAAGAAGTGTGTTTGGGCTGGCAGCTCTCTCAGCTTCTGAGACACCTGAGATATTAGAACAATGGGATAACTCATTGAAGACAAGCTAAGGATTGAAGGACTAGCTAAGATAGCTCTGTATTGGAGATGTGGCAAGGACAATGCCCCCCCCCCCCCCGAAACATATGTTTGTACAGTGTTCTATACGCACCAAGTTTTGGGAGAAAGTGCTAGGCTGTGCAGAAAAAAGTTCAATCTTTCAGCGGAGAATATTCTTTTGAACTATATACCTATTGAACTATATACCTCTTTTGAGCTATATACCTAACAATGGGACATGAAAATGGATTCTGCATGCCCTAATAGTGACCAAGAGTCTGATACTGCTGAATAGCTATGATCAACATTAATTCATGGACCAACAGTATGACAACACATGCAATTTATGAACAGACTACTTAACAGATGTAGACTTTTTTGGATAAATATGACAACATTCGGAATGAGTTTAAACAGAATGTAATACGCTATTAGCCAATGTATCTATTAGGATAATAACACTATATCAATTTATATAAGAATTTATGGGAGTAGATTACATTTCAATTTTGTATATTTTCCCCCCTTTCTTATGCACATGTTTGTTTTAGTTTTTCTCCCTCACTTCCCCCTTTTTTCTTTGTAGCACTTTATTTCTTTATAGTTGAAATTATTTCAATAAAAGAATATGTTTTAAATGTCTATCTCAAAGAGACAATTTAGCTCTTATTCAGCCTTATGTCATAATACATTTGTTTGTTTTTGGTGCAGTAACTAACAGAACCTCCTAGACTACTGGTGTACATGTGTGGGTATCAGATGTTCTTTTTGGCAGCAAAACAAGCTAATGCTATTGCAGGCTGCATGAACAGTGTCCAAATCAAGGGAAGTAATAGTGCACTCTATTCTGTCTTAGCCTGACCACACCTGGAATACCGTGTCCAATTCTGGGAAGCACAATTAAAGAAGGATGTTGACAAACTGGAATATGTGCAGAGTAAGGCAACCAAGATGATCAAGGGACTGGAAACCAAGCAATATGAGGATCTGGGTATGTAGCATGGAAAAGAGGAGATTGAGAGGAGATATAATAGCCATCTTCAAATATATTAAGGGCTGTCACATGTAGGATAGAGCAAACTTTCCCCCCACTGCTCTGGAGGGCAGGACTTGAACCCATGGCCTCAAGTTTACAAGAAAGGAGATTCCGACTAAACAGCAGAAAGAACTTTCTGACAGTAAAAGCTGTTTGACAGTGGAATTATCTCCCTCATGGGGTAGTGAGCTCTCCTTCATTGGAGGTTTTTAAGCAGAGGGTGGAAGGCCACCTGTCATGGATACTCTATCTGAGATATCTGCATTGCAGGGGGTTACACTAGTCAAATACACCCCTTTGTCTTGTGGCTTCATCCTACTTTAGGGTGGGTAGGCATTGGGATTGAGATGGTTATCTGTCTGACACTTTGAGGGCAGAATATCACCAGTCATGACTCCTTGGGAAGGCCCTGCAGACCTGACTGGACATCTTGGGGATTATGGCCGGCTCTCTCACCCCTCCCCTTATACCTCACTTCCCTGGGTCCTAAATGCCATTGGAACTGAGAAGATTGATACAATGATGTGATTTCTTATGAATTTCTAAAGTTTTCCCATTGATCCTGTACATAGATACATTTATCAATGAATTGCTACATTTTGTAATGTGCAGTGGAGGCTCTTCATCTTTGCCTCATAGTGTGGAGAGACAAGGCTCAGAGTGTGGGGGAGGTCTCTCATCCCCCTTCCAATTTCCCTGTAACAAATGCAGACTTGTTTGATTTGGCTATTGCATTTAACCCTGAAATGCAGCTTAGCTAAGAGACTGACTGAGCCATGAATCAAGAAGTCTGCTGCTTAAGTCTTTGCTTTGAATTCACTATATGGCATTTGGTAAGTCACTCTTTCGCAGCCTCAGTCCCCCCAACGACAGTATTTATTTGGCCCTGCAGTTTCAGAAAACTTCTTTCCTAGCCCAACCTGGAGATGCAGGGGATTTAAAATGGAACCTTTTGCAAGCAACGGATGTCCCCTGCCAATGAGCTACAGCCCTACCCATTTTGTCAAGGGAAAGATTTTCTTCAGGCATCGCCTCCAGGCTCATAACAAAATTGTCCCAACTTTCATTTAGGGTTGGCGGTATGACGTACACCTTTGCAATGTCTCGTTCCTACAGCTCCACAAATGTTTTCTTTATAGCTAGCAGGTGGTATTTGCTGCTGTTGTAGCCTTAACATAAATGTCTCTCAATGCTTGCTGGCTCTGCTTAGCTTCAGCAACGCCCTCACGTTGACGAGTTCGCTGTCCTCCAAACCCAGGATGATAGTGGCATGAGCTCGCTCATCCTTCTGTAGACACGCCGCAATGGGGTTGTCTGGAGTCTGTTCACTTATCAGAGGCCATAAATCCTCCCGATGCAGAAACAGCTCCATCTGGACACTCTAGGTCAAATAATTGGTTAACCACTCTTAAGAGCATTTCTGAAGCAATGTGGTTCAGGGGGAGGAGCATATAGGGATATATACAATATTAGCCATACTCAGAGCAGGCCCACTGAAATTAATGGACATGACATGGGTCCCTTAATTTCAGTGGGTCTGCTCTGAGTAAAACTTAGCTGAATACAATCTATTGACTTGCAGAGATTTGGAATGCTTATTTATTATACTTTATAGTTTGTGAGGGACTGATATATTAAAGTTGGTAAGAGAATAGTACCATGTACAGAAATTACTACCACCTCTGGTAGTAACACCTGCAAGGAGTGTTGACAGCCAGTACTAGAACGCTATATTAATGCAACTATTACAATGCTTGAGTTCAATTACTGTTTTACAGTGTTGTAAAGGGCAAAACCAGCACTACCATTCTCTTACCAATGGGACTTCCAAGTGTTAGAGCTACAAGTGTTCTTTGTACAGAAGCCAGCGCCTCAAGAGTTAAAAAGGAACAGAGCTGGTTATTAAATTGTGTAGTTTTTACTCTGGTCTATTATCTCCAAGTTTTACAGCCGTCATTTCTACTCTTTGAATACTCGTTTTGAGAAGTGATAACAATCCGTTGACAAAGAAAAATGGCTTACGTGTGGTAGAGAACTATCTATAGGAGGAAGGCATCTTCTCTCACTCTAGTAAAACCTGACTGTAATCAGTTAATGTAATCTTCTTGTAACAATACACTTCCCTGCATGCACCAGAGAGGCCTCAGGGATGGTTTTCTGTGTAGGTATGGTTACTAGACTAGCATCCATGGAAAACAAAACTGCAAAAATAAATAAATAAATAAAATGGATACAATAAAAACATGAAGCAACTAACTTATACAATCTAAAGTTTTTATCACTGTAATTCATAACACATCAGTGGTGACTATGGCATCCAGTGGATCGTAGCTGAAAGTGAATGTTAACAGAAACAGGTTGCATTGATAATTGTCCTAGAGAGAGCTTTGCATCAGCAGCATTACACATTTGGTGGGCTGAAAAGATCATTGGCAATGATCAACAAAGCAAAATGATCCTGTATTGCCCATAACAGACAAGGTAGAGTCAGTGTGTTCTGCACAGCAGATAACTTCCAGCAACTAAATGGAATGAACAGTTAAAAGTTAGTAGCTGCTAACTACTTGGGGAGCCATTCCAAATCTCCAAAGAACCACAACTTCAGCACTAGAATAAATATATATTCTTGCATCCTTTGTTCCCACAATTAATCTAAGAAGACTGCACCATTTTTTAAAGACTTAATAGCTGGAAACCACCTGACCTCCAGCTATTATTATTATTAATTATTATTTATTATTTATACCCCGCCCATCTGGCTGGGTTTCCCCAGCCACTCTGGGTGACTTCCAACAGAATATTAAAATACAATAATCTATTAAACATTAAAAGCTTCCTTAAACAGGGTTGCCTTCAGATGTCTTCTAAAAGTCTGGTACTTGTTTTTCTCTTTGACATCTGTTGGGAGGGTGTTCCACAGGGCGGGTGCCACTACCAAAAAGGCCCTCTGCCTGGTTCCCTGTAACTTGGTTTCTCGCAGCGAGGGAACTGCCAAAAGGCCCTCGGCACTGGACCTCATTAGTGGCCAAATATGGTTTGCTCTAAGGGCAGATCAGACAAAATCCTGACAAAGGAGTCTGTCTATCCCGCTTTGCCTGCAGCTTTGCCTTTAGCACTTCTGTCAGAGCCATATGAAGAATTCCGTTAAACTGGGCTACAAACACCTTGAAGGCTAGAATTCTTTCTATTTCAAGGTTGGAGTGAAGAAACAAAAGATGCACTCCGTAAGATGAGAGCTCTTCCTAAGGGGATAGAAATGTTTACCTTTTTAGTGTCTCTACCCTCATCCCCCCAGTAACATATTGCACAGGTTCTTCTCAGGGATTATTAGCACAGGATTATTATAATGCACCTGTTACTCAGTTGATGTGAGGGATCCTCTCATCTTTTAACCACCTCCACCCCAATTTATGAATGACACAGCTACTTCTCATCATGCCATTTATTTGATCTCAGGGTTTGGGTAGGTTCAACTGGAGAGTAGTAGTCCTATGTCACCTAAGAAATTGTTTTCCAAGTGTGTGTGTGTGCAGTGGCGGAGTTTCATGCTCTGGCACCCGGGGGCGGAGAGCAGGCGGGGGTGGGGCTGTTGCGTGTCCTGGGGGCATGGCAGGCCGCCTGCCGGGGGCGTGGTGCCCAGCGCAGGCAGGGGGCAGCCATGATGGCACCCCACCGGGATCGCGCTGCCAGGGGCGCTGTGCTCCCCCCGCACTCCTCGTCTTCTGCAAGTGTGTGTTTCTGTGTGTGAAAGAGAGAAGCGGGGGCAATGTAAAAGTTTTGTCATACCAGTACCACCTTCACCTGACTGCTGACAGGAGAAGGCAATCCTAGCAGGGCCGACAGCAAGTGGTGCGCACTTTTGTACAGAACTTTATTTGAAGTTGTTGGCTCCCAGGGGCTTTTCTTGGGGGATGTGCAGGGTGTGTGTGTTTGTGCCACGGAGCAACAGTCTGCCACAGAATGCCATTCTGAAAACTACTTCCTTGACTATGTCAATCAATGTGTCACAGCATTTTTATGACTAGGTTCCAAGTAAAGTGATATCATTTTGCAAACAAAGTGAGTAATCCTGCCATTTCTAGATAGAAAGATAATTTCCTACAACATGTAACAAAATGTTTTTTAGACAATCAGTTGCTGCTAGAGATTCAGTGACGTATACATTTTTTTCACATCAGTTCAGCCTATTTGTAAAACAAAACAGTGATCTAGTTTGTATGAGTAGTTACCATGGCTTCCCATCCAAACTGCATGTGGCTTGAAGGACAGGTAAGAGACCTCCCCCTCATATCTAGCTGATTGTATCTAGAATTATAGAAATTGCTTTAAGAAATCAGATTTATTTGAGAATAAATCTTAGCCAGACAGGAAATATAATTTGTAACTATTTGCAAGATCATTAAAAACAGTGACTCTCTAGGATTTATAGTATTTTATCCCAATGGAATGTCAGGTCTTATTTAAACCTTCATACCAGAGTCCCAGCCAGCCATAAATAAATAAATCCCCCGAACCCCAGACATTTAATTTAAAATGTAAAATTCCCCTTGATGGACATGTTGGCCTCTGAAAAGAGATTATGTCCGGGATTTCCCGGACATGTGGCAAACCGTGTGTGTGTGTGAATGCTGTTTGGAAGAACATGGAAGTTTACAGAACCTGGCTCCATGGCACAACTAGTCTTTTTCAGAACTAGAAATGTTTATAAGTAAGTTCTGCTACCTAATAAAGAGCAGGGTAGTTTGTTACCTCAGAATACTCTGGGTTGGTCTAACTCAGGCATGGCCAAACTTGGCCCTCCAGATGTTTTGGGATTACAACCCCCATCATCCCTAGCTAACAGGACCAGTGGTCAGGGATGATGGGAACTGTAGTCCCAAAACATCTGGAGGGCCAAGTTTGGCCATGTCTGATCTAACTGAACACACAGACCGTACAGACCCCCCCCCAAAAAAAAGTCCTCGGAATTTTGGTTAACCACAGAGCTACAAATCCAACGCCCTTAGCAAATTACAATTTTCAGGATTATTGGGGGGGGTGATAATAAAGTCAATATAGTCAGTGCTCATGACAACCAGAGACACGAGAACAATCCTCCCTTTTTATGTAAGCAAACTCTTAGAAATGATATTGTTTCTAGGAATTTATTTGCACAGTAAGAGTAGTTACATTTGCCATAAAAATTAAGCTTAGAAGCAGAATGCAAATATGAAATTACTTTGTGTTTTTCTTCTAGCTGAACAAAGTTGAAATCACCATCGACATGAGTTCCGGATCTAGTGCACAAAGAATTTTTTTAAATGTACGTTACTATTTTATCATAAGATATTTGCTGGAAATGGTATTCTCAAAAATTCTGCATTCCTAAAAAGTTTAAATTATATGCCAGTATGCATTTAAATGCTGCAGTTTATGGCCCATTGAGTTAAAATGCAAAAACTCCAATAGTTTGTAATGATTCTGGATTGTGCCCTAAGTAAATATATGTAAATAATTTTATTACCCAACTTCCCACAAACATACATATATGCATGCCTCAGAATTTGGATATGCTTTCTCTGAAAAATGTGACAAAGAGATAGTAAAGATAGCATCACTGTCACATAAGTAATTCACAGGCAACAGGTTGCCCTAAAGGTGATTATATGGATCTAATCAAAGTACTTTCGGGAATTGGTTTGAAGTATAGGTTCAGGTGCATAGATCTAATCAACCTGGATGCAACCTAGTTGATTTGAAATGTAGGTCATAGAACTGCCTCTAAGCGCTGCAAGGTTAGCCACTGGCATTTTAAAGTAGCTTGGAACTATCTGTTAAGAATACAGAATACGGTTCATTTCAAGTGTTAAACAAAGTAAGCATGTATTAAATTTACGTTTGTAACCAGAGAGTTCGCTTCTTCTGTTTATGTTGCTATTTGGAAGCTGCTTTGAAGTTCAGTCAAATGTCACTGACAGTGCATTTTTGCTTTACGATCAAAGCCCTGTTACAGTGACATGTATGCAATGCTGTGAGAACAAAGGGGCGGTTCTCCTGACCCATACTTGGCCTCTGTGTACACCTTTGTCTGTGCCTCAACCTCACCCACGTTGCACTATGCAGTCATATAAATTGTCAGCTTTGAGCATCAAGTACATAATGCCAGACCTTGCTGCTGAATACACTGCATTTTCTTTAACTTAAATGCATCATTTTGTGCAAGCAGTTTGGAATTTTAACACTCAGGTAAGCACTCAGGTCTGCTTTTTTTTTACTGATGCCTGTTTTCAGTTTTATTTCCTTATATACAAAGTTGATAGAACATACAGCTGTAGAAATGAGCCACAGAGAAGAACTGTTAATTAACCAGTGTAATTCAGGGAGCTGTCATTTAATGTTTCTGTTGCAGAATCAGGATACATAAAGAAATTGATTATTCTTTCAAGAATCATCATTGATTTTATTTATACCGTAAGTATAGATCTCTTTAACCTTTTTATGAAACAGTATGCCATTTAGAATGAACAAAATTTATTCAGACGTTTCCACTTGACAAATATTGGATGATCCTGCATTATCCAGGGCAAATGGAAAAAAGCATTTCAAGTGACATAGGTGAATGTGTAATATTCCAAGTGCAACCTCTTTCATCCACAAAAGGTCCATGCTCTACTGGTTGATTTAGTATCGGGGTTTAGATTACCTGCAACAAAAGCAATATAGCATAATTTTACCTTTTTTGTAGATGTTATTGCACAAGTATGAAATGTAAATTTGAAAATAACCATTGTTAGTAACTATGGAAATTAGTAAGTGCAATTTATTATATTTTCCCCAAATTAAACATGTTTAGTTTAGGACAGGGATGGCTATTTCAGCAAGAAATCTCTGAATCTCTCTCACTCTCTCTTGCCAGGCTGCAACTCGAAACAGAGTTGAGCTCCTTTAGATGGTTATTTCTTTTCAATTTTGTTTGCTCTGGATAAGGGGTTGTTTAATCCTTTCTTTCCTCCAACCTTGAGTAAAACAGGATCTTCTGTATACTTGAAGCACAGTGGGTATCCATTTCAATTTTTGATCTCCTTTGGAGAGACTGCTGGTTAATAGCCCTGTGCACCCATAGTATGGGAATGGTGAATTCACAGCAACAAAAATATAACTCCTGAAGCATTGTCACTCATTCAGCTTTCTCCTGGGATATAGTAATCTGTACATTACATTATGCAATACAGTACTTTGTATTGCTCCTTTCCTTGTAAACACAGTGGGAATGCAGTTAGTTGTCAAGCACTAAAGTCAGATTACACAAAGTGCCATTTCCTATTGTTCACGCACTGCCTGGGTAATTGGTAGGAGGAAACTTGCCTGGTACATGTGAGACCTTGACACTGATTATTACTATTGCAAGTGTGTCTGTGAAGGTCTTCTAGGGGTAGGGGAAACTCCATGATCGGTTGACTGAGGGCCATTGTTTAGACTGATTTAACTAGCAGCTGACCTGAAGTATGTACTAAAAATAACTGGGAAATGATAGAAACACCACTAGAAATTGTATGTTGCAAGGGTGAAATTGCACTTCTTTGAAAAGTAGCAGAAGATGCGTTTGGGTGGAAAATACTCACTAATGTTTCTTGGAAAAGGAAGTAAGATTTTCTCCTCCACTGTTTGTCCTCATATCTATATCAAATCTGCTCATTAATAATCCTTGAACTAGGAAGGAATATTTTTTGTTCTCCTGGATAAGTGATGAGTATCCCCTGCATATTTCAATGGAAAAGGAAATAATTAAAAGGAATTGAATTAATCCAACCTCACTGCTAGTATACAAATATAATAAATAAATAATAAAGATTAAAAAATAGTTTGTTCCCAAATGTATGTGAAATCAATAATGGCCAATGTAAATAAGTTATGTAAATGTATCCTTAGCAAGCAACGGACCTGGCAAACTAAACACCTTGGCTGCAATGCTTAATTGCTTAATCAGATTAATCAATTAAACATATTTAGTTGACTAAAAGACTTCACAATTAATCCTCCACTACATATTGTTTATTATTTTTAACACGAATTACTCATAAAGACTGTAGGTGCAAGTACTGTCTTCACACACAAAAAGAATGCTCTTCTAAGATGATGCTTGCTGCACCAAACAGTGGTCAGCTAGGTATTAGTTACACTCTGGCATTTATAGTCCTGGGCCGGCTCTTGTTAAATGTGCTGCATCTGGGGGTCCTCCTGGTGCTCATTTAGCTGAGTGGATGCTGGGTTTTGCCACAAATCCCTGGCCAGCATACATGTGTGCATAAACTTAAAGGAAATATGCTTTTGGCTATGGGGATGTTGTTTTTACTAATATGAAATTTAGACAAATTTAATCTATAAATTAATTGTCTGAGACTTACATGATTAATGAATTAACATTTTTATTTCTGGGTTGCATCCCTATTCAGAACTCATATGAAACTATTCTAATGAGCCCCATATTGGATGAAATGGGGTTGGATTAGAATGATCCATGTGGCCCTTTTAACTATGATTCTATGGTAACTAATTTTGCCTTAGTGGGATTCCCCCCCTCCCCGTTTCTTCACCTTGATTGGAGGTCTGCTCAACAGGCCATTTAAGTTTACACTTTAATAATGTCGATCGTATGCACTGGCGTAGAGGACTGAAGAGCTGGCATCATAATTCATAAATAAACCTACCACTGATGACAGAGATTTCGACAAAACGTTTTCCTTACCAACCTCACTCTTGATTTATACTAAGAGGTAGAACTATATCTGTGTTGAGTTCTTGGAGAGGAAGGGGTTTGGGAACATCATCTGCAAGCCACACAGGAGCAGTACCCATCTATTCATTTAACAGACCAGGGGCTGGCACAGGCTTCCTCAACCTCAGCCCTCCAGATGTTTTTGGCCTACAACTCCCATGATCCCTAGCTAGCAGGACCAGTGGTCAGGGATGATGGGAATTGTAGTCTCCAAACATCTGGAGGGCCGAGTTTGAGGAAGCCTGATCTAGCAGATGAGCTGAAGACTGATGAAGAAAAGCTCCGTTCTCTTTGGTAACTGCTCCATAAATTACTTTCTTCTCCTCTCCTCTCATTCTGGCTGCCACTAGATTGCTAGATCAAAGGTCGAATTAAAAGGCAGACTGGACTCAGTCTTAGACACACGGCAATCCATAGGTTAAGGATGGCACTTTCAGATGTAATGCTAAACCATACTTCAGTATAATACCCTCATTCTGTTTATATCACAATGCATATTCACAATAATAAACAGCAGTTAATAGGCTATAGATCAGTCATAACCCATTTAAACTCATTGGGATGTAGTACAATGGACATAACCTCCAAACTGGATTTAATTAAAGTTACAATAATATTTAAAGATTTTATAGTGCTGTTTGACTATGCTAGACAGACTGGTGCTGCAATTTGCAGGGGCGTGGAGGTGGAGTTAACAAAAAATAAAGGAGAATTGCCCAAATAAATTACCGTATTTTTCCGTGTAAAAGACACCCCCATACTTTTGGGGATCCCAAATTTAGAAAATGGGCATATGCAATATCTGTTTATAAGATGCCCCCAGATTTTTAACCTTATTTTAAAGTAAAAAAATCTAGCCTTATACACGGAAAAGTACAGTAACTGCAGGAACAAAGGAAGCAGTTAACCAAAAATCCGGACCACTGAGCTATTGAATGCAGCAGTGTTTGCTGTTAGATTTAAAATTAATTGTGTTTACATAAAGGGTAACAGATATCTGCTGACTGCCAACTGAGTATTTATTTAGTTTTGATGAAAATAATCCTAGCTGTTTCATCAGACAGGAAACATTTGGAATAAAACAAGGTGTTTTTGTCTTCAGGGCATTCGAAGAATAGGCGGTGATCAAGAACTACGAGCGGTCAGAATAATATGCGAACAGGTAACTTCCTTAAGGTTTTTGGCTGTACCGATATTCACAACTCTGTTATATTTCTGGCTGCTCATGGTTTGTTTTTGTGACTCATCAAACCACTTCACATACTGGTTTCATATACTTGTGCTCACCTGTTCTCTCTCCTGCCCTTGTGGAAAGGGTTTATTTTATTACTTTTTAACCTGGTTTGGATTGTTTGATTGCAGCCAGTATCTTGTAATCCTCCTTACATTTAGCCCTGTCATATGGATTCGTGTTATCCCCATATTTCAGATGGGTGGATGAAGTTTAGAAAGTAAGAACGCCACTTAGTCACGGCTAGAGGTGAGATATAGTTATACAAAAGAATAGAGAAGGTTGGAGAAAAGAAGGTCATTCTGTACTTCCTCTGGCAAATTAACTTGTTTCTTGGGCAAAACATTCATAGGTAATGTGTGTTGACAAGATTGTGGATTTTGCAGACTATTTTCAGACATTTGCTATTTTGGACTGAATTGCCTGATGTATTAAAATATGTGCCTGCAGTGGTGTGTCCCTCATTTGCAGGTGCATACAAATTTTAGGCTTCTGTTTACATTGCCAGATTAGTGGGCACAAATATTCAGCTGATGTTGATGTGCACATTGAACAGCATAACATATTAGTGTGGAAATGTGGAATTATCTATGCATAAAAGAATTAGCATGATTAAAGAAGTTCCATATTTGCTTTGCTTGTGGGCAGCATATTGTTCCTATGCACAGTGATAGAGATCACAGTGGAGATGATCATACCTATATATTAATTAACTTTTCTAAGCAAGAAAGCTTATGGAGAAATGAAATACTACCTGCTCTCACAGAAATGTTCCACCATTTAAATACTATTTTCCTATTTTAGTATCTAATTTTTATTTGATTTAGTATATGCCCACCCTCAGTATGTTCTTGAATGCAATATGTTCTTTAATGTTCAAGAATGTTTTGTTAACGGTTTTCCTGAAGTTTACTAGATCATGAGTTGTTTGCAATGGCATCACTTTCCACTCTCTATTAGACTGCACAAGAACACAGCCATAACATCATAAAAACAATGGCTCATCTAGTTCCTGCAAGCAGGACCTGAGCACAAGACCCCTTCCTGTGATTTCCTGCAACTGGCATCCAAAAGCATTGCTGCCTCTGACTGTGGAGGCAGAGCAGAGCCATCCTGGCTGGTAGTCATTGGCAACCGGTACAATTAGTTGATGGGGCTCCCCTTACAGCGCAAGCACATAACAGCCCTTCTCTTTACTATCAACTTATGGTTTTGCCACAAAATCAGTGTGCTGCAGAAATAGGATGGCTACTAAGAGAGGTGATTTTTCCCACTAGTTTCAATGTATAGCTTGGGGAAAATGAACTAGGTGGTTCATTGCAATTACCTTCCCATCACCTCTTTCTGGACCTGAGCAAGGGAACAGGCCCAGCGTATAGCATCTTGAGTTTCCTGTCCTCCAATGGAGTGAGATTATAGCTTGGCACGCATATGATTAGCATGCAGAAAGTCCCAGCATTTCCCATTTAAAAGGAGCTCAGGGATGGGAAAGAGACAGAGTGCCATGATCATTCAGAGCAGATACTGCTTGATGCCTCTGGTCTGGCAGTGTAAGGTGGCTTCCCATATACTATGCCCTTTTAAAATGTTGTGGTTCTTTTTTTAGGGGGGTTATTGGGTTGTTGTTTTTATTTTTATTTTATATTTTGATTTTGTTCTGTGAACCACCCTGAGACCTCCAGGTATAGGGCGGTATAGAAATTCAATCAATAAATAATAAATATGGCCATTCCAAGGATGCTGGGAAGGGAGGAGGTCGCAGGAACCGAGTTCTAGCACTTTTGATACAAGCTTTTTTTCACCATGAAAATCAATACAATAATTCATCAAAAATATGAATTCCTTAATAGGCTATTCTCTGCTTCTCCTGACTAGATTCCCCCCACCCCCCACCCCAGATTTCCAGACTAGTTTATTTTTTTACTTCCTTAACTTGTTTCTCCCATCTCCAGAAAGCATGCACACACACCCCACCCCCCTACGTGTACTAGTAAGAAGGAATCCAGTAGGCAAGTTGTACTGAACCACAGGTCATAAACATTTCAAATTGCAAAGTGTCCTGAACCTTTGAGATAGGATGCAAATAATGAATGCTCCTCCACCCACACAGCTGACCGATGTCTTGAATACAATTTCATCCTGTTTGTTTATGGTACAATGTACAAACAACTACTATATAAGAAATTCATTTGTTGTTCTCCATGTAATTAATATTCAAATCATTTCTACATGATAACTTGATTGCAATATTTTGGAGTCATATAGGCAAATACCTGTCTAATTATTCTGAATTTGAATATTTTTGGCATTCTTTATCCTTAGGCCCTGTGATTTCTACTTCCCCTTTTGCTTCTGTGCAGCCTTTTAGATCCCATGCCTTCCCGCAGCACACAGTCTTTAATATACCTAGTCAGAATCTCTCTCTCCCCCAGGAAGGGGGGCCTTTACTTCCATGGCCACACTGCATTCAGCAAGTGACCAACTCCCAAAGTTCCCCTGGCTTCAAGCCCCTTCAGTGCACTCCTGTCACAAAGCCTGCATGAAAATTTCCCCCAGCCAAGTTGGCATTCCACTTCCTTCACTGTAGCTGCTTGGAGTTCAGCATTCGCAGCACAAGTTACAAAATTCAGAAGAGCCTATAAATGAGTACAGAGACTGATGATATTTACTGTAGCTTTTTATATGAGCTTTTAGAGTGTTTTGTAAACCATGAAGTTACTTGTAGTGATTACAGCCCTCTAAATACAGTAACACAACATTTGTATTCTAGTCACATTGTAGACATGCCATAATACAGACTGTAGACCTGCCTCGAAATCAGACTTCTCTAACAAACTTCACAGAATCTGAATAAAAATAGAGAAACTCAGGTTAGATGAGTTTATTTTGTCAACAAAGAACAGTACCGGATGAACAAGCAAATCTGGTTATGGTTCTGTAAAAACAACATCCCTGAGCTCCTCTCTGCCCTCCTGGCTTCCTACCTGGGCTGTGCTAGTCAGGAAGCAGCATTTCTGTGACTGGCTGGCTGGGCTGCGGGATATTTCTCCACTTTGACAGATCATGCAGAGAGGCCTTTAGAGACTCACATTTATATATGGGAAATATCAGCTTAAGCTGATCTCTTTTTTAGTGTTTGAGAATGGAAAAATTGGTACAACTTTCCGACCATTTAAAAAGTGGTCTTACTGTGGCACCATGTTTCCATATTTGCTGTCCCATTTTCAGGTGCTGCTAGAAATAACAGTGACTATGACACCTAGAGTGCAAGGTAGCACATAGTTCTCAAGGGTGTTATGCCACAAGCGGATTCTTTCTTAATGGAGATGCTTGGTCTTAACATGTAGCAATATTTTTAAAAATATTTTTAAAAATAGCTCTTGCTAAAATATTCTTTCTGATAAATATTGATATAATATATAGCAGGAGGAGCTGCTAACTTGTCCCACCCATTGCATTCATGTAGAGAGGGGGGTATAATTTATTTATTTCAAAAATTATTTGGTGGGGGGGGGGAGGCCTTAAAGGCAAATAATATCTTTTCTTTGTGGAATGATATTCCCTGCAAGCTGATCTCTTGAGAGAACTAGAAGGCCACAAAGAGATGCTTTGCTCCTCTTCCCTGCTCTTGCTGTCCCGTCCCACCAGCCACTTTCAGATGATTATAGTGGATCTGGACAGGAGTGTTAGCAAAAGCAGCTGCTGATCTTTGCCTCCTCTGGTACCCTGACATTAGTTTGCTTGTCTTCCCAAGTCATATGTAATTTTTCTCAGAGACACCATTGATGGAATCACCAGACCAAAGATCACCAGTGTCAAAGCAATGATTCTTCAACATCAACTTCATTGGACTGGTCATGTTGTTCAGATATCTGATTACCGTCTTCCAAAGCAACTACTCTATTCCAAACTTAAAATGGAAATTGTAATGCTGGTGGGCAACAAAAGAGGTTTAAAGGGTTTATGGCAGTGCAGATGGCTAGTTTTTCATCTGTTGGACCTGTTTATTTCTGAATAGGGTTGTTGTAGTGGTTACTAAAGTTCACTCTCAGTGCTAGTTTAAAGGCAACTTTTAATCTAGGTATTTTAATATATTGTGCTGTACCTTACAGCCTCCTTACAGCATTGTTCATGCAACTCAAAATGCAGGAAATGAAGAAAGGTGTTGTCTGCCTGCCTCTCTTGATGATTTGGCAAAGCTTCAGGAAAATTCAGAAATGTTGTAAGAGATCCTTATCAGGGAAAGATGTCAGAGGCAGAACTAAATTGGCGGACGGATGGAGTTTTAGCATTTTCTACGTTGTTCTTTGAATTCACTTTTAACCAGGATATTCTGCCATCTGTCCCCTTCCTGTCCTTGAGTTTTCAGCAAGGAAGATATTTTTATTTAAAGATAGTGTACCCTTAGGATGTTTTTGTGGAAGCTTTCCTAGTGGCTGCACATCAACTATGGAATACCTTGCGCTATGAAGTGCGTTAGCACTCTCACTTGGAGTTCTTAGTTGAAGATAGTGTGTGGCATACTTTTCTTGTAAGTGGCATATTTCCTCCATCCGTTTTGTTTGTTGCTGTTCCTCCATCTATGGCTCAGGAGCAGCAGTGGAGGCAGGGACCACCGGGCAAGTCAAGTAGTTGGGAGAGCTCTGGGTTGGTGGGTTTGCACACACCTGTATGTCAGAGCTAACATCATATCCTTTTGAAGACAGTGGTACCACCACCAGTGTGAGGATGCCTCTCCCTCTGCCCCACCTGACAAGCCACTTCTGGTTTCCTCTATCCTTGCTTAGTTGTTTTATATTGTTGTTTTTATGAAATAGCAATTTTAAATGTAGCAAATATTTGTGTGCTTTTGCACACAACGTTTATGTTCTTTTCCACCAGAAGGGTGGGATATACATGTTTATGTGTGTATCAGCAGCTCTGAAGTAGCTATTGGAGAAACAGTGCAGCGTAATCATTACACTATTTGATTAGGACTGGGAGAACTAGATTTTCAATCCTTACTCACTGGAGAAGTTCTATTTGTGAATTTGGCCAGTTACTTTACTGGCTGAGAACAAGCCTAGCCTTCCCCTAGGCTAATGTGCTCCTCGCCTCCTCTGGTGCAACTTTGAGGAGGAAATCAGAAGCTTTGCCTCTTGTTTTTGTCTGAACTCAGAAAAACTGTGGCTAATCTTATCTGTGCTTAGTGGAAACAAGTAGACTTTTCAATCTGAAGGTGTAAGGAAGATTTCAAGATTTGTCTTTTAATACTTGGGGAATGCTTTTCAGCCCTGTGGAACCTTCAATGTGGGGTTTTGCAGGGCTCAATCCTATCCCCCATGTTGTTTAGCATCTACATGAAACTGCTGGGTGGGGTTATCTGGAGGTTTGGAGTATGTTGTCAGCAGTATGCTGATGACACTCAGCTCTAGTTCTCCTTTACATCTGCAGGTGAGGCAGTGGAAGTGCTGGAAGTCTTGCCTCAGTAATGGACTGGATGAGAGCCAACAGACTGAAGCTCAGTCCAGATAAGACTGAGGCACTGTTAGTGGGTGGTTCCTCAGACCGGATGGGTGGGAGGTCATAGAATCATAGAGTTGGAAGAGACCACAAGGGCCATTGAGTCCAACCCCCTGCCAAGCAGGAAACACCATCAGAGCACTCCTGACATATGGTTGTCAAGCCTCTGCTTAAAGACCTCCAAAGAAGGAGACTCCACCACACTCCTTGGCAGCAGATTCCACTGTCGAACAGCTCTTACTGTCAGGAAGTTCTTCCTAATGTTTAGGTGGAATCTTCTTTCTTGTAGTTTGGATCCATTGCTCCGTGTCCGCTTCTCTGGGGCAGCAGAAAACAACCTTTCTCCCTCCTCTTTTATATATTTGAACATGGCTATCGTATCACCCCTTAACCTCCTCTTCTCCGGGCTAAACATGCCCAGCTCCCTTAGCCGTTCCTCATAAGGCATCGTTTCCAGGCCTTTGACCATTTTGGTTGCCCTCCTCTGGACACGTTCCAGTTTGTCAGTGTCCTTCTTGAACTGTGGTGCCCAGATCATCTGCTCTTGATGGGATTATGTTTCCTCTGAAGGATAGGTTCATAGCTTGGGGGTCCTCCTGGATCCTTTGCTGTCGCTTGAGGCTCAGGTGGCCTCAGTGGCCCAGAGTGTCTTCTATCAGCTTCAGCTGGTTGCCCAGCTATGCCCCTATCTGGACAGGGATAGCCTAACTACTGTTGTCAATGCTCTGATAACCTCAAGCTTAGATTACTGCATATGTAGGGCTGCCTCTGAAAAAGGTTCGGAAACTTCAGCTGGTGCAGAATTCAGCGGCCAGGTTGCTCACTGGAGCAAGATGGTTTGAGCATATTGCACCAATCCTGCCCTGACTGCACAGGCTGCCAATTAGTTTATGGGCCCAATTCAAAGTAGTGGTTTTGACCTATAAAGCCTTAAACGGCTCAGGACCGCAATAGCTCAAGAACCGCCTCTTTCCATATGAACCTACCCAGACCCTGGGATCATGCTTGCAGGGCAGCAGCTGAAGAAGGAGCCAAAAGGGTTTTTTTTTGTGTGTGATTCTTTGTGGCTGATTAGCTGCTCTCCCTGTGCAAAGGTCAGAGGGGGCAGGGTTTCTGTTGAGGCAGGTGATTAGCTGTGGGAGGAGCTTATCAGAGCTTGCAGGGCAGCGGTGCGCGCAGTTTGATCCATCTTTTAGATTTAGGGGAGCTACTCTCAAACGTTTGTTGGAGGAGACCTAGGTTTTTTTTGGGGGGGGATTTATTTGTCCTGTCTTCACGCTTTTTATGATGGAGGACCGCTGTAGCCACCCCCAACGACACGTTCTCAAGATGGAGGGGGAGGGAACAGCTGCCGTCGCCTGCGGTTCCTGCGCAATGTTTGCCATCTTGCCAAAGGTTGCAGGCAGCTTTACCTGCAGCAATTGCATGTTGATTGCCCTCTTAGAAGAAAAAGTCCAGCAACTGGAGGAATGTGTAGCTACACTCCAAAGAAGCTCTTCTTGGAAGCAACAGAGCACACCGTCTCCACAAAGGAGGAGACAGGGGACTCTCCTGAGAAGGAGGCTAGTTCACCAACACAGGAGCCAGATATATGGAGAAACGTGACTCAAAGAAGTAGGAGGCCCAGGGTTCGCTCTGATTGTTTAGAAATACAGTGGTGCCTCGCAAGACAAAATTAATTCGTTCTGCGAGTTTTTTCATTCTATGAGTTTTTTCGTCTTGCGAAGCACCACTGTGTATTGACGGTTTCCCATAGGAATGCATTGGCGGTTTTTAAAAAAAGGCTCAAGACGTTTCGTCTTGTGAAGCAAGCCCATAGGTAAATCCGTCTTGCGAAGCAACTCAGAAAACGAAAAACTCTTTCATCTTGCGAGTTTTTCGTCTTCCGAGGCATTCGTCTTGCAAGGTACCACTGTACACAATCGCTTTGAGGTCCTCTCCCCTAGCATGGAAGACGAAGAGCAGACTCCATTTGAGGATCTCTCCCTCATTACAGTCGATCAGGTATATGAAGATGAGCAGCAAAGTCAGTCCTCAGGGAATGTGCAGGCGACCTTGGAACGGACAGCTCACGGAAGAACCCCGACCAAACCTAAGAGGAGGCGTGTAGTGGTGATAGGGAATTCCCTACTGAGGGGAACAGAAGCAGTGATCTGTGGGCCTGACAAGATGTCTCGGGAAGTGTGCTGTCTCCCCGGGGCTAAGATCCAAGATGTAACTGAACGACAGCAAGGAATCATAAAACCCTCTGACATATACCCCTTCCTCTTGGTTCATGTGGGAACCAATGACACTGCAAGCAATAGCCTCCAGAAGATCAAAAGAGACTACGAGGCTCTGGGCAGGAAATTGAAGCAATTAAATGCACAAATTGTCATCTCATCTGTCCTCCCAGTTGAACGACGTGGCCCAGGGAGAGAGGGAAAAATAGTGGAAGTGAACAGCTGGCTTCGCAAATGGTGTAAACAGGAACGGTTTGGATTCTTAGATCATGGACTGCAGTTTCTTGAAGATGGACTTCTGGCAAGCGATGGGCTGCACCTCACAACGGTTGGGAGGAATGTTTTTTCCAAAAATCTCAGAAACCTCATCAGGAGGGCTTTAAACTGACTAATGTGGGGGAGGGAGACAGTGCTCCTGAAGGTAGGAGTCTATCAATTGATGAAGATGATCATCCAAATGTCATAGACCAAATGGAGCAAACAGCACGCAGACCTAGTGGTGGGAGGAAAAAATCCTTAAATAAGAGACACGGGTGAATGATTAATGGACTTCAATGTCTGTACACTTATGCGCAAATCATGGGAAATAAACAAGATGAGCTTGAGCTCTTGGTACAGCAAACTAAATATGACATAATAGGCATCACTGAAACCTGGAGGGATAAGTCCCACGATTGGAATGTAATAATGGAGGGATACAATCTATTTCAGAGAAACAGATCAGACAAGAAAGGAGGAGGAGTCGCGTTATATGTCAGGGATGTGTATACCTGTGAAGAGATCCAAGATTTAGAACCTCAAAGCCAAAGTGAGAGCATTTGGGTCAAAATTAAGGGAGAGAAGAATAACAGTGACCTCATTGTGGGAGTTTACTATAGATCCCCAAGCCAAACGGAGGACATAGATGATGCCTTCCTGGAACAGATGGCCAAGCATGCAAAAGGAAGGGAGATAGTAGTAATGGGGGACTTCAATTACCCGGATATTTGTTGGATGTCAAACTCAGCCAAGAGCATAAGGTCAAACAGATTCCTCACTGGCCTTGCAGACAACTTCATTGTCCAGAAAGTGGGAGAAGCAACAAGAGGAACAGCCATTTTAGATCTGGTCCTAACCAATGTTGATGACTGGTTAGTGGGGTAGAAGTGGAAGGATCATTAGGCGCGAGTGATCATGCTCTTCTGAAGTTTACTATATAGCGGAAAGGAGCAGCCAAGCATACTAGGACTCAATTTCTTGACTTTAAGAAAGCCGACTTCATAAAACTTAGGGAAGTGCTGGGTGAGATCCCATGGACAGTAATACTAAAGGGAAAGGGAGTTCATGATGGCTGGGAGTTTGTTAAGAGGGAGATAGTAAAAGCACAACTTCAGGCAATACCAATGAGACGGAAACATGGAAGGTGCCTAAAGAAGCCAGGGTGGCTATCTAAAGAACTTTTAACTGAGTTAAGATTAAAAAAGGATGTGTACAAAAAAATGGAAAAGGGGGGAAACCACCAAAGAGGAATTCAAACAAATAGCCAGCACGTGTAGACACAAAGTCAGAAAAGCTAAAGCACAGAATGAACTCAGGCTTGCTAGAGAGGTTAAAAGCAACAAAAAAGGCTTTTATGGGTATGTTCGTAGCAAAAGGAAGAACAAAGAAACAGTGGGGTCACTCAGAGGGAGAAGATGGTGAAATGCAAACAGGGGACACAGAAAGGGCTGAACTCCTCAATGCCTTCTTTGCCTCAGTCTTCTCCGATAAAGAAAACAATGCCCGACCTGAAGAATTTGGAGCAAATGATTCAGCAGAGGAAACACAGCCCAGAATAACTGAGGAGATAGTACAAGAATACTTGGCTAGTTTAGATGTATTCAAGTCTCCAGGGCCAGATGAACTGCATCCAAGAGTATTAAAAGAACTAGCAGATGTGATCTCAGAACCACTAGCAGTCATCTTTGAGAATTCCTGGAGAGCAGGCGAAGTCCCGGCAGACTGGAGGAGGGCAAATGTTGTCCCTATTTTCAAAAAGGGGAAAAGAGAGGACCCAAATAATTACCGCCCAGTCAGTCTGACATCAATACCAGGGAAGATTCTGGAGCAGATCATTAAGCAAACAGTCTGTGAGCACCTAGAAAGGAATGTTGTGATCATTAATAGTCAGCATGGATTTCTGAAAAATAAGTCATGTCAGACTAATCTGATCTCGTTTTTTGACAGAATTACAAGCCTGGTAGATGAAGGGAACGCAGTGGATGTAGCCTACCTTGATTTTAGCAAGGCATTTGACAAGGTGCCCCATGATATTCTTGTAAAGAAGCTGGTAAAATGCGGTCTTGACTATGCTACCACTCAGTGGATTTGCAACTGGCTGACTGACCGAACCCAAAGGGTGCTCATCAATGGTTCCTCTTCATCCTGGAGAAGAGTGACTAGTGGGGTGCCACAGGGTTCTGTCTTGGGCCCGGTCTTATTCAACATCTTTATCAACGACTTGGAGGATGGACTCAAGGGCATCCTGATCAAATTTGCAGATGACACCAAACTGGGAGGGGTGGCTAACACCCCAAAGTACAGGATCACACTTCAAAATGACCTTGACAGATTAGAGAACTGGGCCAAAACAAACAAGATGAATTTTAACAGGGAGAAATGTAAAGTATTGCACTTGGGCAAAAAAAAATATGAGAGGCACAAATACAAGATGGGTGACACCTGGCTTGAGAGCAGTACATGTGAAAAGGATCTAGGAGTCTTGGTTGACCACAAACTTGACATGAGCCAGCAGTGTGACGCGGCAGCTAAAAAAGCCAATGCAATGCTGGGCTGCATCAATAGGAGTATAGCATCTAGATCAAGGGAAGTAATTGTGCCACTGTATTCTGCTCTGGTCAGACCTCACCTGGAGTACTGTGTCCAGTTCTGGGCACCACAGTTCAAGAAGGACACTGACAAACTGGAACGTGTCCAGAGGAGGGCAACCAAAATGGTCAAAGGCCTGGAAACGATGGCTTATGAGGAACGGCTAAGGGAGCTGGGCATGTTTAGCCTGGAGAAGAGGAGGTTAAGGGGTGATATGATGTTGTTGTTGTTTAGTCGTTCAGTCGTGTCCGACTCTTCGTGACCCCATGGACCAGAGCACGCCAGGCACTCCTGTCTTCCACTGCCTTCCGCAGTTTGGTCAGATTCATGTTTGTAGCTTCGAGAACACTGTCTAACCATCTCGTCCTCTGTCGTCCCCTTCTCCTTGTGCCCTCCATCTTTCCCAGCATCAGGGTCTTTTCCAGGGAGTCTTCTCTTCTCATGAGGTGGCCAAAGTATTGGAGCCTCAGCTTCACGATCTGTCCTTCCAGTCAGCACTCAGGGCTGATTTCCTTAAGAATTGATGCGTTTGTTCTCCTTGCAGTCCATGGGACTCTCAAGAGCCTCCTCCAGCACCATAATTCAAAAGCGTCAATTCTTCGGCGATTAGCCTTCTTTATGGTCCAGCTCTCACTTCCATACATCACTACTGGGAAAACCATAGCTTTTACTATACGGACCTTTGTTGGCAAGGTGATGTCTCTAGTTTTTACAATGCTGTCTAGGTTTGTCATTGCTTTCCTCCCAAGAAGCAGGCGTCTCTTAATTTCGTGGCTGCTGTCACCATGGATCATTGCCTTGCCGTGGTGAAGGGGCTTGAAGAACTCAGAGAAGCTATGAACTATGCCGAGCAGGGCACCCAAGATGAACAGGTCATAGTGGAGAGTTTTGACCAAACGTGATCCACCTGGAGCAGGAACCGGCAAGCCACTCCAGTATCCCTGCCAAGAAAACTCCATGGACAAAGACAACAGGGGTGATATGATAGCCATGTTCAAATATATAAAAGGATGTCACATAGAGGAGGGAGAAAGGTTGTTTTCTGCTGCTCCAGAGAAGCGGACACGGAGCAATGGATCCAAACTACAAGAAAGAAGATTCCACCTAAACATTAGGAAGAACTTCCTGACAGTAAGAGCTGTTTGACAGTGGAATTTGCTGCTGCCAAGGAGTGTGGTGGAGTCTCCTTCTTTGGAGGTCTTTAAGCAGAGGCTTGACAACCATATGTCAGGAGTGCTCTGATGGTGTTTCCTGCTTAGCAGGGGGTTGGACTCGATGGCCCTTGTGGTCTCTTCCAACTCTATGATTCTATGATCTTCTGAGGCTCTTCTTTGTATGCTTCCTTGAGAGGCCAGGAGGGTGGCAACACAAGAACGGACCTTCCCTGCAGTGGCTCCCCATCTATGGAATGCTCTCCCCAGGGAAATTCACCTGGAGCCTTCATTATACACCTTTGGGCGCCAGGCAAAAACATTCCTTTTTAACCAGGCCTTTGGTTGATCTGATTTATATCCTATGCCCTTTTAAAATGTGTTTTTTGGGGGGGGGGCAGTATTGGGTTGTTGTTTTTTATTTTTATTTGGTATTTTGTGGTTTTATATCTTGATTTTTATTCTGTGAACCTCCCTGAGATCTCCGAAAATAATACTAATAATACTTATACTGCTACTACTACTACTAATAATAATAATGCAAGCAGAGCCTATCAAGTAAAATCTGAAGGCTGTCATCTAGTGCTGAGTTTTATGCAATTAAAATCCCACTGAACTCATTTGCAAAAGGATACCCCTGCTCTAATGCACTAGCAGAGACCTCAGATCTGTGCAGATGTTGGACTGAAACCGGTCCTGACTCCTGCATTACCAGTTTCCCACAAAGTACTGAAGAGCCAGCTCTGCATCAGGGTTCCTGCTCTTGGTCCTTTGGCAGAAGGAGAGGATTCAACAATTCTCTGCTTTCCTTTGCTGAAGCCCTTTTGCACAGACCGTAAAGCAAACGAACGACAACGCTGCCTTTCCCACTCCTCTTTTGTAGGGTTTTGTGCTTGGATCTTGTGTCCACCTGTTCATGCAAAAGAATCCCAAAAGCTGTGTTTGCATAACAGGAGATGGCGATGATGCCTATGCATTTGCAGGCTGTGAGAGTAAGGTTAATCCTTCTTTTATTTGTCATGATTAAAAGTAATAATAATAGAAACACTTTTTCATACAATATGAAGGCAAACAAGGTGTTAAAACACTTCAGTAAGTTATTCTATTTCCCCACATCATCACATTTGTTTCATGCAAGAAGAGCAGGCTAAAATTAACCTAGCTTATATTTCTTTTTGTTTTAGATCATGAAGAACTTTGTGGCAGCAGTTATGGATCTTTTTGTCTGAATGGTGGGATTTGTTACACGATACCTGCCATTTCCAGTCCCTTTTGCAGGTAAATGTTTGTATTTTCATTGCTACATAAGAGTCATCTCCTGGGCTAAATTAGCAATGGAGGAAACACATTATTTCATCAGCTTATCTAGAGCATGTTTCTTATGTATTGATTATATAATCATTTGTGTGCCACCCTTCAGGGAATATCCCACTCAAGGTAAATCACAAAATCACAGTGGAAACATTTAAGCTGCATTGTTTTTAGGTAATATACAAAGGGGCTTCTCCAGACTTTTGTAGGGCTGGAGACAGATAGTGCTCTCCTAATACGCACACTAACCACCTAGTCACACACAAGGCTGCCAAGGCTGCCTGAGGGTTTACGCCTCTTTCCTCTGGTGCTAGTAACTTTGCCACCTCATTGCCTTTGCTGTTGCCATCGCTGCCAGGCTTATTTTGTCTTTAGCCCCAATCTGGTGTGTCAAGGAGCAGGAGCGGTGGTTTATGAGCACAATTCCATTTAGTAACACATCTGTTATATTCTTCTTTGCACAGTTGTAATGCCAGTACCTGATGCTAAGTGGTACATATAAACCAAGACTGTAATCATAATTGTCCTCTATAAAAATGGTTATTGGCACACAGTAACTGCCTGTGGTAAGCATATATGGGATGAGACAGAGCACTTTATACTGACAAAGCACAGCACAGGGAACGGAATTGTTATTTCCTCAGTTCACAGGACAAGACAAGAAGCGAAGGGTTCAACAGAACGAGTAAACATTAACCGCCTACTTAAAGAGTGGCACAGCAATGGCACAGCTTGGCTAGAGAAGTTGTGAAATGCCCTTCCTTTGATTTTTCTATTTCTTTTAAAGTTGGACAGACAACTGTCAGGTATTACGACATCTGGTTTTAGTATAAACATCAATTTTGCTTTGTTTATTTAGTTCGTTAGTTACTAGTCTTTATATTGCATTTTATTGCTCTAGTCAAATCAGCTAACAACAACCACATATACCAATATGCGGGTTTCATGCACAAAGATGTGTTTCATGCATCTCTGTGTTCAGAAACCAGTATCTGAACAAAGAGGCCACTTGCTGGCTGGATAGCCTACACCTCCTGTTGTGTGGACTATGATGTTACCTGCTCCCTTTCTGCTATAGAGTATCAAACACACCTTGCTTATCCATTCCCCTTCCTCCACCCTTCAGGAAATGGGCTGCATTCCATTGTGTTAGCAATCACTGGGGCTGGGAGTCAGGATATTGAACTGCTAGGATCTTCCTCATCTACCTGGCTTTAGTGTTAAATGAAGTAGCCACATGCTGAATTTTCACTTGTACCACTTCAGCAAGCATAACTTTGGGCAAAGTCAGGACTAGCGACTCATTTTTTCCCATTGCACCAGAAGAGGCTAGTGAATATGGAAGTTGTTACAACTTCTTATCAACTTCTTTAGTAGCAATTCTATCCTGCCAAGTATGTAACTAATGGATGGGATCGCTCTGTGAATTAGATTATTCTGTTCCAGCATGTTCTTATTCAAAGCATGGCATGCTCCTTATCAGTCAGGCAAGAACGCTAATTATAAGTAAGAAAGGTTTTGTTTACACTGTGCTATCACTTGGTAATCAGTAGAGCTAGGAATAGTAGTAATGGAAGAATATGTATTCCACAGCTCAGTGGTATTACAGAAGGACCAAATGCTTGCTTAGACAAATACTGGCATGTAAAGGATCTATCCCTAGATCTCACCCCAACTTCTCCAAGTTGCTAATCCTCTGCCTTGATTCCTTCTCAAATGATTGGCAAAATTGTAGCTCTGTGCAGAAAAGACTGGGTGCTAAGGTAGTTGGTTTCCATAGCCAGTAGTAGAGTCAATCACTAGAAGACTTGAAGAAGTCTTTGGGGCTTGGGACCCCAAAGTCCATAAAAATATTGTTAATATTTATGTGATTGAAATGACATTTGAATCATCTTGGCTGGTTTCTATGTGCTATAAAATGTAAGGTAAGAATTCACAGTGATCTTTCTGCCTAAGGAAGATCTTGTGAGAGTACATCTTCCTCACTTGCCCACCCACCCCTAAAGATTTTTTCCAGACATTTAAAGTTCTCATGGTAAAGAAAAGAAACTGCATTGCCATTTAAAACTGTAATAGTCATACTTGGATGCCCTACCACCACTACTATTTGAGCTGTACTGTCCAGGACACCTATGGACCTATAACTGTAATGTATATCTGTTGTGATCATGTGTGGACTGGCAATGGGGGGGGGGGTGTAATTTAAATGCAAAGGAAATGTGCAAGTAGAATTTTTAGCTTTCGACTCCCTCATTTCCCTCATCTGTGTTTGTCCCCAGAAAGCCCACTTCTGGTATCAGTTGGGGAGGAAATGGTAGGAGAATTTGGTGGTGGGAGGGGCCAGCCTCCCCACAACCAACTGCTTTGCCCTTTGATTTGGCCCCTGATCCCACACTGCTCCACCTTTCATGTGATTGGGCCAGATCTGCATCTAATCTGCAGTTTAGCCTGGTTGCCATATTTGGGGTATTGCAGAGGATAGAAAACCTCCACTTTTCCATCATATTGCTGATTTAGTCCCGTATTGTGTTTTGAGCACAAGGAAAATGTGATATCCCTGCAACAAAAGTGCTTGCTTGGGGAAGACTTCTAGCTCCTCTGCGGCAGTTGACTGTTTATCAAGGCAGAAAGTTCTCTGGGAAAGTCCTAAAGAGTGAATGATGAGGGATCACTGCAGTGCAGGTCTAAATGTGGTCTGAGGCTTCTTGGCAATAAAAAAACGCTGTATTGAAAAGTGGAATGCTAAACCAGGACACATGATGCAAGAGAACCTTGTGTAACTCTGTGGACTGTGGACTGTGTACATAGCAGAATTACACCTTTCTTTTGAATAGATAAACATGCCCTTTAATGAGTACATGAAGGAAATGATTCCTGTTTGCTTTTGGATTTTTCACAGTTACTGCTCTTTTTGGCAGAAATGGGGATTTGGGTGAAGCAGGAGAGGTCTCATAGCTGGCACATGGCCTTTCAAAAGCTATTAGGCTACTACTACCCATTCAGATACAAAATCCCACACCGATGGTAACATATTTTTTGGAAATAAGGCTGAGTGAATTTAACAGGACCCACATTGAATCCCGTGGCTCCATTTAAAATGTTAGGTCCCCCAAAATCAGTAGCAGTCAATGGGAGAAACTTTTATATACCAATAGGAACACTTTTAATTTGGCCTGATAACAAATTGGCAGTCAGTGCAGACCTCTGAGCAAGGGTCCATCACATAGCCTGCGCTATACCCAGATTGAAATGGGTCTAGATAATCTGTGTCTTCCAAGAATGTCCACAGCTGTTGAGCCACATTGTCCCGTCAATTTTGAAAGGATTTAGTGCTTGCCATCTTTAGCATGTTTACTCTGAAGACTACTTATTGCACATGTCACTGTTGCATTAGGTGCAACTAACTTTTTCTAGATTGAGGCAAATATGTTTTGTGATTGGACTGTAAAGTACTGAACTTAGCTGTGATCTTCACTTCAGCATCTCTCCTAATAGCGAACTCTGGTGCAGAGTGGAAACAGTAGCCAAAACAAGGCCCCTAGAGGGGGAATGAGCGTGCTTGAGGGATTTGCAGAAATACAAAAGTTTTTTTTAAAAAAAACCTGGTGGGCAAAACAGACCAATGAGGACTAAGACTGCTAACTATGTAATGATTACAGTAAATTGGAAAAATAAAACAGAATGTGATGGGAATGACTGGAGGGCAGGGTGAGATGGGCAAAGGGAGGAGGCAATGGGCATTTTTCTGGTAACAATATAATGTTTCTGGTAACATATCATAATATAGTATGGCAGACCCAACTAGGTGCAGTACAGGAAATAGCACATGGTGTTGGGAGAGAAGAATGTGGTGTGTTTGTGTGTAAAGCAACACTAATATCTATCAAATCCTGCAAAGAGAAAGTGCAATTCTGTTACCAGTATAAACATGCAGGTCAAGTTATTGGCATACACATTTATAATTTGCATTGCTTTGTTTTGACTGCAGAATTATGAGGCACTAAAACTTTGCATAAGTAATAAGGATCTTGGCTCCTTGGCTTGAGCAGACTTTAGTGGGAACATGGTATTTTTTGCCTGCATCGGATATTTATATACAAAGCACGTTAATAAAGAAACCCCCTTGATTTTCCTGATTAGACTAGAGTTCTAAAAATAACACTATATGTTCTGATTAATATTGCTAATCAGAAAGAAAGCAGTGGGGGGTAGTATATGAGTGCAACGCCTACTAAACCTGCAATGCAACTGGAAGAAAGAAAAGGAAAACTACTTTATGCTGCAGACCAGGACAGATTTCACATGTGCCACTCAAAGCACTTTTGAACATAGGAAGCTGCCCTACACTGTCAGACCACTGGTCCACCCTGCTCAGTAGTCTACAATGATTGGTATTGGCTCTTCAGGTTTCAGGTAAGGGACATTCCCAGACTTACCTGGAGATGCCATTGATTAACCATGGGACCTTCTGCAGATGCTCTTCCACTGAGCACCCCTTCTCCAACTTCTCTCCTACTGTTAATGTGCGCATGTGAAATATCAAAAATAGAGAAGAGCAGTGATACATCAGCAGGCAACTACACCAGGTTTCCTCCCACTGCTGAATGAGCAGCGCAAACATCAACAGCAGAGTTGGCAAACACTAGAATGCAAGCAGGAAATGAGGCAAGTCTGTAAGTAGCCCGCTCAGAAAATAAAGCAGCTACTCTGGTCAACCCTGTGTCTCAATAGAGGCCATACATGTAAGAAATAACCCAAGTGTTAAGTAAATTCCAGTCGTATTTCAGTTCAGTTCATTGTATATAAATCAAGAAAGGGTTTCTACTTTTAATGGTAATATTAGCCTAAAGCCAAAATCCTGTGCAGTCAAAACTCAATGGGTTCAATGGCAGGTGGAATTGCCAACGTTATTTCCCCCGGAACCTTGTTCCCCTTTCTGCCCTGTCTTTTTTGTTTTTTTGCCACGTGTATAAAGCTGAATGCATAAACGTTAAATGCATTTAAGTTGCGGGCTAACGGTAAGAGTAATTTGAGGAAACACATCTACGATCATTCTACCCCTCCAGTGGCATGTACCACTGCTTCCTTTAGTCCCATCAGGGGAAAAGGTGGGGTACAAATAAATATATTACTATTAGTACTAATTATTCATGACATAGTTATGTTTAGTAGCAGGGAGATGTACCACTAACTTCACCTGCATTTTGGTCTGGCACAAATACAAGGGCACAAGTTGCTATTGGAAGGACAGTGGCACTAGGATATTAATAAAGTGCTTCAGGGACACAGGTCGTGCTGTGGTCTAAACCACTGAGCCTCTTGGGCTTGCTGATCGAAGGTTGGCAGTTTGAATCTACACGGCAGAGTGAGCTCCTGTTGCTCCGTCCCAGCTCCTGCCAACCTAGCAGTTTGAAAGCATGCCAGTAGAAAGTAGATAAATAGGTACTGCTGTGGCAAGAAGGTAAACACCATTTCTGTGTGCTCTGGTTTCCATCATGGTGTTCCATTGCGCCAGAAGTGGTTTAGTCCTGTTGCCCGCCTGACCTGGAAAGCTGTCTGTGGACAAATGCCGGCTCCCTCAGTCTGAAGCGAGATGAGTGCCACAACCCCATAGTTGCCTTTGACTGGACTTAACCATACAGGGGTCCTTTACCTTTTACTTTACTCTGCTGCAAACAGTTGCACAAGAGTTGACTAGCCATTAGGGATGAGGTTGCCAACACTGCACCTTTATGAATTTCCTACAACCTGAAATGCCTCTGAATGCCTTTTTCCATCATCATGAAAGGTATATAGCACACAGCACAGAGCTGGAAGGGACCCAGAGGGTCATGTGTCCCACCCACTGCAATGCAGGAACCTCATACATGACAGATGGCCACCCAACTTCTGCTTTAAATCCTCTAAGGAAGGAGAGTGCACAATCTTTCATGAGAGTCTGTTCCACTGTGGATAGCTCTGACTGTCAGAAAGTTCTTCCTGATATTTAGTTGGAAGCTCCATCTGTCTACTAATTTGGATCCAGTGGTTTGGGTCCTACCCTCTGGAGCAGGAGAACAAAACTTTGCTGTCTTACATGTGACAGCCCTGCAGATATTTGAAGATCACTATCATATCTACTTTCAGTCTCCTCTTTACCGGGATAAATAAACCCAATTCCCTCAGCCATTCCTCATAAGGTTTGTTTTCCAGATTATCTTGGTTACCCTTCTCTGCACATACTCCATCTTGTGAATATACTTCTTAAACTGTGGTGCCCAGAACTGGACACAGAATTCCAGGTGTGGTTTGACCAAGGCAGAGGAGAGCAGGACTATTCCTTCTCTTGATCTAGGCACCAGACTTCTGTTGACGCAGCCTAGAAAAGTATATTTTTTTGCTGCTGCATCACACTGTTGACTCAGGTTCAGTGTGTAGTCTACTCAGAACCAGGACATAACCCACTAACTGAAATGTCAAATGTAAATTGTCTTAAGGGGAGCCATGGAGAATGACACTCATTTGAACTGTTAGAATGCGAGACTCATCTCAGGGTCATAGGTTCGAGCCCCCAGTCCTGCATTGCAGGGGGTTGGACTAGATGACCCTCATGTTCCCTTCCAACTCTACAAATCTTTGATTCTACCGGCACAGCCAAGATTTTGCTGCTTCCTGGCCATGCTTGTGTGTCAAGGCAAGCAAGTGTTGAGAAGTACCGGTAGATTAAGTATATATAAGCTGTGCCACAAGATAGTTAATGTAAACCTCTGTTTCGCAGGTGTGTTGAAAATTATACAGGAAATCGTTGTGAGGAAATTTTACTACCGAGCATCAAGAGCCACCCAAGAGGTGAACTGTTTGCAGCTGTTTTAGCTTCAGTGGTCGTCCTAAGTGTCCTGGTTGCTGGTGCATTCTTCTTTCTTTGCAGGTAAAATGGTAGTGCTTATGTCAGACTCTGCCAACCCAGCATCTTCTGGATGTCTTGGAGATGGAAGGGGTTGTAGGGCAGAAGACCTAGAAGGCCCTGGGCAAAGGCTGGCTTAGCAATTCACAGAACGTCTCTGATTCTGTCCTGACAGAATTTAAATATTCTACATGATATAAATATTCTCCATTTATAATGCATGCAATATTAGTCTTTGAGGTTAATAAAAACATTTCACTATGCTTATGGTTTTTCACTTTTTAAAACTTTAAAAAGCATTGCTGAGGCACCTTGTAACAGCAGTTCTTAAAAGGAAATATTTTGTGACACACTCCCATCTCACATTAGAACCGAGTCCCTTTCAGCAACAGAGAACTGAATGCATGATTTAAACTGCCCATTGTCACCTTTAGAAAATATTAAAAGTACAGAAGAATAGCTTAATGGGATAAAACATTTCTGCAATGTACATTTATTTATGTAATTTCTGGAACACCTTCTCTTTTAAAAATATCAAAGCAATTTAATATACATATGAAAGCAGCTTCTGTAAAACCAAACCCAACATACTGTGTATAGGGCAGAAATGATTAGCATAAACTTTATTTCAAATGTCTTGTCTCCACTAAAGAAAGACTTGCAATGACACAGCAAATAGTGATGTGGACTTGTAACTTAATAATTCAGATGACTGTGTGATGTGAAAAATGAAAATTAATTGAAAAACTATTCAGATGGCCCATTCAGTTGTACACAGCATTTGGTCATGTGCACAGAGGATGCATGACTAAGCCTTGACAGCCCAATCCATGTCTCTATTTCAAACTAACGGCTGATTAAATGCTACCTAACTGTGGAGCAGCCAGTCTGAAAGTTCGATGTAAAAGCCCATTAGGCTGTAATAGCAAAAGCCGCAACCGCTAAATGCAATGTGAACTCACATCCACATTTATTCTTTTTAATTTTCCTAATCCCTGTCAGGAAGGGCCAGATTCCACGGACCAGTTCCATAGAGCATGGCAACAACCTGATTGAAGGGAACAGCAGGGATGGTTGCAACAGTAAGTAATCTTCAAATACAGTAATGGTAAAGGGATACAGTAAATGGTAAAGACTTTCTGCCAAAAGAGTCTTGATGAAAATAAAATTCTTGTTTTCCCCCGAGATAACTGAATAAAGCAATCAAAACAAGAAATGATGGAACAGCAACAAGCAAAACAGCTATAGACAAGCAAAAACAATGTTGGAGAATATGGTAAGAAGACTGAACAGAGAAGACAAGGTGGTGTGTAAATCAGAGGGGAGTTTTCTGTAGGAACCTATCAGGACAAAGTTATATTTAAAAGGGATCCTGGTTACTTCAAAGAAAGAGACATTGTGTACAAATGTCTTATCTGTGAATTCTATGTTTTTGTAAAATGCATTTCAAGCTATTTTCTATTTAATTATTATCTAATATGTACTGATAGGTGATGGGATTCTACCACACCAAACATCTTGTTACCAGAATGACTTAATGGCATCATAGAATTGGGCAGAGTGGTACATATACAATAATCTGAATTTCTATTTAAGACATATATTGAAGGACCTTTTTTAAACAACAACACAACAACAACATTTAAATGAAAACGATAAACTTGTGAACGATGAGAGTATTTGGGCAAAATTATCCCTAATATTAGACAAAGGGACTTTCTTGATTCTGTTCTTCCTGTCCTGAAATTTTCTTCAGAGAATCTTACTGCAGACTACTTAACCACTAGTTTAAACCTAAAAGTAGGGAACTGGGAAAATTCCGGTCCCACTGACCCATATTTAAAACAAAATGTTTCCCATCTGCTTATACTCATGAACAGTGGGAATCACCCATATCATTCATGCCCAAATGTAGATCTCACTCCAGTGGATTCTAATGGTGTTTTCACTGAGAAGCTTCTGGGGGATAAAAAGAAGAGAGAATGGCCATCGTTGGCCAATGATGATATGTAGATATAAGAAAAGCAATAAAATGGCTAAAAAATGGGAACTCAAAATGCTGCTGTTTGAAGAGGGGTCATGCTAAACGTTCTGAGCAGAAAAACTATTCATTTCATTAATAACAAAAATAGCAAGTTATTTGCAACAATAAATTAGGAGGCGTTTAAAGCAGTACTAAAGAAGAGTATCTTTGATACAGCTTCTAGAATCAGCAAAGAATAAAATGCAGAGCAGAATTGTCTTTCCTTGGATGCACAACAGTTGAATTCAGTGAAGAGTCAGTTGAAAGGAAAATTATGAACAAGCATACAACCCCTTAAGGGATATCTAATAGTTCTCTTTTGAGGAAAAGTAGCTCACACTTCCCCCCCCAGAACAAACAATAATGTAATGAGATGTGGAATAAAGAACCAAAGAATTGCATGTAGGATCAGGTGGAAAAAATAAAAAAAATTCAAATTGCTATCCAAAAGCAAAATATGAAAGCACACCATAAATTAAGCACTGACTCTGCTAAAAAATCCACTGTTTTCTATTTCTATGAGTTCAAAATAGTCACAACTAACTTTGGGCTTATAAGGACAGCAGATGTGCCAAATGATTTGCTAATTAGATTGTGCGTATCTTCATCAGCTAATTTTTACTGCTTCTATGCTCTAGGCTATGTGATTATACTTGTTTTGGAGACTATATTCTTTTAATGATTTTTGTAAATCACCTTGAATAATGGTGGAAAGCCAATAGACTATTTTTTAAAAATAATAATAATAATCACTTCTAATAAAGCTATTCTCTTATATAATTTTCAGGAATCCATAACACTGTTCCCAGACACTGTGAAAGAAGAAGATATTGCTAATATTTTACAAGACCAAATATATATGCATAAATGTGCATTGCTTATGTTCTTGCAGTTGTCAGACACAGAATGTGCAAGGTATGTGAAGCTTATCAGAGACAAGTTAGAACGACCTTTATGCATAGTAGTTAAAAAAGATAAAATACTGTTGAATCATGACAGAATACTGTTAGATAATATTGAGAAGCTATGTTTCATTCTTCTGTATTTATCAAAGGCAAAAATAGGTATATGCTTTTACCTAGACATGGAAAATGGTAAGGCGTTTGATTGTGTTGAACAGAACTTTAAATGGGAGGGCAGGGCTAGTAAATATATATATATAATGGACCCTATATATGGACCACAAGTTGTAACTGGCTGAAGACATGCAGAACCTTCTCAATGACTTAGTTACTCCTAAGTTTTGTTTGAACTACTCAGAGGGCTTTAGACCTGCACAAAATACAGTGGTTAAAAATCAAGCTCAGTCCGCAAAACAATTTCATTTGTAAATAAAGTTTATCTTTCTCTCTTTAAATGCCTATTCCAGGTCTCTATTAAAAAGCATTCACAAGTTTAAAATCAGTTCTTTCACAGCTTAGCTGGCTGCAAAGGTCATATTAGGAAACAAAACTGTTTTTGTTGGCCAAAAATAAAACCACATAGCATGATGTAACCTCTGAAAATCATTTGCACTTCCTTAAAAAACAACAACACTGCATGAAGTCTAGAGCTGGCTAATTTTTAAACACTAAATATATTGAGGTATTGTTAACTGCTGCTTTATAGTTCCAGTTGAACTGGAAAACCATGCTTCCAATTTGAGGCATTAAAGAGATGGTTGATTTGGGGAAACAGTTTTCCAGACTAAAATTGATTATATTTTTAACACAGAACTGTAGTTCAGGGATGACAAACCTCTGGCCCTTTAGATGTTACTGGACTACAGTCCAAGTCATAGTATCAAGATAAACACCTAAATAAATAAATAAAATGATATAAAATCATATATACATAAAAAGCAGTTATAGGGAGTCATTTATCTGTCAGAAAGGAAACCCTCCTGACCTAGAGAGGTCAATATATTATTATATTATATTATATTATATTATATTATATTATATTATATTATATTATATTAAATACTAATGCTTGGCGCTAGTCATTGTATGTCGTACTTTTGATTGCTGCTGCACAAAATTTGGCTACCTTGTATAACAGGATTTTTTATTAAGGAGCAACAGAGTGGCAAAAAAATGATCAGAGCATCCAGCATATTTCTGGAGTATTGGCAGAATAAGGTCAGAGCCTAAATCTCTGTAGAACAATGAAGAAGCCTGTGTTATACAGTTTTAATCTGGCCAGAGTCACAGGGGCAGCATCTCTCCAGGTACGAGACCTTTCTGTAGCGTTCTCCAGGAGCAGCAGAAGGGAGAGTTCAGCATTGAGCCAGGGATAAGGTCCTACGATGTGTAGGCCGTTCCAGACTGCTTAGATATGCCATAGGAGCTGAAAGATACCTGCTGTAATCACTGACAATAAAGGAAGGGGACCTGCCCATACCTGTCAGGCGTTCTATATTGACGGATCATTACGTAGGGTGGTAGTACAGATAATGGACTCTTTCGAGGGCTCCTTAGGCTGAGAGTCGTTAGGCATATTGTAGGAGTTATGATGTCTGCAGATATCTTCAGCAGGCTAGTTTTTCAATAATCTGTTGTTGCTCTTGTGTTGGCAAATCTTTAAAGAGCCTTTCAAATGCTCCTCAAATACATAGTTGTCCTTGGTTGGATCGTCTGGTTCTGCCAACTGATCAAATCCTCTTGAATGGATTTGCTTAAGCTCTTTTGTGTTCTTTTCATTAGGGTCCTGTTATAATTATGGTGGCTGGCTGCTTTAAAGTTAGTTATTAGTGGTGATAAAATCAGGTTGTTAAAAACGTACTGGGAAAATTCCTTTGGCAGTCAACATAGACTTGGTGCGATGTAGCAGTGAGGGAATTTTGGGGCTTCCAAAGTAAGACTTTCTGAGCTTGATTGGAGTAGTTCAGAGGCTACACATTGATTAAGTCTATGTAACCGTAATAAAATCCTCCAATGCTTCTTGGCCAGTCAAATTGTATAAAAGGATGGAACCCAGCATATTGCAAGACTAAGCTTATTCAGTTGTAACACTAAGTGATGTTGTTCTTTCATTCCACAAACAAGCTTCTGGTTTATATTATCTTGTGATTTGGAACACGTGTCCTGGATCATATATTTAGCTCACAGTGAGTTAGATAGAGAAGGTTCCTTTGGTACCTTGTTGATTTCTTTTCTGAGTGTCTCTGTGACCTCACTGATTAAAATGTCCATTTTAGAAAGCAATGAGCTAAGCGTTTTACAAATAGAATCAATTGTTTTAGCTGTCAACAGGATCAGATCAGCCAGGTTCTCTTTATTTGTTTACATATTTGGGACAGCCTCGCTGATGTATAATGCCACCTATGCAGAAGTTTTAGCAAAGCTTCCTTTCTTTTTGCAGAAACTGATTTCAACGGTCTCCCAGACCACAAAGCCATCCATTTTTCATTTGGTATTTGCACATCTAGGTCCATTTCCCACGGCATTTTTGTGTATAATAGATTGCCATATTCTAGTGTTATTAGAGCTTCATAAATTGAGGACGCTCTGCCCCTGGAGAGTGGAGAGAAGTTAACAAAGATGTGCTCTATTGCTGTTAGTTTTTTGTTTGCTTGAGTGGAAATGTCTGGGTTTAACAGGAATCTTAACAGCTGGTTGAAGTGGTACCATGGCCATTTAAGGTTTGGTATGGCTGCAATGAATTGTTCTTTTTGTAGGGGGGTACCGTTCTTAGTCATGCTGGCCACATGACCCAGAAGTTGTAAGCCGGCTCCCTTGGCCAGTAAAGTGAGATGAGCGCTGCAACCCCAGAGTTGTCCGCGACTGGACCTTTACCTTTACCTTTACTGTTTGCATAGAAATCTTTTAATCTATAAAGGCCCACCTGTTCCCAACCGTTCCAATCTAAGCATTGCCCTGCTTCTTTAAAAGATAGGTGAAAGCTAAGGGGAGATATTGGGGGAGCCAGTTTTTAAAATTTTGCTTTCCACACATTTAGAGTGGTGCGGAAAAAAGAGTTCACAATAGTGTGGGTTTTAGTGAGTGAGGAGGGTAGATAGGGATATACTCTATATACAGGATCTGAAATTTCTATATCTACCCATGGTTTACCTTTTTGCCTGTGGATCAGTGACATCAAATGCTTTCCTTGGAAGGCGCTGTAATAAGTTTGGAGATGTAGGATTCCAATCCCGCCATTTTGGACACTTCCATATATATTTTCTAGAGCCCAGTCATGCTTTCTTCACTTCATGAATAAACTTGTTTATTGAGCACTGCCAAATTTTAAATTGTATGGGTGAAATCATAATTGGCAACACTTGAAAGAGAAACAAACATTTCGGTAGGAATAGCCATCTTAACTGCAGCTATGCGTCCTGACCATGATAAATGTAGATCTTTCCAAGACTCAAGATTTTGTCATACCTGTAGGAATACTGGTGTGAAGTTTGCTTTCTTTAGAGCGGATAGATTTTTAGTTATCTGCACTCCCAAATATTTTACTACCTTGTGGCAGGTTTTAAAACCTGTTTGGTTTAGAATGTTTAATTAGACAGGTGGAGGAATGCCTATCTACATTATTTCTGATTTCATTGATTTTGAATCTGGCCACTTTACCATAATTGCTTAGTTCTTTCATTAATACAGGTGTTGCAGCTTTTGGGTTAGAGAGCATTATTACTATATCATCTGCAAAAAGGCTTATTTTATGCATTTTTTTATTTCAACTCCTTTTATCTCCAAATTGTTTCTAATGGAGAGGGCTAGTGGTTCAATTGAGAGGGCAAACAAGAGGGGGTGACAGAGGGCATCCCTGCCACACCCCTCTTGCAATAGAGAAAGCTTTAGAATCTATGCCATTTACCCCGAGTGTATGAGTTTTTGTACGGTCTCATGATAGAATTCATAAAATGTCCCATGTTCATTTTTGACAACAACCCTTCTAGGAACTACCATATCTAATGATATGACGGCTAGTGGTAAATTTTTCCTTTTGCTATGATGGATAACATTTAGTAGCTGGTGAATGGGGTCACAGATCTGTCTCTGGGGTATGAACCCAGCTTGGTCCATGGTGATGTAGGAAGAAATAAACGTGTTGAGCCTTGCAGTAAAGATTGCTGTAAAGATTTTAGCATCCTGATTTAAAAGGATTATTGGTCTATATGATTCTACTGACGCAGGATTTTTCCTGGCTTAGGTATGGTTGTCATTCAATAGAGAGGTTAATCTGTCCAGCTGGGGATCTTGTACAAGATTTAAATCCCCTTCTAATAGCACCTTGCCTCCCTGGAATCCAGATAGTTCTAGCATAGCAAGTCGGAGAAATTGTAACTGTCCTTTGTTCAGAGAGTAAAGCGTGATGCCATTACTTTGCCTTTGACAAATGCTTAGTGGCCTCTCTCATCTGTCAAAGTTCTCTTGAGGGTAAAATTCAGACTGTTAGAAATCAGCAGTGTTACCCCTCTTCCTTTTGATGAGCCAGGAGATGAGATTTGGACATCAAAGCCTTTGAGACAAAAAATTCTATCCATTTGCTTCTTACAGTGGGTTTCCTGTAGGCATATTATTTTAGGTTTTTCCCATTTGAGCATTAGATTTGAGCATTTGTCGTTTCACCGGTGAGTTGAGACCGTTGACATTTAGGGTGAGTATTTTTATAGTTTCCAGATCAACCATTGGGCTAGGTTAGAGTATGTTGGCTAGGGAAATTGTACAAACATTTTAACGAATTGTTTTGATAGGTGGCAAAATGTAGGTCAGAATAATAGCGTGTATAGGATAAAATTCAAGCTTCACTATGTAATCCAATGATAAAACACAAAGATCTTGCAAAGTTCTGCTCGAATGGTCAAGAGAAGAGGTAGTCTCTCCTCTCAATGTTTAACACCATTCATTTTCTGATAGCAAATATAAGGGGACACTGAAGTAAAAAACTTAATCAATTTAACAGTTCTCTAAATTTCCCAGTGCCAGGTTGCTTCATTTGCTTTGGGCACCTCCGTGTGTCTCAATGCTTCCTTGTTATGCTGACAGCTAATAATGTACATTAGTGGTTATTAGTTCCCTATTGCTGTTTAAGAGAATTGGTATTCTGCTGACCACTGCTCTGGTGTCCTCTTCCAGTTCCCAGGACCCGGTGGGTTTCCGTATGCTGAAAGTGGCACTTTTAAGAAGTTTTTACTTGATGTCACTGCTGCTGCCAAACTAGTCCTATCTCATCATCTGATGAGTCTGAGTTACAGGTGCTGGTTTTGGTTTTGGTTTTCGCTTGGTACAGACAGCTTTAGCATGCTCTGGAGTAGTCTTGCCTCCTTGTGTACCCCATCCAGCAGCACTATCAGATGGAATGGGTAGCCCCATCTCTTGTGGATTCCAGCATTTTGAAGCATTTCTGTATATGGTTTAATGGAACATCTGCAATTTAAGGTTGCCAGACACAAATCTTACATAATAGAGATATTCTGGCCTTCCCATGCCAGACTGTCAAGTATACGAAGTTCCTTTAAAATGGCCTGCTTAGTGGAAAGGAGGAAAAACCTTTCAATAACAACGTCTCTGGGCCTGTGGTTGAGTTTGCAAGCACTGGCCTGCTCTGTATGCAAACTCTAGATCGGAGGCCTTAAGTTTTAAGATTAGGGAAGATAAGAGAGTAAATCTTTGCCTTCCAGAAATTCTGGTAGGCCTCTCACTTTCAGATGGAAGTGACAAGAATGTCTGCTTCATACAAAGCTGTGTTTCTCTAGTTATGGCCACCAGTTTCTTGATTTTTGCCTCCTGATTCCTAACTTTAGAGCTTCATTTGCAGTCTTTGAGGCCTCAGAGATCCGGGCTTCTGTTTTGCTGAGTCTTTTCTCACTTGGGAGTCAAAGCTGCTTTTAGTTCTAACGCTAAATCTTCCCTGAGATCCTTTCCCAGGTGGGTAGTGAGCTCAGGGAGAAGGAAACTGGCAAATGCTTCGTCTTAAGAGTTTTGCAGTCTTAGCTGCCACGCTTGAGCCTAGTTCTTCTTCCTGCTGCTCAGACGTTTGTGGTTGATTTCCTGATACATGGCTTTTGTGACTGTTGTGGTGTTAAATGAGATCCCTGGAGCATAATCTGGAGAGATCTTGTTTCACAGAGTCAATTTTTAAGGTTTTCAGCTTAAATGGGAGGTTTGATAGTCCACAGGGTGTTAAGAGTAAGAGAGTTAGGCAGCCATCTTGCTTGATGACATCACACTGTTAAATTAAATCCTCCTGAACTTTTACCAGCATAAGCAGCTGGGGTATGTTTTGTTTGCAATTACCTTTCAACAGCTAAGGTCAGAGGAGCCTTCACTACAGGTATATCTAAGTATGAATATAAACTGTCCCTCTAATTTTATCCTGCTGGTTGTCCACAATTCAGATAGTTAACTTAAATAGATGGCATTTTTAGGGAGGTTTCCTCACTGCCGCTGCTTTGTTGTTGCCATCTTGCTCCGCAAAGAAAGATATAAACTACAAGTCCCATCATCCCTAACCATTTGCTAAGACTGAGGCTGATGGGAGTTGAGGGGTTGCACAGATGGCAGATGAAAAGGTTACCAATGGTTGACCAAAATAAGATTGACATCTGCTTTTATTTCTAGCAGGTTACTTAAGACTTTTATTAGTTGTGTAACCCATAAGGAATTCACCAACACTTCTCTCACCGGTACCATCTGCACGCCAGTAAAAGCTGTACCTGTCAAAATGTTATGCACACAGCTTTTCCAGAGGAAAAAGAAAAAGAATAATCTAGAGATCCAGATTTGCTCGTTAAAGAGAGCTAAATAATATGTTTTCCATCCTGGTAAAAGAAATGTGCTTCTTCTTCTACAGCTTAGAGAATATTTCTTATATGCTTTTCCCCTAGCCTTAAAGATTAAGATTTTAAAAAGGCTAGAGACAGTACAGTTATATCACATTTCTTATTGTTTGGCAAACTTTAAAAAATATTATTGTTGTTTTTAAATGTGGGAGTTGAGCTTTCAAATGCAGAAAGGACAGTGTTGAGCTGAAGAGAGCCTTATCTCTCTAATTAAAAGCAACAAATTAAAGGAAGCTATTGAGGTTAAGTGAATTAGCTTCTTGTGACTTCAAAAGCAGAGTGGCTAATACCACCTTGAATACTGATTCATTGTGACATAAATTTTATGGGCTACATGTTATTGGCTGGCATAATATGCATTTTTAAAAATATATGGATGATTGTGAAATACAAAAGGTAACAGGAGGTATGCAGCATCCAAATGTCTCCAAGATCACACCTGATTTTTGAACCTATATTGTAGTAGGTTCTGACCTACAAGAGGTTTTGCCACAATAACCCTGTTAGTCTTTAAGAGGACCACAAGCTCATTTGCTATTTTGGGTGCAAATGAGAAAGATTGCAACAGTTTTCATAGCCTATAGTTGATGGGAAAGGGTCCTGCAGAAATGACCCAGAGATAGGAAGCCCACGCAGAGGGTTCCCCAAATATGCTGTTTATCTTACGGTGACACTGGCACTCCTGAGTAGTTCAGTGAATCAGAGCTAGCTGAACAGTTCCAGTAAAGATTGTGGGCTCTTGCTTTCATGTTTTTGCTTCACCTTGTCCCCCACACCGAGATATTCCTTTCATACTGTTCCAAGGAAGCATGTCATCTGTAAGAAGTGGAATTAGTTTTGTAAATCCAACAGTAAGGATATGGAAAACTGTCGTTAGTGCCTTATCAACCCCATTTATTCATTTCCATCTCTTTGTGGGTATCTTTATATAAAGAGCATTGTCTTACATTTCAAACACATCCACTCACGAGGATTTGCCACACAGCAAAGTGATTTATGTGACCATGTGTCCAACAACAGCTTAACCTCCTGCCAAAAGCAGCTTGAGAGGTAGTGTTGCAAACAAGCCAAGGGCAGCATAAGGTTTCATTTCCAACACACCACTAAGACTGGGTGGATTGGTTTGAAGGGTCTTCCTAACCACTTTTTCTAGCTCGAGAATTGTCCTGTTATTCATATGTGATGGCCCAGCCTTCTGGAAAGTAGTGTTGCTGTCACAGTAGAAAATTGTAATGTAATGTTGCTGTAATACAGAGGCATAGCAACAGCGTTTTTTAAAAACATAACTGAAAGTTCGTTTAATGCTTAACTTGATTGTTGTGTCAAAATCTGGTCCATAAACTGCATGCAGAAATGCTAATTATGTTACTTCTAAAGATATGAGTTCACTTAACTCTGACCTAAATAATTTGCAAATTTAGAAATAAATAAATTCTTTGGGTTGTATTCAACTAACATTTAGTCAGATTACATCCAATGAAGTTAGTAGCCATCATTTAGATAGATTTCAGTGGGTCTACTATCAGCAAAAAGTTAGTTGACTAGAACCCTTTACCAGAGATCTGACAAATCTGAAATTTTAAAAAACCCTTTCTTCCTCATCAAATTTAATTTAATATTATGCCACCTAGACACCCTAAGTCAATGGTACAGTGATTACAATTGTTTCAGGATCCACTTCTGTTGGAAGTGTGTACTGTGTTTCAGATTTTGTTTTGTTTTTACATTGCTGGAATTAAAACAGCATCGTTTCTCTGGTGCACATTTACAACTAAAGGTTAAACTTGATTTGCTTTGGCTGAACCCAGATGGATAATGGTCATTACAGTGGTGTAACCATGGAGCAAGTCATCCTTTGTGTCATTATACTCTCGGAGTATAAAATTCCCGGTCACAATTCGATCACATCCTATCTCCCCATGTCCAAAAAAGCCAAAGAGGGGAATGTTAGGAAAGAACTTCCTAAAAGCATCGGCCTCAAGATTCTGTTTGGTTTTATAATGTTGATATCCCCTGCCAACACATGCGAACATAAAACCAAGGCTATTGTGTTCAGGAATGTTTGTGGCTTTGAGGCGCTGCACTGCTGCTTCTGCTGTCCTCTCGTCAATCACATCCTGATCTAACAGAACAGTCGCACTCTGGATCTGCGGTCCACTGAAAGCCAAGCCAACAACACCACAAGAATCAGCAGCCTGAGTGTTACTGAAAGAGAAGAGAAACAAAACACCATATTACAAAGGGGGGTTGTCAGAATGGAACAGCATCATCAAGACTCTATACAATACAAAACAAGAAAAACAATGTGAATATTATTATTATACATAAATACTAGGCACTCCACTGTTTCTCTAGGCATGTTCCTGCCCACGTCCCCAAAGTCTTGTTTGAAGGCTGTGAACATTTATGAATCCAGAAAATTTTAACTTCCCAAACAAGCAAATTGTTTTCCAACAGGACCTACTTTGTTATTCTGTTTGTTTATGTGTGCTTCCATTGGGAATATAATTGTAGTATAACATAGAAATACTTATAATACATAATACAACAGTGTTGTAGCTTTTCTTAATGAATGCCTTCCTGACTAAATATATCTATATACTCCCCCACCCCACCGGTGAATCTAAGTCTGTTACTGAGGGATCCATAACTTGTGTGCTTGACTTTACTATTTGGAAGACGTTGCTAGGAGTTTACAATATAAATACACAAAAATATTTAACAAACAAAAACCCTTTACCAGCCCCCCCCTCCCCGTTTAAAAGGCCATAGCTTGTTTAACTAGCCAAGGGCCTCATATAAGAGAAAGGTTTTGCCTGGTGCCAGGTGAGCCTCCCTTGGGAGAGCATCCCACAAGCAGGAGCCACCGTAGAAATGGCCACCATTCTTGTAATGCCACCCTTCAGATCTCCTGTGGGAGACCTCAGATGATGATCACAGGGTCTTGGAGAGGCGGTCCATAAGTTTGGAAGAATGGAATCTGTACCTTTCCCAACATGCTAGCAACTGGTATCTTAAAATCAGCTTAGACAGATTCACAACCCATGTAGGGCTTCCTTCTATACTTGCTAGCAACTAGATCAACAGATAGCTTATCTTTTGAGGATGTTGACCTACAAGCTCCAAATGGGAGCTAGCCAAGCTAAAATGTTGACAAACAAAAAGGTATTTGCTCCTGAAAGACTACTATTTTTCAAGGGGAAAGAAATCACAGGTGCTGTAACAGGTAGCTAAACACCCTTTGCTGAAAAGCTACATTATTAACCTTTAAATGGACAGAGTGCAGTTCAACCAATGGCTGCTGTTCAAAAGATGAAAATTCCCCTTACCAAACTAAAGAAGTTGCAAAATGCTTTAGAAAAGCAGCACAATGGTTATCTAGCCCACGCTGTATAAACTTATAAAGTTCTGAAGAGGTTCAGAACTTCGGCCCAGTATACCAGAAGAAACGTCTCCATCCCCATCGTTCTGCCCGGACGCTGAGGTCCAGCTCCGAGGGCCTTCTGGTGGTTCCCTCCCTGCAAGAAGTGAGGTTACAGGGAACCAGGCAGAGGGCCTTCTTGGTAGTGGCGCTTGCCCTGTGGAACACCCTCCTATCAGATGTCAAGGCAATAAGCAACTACAGTATCTGACTTTCAGAAGATATCTGAAGGCAGCCCTGTTTAAGGAAGTTTTTAATGTTTGACTTTTTATGTTTTTAATATTCTGTTGGGAGCAGCTCAGAATGGCTGGGGAAACCCAGCCAGATTATCATCATGATCATGATCATCATCATCATCATCACCATCACCACACCTGCTGTACACTATTGAAGATTTTGTTCTGTGCTGATTTATAGAATGTCATTTTGGGTGGGAGGCATGCCAGGAATACTGCGAACCTACTGGCTGCCAACCCAAATAAATAATACGAGTAAATTACTTCATTATACCAACTGCAAGTTAACATTAAGGCATCAGCTATCCTGCAAGATTCCCCCAGATCAATGAGTGGTGCTTATTTCTTGAATTAAAAAGTACTGTATCTTCAGACTAGACTTGAAATGGACTGTAAGAGAGAGGTAAGTGGTGAAAGTTCTGCCTCCCTTTGGTTAATTTGCTACGAAGATGTGATTTGACCATAATTCACCTGACATGATGCCTGTTCAAGTTGTACTGAACACTGAGTAAACACCATATAATAATACAGACTGATTTGAGAGGGACACTTCATTCTGACAACTGCTAGAACACCACTGGAATGTAAGCTGCTACATCTGTGTACAGAAGTAACACATCACTGTTTATATCCATCCCTACACTACCAGACTTTCAGAAGCCCATGCATTTGCCATGGATTCATTGGGAAAGGGAGAGGATGTACATGGCTCGATATGCCATGCACAAATTAAGATTGCCAAGATTTCAAATGCAAGCCAAAAAACCACAGCAAGCTCATCTAGGAAGCTCACAGCACCTGCACTGGTGGCCCCTGTTCAGCTCAGCAACATTCTTCAGGGAAGGCTGGACTGATTAGTAACCAATCAGGAAAGCTAGGTCCAGGATGCACTTCTGATTAGCAGCCAAACAACCACATGTTGTTTAGCACCCTCTCCTGAATAATTTTCACCAAACAGAAAAGAACGAATCCAACACACAGCTGATCTCCCGCACACTCCCAAGCACAATCATGCATGGGCTAGCAGCTAAAGCGATCTGCTGTGTTTGGAGCTGTGCCTTCCAAGCTTCAAATATCAAAGCAGATACAGTTACCAGCCTCAAAAAAACAAAGGTTTCATTTGCAACGGCCATGACATAGCTTTTATAAATAAATGCCGCAATCAGTGTTTTAGCAAAAATAAAGAGAAATCTGTAATCTAGCCACGTTTCTTCCAGGCTCAGCTGCTTCAGTTCTATGTTAAGTACAGCTATTAATTCAACAGAGGATTCAGGAATCTAAGGAGTTCCTTGAAACGTTAGAACCAGTGATGTTTTCTATGCCTTCAAAAGGTAGTGATCCGACTCCAATAACCACGATCCAATACCCAGATAATCTATTTTCCAAGACAATGAAAAACAATGAATCCATTGTGCCCTGTTACATACCAAACCAATTATTATTTGAGACAGATGTGGCTGTTAGGGAGATCACAAAGTTCTAAGGGAGGGCATGTTGTGGAAAAATTAGATAGCAGTTTTATTCCCTCTTCTAACCCAATGAAATTGACAGGAGAATGAGAACAGATCAAACAAAGCACATGAGATAATGGAACTTCTAGGTTTGGTGGCTATATGCCACTGAATGCTAGTTGCTGAGGAGATAACAGAAGAGAGATACTGCTTTCATGTCTGCCAGAAGGTCTCTCATATCATCTGACTGACCACTATGCGATACACAGGATGTTGGACCTTTGTTCTGATTCATCATGGCTTTTATTAAGCAATCATCACCACCTCTAGCCTCAAGACATTTCAGCAGACCGTGAGAGTCAGAAACTTGTTTTTAAATAAACAGAAGCCGAGATTTTCAGAAATGGGTGGAAACTAAATTAACTATCTGGTACACAAGAGATCATTAGGCAATTCAAGGTTCTAGTGGACACCTGAGGGCAGAGAGATCCCCACTCTTCCAAAGATACCCACTTCTCAGAAGTTAGAGATGTAAAGCTCTCCACATGTCCGCCAGCCAAGATGATGCTTTTTTCATTCAAGCGATTGACTATTTGGTGTAGAAATCGGGTTCCTCCTGACTTCCATGTGTTGTACCCAAACAAAAGAACCACTCTGAGATCGGGATTATTCTTCAGGCCTGGTTGCAGAAAGAGAAGGGGGAAATGTTGTCTTTTGGCAGGAGCAACAACAGGCAAGACAGTCTTGCATCTGGACTGGATGAACTGCATCAGTTTTGTTTTCTGGGCTACTTCTCCCTAAAGGCTCAAAGAGCAGAATGCATATCATAAAGGCAGAGGCTCTATAAAGATTTGTTGTTATCATTACGGCCCTCTAGCTGTTTATGACCTCCTCTTCAGCATATAATCCTGAAGGTTTCGTGCAGCCCCTAATTGTATGTTGTGTTTTGTTTTGCTCTGCACATGGTGATTTTAACCAGTAGCTAGCATTTTACGTGTCAGAATGCACCAACCCCATAGTGCAGGAAGTAACCAACTTCCTTTGAGGTCAGGTAAACAACACACCCAGCATATCTAAGTTACGTTCCCCAAAGTTAAAAAGGCCTATAAAAACAAGTTGGACTTGTTACTCTTCACAAGGGAGATGCTCCAACGTGGACAACAGATCTATTAGGTGCTTTAGGTTAAACTGCATGTCCACTGGAGCAAAGATTCTTCTTCTTTTCCCCCCTTTTTTTACTGTGGCTGGTGGGGAAGATGAGGACTGTGGAGAACATTTTTAACAAAACATCTCCATGCTATTATTCCTGAGGGGTTAAAGAATATCCTTTTCCAGGATAATCAGGACAACACAGAATATTTCAAAAACTCCCATGAGAAAAATACCATGGGGAAAAGAGGCTTGGGAAACAATGCAAATTTGCTTCTTCTCGAGAACTGGTTACAAAACATTTATATAAGGGTAATCAGACACTTCTAAGGCTTGCATAGGACACAGGGAAGGTCACCAAAATAACCTAGAATGAGACCGCTGAGAAAGCATCCACTGCATAATTCAATCCAAGCCTATTTCCCCAATCCTGGATACTTTATATCTAAAACACCCTTGACAAGTGCCTGTTTCCTTTAGAAACACTGAAGGAGGAAGGCGGTTTATTTGGCTGCTGACCTTCACATTTAAAAAATGTTCTCCCTGCTGTTTTGCCAGAATCCCCCTCTCTTAAGCACAAAACTGTTGTGCCTCTTCTTCTATCAGTTCGCAGTACAGAAAGTACCTGCCCCTTCACTCATTTCAAAGAGGCTTTTAAATATTTGAAAATGATGTGTATGCATTGTAGTCACAATCTTCCTTTGTCTAATATAAAGTCAGTTCATTCACCTTTTGCTCATGGTGCTTGTCTCTGTGGCTGCATAATGCATACAATGGCCCCAATTCTAGCTCTCCAAAGATACTTGCATGGCACACATACATCCAAACACTTTTTGTTGCATTCACACTATATGCACTTAGGTGTATATCTAATATTCTCTTTCAATGCACACTTAAAAACATTTATCACCCTCATAGTTCTCTCCTGAATCCATACTCAGTCAATAGCTTAAATTGCAAATTTGGCTGCTAAGCTTTAATATTTTACTACTACAGTGTTTTAGTCATTAGGTACCTGCTTCAGCAAATTGGCTTTCATCAAAGACCCTGGTCTTCAAGTCTTTACAAAAGTGGAAGGTTTGAATCTTCACCCCATCAATCTTGGGGAACAATATTGCAAAGCCAGCTTCACCATCTTCAACTTCCAGAGGCCGATTGCTGCGAGACCCCATTGGAGTAACTAAGGAGGAGAGTTCAAAAGCAGGTGAATCTTGACATCTGTCTGCTGCTGCTTCCCCATCCCCATGTCATGTAGTTTCACAAGATTTTTTTAAAAAATGGTCCCACTTTAAAAGCAATATGACCCCAAAGCACTGTCAGCTAAACCAAGAAGGCTCTTACTAATCTCTGACACATCCTGCAGGAAGTTTTAAAAAAACCCACACATGTGACTTTAAAATCCACAGGCAAGAGGCCCACAGTGCAGTTGTTAAGAGCACATTTCTAGTAGGCAGAAGGCTTACTCTCTGGTTAAACAGGATTTCAGACAGCTAGGAATGATTTGGGGTATGAGAGTTCCTAGGCTCATTTCCCAGGCAAACCTATGAGCAGAAGGGAAGGGGGGGGTGTCACACCTCTGGGCAAGAGCAGATGCTTTGAGTATAAAGAGGCTTGTTCCCTGACATATCTCAGCCAGGCTGCGAAACATTCATGCCTGAAACTGGAGAGAAGGCCAGTCAATGTAGACAGTACAGGCAACCCCCAATTTGTGCGGGGGTAGTGTACCTGGCCCCACACACGGCAGCAGAGCACACATAAGCCCGCCTTACTCCATTCCACCCTCTTCCATGTCCAAAAAGACCTACAGATCGGTGGTCACACGTCACCTGAATGTGGGCAACCTGTGGACCAATGGTCTGGCTTGGTATAAATGCAGCTGGGGGGGGGGGCATGCACTCATGGGGCCCATCAACTAGTGTGAACTGTTTCTTACTTTGTGAAGGGTCGGAATTTGCCCCTCCCTCATTTACTTTTACAGAACACCATTGTATTTTGGGCCAGTGGAAGGAGTGGTTTGCAAGTGTGCGAACATTGGGCAAGGTGCAGGCAGCTGAACGCGTTACTGCTGTTTCTTACCTACAACTCCAGGTGTCACTAGACCAAGGACTTGGCATCGTCTGGGCAATAGTTTTTCTAAGGCAGTGGCTGTTTCTTTGCTATTTCTTCTTCGTGCTACAAGAAAAAACAATTTGCACAAGTTCACACTAAATCAGCAGTACAGCTGGAAAAAACTGCCAGGTCTCCATGATATTTTTAATTAGCTGCTTTAGCATGCATGGGTACTCCCCAGGTATGTTTAACCACTTGGCAATCTGTCCACATTTTTTCTAGGAGTGTGAACATTAAGGTGTTGGTTCAGGCTTCTGATAGGGCCAGAATTATAAGTGGCCAAAACAGGGAGGTATCATGCCATCCAGTATAACCATGTCTCTACAAATGTCTGAAGAAAGCAGGGAAATAACTTGCTACTTTCAAAGCCTTCCTGTGACCTTGGAGGCTTCTCTGCTCTGCTCCTGAGCCAGGAAAAGAGCACAAGGAGCCTCACTTTCTGCTGGGCCAGCAAAAGGCTTGAAAAGCACCAATGTGTCTTGTTTTGCAAGCCTCTCCGCAGCTTGATCTCTATCAGTGTCAAACTGTACCCCATCTCCACTGATCAGGGCCAGGACTTGTTGCAACAATGATCCTGGGTCTTGGAGCTCAGACTTTACCTCTTCCCACAGCATTGGTGGAGACTAAACCTTCTGGCTGGCTGCCAAGGCTATTCAATGCTATTTACTATTTAAATTCCTCCAGAATTTAAACACAGTACTTCATCCACTGGATAAAACCAGATCCCTCACACAAGTGCTTCCATGTATAAATGTATAAAATCAGAAAGGATGCAGAGCAAAGCTTCTTCAGGGCAGAAGGAAACCCAACATAGATGCTCACCTTTCTTCTGCCTGTGGCTTGGACACTCTTCGTGTTCACTGAAAGTCTCTGCATCTGCTATATACAACACTGTCTGGGGCAGCACCTGAACCTTCTGTAAAGTAAAAGCTGAGTATAAGAAAACAGAAACTGGAGAGGTGAATGAACAGGAACTTCTCTTTCAAAGGAAGAACAAGCATAGCAGGAAATGGGGGGGGGGACTATTTAAACCCCCTAACATATATCTTGTCTCTTTTTAAAGTTATAGACATCCCAATACAAAACATGCTTGGTTTCGAGCATAAAGAATCATTTTACTTTTTGAGAGCTCCAGGGCCAGCCTGGCTACCTCAAGCAGCTGATTTGGAGTACCGTGAAATAGTTAGTATTTAATTTATTGTTGTGCTTTTTTACCGCTGAAAGGAGAGGGGAAGAGAAGTGCTTGAGAGATTTTATGCCTCAGGTGCCAAATAACGTGACATACTTTGAGTACTGCATGTATTGAAAATGAGGGGGGTGGGGCATTGCACCATTACCTGCTCTGCCGCAGGCAGCAAAATGTACTGGGCTGGCCCAGAAGAGTCTGAAAGTGTGTCTGTTACTATATGTATTTACACCATCATTCACACACATCCTTTACAAAATATGATTCTTCAGGGCCAAAGTTTTCAACACGCATCTAAAACATTATTGTTAGAGTGACTATCTAATGTCAAGAAGCAGTTCTGGATACAGTCTGCATACGAAGCAGTTTTGAGCTCTCTCTGTTTTATGTTCTACCACTCTATATGGTAATCTAGGTCAAGGTATTTTTTTCTATTAAAATATTGCATACATAAAAGACTATACAGTGGTACCTTGGTTCTCGTACGTAATTTGTTCCAGAAGTCCATTCGACTTCCAAAACATTCGGAAACCAAGGCTCCGCTTCTGACTGGCGCAGCTCCCCGGAAACAAGCCAACAGCCGGATGGTCGGCTTCCAAAAAACGTTCAAAAACCAGAACACTTACTTCCAGGTTTTCGGCGTTCTGGAGCCGAAATGTTCTAGTACCAAGGCATTCAAGAACCAAGGTTCCACTTGTAAACCCTTATAGTTTAGGACTGGAATCCTAAGGACACTTGCCTATTGCAACTCCCACTGAGCTTAGCTGGACTTACTTCTGAATAGATACGGTCAGGAAAACACTCTATCACATACAGATAAATGCATGGTTGCTCAGAAGCAAGTGCCAGTGTGTTCAACTGGCTTACTCAAAGGTATATGTGCACAGAATTTGAGCTGAGAACCCCATGTCAGTAGCAAACACCTCCTTAAACCTAAAGACCAGCTGATACTATGGGACAGGACAAGCATTTAAGAACTCAGCTTCTCCACATCTGACAATCAACCAAGTAGAAGTTGCAATAGGTTACAAGTATGATAAGCACTGCCACACCTAAAGCAAAATACATAGCAATGCTACAGAATCAACAGGGAAGCACCAATTGGATTTTAGGAGGTTATACATCAAGAGGAGCAGAGGAACAGTACTTGTGAGATTACCAATTGTGAATCATAGAATCGTAGAGTTGGAAGGGACCTCAAGGGTCATCTAGTCCAACCCCCTGCAAATGCAGGAATCTCAACCAAGGATCCAAGATATATAGTATATATATAAAGATCCAAGTATATAACTGTTCAAAGATGTTCCATTCACTTACCTCAAGCTCCTCTGCTAACACCTGAACCAGAGCATGACTGCCTGAAGGCCCTGGTTCCACTGTGGAGACCCAGACAACACTCTGCTGGGTTCTCAGGATTCTGCGGGAACACTCTCTCCATAACCGGCACACACTAAAAACAACAACAACCCAGAATCAGCATCACTACAGACAGGAGGATAGTGATTTGGAGGATTCAAGGAATATGCCACCCTTGCTATAGCCCAATAAGTGAGGGCAGCATTTCCCCCCCAGAAGGCAGGTGGGGGCAGCTCACTGTTTCAGCCACTACCAGCTCTGTACATGCCCTTCAAGAGCAGCTGACTCCTTATCTGGAAATGTCTATCATGCACCTTCAGTGGTAGCAAACACTTCTTGCATCTTCTAAAAATGAACCACTTTGAAAGCCCAGCTATCTCAATCTCAGAATTTTTTTAACAGGTTCCTTTACAGGAGTCTATGGCTTCATGCAGTTCACATGGAAAACTGCTAAAATATTACGTACCCCCAGTTACCAACTCCACTGGCAATCTGACATTCCTTTTCCTCCTAGTCACACCTGCATTTCTAAGAGAGAAGTTCAGCATCTGTCTTGGAATTTGATCAAGCTTCACCTGTCACTGCCTAGAAAACAAGGGAAGGGCCAAAGCATCTCTTATGTCAGCCATGGGCTCCATTGGAAAGGCAGCATTCAGAGGAGTCTTGCGATTCCACTCCCCGCACCAGCTGCACTGAATAGGGACAGGCATGGCAAGCAAAGTTTCCAGGACAAGGGCAACATTTGTCCACTTCTCTTCCCCAGGAGGGACCAGGTGCTATACAGAACATCTTCTAAGAACTCAAGAGATATATCAGACAGAAACAACTCCATTTTAAATTCCATTCCCCATCAAACACTTACCCTGATGAGTGAAGTATAAAAGCAAGGGACAAGTAATGGTAACATACCTAAGTTATGCCAAGCTCAGCCAATTGTTTCCCTTTCCCAAAGTGAAAGCAGACAGTAACTTACATTGCAAATAAACTTATATTATGATTAAAGTTCTATACGACCCTTTGTCTGAGGATCACAGGAAGTTCACAATATAAAAACACAAATATACATATTACAACAATGAAATAACCACCCACCCAGTTTTAAAGGCCATAGAATGTTTAGCCAAAGGCCTGGATGTAGAGGAATGCCTGGTGCCTAGAGATATGGAACGAAGGTGTCAGGTGAACCTCCCTAGGGAGAGCATTGCACAAATGGGGAGTCACCACGGAAAAGGCCCGTTTTCATGCTGCCAACCTCCGGACCTCTTGTGGAGGCACACAAAGGAGGGTCTCAGATGATGATTGCAGGGTCTGGGTTGGTTCATAAGGGGAGAGGCAGTCCCCGAGGTATTGCAGTCTCGAGCCATTTAAGGCTTTATACTGTAGATCCAAACCAGCACTTTGAATTGGGCCTGGAGACTAATTGGCAGCCACGGCAGCCAAGCCAGGATTGGTATAATATGCTCCAACCATCTTGCCCCAGTGAGCAGCCTGGCCACTGCATTCTGCATCATCTTCAGAGGCAACCCAAAGGTTCAGTAAACTAACCTACAGGCCACTGGAGCATAGACAACAGACAATAGGTCAGGCATGGCCAAACTTGCTGTTTTGGGACTACAATTCCCATCATCCCTGACCATTGGTCCTGTTAGCTAGGGATGATGGGAGTTGTAGTCCCAAAACAGCTGGCGGGCCAAGTTTGGCCATGCCTGCAATAGGCTATCCCTGTGCAGATAGGAGTGCAGCTGGGCCATCAGCCAAAGCTACCGAGGCTACCTGAGTCTCAAGCAACAACAATGGATTCAGAAGTATCCCCACATCCTTCAGAGGAAGTATATCGCCAACACATGCAGGGAAGCGCTCACCCTTCCAGTCTAGGGAACTAATAGTGCCTCAGTCTTATCTGGATTGAGCTTCAGTTTGTCGGCTCTCATACGTCCCAGACAACAGTCCAGACAACCACTTCCTGCTTGGCTGCTATGATGACCGGCTGCCCATTCCATCGGAGCCGTCTCACACAGAAGATTTTGAGGATGAGATGAGAGTAATCATCCTTCCAACCCCCCTCCCCCAGGGCTTGGGAGGGCAGCTTCACCCGCAGATTGCCCAACACTTGCTCCCAATCTGGAAGGAATGAGGGGGCACTGGGTGGAAAGCACCATGCGTACTTTTCGCAACTCTCCAAAGCTGCCGCCATGAGCAACAAACACCTGTTTTTAAAGATGAAATTTGGACTTAATGGGCATGCTCTGAGCGAGGGGAGGTAAATTACACTGCTAACTGATTCAGCCACTGGGGTGCCAAAGGATTTGAGTGGAAGGATTACCATCACTACGGGATTGGTATGTCAGAACGGAAGGGGGGAGAGCCTCCATTATTTCTTTTTGATATACTTCATATTTGCTATCTTACTTGGCAAATCTTCCTGGAAGGACTGACTGCCGGATTGCTTATGTACACAAATGAGACTGGAGAGTATTTTCTTATTGTTATAGTTTGGGTCTAATTATTAACTGTGTGGAAATGATTTATGAATTTGCAATTACCTTCAACGGATTGTTAAGAATAGAAGATGGAAATTGGTTTCTAGCTAAAGTACAGACTTATTTGTCTTGGAATGAGATAAAACGAAGTTTGGACATATGCCTGGTACAATTGGCAGAAAGCCAGATTTCCTTCATCTTGGGACGTGTCGCAGTGGAAAATCACAGGTGCGAGAAAGCGAAAGTGAAATGCCACGGACAGACTGTTGGAGTACAAAGAATATAAAGAGAGAAATAAAAAACAAACACCCACAGAGAAACATACGATATTGGCTTAACTCGCTTGCCAGATGAACTCAGAGGCTGTTAAAAATAAATGAAGGATTAACATCCGATTGTTTTATTGGAACTACCTGGATTAATTAAGAGAAGCAGCATAAATGTGAGATCATCATCACCCCCTGAACCTCAGAGCATAGGAAGCCAACCAAAGACATATAATTTGCCATAAAATCTGGATCGTTTGATTATTTTATAATTTGGAATGTTATTAATGTGGTTTTTATTGGATTGTTAAAATGGAAAACTTAATAAATATTATTATTATTAAAAAAAATGTCCAGGACAACCACTGCCACACCTCCAGGTGTAAGGAGAAGCAGAGCTGTGTGCCATCAGCATATTGCAGACAACGTATTCCAAACTCCGGATGACTCTGCTCAGCCACTTCATGCAGATGTTGAACAGCATGGAGGATAAAATCAAACCCTGGGGAAATGACCATCCAAGTATGACCAGAACGACAGCAAATCAGAGCCACTCACGCCTAACTTGGACAGCTGCTGCAGAAGGATGCCATGGTTGATGGTACTGAAAGCCTCTGAGGGGCCAAGGATACATTTCCCCTCTCCTGACAGAGGTCATCATTCAGGATAACCAAAGCAATTTCTGTGCCAAAACTGGGCCTAAACCCTGATTGAAACAGATCTAGAAAATCAATTTCCTCCAAGATCGGCTGGATCAGGTCCACAACCATACTCGGAGTAGGCCCATGGACTCTCATTTCAAATTTTGATCCAAAAATCTGCTACAAATAAAACTTAGTTGGAGACACATCGTGTATTTCCAATCTAAGAGAGAAGCTCCCAGGGGAGGCTTTTCCGCCCGCTTCCCCACGTTACACTCCTGCACGACAGCAAAGCAGCACCAACAACTAATTGAGAAGAGGATTAGATGAGTTCATGGGTGTGAAGGCTCCCAATGGCGGGGCTGCTTCCGGGAGCCCCTGGAGGGGGCGAGGGCTTCCCCGGGGGCACCTGCGAGAAGAGGGCGCTGGGCCGGAGGGGGAAGGGGCCCCGGGTCATCTAGTCCACCCCGCAGCGCAGGAATCTCGGGCGAAGCATCCCCAGGAGGGCGAGCCTGTCCCCCGCCGGCCCCCCCCCTCACCAGGCCGCGCGCAGCAGCGCCTTCGTCGGCAGGAAGCCCAGGATCCTCTCCACCACCTCGGCGAGGTTGCTCAGCACGTAGCCCCCTTTCGGATCGGGCTCCATAGCAACGCCAGGCCGCGCCGGTAGCCGAGCAACCAGCGGAAGCGGAGCGGGAGCCGGAAGCGACCTCGGTGCGCGTCATCAGAACCGCGACAGCCCCGGCACCATAGAGACGGAGCCGAAGGGAGGAATGGTGAGCGCCGCTTCCGGCGGCCCAGGGGCTCCTCGGCGCTCTTGCTCCGCCTCTGGCGCCGGAGAGACTTCCGTGCGAGGGAAAGGCCGAGCAAGAGGAGGAGGCGGGACCGGCGCCTCTTTGGCCTCGCCTGCTTCGCCATGCAAGAAAGGAGTGAGGCGGAGGAAGCAGCCTCCTTCCCTGCCTCCCTCTGGACCCGAGAGAAGGGAAGTTCTGCGCCTGGTTGAGCCTTTTCTATCTCTCCCGAAGCCGCGAGGGGCAGGAAAGACCATTTCCGTCTTCAGAAGGAAGCAGGACCCAACTGGTGGGGGAATAAGCAGGGGAGGGCAGGGTGGCGCCAGGCAAACTCAAGCCCCCCGGTTCGTGGCTTTTCTTAGCAAATTCTATTAAAATAAAACTCCCAGTATCACGATGTCTTTCTAAAATTCCGGGTTGTGATCCCAGCATGAAACTCTCTCGCCAGTACTTCCATGGAGCCACAGTAGCTCTCCTGGCCTCTTGCTATCACTTCCAAGAACCCTGGGCCTCCTACTTCTTTGAGTCACGTTTCTCCATATATCTGGCTCCCTTCTTAGTCTTCTCCAAGCTAAAAGTGCCTCAGCAAGGCATTTGACAAGGTGCCCCATGATATTCTTGTAAAGAAGCTGGTAAAATGCGGTCTTGACTATGCTACCACTCAGTGGATTTGTAACTGGCTGACTGACCGAACACAAAGGGTGCTCATCAATGGTTCCTCTTCATCCTGGAGAAGAGTGACTAGTGGGGTGCCACAGGGTTCTGTCTTGGGCCCGGTCTTATTCAACATCTTTATCAACGACTTAGATGATGGACTCAAGGGCATCCTGATCAAATTTGCAGATGACACCAAAGTGGGAGGGGTGGCTAACACCCCAGAGGACAGGATCACACTTCAAAACGACCTTGACAGGTTAGAGAACTGGGCAAAAACAAACAAGATGAATTTTAACAGGGAGAAATGTAAAGTATTGCACTTGGGCCAAAAAAATGAGAGGCACAAATACAAGATGGGTGACACCTGGCTTGAGAGCAGTACATGTGAAAAGGATCTAGGAGTCTTGGTTGACCACAAACTTGACATGAGCCAACAGTGTGACGCGGCAGCTAAAAAAGCCAATGCAATTCTGGGCTGCATCAATAGGAGTATAGCATCTAGATCAAGGGAAGTAATAGTGCCACTGTATTCTGTTCTGGTCAGACCTCACCTGGAGTACTGTGTCCAGTTCTGGGCACCACAGTTGAAGAAGGACACTGACAGACTGGAACGTGTCCAGAGGAGGGCAACCAAAATGGTCAAAGGCCTGGAAACGATGCCTTATGAGGAACGGCTAAGGGAGCTGGGCATGTTTAGCCTGGAGAAGAGGAGGTTAAGGGGTGATATGATAGCCATGTTCAAATATATAAAAGGATGTCACATAGAGGAAGGAGAAAGGTTGTTTTCTGCTGCCCCAGAGAAGCAGACACGGAGCAATGGATCCAAACTACAAGAAAGAAGATTCCACCTAAACATTAGGAAGAACTTCCTGACAGTAACAGCTGTTCGACAGTGGAATTTGCTGCCAAGGAGTGTGGTGGAGTCTCCTCCTTTGGAGGTCTTTAAGCAGAGGCTTGACAACCATATGTCAGGAGTGCTCTGATGGTGTTTCCTGCTTGGCAGGGGGTTGGACTCGATGGCCCTTGTGGTCTCTTCCAACTCTATGATTCTAAGATTGCAGTCTTCAAAATACCTAGAAAAGGCCAACATTTTGCTGTCTACTGGCCCAGTATTCTGGCTCACTACTCACCTCCCCATGAATCCCAGAAACCAGTATTTCAAGGCATACTGTCTTTGACAGTGGAGGGGTGTGTGTGTGTATCCAAGCTGGTGGGAATCACTACCCCTTGAAGGGACAAATTGCATAGCACTGTGTGTTTGTCCTGAATCCTCAGATACTATGCTGCATTGGGGCCCCAGGTTCCGTATCACAAGATACTGCATACACTTTCTCCATGCCCTACATCATTTCACACACCTTTATGTCGTCCCTTTACTTAACTTTTCTTGAAACTAAAATGCCCCATATAATTAATCTGTACACCGTTTCCTGCTGTCAAGGATTTTTCCCCTTGGGAGCTGGAGGGAACTTTCCCCCTGCCAAAGCAATTTAGGTTTTGTGGGGCACTGAGGGGACTCCACCCTGAGTAACCTGAAGACCCCCCAAACCCTGCATGGCTGTCTGGTTTATACTTTTGCATTCATTGTCTCAGACTGCAGACAAACAACTTCAAATATTTTCTTTAAAGCAGCCAACAAAGCTTCAAAATTACTTCAGTCACTAATGTCATGTCTATATGAATCTGTATCACAGAATGTTATGTGTGAGACTGAAAGACAAAACCAACTCTTCATGAGAGCTTTTGAGTGAGAAGTAGGTCATTTAAAATTATCACAGTGCTCTCTCACTTTCGCCAAGTTGTGATTCATGCTTTTGGTTTTTTCTAGTTTCTAATTCAGTGACAAAAAAGACAATAACTTAGCTTCTTCATTTGCAAATGTGAACATGCAGCTTTTATGCAGGCCCATTGAAACTAATGAGCCTATGTTAGCCATATCTATTTACTTCAGTGGGTCTACTCATGGGTTGAATACCACACTATGGGCTTAAACACCACTACTAAAGATTGGTATTATGCTTTTTAAACTATTGTATTAGTGTACAGCATAGTAGATCACCTTTTTAGTACTGTGTGCCATTTCTCATGTTTACAAAACATCAGCTGCAAGATACCACACTCAGTCATTGAAAGCAGACTCCTTCCAGAAATAAAATGACAAACAGAATTCTTAAAATGGTTCTTTATTCATAAACTTGATGCAAGTTTACAGATTACCGTACACTGCTAAATAATTCTGCAATGAAAAATGAAACTCAGAAACAATAAAAAGCAAGCCAAGTGTGCACCTGTCATTCTGCTTGTCCATTAGAATACTAAAGAATTCAATAATGTATTCAAAGTTTTAGCCTCAGGTTTGAAAAGGAGCTGCAGAAACGCTTACAGAATTCGGCCCCTGCCTTATGGCTGCTAACAGGATTTCACTGGAATAATATGTACAATCAAACAAGCAGGGAAGCTGGAAGTCATCCACTCCCTAAAAGGCTGCATGAAACAGTCTTTGAGCAGGCCAAATCCTTCTAATCCAATCCTCCAAGCTAAAAAAATCCAAACAAAAACAGCACATGTGACCAAATGCCTGGGCACAAAAAAAGCACAAATTTAGGTTTTTTTTCTCCAAGGTCAAGAAGGAGGGCTGAGGGGCAGAGACATTTCTGGAGACCCCCCCCCCAAAAAAAAGTGCTTATACCCTTATTTCCTGTGAACAAAAAAGTCTAGTCAATTTCAGCTACCAAAAAATAAAAATCACACCTGATTTTTTTTTAAAAAAGGTAAGGCAATGTTATAGCAGTTCTCGACCCACAGCAGCTACAGATCCAGATTCATTTCCTAAATGGAAGAGCAGTTCCCCATTAGTTCTTCAATGAAACCATGGTCACAACTATAGCAACCTTCTTAAAAAATCTCTGAATCAAGTGATCCCTGGGACTTGTTACTGTTGCTTTTGTTTAAAAAAACATTTTCAAAGGAGTGTCTTCTTGATTTCTGCCAACTGCTTTTTAAAGTTCATTACTCTACAAATGATTGCAACAACCCGTTAATAGAATCGAATGCCTAAGAAGGTTTCTAGTATTTTAAATAACTTCAAGCTTTATATCTATGGCTCCTCCTTTCAAAGGAGCCAACAAGAGCCAACAAGTAGCAAAGTAGCCCAGCAAAAAACCGATGCCCCAGTGGATGAGACTAGTCACAGAGTTCTCTTGGCACAGCCTGGCTCTGCTGAAGCAGCAGCAGGGCACCTCAAGGGGCATCTCTGCCCAGAAACAGCTCATATCCTCAATACAGCCATGAAAGAAGAAGGAAAGTTTTAACGATTTAACATTACGGTTCTCCTATCATCATCAAATTTGGCAATACTATGAATGCTCTCAGTTTTAGACCAAGGGGAGGAGGAAGGAGTCTGATTTAATGAGACCTAAAAACGTTGTAACATATTATTAAACTAACTTTATTCAACTTGGTTGGCTTTAAATAAAATATATTGCAGTTGTCTGCAGTTTGGAAAAACATAAGTGCATACAAAAGGGGGAGATCTTAATGACTGGCATTTTTGTAAACCCCAAGAGCCCAGTTTGAAGGATTCACACTCTAAAATGGAGTGGGGATTGGTATGCTTAATTCATGGGGACAATAAAGTTTTAAAACTGTTCAGTTGAAGATACTTGACAGAAGAGCAGAATTGTACAGCTGTAGCTTATACTGGATGTGTCAGTCAACAGATTATCCACTAGTTATCTATGAGCTAGAATCTTCAGTATGGCTGTTATGGGGGCATTCATAGTTGAGTCTGTGTTGGAAGGAAAATCTTTTACTGACATTGGTCCAAGTGTATGAAAAGTCCACAATGTTAACCATCTTCTTTAGGAGGTGTGAACCAGCCTGCAGGAAGTATATATAAAAAAAGATTTGGCATTAACAAATGTGCAGCAGTGGTGGCAACACTCATTTTGTAATTGCACACCATGATACTTGGTTGAAGCACCAGTGTAGACAGGTGTTCTGAGCATCCACATAAGACAACATGAGTTGTTTAATGTGTTTCAGTCTACATATAAATAACACGGTGCTTAGGAATCCAGTTCTGCAACTGGAAGATATTACGCAAAGACCAGCAACATTTGGAAACAATTTACTTGACGGACTGTCCTAATGATCAAACATGCAAGCAAAGAATTATCAACCCACCTTTATATTAAAAGGTAAAGGTACCCCTGACTGTTAGGCCCAGTCGCGAACGACTGGGGTTGTGGCGCTCATCTCGCTCTATAGGCTGAGGGAGGCAGCATTTGTCCAGTTTTTCCGGGTCATGTGACCAGCATGACTAAGCCGCTTCTGGCGAAACCACAGCAGTGCATGGAAACGCTGTTTACCTTCCCACCAGAGTGGTTCCTATTTATCTACTTGCACTTTGACGTGCTTTAGAATAGCAGGTGGGCAGGAGCAGGGGCCGAGCAACGGGAGCTCACCCAGTCGCGGGGATTCGAACCGCCGACCTTCTGATCGGCAAGCCCTAGGCTCAGTGGTTTAGACCACAGTGCCACCTGTGTCCCCTACCTTTATATTACCAGTATCTAATACCAGGACCAGGGTTAAGGGGGCTCTCAGTATGGTGCCACTGATGGGCCTCCAGCTCCCCCCAGTGTGGGTCTGCTGGGCATTGCACTTTGCATTGCACTTTGGAGAAGCTAAATGGCAGCTGGCTGTCACAGATGGGAACAGAGAAGTGGTACCACGGCCTACTCAATACTGAAATGGCTGTCCGGGAGCCTGGCAAGGAGAGTGGTAGGGTGGCACAGCTGGGTTGGGCCAGCGTGAGGGGCCCTGGGACAACTGTCAACCACTAGCACCAGGCCTGATAGGCTCTACAATGAAACCAAATCAAAACTACAATTCATTATTAGAAAGGTAAATTTTAACTTCTTTCCCCCACTTCTTTAATTCACTAGACCTCCCCAAAAAGTGTGACCTTAAATTGCTGCCCTACCAGTCTACTGAGATCAATTAGCTGATCTAATTCTCAGATTAAACCTTGGTGGGGGTTGCGATTATATTTATGTATCAGGGAAGTAGGAGTTAAGTTATGACCAACTTCCCAACACACTATTACACTGTTTACAGAACCAGACGATGCGCAGCTCTGGATGCCTGCGAAAAACATGCATATGGGGAGCGGAGTGGCTTCTCTCCTCTGACGTTATACTTACACAACTATGTGTTTTACCATAGCATGCATACATACCATACATACCATTTTTCTCATGTAACTGTACTAGAGATTTATAGGATTGCTGTGCTCTTGCTAGGTTATATTGGTTCTGAAAGAAAGAGATGAATGGTAGAAGTACATATCCCAACCATGACAGAGTAGTTCTGACTCAGCCTGCATGCATGCTGGTTAGTTTTTACGCTGCTGGTGACAGGCTCTCCCCACAGTCTGTTTAAAGTGTTTTCCTTCCCCGACTTCCCAACTGGTGGGATCCTGGGGGACATAAATGTTGCTTGGAATGGTTAAGTTCCCTGAACAGGGGGTTGCCTCTTCTGCAATAAGCCCCATCTAAAAACCGCCAAAGCCCAACAACCATTCTTCAGCACACATTACATTATTTCACAGGTATGGGGTTGCAGTCAACTAGCCAAGAAAATATTGCCAACTGAGTGCCTGTTTTGATCATTTACTGTGGGTCACACACATTCATACCAGGGTGGTCTAACACGTGGCGCTCATAGCCTTTTTCGGTTGCCCCAGGCACGGCAGGGAGCAAGAAGCAGCTCCTGGGGCAGCAGTGGCATTGAGAAGGAGGCAGGAGGGCTCTGACAGGGTCCTTGAGGCTCCCCACCTCCCTCCCCAAGCCTAGTTAGTGCTTTTCCAGCTTTGAAAAAAAAGGGCCAATCAGGCTGAGCTTAATTCATAAGCACAGCCTCCCATGTTGTTCTTGCTGCGTTGGAGGCTCGAAAGTGACCTCTCTGGGCCCAGATGACACAACCCCCCTCTTGGCCTTGCTGCTGATGTGGTCCAAAGGAAAGGAAAGCAATACATTTGGCACCAGGACTGCTCTTACACTAGCTGCTCTACATGAACAGCAGAAAAAGAATACTGGCGTGTATTTACCTTATTTGCTCCAAATTGTACTCTGGCTTTTCCTTTGACTAATGTGGCATTGATCTGCATGATGACAGATTCTGTTGAATAGGCACTACTCCAACCCTGAAAAAAAAGAAAAGAAAATTCCAGAATAGGATTGCATTTTGTCCGCTTGCCTTGCAGAAAACATTCAATCCCAAACAGAGCTCTCTACACTAAACCAGGTTAATTTGAGTTGATGTTCTAACTTTTGAAAATGGCAATTATTTGCCACAAGAGGAGAAAATATGAAATAGGAGTACATTACAGGGGAGCAAGGAAGAGTAAAAGTCAAAGTTTCCTGGCAAGGCAAAAAATAAAATCGTAAGCACATGTCTCCAAATGCCATTAAAATTCATAACAATTACAATGTTTGTTTGTTTAATAAATTAAAAACATATTCAGATCTCATTACTTATAGCTGGAAAGAAAGATTTACGGTGACACACAGTCTAGTGTTCTGGTCTATCTTTCTAATTGTTTTCAGCTACTTTGTTTTGATTAGTTTGTATTTTAAACTGTTTTTGTTTTAATTATTTTTATTTGTCTTTAACCAATTTTAAATTGTGTTTAAATTCAGGACTGTTACTGGGATGTGCCTGGGAAAAGGGGAGCAGCGGGGGAGAACCAATCACAACGGTTCAGGGTAGGGAGAGGTACGGTGCAGGAGGTAAGCAGGCAGGCCAGGTAAGGGGCACAATCGCAGGCAGTTGGTGACCGTGTCGTGTGCCAGCCCCTCCTCCAACCTGAGGAACTGTGCTTGTCATATCAGCCTGCCTGGTCTGCAGCTGCTGTTGCTGAAGGCCAGCATGAATGAATGCAGCTCGAAGCATTATCCGGTTGTGGATAAGGAAGCCCATCTGGTCTGTGTCACTGATGCCTGGGTGGGTGAGCAGGGTGGTCTCACCCAGTTGTCCCCATCAGGCCAGACTTGAGGGTCAGGGAGGGAGAACTGCTGTGGTGTAAAGAAATTCTCTCACTGTCCAGTTGCCGGGGGGGGGGGGGGCAGAATCTAGAGTGTGTGTTCCAGGCGTTGGGCAATAGGGACAGAATTGGGATTCTGCTGGTTTACTGCCCACCTTCCTGCTCAGCAGTTTCCCTGCCTGAGCTGACAGAGCTGATGTTGAGGACTCTCAGACGGTTGGTTCTGAGGGACCCATGCCACGGTGACTGGCTCTGCGGTGGCTCAGGACTTCATGGCTGCCATGATAACCATGGGACTGTCTCAACATGTCACCAGGCCAAAGCAGGTGGGAGGCCACACTCTGAACTTTGTTTTTTCCACTGGGCAGGAACAGGGTGCTCTGAAAGGTGGGTATTGATCCTTGTCACGGTCCAGTCACTTCCTCTTGAGGCTTTCAGCATTCTTTCCCTTCTGCAGAGGTGGGGACCTATGAGGATGGTCTGTCCTTGGAGGCTGATGGATGCAATGGGTTTCCAGGTGGCTTGGGGGGGATTTTGCAGCTGATATGACTGGCGCTCCTGTTGAAGCCCTGGGCGATTGCCATTCTGGAATATATGAATGGCTCAGGCCATTGACATGATCACCTTGACTGCTCTCTCCCATTTCGTGGGAGCCCATTTGACTCCCTGGCAACCTCCAGAGCTTAGGGTGATTAAACAAGTTGGGAGACAGCTCAAACAACTGGAGGGAAGATCTGGCTGCATCATCAAGCTTACCTAAGTAGCAGTGAAGGCAGCAAAGAAGGCATCGAGTGTGGACAAAATGCTTGGATCGGTCAGGGGATTGTGGACTCTTGTCCCTCTTGGCTGATAAAAACTAGCAGGGAGGGGACAGCTGGCTGGTGATTAATGCCTCCTTGTAAGAGAGGGCGGTCTCTGCCTGATTGAGGGAGGTAGTGGTAAAACTACTCTTCAAGAAACCACTCCTTCATTCAGAAAATCTAAGTAACTACTGGCCAGTGGTAATCTCCCATTCTTGAGCGAGTGGTCGTGGACCCAATTCAGGCACTCTTGGAGGTAACTGATTTTCTAGATTCATTTCAATCAAGGTATAGGCCCAGTTTGGCACAGAAACTGCTTTAGTTGCCCTGTAAGATGCCATTCTGAGTCAGCTGGATGTTATAAGAATTTGGAAATGGGGGTCTGTTCAACCAGCTGCAGAGGACTTCCATAGGAGCAGACAAATCTGGAGCAAGACTTTTGATTCTGCATGTACCTGTTTAGTAAGCAGCTCCATGCATAATGCACCTCCACCGAGAACATACCTGCAGGACAGAAAAGCAAGTTTAGAGTATGATTTTCAGTAAGACCTTGGAAAGACTAACATATTAATTATGAGCCAAGCATTTGTGTACTAGAATCATATTCAACAGAAGGGTTATTCTGAGTTGTACAATCTGGATCTTCCCAGCACTGTTTTGTCTGCTTATGTCATTCAGATGGGAGCCAGCCATTTAGACAGCACGCTCAGACAAGGAGTATTAAAAAGGTTAAATATTGGTGAGCCAAAGTCAAGATGTCCTCATTGGCTTGGTCTATTGGAATTATTCTGGACACAAAACAATAAAAGCTCGTGAATGTACAAATGAGAAGCAATGTGAACTCAAAGCATCAAACAGAAACAGACTACCTGTGAGACCAGGTGAGGCAGGTGTAGAGCTTCCCTCTCCCCTTCTGCCCCGGCAGGGAGGAGGGTGCCATTTTGTGGTTTGCCTCAGGTGCCAAAATGCCTTGGGCCAGGCCCTGGCATCCAAGCTATTCAATCCATGGCTTTAAACCCCTTTGGCACCAGCTCTATAATCAGCCCTGATGTAACTGAGTTAGCCAACTGTGCATAATCACTGCGCACTCACTGTTTTGATATCACTGTTCTGACAACAATCCAGTCCTCATTTTAGTGCATTTTATTACTGTTACACTTTGCTGTTCTCTTTGTCAACGGCTTAGAAAATATAACAAGGGAAACATTTAAAAACAATCACCACTTTTAACCTTTGTTCACTTCCCTCCAACTGGAGTAGAAAATTAGCACAGTCGTCTTTGGTTAATCTCTCACATGGTTTATTCTGAAGTTATACATGTCAGAGAGTCAAGAGTGGAAGTGCTATCAGATCAAACCTTCCCCCAGCTGGCCACTACCACCAGTTACAAAATGTATGCAAACAGGCCACAAAGGAAAGCCACTTTACTAAATGATGGCCCAGTTCAGATGCAAGAGGAAACCATGGCTTCCCATCATGCGAACAAATCTTGAGCTTAATCCCCCTTAAAATGTGTGTGTGTGTGTGTGTGTGTTTATTGAGGCTTTCAATTAAGTACTGACAACAGATAATGTAAGAAAATATTAACATAAATAAGGACATAAGCTGAAACATAAAATGAATACAAACATTTCTTCTTTCATTGGCAACCTGGAAGCAAAGTTCTTAACCCAAGGTAATATTTCTGGATTAGCGGAGTCTGTAACCTGAAGCATCTGTAACCCGAGGTACCACTGTAAAGAGAAATGGAGGTTTGCTTAAAACTGGATATTGTTGAAGAGGAGTCCCTTCACAGGTCGCCAAGACTCCTCTTTTGTGGCTGAAGTATCAGAAGCACCTGTTCCACGTTTAAGCAAACCTCCATTTCTCTTTACAGTGGTACCTCGGGTTACAGGCGCTTGAGGTTACAGACGCTTGAGGTTACAGACTCTGCTAACCCAGAAATAGTACCTCGGGTTAAGAACTTTGCTTCAGGATGAGAACAGAAATCGCGGCATGGCAGCAGCGGGAGGCCCCATTAGCTAAAGTGGTACCTCAGGTTAAGAACAGTTTCAGGTTAAGAATGGACCTCCAGAACGAATTAAGTTCTTAACCCGAGGTACCACTGTATATCAGATTTTGCAAAACTGGTTTGTTTAAACTCTGGCTATGGAGGACAGCCCAGGCTCAAAACCATGGTTTCAGACTTAAAGGGGGAAGCAGAAGCTTCTGATCTCCTCCCAGCAGAAAAAGGAGGCAGTGGGATTGTGAGACTGAGGGCCACTGCAGCTCATTCACATAACAGGAAGCCGTGTTGTCCTGTTACATCTGAACCAAGTCAGAGTTTAAATCATGCTTGATTTTTTTCAAGTGACACGGCTGTGCTTTTGGCATCTCTGTGACCAGAGAAACTGGTCACATCCATCATTATGCCTCTGCTTCAGCAACTGCAGTGAAGACTGGCCTCACTATGTTCACAGTGTCATGTGTGAATGTGGGGGAAGGGGGCAAACCTTCTCTCAGAGTCAGCCGCTGGGAGGTATGAACCAAAGTTGGAAGGAAGCAAGACAAAAACCAACTCCAGGTGGTCCTTACAGGCAACGAACAGTCATGCTGCAGTCAGAACAGTATCCAAGGTTTCCAGTAGGAGGCAAGACCAGGCGGGAGCGGGGACAGGTCACAACGCGTGGGAACTGAATTTGTGCACCTGAGCGATAAAGCTGTCAACTCTTGGCACGCGCATCAGAACTGATATGGACAGCAGCGCAAAACAAACCATTTCTGCCAAGCTTGTGTATGAAAGTAGCAATCGAGAGATTGGGGACTTTAAGTTTTATTCTTCCAGGCCAATTGCTGGATTCCTTCCTTGGGCAAAGGGGCATCATCACTAAAGTCTGGTGCCACCATTCTCCAAAACCTTTCAATGTCAAACAAACATGGAGCTTTGCTTTGATAGCAACTCTTCTCACACAGCCGTGGGAACCACTGCTGCTCTTCTCACACCCACACATCCCCCTATCAGCTGGTGGCTTTGGAGAGGTCGGCCTCACACAGTTTCTCAGCCAACAGAGTTCAGCTGGAACTCTGCCCTCCTTCTACGGTTCCCAACAAGTCTGTGGGAAGGTGCAGAAGACCCAAAGGCAGCTCCTTTTGATTCCTAGAGCTCCATGATGTTGAAATGGGGATGGGGAATCATGCAAAGATGCATTGCTTGCTGGACAAGGAAAGTCCCAAGGCTCTATGACACTGAGTACTTGCAACGGAGATCCAGTGACAAAAAAACTACAGAACTGGTACAGGCTGTACCATGGCTTAGCTAGCCCACCATTAAAGATGAAGAAACATCAAGTCCAACACTGCTCCTGGCACTGTGCCATTTGAGAAAGCAAGTATGGAGACCTCATGTTTGCATGCCCTCAGCCGCCCCATGCAAGTTGCTTCTGCAAAGGAGATGAATGGACATGCTAGCTTCCCAAAGGCACAGGGCTTGACACAGTAGAAGTGCATGAGCTTGCAACTCAATTCCCCTCTGCCCTCGGCTTATGAAGTGGCATAGTCCTTATAGGGGTGAATTCTTGTCAGCTTCACTGACGGCAAAGCGGTCAGCCTGTTACTTTACGCTGACCTCCCCACAAGAAGACCAGCGTCACAAACATGGTCTCTCCCTGCCCCCACCCGTTTTATCCTGCCAATTTCACCTGTGGGTTTGCAGCGTGTCACCCAACGAGCTTCAAGGCTACAGGGGATTTGAGTGTGGGGTCTCCCAGGACAGAGAGAAGTTCACCACTTTCTCACCTAACACTAGAAGGTGGAGCATCCAAAGAAGCTAACTGCTGGGAGAGTTAGGATAGAGAAAACCACGTGCTCCACACACCAGAGTTACAACTCCTGAACTGGCTGCTGCACAATGTGGTGATGGCTACTAGCTAATATGCCTTTAGAAGGGGACTAAGGTAATCTGAATACAAATCATGATGCCTAGATGCCTCAGAATACCAACAGCATGAGAGAGCCACTGCCCTCATGTCTTGTTTGCAAGCTTTTCAGAAGCAACTGCATGGCCACTGGGAAAAAAAGAGGCTTGACAAGACAGGCCTTTGGTCTGATCTAGCACAACTCTTATTACACCACAAGCAGTATGAGCCAATGCACCCTGCCTATGGCTGCTGCAAAAAAAGGAGAATGTGCTCAACACCCGCTCCAGCCTCTCAAAAGGCACAAGCACAGCAAGGGAACATGAATTGAATCTCTGGAGAGAAGAGGGCTGGTGTATAAGCAACACATTTTAAGAGAGAGATTCATGTAAGTCAGCCTCATCTTCTTCTTCTCATTGCAGGCAAGTGAGGTGACTTAAAGTAACCTGGTCCCAACTGGGTACCTTATGGGTTGCTTTTTCCTACATGAAGCAGCCTGGCAGGAGCCAGTCCCTGGAGGTCCTGTATGTTTTACCCCGCCCTAGGAAGAGAGGCAAGTGGCTTTCCTAGGGTTGCACTCCCAACTGTAAAGCTCCCTCCCAAATGGTTTTTATTGTTGCCCTCAGTGCCACCTGACTGAATAACTGCTCATAGGCAGCCTGGCTTTAGTTTTTCTGGTGCTCCTGGTGTTCTTTTTTTGGTATTGCTGTTTTAAATTATCTAGATTTGACATTGCTGTACAATTGCTGTTTCAGGATATTTGTGAGCTGCCTTGAATGCAAGGCAGGGTGGAAATACAGTATTCCATTAAAACAACAAGTTAGTTTATTGCAGTCTCTGGGAGCTCATGACCAGGACTTGTAAACAGGGGTGTTTTGAGGTGGAGGTTGGGGTGCTGTCTCATGGGGTACATAGGACCAAGAGACATGGGTGGTGAGGGAGCTGCTGCAGTGACCTGCAACAGCTGTACCATGCTTGTCTTCCTGCCCAAGAAGGTGCACAGTTGTGGGGTTAGACTAGATGACCCTCATGGTCCCTTCCAATGCTATTATTCTAACAAGAACACTTCTCCTGGTAGAGCCAAGTTAGGAAACCTCCTAGGTCACTGCTGTCTATGACAGATGTTTGAACTGCATAAGACTTCCATCAGGTGGCCAAAGAACCATAACTCCCCAAACATAACTCCCCAAATGTTAATGTAACAGCTTTGTGATTTATTCTTAAGAAACACCGTGTGCGCGCATTCTTACGAAACACTGTGTTTGTTTGTTTGTGTGTATGTGTTAAAAAAGCCAACACCTACCCGCCAGTGAGCACAGGAGAGACCACTCTCACAAACGGAGGATCAAAGGGAAAGTTATCCTAAGAACAAAAAAAGTAAATCCCAAAGTCAAAAACTTTCTAAATTTGATGCCCTGCTGCAAATACATCATTCTGAAATCCTATATTTTAATTATTTTTATTTGCAATATGGGATTATATCCAACCAAGTTCTACTCAAAGTAGACTCAATAAAATTAAAGAACATAATTCTCGTTAACTATTTGCTTTGGATTTACATACCAATGAAATTTTTTTCACACACTGGATACTATTTTCCTCTTACCTTAAAAGAGAAGTTGAGCAAAATATATTCTACACCTTCTTTTTCTTTTAAGACTTGAAGATCACTATGCAAAGGGCTGTCAGGATCAACCCTACCAAAGGAGAATGAGGAAAAGCAGAAGGATTGAGTCTCTCAGTTCTGAGTGGTTGTCACTACCTCTCACAAACAACTAGGCCGTGCCAAGCATTTCCTCCAGAACGAAAGGCCAGCTGTTTGCAGGGTGTGGCTCGCCTGCAGTTAAGGGTCCTAATGAACACCCTGGCTGCAGGCAAGTGTTTCTCTGGAGGGCAGTGTTGAAGTCATCAGAGAACAGGGAATATTCCTGCACATCAGCTGCTGACTTAGGAGTCTTGAGGAACAGAATCCATATCCTAAGACTCTCTGTTTCACAGGAATCTCAAAGAATGTATGACTTAATAAAAAAAATGCCCACCAAGTCTCTAGGCTTTGAATTCTTAAAGATGGATGTTAATTAAACAGTTTAATTTTTTTATTTTCTTTATGTTTTGGTGCATATTTTTTAAACTGTTTTTGGAAGAATTCTCTTGAGAACAGTTTGCTGCAAACACAGAGGTAGGTGTTCCGGTTTTTGAACTTTGCCCCAGAAGCCGAATGTGCTCCTGAGCTTCTGTTTTCACTGTTGCACAGCTAATTTGAGTCCTCTGCATAGTAATTAAGGCTTTTTTCATCCCGTTTTACCCTTGCACAGCAAATTTAAGTCCCCGCCTCCATCATAATAAAGGCTTTTTTCATTCCGTTTGTATCCTTGATCAGTTAATTTAAGGCCCGCCCCTACCATAATTAAAGCCTTCTGTTTCTGATTGCAGTGTTCTGAGGTGATATTTGGTGCTTTTGTTTTTGCTATTTTTTGCTTTTATGTTTGTGTGGCTTTTTCATTTTTGTGACTGTGGCTTGTTTTTCATTTTATGATTGATTGATTGATTGATTGATTGATTGTGTAACTGTGGAAATGGATAACCCCCCCCCCCCTTCAAACAATGACTATCATCAGTGCAGGCAAGAAAAAAAATAATTTTAATTTTTATCATCTACAATACTGTCTTATTTATTTTATAGTACAGAACAATGATTATTGCTTTCATTTTATGGATCAATTATCTTGTTATATTGTAAAAAGTTTTGGAACAGACTTGCGGAGCTAATTAAATTTGAGAATTAAAGGTACCACTGTACACTGCGTCACAACGGGGACTGGTTTACTTTACACAGGAAGGAATGCCTCTCCTGCAAGAGTATCAGCCCTCTGCAGTTTTATAAGCACTTAAAAGTCTGTTTTTTAAAAGAGATGCACTGGCTAATCAAGTGACCTAGCCAATTAGATCTATAAAACCCTAGCCTTAAGCAAATATGCTAATCTGCAACATAGTATACAACTTTCCTAGGTGCGGTCATCAAATTATTATCATCATGCACCTTCATCCACCAACCCAGCTTTCCATCAATAGCAAAGCCACTGATTTAGCACAGTGTTGGGGTGGGGGAAAGTGAACTTACCTTAGAAGTTTTACATGCCAGTCATACAGGCTGTCATTTACAAGTTCCACTGAATAAATCCCTGCAGAAAATGGAAATGAAAAGGGTTGCTTGCTTCCGTTGTTACTAGAAAACACACCCAAACCCAAGACAGCGATCTGGAACTTCACAAAGGTTGAATGCAAAGAGATGCTGAGTTCTGAATGAACAAGGTCCTCAGCAGCACAGAGCTGTTTGGATGAAAGCAGAACTTCACAAATAAGAGCAATCCTACCTTTGTAACTGAGGGCAAAATTATATCTTGCTCCTACATGGCGCTCCTAATACCCTCCATTACAAGGCTGACTGGCTCCACATGTGCCTGGCTTCAGAAAACCTACAGCATCTGTTTTGACACTATTTACAGTACCATGAATTATCTGTGCCTGGGCAACCTCTTGCAGCCTTTTCCCACGGCAGGTTAGGGTTTCCATGACTCTTTCCCCCCCTTCCTCCACAAACTCTCCTCTATTTTGCAGCAGAAATTCACACCAGGGAAGCCTCCTGCTGCAGGAAAGAACAGCTTGTAGAGAATGTCTCAGGGAAAGAGCTTATTGATTCATTCTACTTGCACCTTCAGTAAAAATAATAGCAGCAACACTCTAACGGTAGCAACTGCGCACATATTGAATAACTGCGCCTTCTCCCAGCTAATCTGCACAGCAGACACACCAGCTGAGGCTCCCGGGGCAGCAACTCCTGCTGAATGAGGCAAATAAGCATATAGAAAATCCCCAAGAATGTATTTTTAAAACGAGTGAATTCTGTGGCTTTCAAAATGCCACACGCAAATATGTGGAAGAGAAGATAAAGCAAATAAAAAGGCCAGGAAAATCCCTTTCAGTTTCTTTCCTGCATTTGTATTAATAGAAGAAGCTACAAAATTTAGCCAGTTTATGCAGTCTTTCCAGTGCCAAACAGTCTATGTTGCCAGCTCCAACTAAAGAAGAAAGTCCTGGAGAGATGCTCTCTCTAGAGGCAACTCTCCTAGTTAGTTTAAAATGACTTACAAATAATAAAAAGTGGGGTCTTAGCAGAACGAGTTGCGATTATGCTGCGAAAAGTAGGCAGGCCTCTCTCTGCCTGCTCAAGCAATAATAGTAATATCTGGGAGCCGTTCAGAGTGGCTGGGGAAACCCTGCCAGATGGGCGGGGGTATAGATAAATAGAGATAGATGATAGATAGATAGATAATACCCCACCCATGTGGCTGGGTTTCCCCAGCCACTCTGGACGGCTCCCAACAGAATTAAAAGCACAATAAAACATCAAACATTAAAAACCTCCCTGAACAGGGCTGCCTTCAGGTGTCAAGGAAGTAACTATCTGACTTTTAGAAGACATCTGATGGGAGGGCGTTCCACAGGGCTGGCACCACTATTGAGAAGGCCCTCTGCCTGGTTCCCTGTAACCTCACTTCTCACGGTGAAGGAACCACCAGAAGGCCCTCAGCACTGGACCTCAGTGTCTGGGCTGGAGACGCTCCTTCAGGGATACTGGGCCGAGCGTTTAGGGCTTTCAAGGTCAGTACCAACACTTTGAATTGTTCTCAGAAACGTACTGGGAGCCAAAGTAGGTCTTTCAAGACCGGTGTTATGTGGTCTTGGTAGCCGCTCCATCACCAGTCTAGCTGCCACATTCTGGATTAGCTGAAGTTTCCGGGTCACCTTCAAAGGTAGCCCCACGTAGAGCACATTGCAGGAGTCCAAGAGGGAGATAACCAGAGCAAGGGCTGCTAGGTTCCCTTAGTGAAGAACGGGTTAAAAATGCATAGAAGGCGGCAGTGATTCAGGAGTAGCACTTGCAGTTCTTGCCAGTGCCATCATGCCTTACAGTTGTAAGCTGCCTTTTCTGATCTCAGATTCTGTTGGCCTTAGTTGAACACAATATTACACTTGGGGTGAGGAGAAGAGTTTGGGAAGGGAGTTTCTGTAAAACTAAGTTTCCCATAACAACTGGCTAAGGATTAAAGGAAACAGAGTTGCAGAGGCATCGAGTGGTTGAAAGATTATTTAAAGAAATGAAGGATTTTGTCTATGTAAGATTGCACTGGTTCATCCCAACCCACCCAAACAAATGACTGCAGCAGGCCTCCTTGAACAGGCATGGCATTCCCCCCCCCCAAATGATTTTATTAATGTTCCAAATTTTAAACAAATAAACAACAAATTAATTCAAAGGGCAGGCATAGGATTAAGGGAGGTGCAAGATCAGGCCAGGCAGCCGAACCACCAGTCCATACATATAATGGTCCGCTATGCAAATGATCAGCAGACAACTCCCTTGTTTATGGGTTGTCTTCCTGGGCTGCCATCTTTTGAACTTGCAAGAATGTTTGCATCTACCTTTTCACACTCACCTAGGCGCTCTAGAGCAGGGATGGGAATTCTGTGGCCCTCCAGCTGATGCTGGGCTCCCAGTTTCCATCAGCCCCAAACTATATCTGGAGGGACACAGGTTCCCCATCTCAGCTATAGAGGGAAGAGCGGATTTGTGGTCAAGGTGGGGAAATGAATTGGGAACTTTAGTGGAGGTGGGATGCCAGAAGCACTCCTGTATTTTTAATTAGGCTGGCCAGGCCCCTAAAAACAAGAATCCTTCCATTTTGTGACTATTTCGCTGTTATCTCCAGTGTCGGTGCTTGGCTCAGACTGCAGTCTGAAGATGAAGCAGCTGGATACTGTCAAAATGCACAGCTGATAGAATCTCCACGCTCAAGCCACTTCTATTCCAAGGTGCACCGGTTCATATGGGGGCCTTTCGTAAGAGCAAATACAACACAACACAACACTACCTCGGGATTACTAGCTAACTGTGTGTCAAGAGCTTATATCTATAGATAGCAAACACCCTGGCACTGATTAAGAATGCCGCATCTTAAGGATGCGTTCTTTCTAGCACGGATAGGTAATTCCCCAGACATGAAATGAAACCAGGAACACCCCAGGAAGCACAAGTACCATACAAGCCTTATTAAAAGCAGATGCAATGCATTTGGATAGTCTTTATTCCAGAGCTAGACACATTTAAGTTGAAAACTAGAGAGAGTACCTTTCAACATCCCTGAACCAGACTTGTGGGATCAACCAGTTTGTTTTTTAATAATCCCAAGAGGATCATCAACTAGAATCACATGCAGAAACAGCAAGTGGGCAAAGTCAGGTGCAAAAATATTGCGCAAGGAACTGCAGCATTTGCCTCCTGTGTCCCATAATAAACTGGGATGAATAAACTCAGTCCTGCCACACGAATACCCACTCCTGGGTTTCTCCCAAGCTGCCTTCATTTCAACAGAATGAAGGGGTGAGGGAGCAGCCATGTGCTGTTGCTGTTGTCAAACAGCTGGGAGTAAAAAAACCAGAACCCTTCTCCATCTACTGAGAATCATCCAGTGATCCAAAACTTTTGCTGCCTTGGGGACTTTGCACATGTATCCACGCCATCCTGAGTTTCCCATGGAATGTCTGTTCCTCCAATCACATAGCCCTTTTATACTTCAGTTGCCCCTTGTGCCAGGCTGAAGGGCTAGACATGTTTCCAGTTTTGAGATGCCACACCAATGAAGCACTTGAGATCCTCCAGCCCTGCCTAGAATGTTCTCACCAGTCACAACTATCATACCAGGCTTGCTTCCATAAAGCAGGTCTCACCCTTTTTAATGCAAAATTTGAACAACTTCTATGACAGAATGCTGCAGAAGGCAGAACTGGGATTCAATATGACCTTAACAAATTGGAGAACTGGGCCCAAACTAACAAAATAAATTTGAATAGGCACAAATGTCAGGTTCCACACTTAGACAGGAAGGACCAGCTGCACAAATGTAAGATGGGGGGCACCCGGCTAGTACACATGAAAAGGATCTAGGGGCCTTAATGAACCACAAACTTAACATGATGCAGCAGCAAAAAAAGCTAATGCTATTCTAGGCTCCATCAACACTAGTATAGTGTCCCAATCAAGGAAAATAATAATACCACTCTATCCTGCCTTGGCTAGACCACACCTGGAATACTATGTTCAATTTTGGGCGCCGCAAATTAGGAATACTACTGGCAAGCTGAAATGTGTGCAGCGGAGGGCAACCAAGATGATCAAGGGTCTGGTGATCATGTGAAAAGGTTGGGGAAACTGGGTATGTTTGGCCTGGAAAGGAGGAGAGGGAGATGAGATCTGATAGCCATCTTCAAGTAACTCAAGGGCTATCCCATGGGAAATGGAGCAAGCCTGTTTTCTCCTCTTCTGGAGGGTGGGACCCAAACCAATGGCTTCAAGTTACAAGAAAGGGGATTCCAACTCAACATCAGGAAGAACATTCAACAGTGGAACAGGACTCACTTGGAAGGTGGTGACTCTTTCCTTAGAAGTTTTAAAGCAGAGGCTGGATGGTCATCTGTCATGGATGCTTTAGCTGAGATTCCTGCATTGCAGGGGGTTGGACTAGATGACCCTTGGGGTTATTTCCAACTTTACAATTCCATGATTTTATGACAGGCAGGGACCCTCGGGAAAATCCTGCCTCCCTTTAAGACTTATTTAAAAACTTTCTTAATTTTAAAGGGTTTTTAAGTTTCTAAATCCCGCAGAGACGTATAATCCCTGAAAGCAATGCCATTATATAAGTTATAGCAACCTTTCCCCCCCACTCTTCTACTCCCATTTCATATCTCTTGTTAATAAAATCTTAGCACAAGTGTTCAAATCTAATATAAGAAATTAAACCCACCTACAAACACGAATCATATTTCAAAGAGCAATTTTTTTAAAATGTGCACAATTAATTTAAATTACCTTTTTGTCAATATCCATTAAGAAGACTCAAAGCTCAATTCAATAAATCCAAGTATTACTCTACAAAAGCCTCTCCTCCTTTCCGTATCTTCAGTGGGCTGCACTTTCCAGTTATTATGGCTACCCTTTTATCTAACTGTTGGAAATGCAATAGGGATAATAATTCTCTAAAACATATGTTATTTCATTGTCCTATACTGACATATTTTTGGCAGAAGGTAACTGTAACCATCAACAATCTGTATGGAACAACCTTACATTTTCAAGCACATGGAACCCTACAGAAGGACAATATGAGTGGACTCTCCGTGCCCCGACCACAGCAAAAAGACGGATACTGAAGAATTGGAAAAATAAAAACGCAGCTCCCTTCTACGATTGGATTGAAGATTTATACAAACTTGCAACGTAAAAACGACTTGCATATAAACACAGACTTGCCATGGACAAATTCAATGATATTTGGAATCCATTCTTACAAATAGTGTAATAGGTTAAGATCTGGTGGAGTACAATAACAACTTTGTAAAGTATAATTTTGGGTTTCCTCCCCTCCCCCCTTTATTTTCCCTTCTACACGGGGGCTATTTCTCTTTCTCTCTCTTTTATTTATGTCTCATCATGTTTAGTGCATATATAAGTATGTACTTTTTGAACTTTCAGTAAAGATGTCTGGATAAAATTTAAAAACATCTAGCTACCCTTTTTATAAGTTAAGGTAGCCACCCAATTCAAACTCTCATAGAAGCGCAAAAGTCAAGGCCAGTTTTTGACAGCCTCTGGGAACCCTTGCGATATTTCTGCAGCTGCAAGGACACACTCAGATGTATACATCTTTGCCAGCACCAAATGCCTGGTTTTGTGCTCAGTATTAACACCCTACGAATGCCACTGAGGCTCCTAGACACTGCCTGACCTTGTGAAAAAATCACTACTGAAAAAAGCCTTAAAACTCAATATGGAGGTAGCTCAAACAATGCCTTACTCCTCTACTGTGCTATTTCAGGAACTGAACTACGTACAGAATGAAGAGGACGGTCAGATAATTGGCTTGCTGTGCTGATCTATAGGAGAAAATCTACAAGCATTTGTTTACCAAGTAAATGCACTTTTTTTCTCAAGAGAACATAGGGCAAAAGCCCTGGAGCATGCCAGTTTCATATATGCTAATAAACATAGGGAACTGAAGGATTCTGCACAACTTGTTGTATTATATTGGAAGGATCATGCTGTAGTCTTTGAACAAGGTTTTAGCTCGGTGTTAAGGAGAGAGAGCGAGAGCGCAATGGCAGAAAATTTCAGCCTTTGCCCCTCATACGCAAAGTTAGGGAGTGCTGCCTTTAAAAATATGCAGCAGCCATGAGAGGTGGAGGAAATCAACTGGTGATTTAGACCTGCAGAATGTGGAGTACATACTAGGAATGCAACACAAGGACTTTCTGGTAAGCTGGGAGAGTAAACAGTCAACTGTGATTTGATTAACAAGAGAGAGACAAGGAGAATGGTTTTCTCAGGAAAAGCATTTTCAAGGCCAGGCCATTTGTAATCAAATACAGAGACAGACTAGATATTACACTCTTCAGATAAAAGCTGGGGTTTCCCACACTTTCTTTCTGTGTGAGAATTTGCAATTGATTTTTGATTCAGAGAGGGAGTCCTGTGACTGGTGGACAGGACTGTGAAATTTGAGGGTATTTGTGCTTTCTTTACTTAACACAGATTTCAAACTGTTTGATGGTTGTTTAGTATTTCACCTGAGACACTTTGATAAAGTGCACAATGTTTATAATTTCATTAAAAAAATATTCTTAAAAGTATGAATGCCGAACTGAGTGCAACAGAGGAATAGCTCAGAATCTGATAGCGCAGACACTAGGAAAGAAGGCAAAACAAGCCACTTACTCAGTTTCAGATTTGGGCACATTTACAATGGAAATCTATGCATGTCTACTCATAGCTATGTCCCAGATAGTTCAGCACAAGCAAGTATACTATACATCAAGTGTAGCCACCCTGATACCCTCTAGATGTTCTGGACTCCAACTCCCAACAGCCCCAGTCAGCATGGCAAAAACATCTAGAAGGCACCACAATGGCCACCCCTGCTATACATTATATAGGATTGCAGCCTTAATTTTGCATATCGTAGCCCAGATCAGAATAGAACGTTATGATTTTGCTCATAAAAGATGCAGATACTTACCTGACTTGTAACTCTGCGACCTATAGATATCCCTGAGTTCTTTCATAAGTCGATCTGAAGCCTGGACAGACCCAGAGACTGCACCCTAAAAATAAGTTAAGGGTAGCTTGATTTGATAAAACTCTTAAAAGAACAGTACCAGGGCCATTAAAAGGCTGTTTAAAAGAAGGCTACCAATGATCAATATTGAAAAACTGGCACAATCATTCAGGACACTAATTTTAAATATTTAACAAGTTGGAGGGTAGAAAAAACAGTACATTTTTGGTAAAGTGATTTAAATTCTTTCTATATGTATAAGTAGAATAAGTACATACACAGAAAGCATGGAGAGACTGCAACCTTATAACTCCCAATATAGCTATGGAATGTACGGAAGTGTGCTAAAAGTACATACATTCCTGCAAGAAATGGTGCAGAAAATGAAATGCTGTATGCATTCTACAGCATGCTCTTATTTGTTTAATCGCCTCTTACATTTAGGTGGTCTTGCCTTTGACTCTTTCGGATTTTTTCTAGGATTGCCAGGTTCTCTTTCTCAATGCCATCATCCTCTGTCTTCTTTCCATCAACAGGTTCTTCCTCCTTCATATCATAATGATCCAGATCAATATCCTACAAGACAAAATTACTATACTACTTAAGAAGAACAAGGCCAACAAAAGCAAAATTCATGTGCCTTAGTGCTTTGCATCAGTCAGGGTTTCTCATACAGGGCAGGGATGGGGGAGAACACAAGCAAAGGCAAACATGCGGGTGTATCTCATTGGCAAAATGCTTACAAAAGCAATTGAGACTTCATGGCTGTTTCTCTCACCCTGCCCTAAATGTGCACTATTGGATCAGGGGAAAGGGAAGCACAAGCTGCCCGTTGCTTTGAACCCAGTTATCTCAGGAATATGCACACAGGGAGGAGAGTGCATAGAAGCGAAGGGAAGCTCTACTGCAGGGTCCCTGGCAGTCAGACAGATATGCACAATGCTCTTTGGGTGGGATAAGGACTGCACACAGAAGGGTTATTGAACTTTAGGAGGGCAGATCTTCAATTGATTCCCCATGGTTTCCACTCCTCCTTCCCTAGAGAGATTCAAGAATGATAGAAGCCAGAATAAGAATAACAAAGACACTGAGGTCCAGCGCCAAGGGCCTTCTGGCGGTTCCCTCCCTGCGAGAAGTGAGGTTACAGGGAACCAGGCAGAGGGCCTTCTCGGTAGTGGCGCCTGCTCTGTGGAACACCTTCCCATCAGTTGTCAAGGAAATAAGCAACTTTTAAAAGACATCTGAAGGCAGCCATGTTTAGGGACGTTTTTAATGTTTAATGCTGTATTGTGTTTTTAATATTCAATTGGGAGCAGCCTAGAGTGGCTGGGGAAACCCAGCCAGATGGGCAGGATATAAATAATAAATTTATTTATTATTATTATTACTACTACTACTACAAGGAAAGCATGCGCGTGCATGCACAGACGTGCGTGCACAGATGCGCACACAGACATACTTCACCCATATCTTCCTCCTCCTCTTCTTCTGATGTAACCTCTTCCGTTGTTCCATTCTGGAACATAAAAAAATCAGATTCTTTGTTACTATCACTTTCAGTTTAAAAAAGAAAGAAAAGAAAAAGTATGCTAAGAGGCTGAGTCAATTTAAATTCGACCTCTGCTATAATCTCACTAGATGGCCACAACACATGCTAGCTTGAGCATCCCATTCCCAATAACAACACTCACTTACTTTTCAGGGAGGTTTCGTCCCGTAGGGTTTACAAGATAATGCACATGATACGCTTTGAACACTCAAAAGCATGTTACAAATGCTAAGCACCATTACTGAAAATAGGAATTGAGCTTATGAGCTATAAAGAAGCACACACAAAGATGCAAACATATGCACACACTGATTGCACTTTGATAAAGAACTATCAGTTTTGGAAAAAACATTAGAAACAGAGAGGTGTCTAGTGGCGAGAGATTAAATTCTCAATGAGGCAGCGCTATGAAGTGAGCTTCTTAAAGCTGGAGGAGAGTAAGCATCTTGCATGTAAGGGAGGAACAAGAAGACAGGAAAGCTTCGCCCTCATTGGAACTGACTAAGCAGCAGAACCTAAAAGTTCTTTATAAGCCTACCCTGCTTTGTTCCATCACAAAGATAAACACAATACTCATCTCAAACAATGAGGAAGACAATGAGTACCACTTGCTCCGCATAGAAATGATTTGTGAATTAGTCACCTTTACACACCACAAAAAATAACCCATGTTGCACTCCTATGTCTGGTCAGCAGCATGCTTAATGGAGGTTCAACAATCTGTGCCCACAGCCCAAACATCAAGCAGACCCATTAGCACCTGTGAGTCAGAGGAACATTAGGATTTACCTGGCCGGTCGGCAATGGTTGATCTAACATTTCAACATCAGGATGCTGAGGAAGATTATATAGTCTGCAGAGGTCGCATATCAATCGTTTCAATTGTTGGAGAAGCTACAAAACAAGTAAAATGGCTTGTGAATGGTTTGTTCTCATGTTTTATTTGAATGAAAGTTTGCCGGGCTGTGCCCTGAATCCTGTGCCCAACAAAGAGGATACCCAGCTCTTAAACAAATGACTATAATAAACCCTATAATATACAAAGGCTATAAGTTGTTATGTCTTAGATTTCCTGGTACTCAGATTAATAAAGCAACAGCCTCCATCTTGTATCTATCCAGCTTTTCTGGGAGGGCATGCAGGACGGTCCTCTTGACCTGCCAGCACCACCTCGAGGAACTGCTCAATTGAAAGCACATGCCCTGAGCATTGAAGTGTGCACATCAGAGACAAGGATTCGCTTGAAGCCTTCTCCATGATGTATCAGAGTTCCATATGCACAGGAGACTGGGAGGAGATATGTTAGCTATCTTCAAATATCTCAAGGACTGTCATAGGGAAGAGGGAGCATGCTTGTTTTCTCCTGCTTTGGAGGATAGGACTCAAGGCAATGGCTTTGCAGACATTGTGATATATCAGCATATTTCAGTATTCAGCTGCTGATATATAATGATATTGAAAACCAGACATCACCCAGCCCTAGTCTTAACTGCACCGCAACACACAGAATCATTAGCTATATACTTCAAAAACTACATCTAGTTTGTTTACAGAAATAAATTTATAGAAATTCGGAGTCTGACAGAATATTTGGTACCAGGAATAAATTTTCTCTGTGGCTTGTGCCATCCGGACCCACCTGTCCTGCAAGACCCTGGAAATGGAACACCTTGCTTACTCCAGCCCTTTGCTGCCCGGATCAGGTGTCCTGCTCTGCAGAGCATTCTGCCTTGGCCTGGCAACTGCACTTCCTTCCAGCCCTATGAAAATTACCACTTTTACACACACACTCAAAGCACCTATTCATCTGGGCCTTAAGTGCTTTTACTTTTACCACATACACACAAATCCTAGTTTTTATCAAGTGTTAAGGGCAAGAGGAGAGGGTCCATTTGCTGGCGGCAGCCCAAAACAGACAGAATTTTGTCTCCCAATAAGCTACATGTAACCTGAGTTTTGCACCTATGGTAGCACAGATTAACAGCTGGGAATAACATGACCACCTGTGACCAGCTATGGATCTCCGGCAATACATCAGTGTTTTGCTTCTTGACACCCTGCTCAGAGCCCATAGGATACTATTTTTAGCCTGCAAAATGCTGTTTCCCCTTAAATACACCTCCATTCAAGAACAGGTTTAGGAATGGCACATTCAGCGTGGAAGTGTCAATGAAAGATCTATTAGACCGATTTGCAGATTTTTGTTTGGGCAAAATGTACAGCACTTACTGTGTAATTCTTTATGAATGTTAAAGCTGCAACCCTAAACATGCTTACTAGATAGTTCTATCCCACTGTATCCAGTATGATTTACTTTCAAGGTTTTTCAGACTTCTTTAGGATTAGCCCATTAAACAACAAGGCATATTTAGTGACATCCATAAGACCCCACGTCAAGTTTGGCTTTGTCGTGCAGTGCCACTGTTTTCCCAAGCACCTGAAGCTCCTTTTTAAATAAGAGTGAGCAGGTTTCAACTCCTCATTTTTACTGTGGAGAAATAATGACCAGCTACTGTTAAATGCTTAAGCAACCAACAGAAGGCACTGGCTTCTGCAACCCAAACAGTCCCCCTCAGTAGATTTTAACTATAGCATAGGATTCTAGCGGGCAAATTAACTAAATTTGAGTACAGTTGTACCTTGGTTGTTGAACCCCCTGAAACTTGGACGTTTTGGCTCCTGAACGCCGCAAACCCAGAAATGATTGTTCCGGTTTGCGAATGTTCTTTTCGAACCTGAACGTTTGACGGGGCTTCGATGGCTTTTGATTGGCGAAGCCGTGATTTGGTTTTCAAATGTTTTGGAAGTCAAATGGACTTCCGGAACGTATTCCATTTGACTTCCAAGGTACGACTGTGTGTAGAGCATGGCAGACGGAGGAGGGAGAATTATAGCTTCTGGATCTCTAGGTCAAGGCAGGGCCTCTACCAACACTTGCTTGGGAAGGTAACATGCTTGGCTTACAGAGGCAGAACTAGCTAAGGCCCCAGTTTGAGCTACAAACTCATGTCACATCCTTCCCTGCCCAGCAACCTCAGATAACCAGGAAACGTGGCTCTATTGTGGGATGCTATTAAGCAGCAGGTGAAGCCACAGGCTAGGAAACAAGCATAGAATTGTTGGATGCAGAAAGCATAACGCACTCATGGATAGGAATGAACAGTGTTGCTTGCTCCTATTTAGAACCAGCTACCTCCCAGGCAGCCTTGAAAGAACTAGTACAGGTCCAACAAGGCGAATCTGGGATAATAGTGCCAAAATGTTATAGTTATCTTTCTTGGAACTGTTTCTGAAAACACAACTTTCCAGATGAGCTTGCTGCTGCATCAGGACTCTTTCCAACTCATCTGAAGCTGCAAAGCCTAACAGAATGAGTCTAGTCCAGACCCTTTGATTTTTGTAATCTATTCTTATTCAAAATATGCATGAAGAAACTTAAGCAGATGCCCCAACATCTCATTTTTAGAACAGCCTATCCCGCCTGCCTGGCAATGGACACATGAACTCTGATGTCACATCTACACATCAGCATTAGATGTCCTACACAATACTGTATGCATTGGTCTAAAACATGCTACACTTATCAATAGACCACAGTTCAGATTTAAGATGCAGTATGAAGTGGTTACAGACTGGAAAATGTTTAACCAAAAGTGTTTAAACTCCAGTAGTGCAGAGTAAGAGCGAGAGTAACATTTGGTACTACTACGTTGCTGTGGATCTATAGACAATTCAGGATACTATGAAGCAGGATGTGTCTCAAATGTTTTCAGCTTAACTGGCTTCACAGTGCTTGGCAAACACTGAGAATGGTAAATATTGCTCATTACAAGAGACTCCAGGAAAACCGAATCTATGCTCATGAGCAGCTGGAGAGCCTTCTTGATGTGTTGGAACAAAATTAAATCATGAAGAAGTTTGCCAATAAATACTAAATATCATTTAATAGATTTTCCAGTTGTAACCTTATTTCTGGAATGCTATTATTGCTATACTTCTTTTTATTATAACTTGTGATCAACTCCAACACACTGCCAGCTCTGTTTACTCTTACACACACACACACACACACACACACACTCATCCTCACCAACAGGCACGTGTAAATGATACCAACTGGAACACTAATCCAAAGCATCAGAAGACAACCTGAACAGGAAGTAAGGGAAGCAGCAGCAACACCTGTTTCTAGATGCTCTACCATCCTACTGCTGCTCCAGAATTCCCATGGTTAAGATTTTTGGGACTGTAGCTTAAAATCATGGCTGCCAAGAAGGTGGCTTGGGTTTTGCATGTGTACACCACCCATCCCAAAGACGGCAGTCCCACAAACCAAGAATTTTGGCTCAGAAGAAATATTCTTTCCCAGTAGTGCATATTATGAATTGCCCCTTGGTGAACACCCCCAATTTGATTTCAAGAATTGGTGGTAGAAATACATACGTTGGAAAGCCCAGTAGGACTTCAGCCCTCTGCTTTGGTCACGTGTAAAGGCAGGGTAGCTTTAAAACTAAATACAAGAAACCACTATGATTTCTTGAAGAAGCCTTTCCCAACCTGGTGCCCTCCATGTTTTAGAGTGCAATTCATATTATCCCTAACCATTGGTCATGCTAGCTGGGGCCAATGAGAGCTGCACTCCCACAACAACTGGAGGGAACTGGGTCAGAGAAAGCAGCATGAAAGAATCACAACCTGAAGCTCTTCTTCTCCTGCTTGCAAGTCATAATACAGCCAGCTATGATAAGAAAAGAGGGCAGCGCTAGTTTCAGTTTAGGCACTATGTGTTAAGAAGTACTGTCACAATATCTAGAAATTATTTTTGACAGGAAAGCATGAAAAATCCCACCTGCTTTCTCCCATACAAATGGACATTTTTGTTATTTATAACATGCCCCCCTCTCCACGCAAAGCACACTTGTTTTCTGGCTTCTGCTTTTTTGCAACTGCTAAAACATTTGTGGTAGTTACCCTGCATGAGCCTTTGCTGTGACCAAATGGTTTCTGCAAACTGAAAGAGACACTATTCTAGATCAAATATTTTTAGATGGCCAGCTGGTGAAGGGGTGCCACTTGTGAAACCAAAAGCAATTTTTTTGCTTTAAACAAAAAAGGCACCACCAAACAATGGCATGGCTGTGGGATTCTGACCTAATACCTAGTTTTTAACCAAATGCCAGATTAAGCGAAGGAGGACAGGTGATCACTTACCAGAGTATTGCTCTTTTTAATATCATCTAAACGCTCCAATACTGAAGTCAAGTTGGGGTCATCTGAGTCCACGAACCATATTGGCGATGAAGAGGGATAAGACTCCTGCTTAAATAAATAAATAAATAAGTATTATGCCTGAACTACACATTCATATTTCAAAGCTTCTGGAGAACTGCACCTGTTAAAATATAAAGTATGTCCCATTATCAAGGTGAGAGAAAGAAGGCTTTTTAAAAAACCAATAAAGCAGATCTCTGCAGCTCCCCATCTCAGCTCCAGACAGACACAGAACGTCAATTATGTAGAGTGGGCAACTGTTTTCCAAAGCAGGATGCACACTTGGCTATGAAGATTTAACTAATTGCCTGAAGAGAAGAAGCACCAACTTCTTCAACCACCATCTCAACTTTTCCTTCTTTTTCTGAGGGTACAACCACTTTCTTCTAGGAAAGGGTCACTAAGACAGTTGTGCAAATTATGCTCACATGAGCCACTAGCCAAGGGGTGTGTGTGGAAAATTGCCTGCCTACATATCGTAGTAATTTGTGGCCAAAATCAGAAGGTAAGTGTTCCTGCTAGTCAGCAGGAAGCAGTTTGCGTCTGGCCAATTTGAGATGTGCAACCCCTCCACTGGCTTTTTGAGCATACCAGTGAACACCAGGAGCCCCATAGTCCTAGCCGAAAATGGGTGCTCCATGCATCATTATCCCCCGCCAAAGAGATAAGAACTGTGAACAGATTCCCCTTCCTAATCTTAGCCTCACAACAATTCTGTGAAGTAGGCTGGCCTGAGGTAACCCAGTGAGCTTCAGAACAGAGTGAGGATTTCAACCTAGTTTGATATTGTTAACCACTGTGCCACCCAGGCCTTGCCTCCAGCTCAGTTTGCACATAAAGCTAAGTCAAACTATGGTTTAGTGAGAATGAGCAAGAGTAAAATTTGTGCCTGCTTCACTCCTTGTCGTCTGGCTGGTACAATACTCAGAACTGTGTCAAAGTGAGCCCTCTACTGCTTCTTGCCTACTTCCCCAAGGTGAAGCCTTTTCCCTCCAGCAGGGGAGGGTCTGTAAAAGAAAGCAGAGCAGCAGCAGCAGAGATAGGGAGTGAGTCCCAGATCCAGCTTGAAGGGGGCTGACTCCAACTTGAAAGGAGACTTTGCATTCCATTCGGAGCTCCTCCTCCAAGGTCTCATCCCATCCCAATTAGAGTGGTTATTTACAAGCCTATGCTCAGAAATGGCACTAATAAATGCATGAGGAATCCCAGAGCAGGGCAGGGCTGGTGCAAGGTTTGGATGCTGGAAACAGATTAAAATCACTGGATAGCCATGAAGCTCCCCAAAGTGCCTTGGGCCAAACACTGTCCCCTCAGCCTAACAGGGTTTTTCTAAGGTAACACAGAATGTGGCCACTTTCACAGCAGCAAATTTCTTATAGGAATAATTAATATAACACTTCTTTCCATTTCAGATGAAGCTTTCAGGCATAATTAGCTCCCTCTTGTTCTTTCCTCACCCTCCCCAATGCTAATTAATACTCTCCATACATAAACCTTCACTGGAGAAACAGAATTTGTTGGAGGAGAATCCATACTTGAGCCACTAATTACTCCAGTAAGTAATTATATAAAAACTGAACAGGTTAAGCGTGGCTAAAAAGATATGGGACTAACCTATCTCGAAGGAACTCAAAAACAACCCTCATTCCAATCAGAAAAGTATGTCATCTCAGACATACACACACTCTTCCTAAATGAGATGTCAGGCCTAATGCTAAAAGGAAAGAATCAATGCAAACCTAAAATAAGATTTGTTTGCTTTTAAAAAAACCCAAAGCAGCTTGGCTTTGTACCACATTCAAGAGACAATCCAGGCTCACCCTCATTTATAATGCAACTCTTGAGGCTTGTTTGCTAGTCTGCGGACACCGGCACCCCCAAAGTGAGAAGGCTCAGGAGAACACCAGGCACAACGCCTGACCGACAGGAATGTAATGAATACAGACTGGGAGCACAGGGGAGAAGGAAGAAAAGTTCAACATTTCCACTGTCCCAACAACAAAAGGTTGCTCCCTTGAGACTGCACGCAAACAGCACCTTCAGAGCTGCCACTTTTTGTCAGGGAGGGAGAATTAAACTCATCCACCCCCCTCGCTCTGGCTCCAATGCTGCCTAGGCCCTGCTCCCTGGCAGCTAAAAAATATGCATCAAACGCATTCACACATCTTATGTCTAACTTGGCCCTTAGTAAATGTCTAACATGCAGTATCTTAACGGCTAGAAGTGGAAGATCTACCAATAGCTGCTCACTTGGGACACAAAGCAATTGTCTCCAGAGAGATGTGGCAACTGGAGCAGAGAATCCCAGGTCAGCAGGACTGTTTTCAGTGCTTGTAATCTGCAAAATCTTCAAAGGCAGCCTCTGTCTAACACTCTGGGGAGCAGCAGCAGCAGACAAGCCAGATAGGTCTGCTACTGGGCAGCTTCTTGTGCACAGAAATGTTGCTTTCTGGCCCTCAAAATTTTTATTTTAATTATGTATCCTCAAAAAATCCTATCTGAAAATGGATTATGACCAAGCACAAGAAGGTCTCTCCTTGCTTTGTTAGTGAACTTGCTTCCCCCACTCCCTTGCTACTATATGTATGATAAACATCTGTCAAGTTTGTCACAAACAGCAGATGGATGTGCTAAATCTGTTTCTGCGATACATTATATCAGATTGCAGATAGGGGACCCAAATGATCAAATGCTCCTCCATACAGTGGAATAAACAGATCAGAAGGAAGAGTTTTAGATGCTTTCCTATGTGCAGGGAAATATCTATACAGAGACTGTTCCTGTACAGCCCAGCCACAAATGAACTGCTGTTTATCAGAACTAACCCCCGTTGAAGACATAACAAAAGCTCATGTTTATTCTGCAAAACTAGCATATTCTAAAACAAACATCCCTAATGACCAACAGTTCTACACACCTTTAGATCAAAGAGTTCCTGTTTCCCTTAATACTGGATTTCTGCTACTTGAATGCTGACCTTCTAAAGGAAGCATGTAACGCTTAGCACAGGTCTTAGCAAAAGTCAAGACGGTCTCCCGTTTTCAAAAAGGGAACAGATTCACACAGTTTTTGCCATAGGTTGCACCATGTTCCACTGTTTATATGAGAAGCAGATGGGTCATGTTGCTTGGCACCAGTTTTTATTTTGCAAGACTCCTGCCGTGATTTAGGATGCTTGCTATTTATTAAAACATGTTGAAGGAAGCAGGAGCTATTTAGGGTGTCAGACAATTAACTATGGTCAGAAGGTATATGGAGTCTGGTCTGTGCTTGGATGGGAAATGACTGTGAACACTGTAAGTCTCCTTTAGCTTCCCTCCCTTGTGGAAGAGAGGCAGGAAGAATGGATATTTATTATCAGCTAGCAATTGCCCACTCCTTCCTTTGGAGTGAGGCGGGGGAGAGAGCTCTGCATTTAATACCTGCATTTCTTCACTGTGCAGTTCTATGGAGGCCCAGAGGCTTCTGCCAAAAAAACAAGTTGATAATACCTACTCCAGTCCACAGAGGAAGTTTAGAATGCAGAAAATATCTCCCCTTCCTACGGGTATAGGTAAATACAGGTATAAGTAAACATAATAATAATAATAATAATAATAATAATAATAATAATAATAATAAATTTTATTTATATCCCGCCCTCCCCAGCCGAAGCCGGGCTCAGGGCGGCTAACAACACTAAAATAGTGCAACATTATAAAAACATTATAAAAAATTAATTAAAATCAAAATTGATGGCAACCATAAACTAAAGTTCTGTAAAGACATGTCAATATCTGTTTTGGGGTAGGTGCAGAAACAATCAAGGCAGCTTTTACAGATTGCTTTACACCTCTGAAGGGGAATTACTGCAACTCCGAGCTCTATAGTACTACTGATGCTGCCTACAAACTATCAAGCCTTTGGGTTCACACAAACTACCTCCAGGAGTCTCCTCTTATGAAGAAGATGAATTCCCCAACTTTTGGCTATGTGATCATGATGCAGGTCACCCTGGGCCAGTAAACACTCAGATGGCCAGCTGCTGCCACTAGTCCTATGCCCCAAAATGCCTTACTGGCCATGGAAAAAAAGAACACAACATCAGAATTACACCCCATGGCATAAAATGAGTCTAACTGCCTATGACAAGCTGGCACAGCCATTTTCAATTATCCAGTGTGTCAACGCCTTCATCTGTTTATTGCGTAAGGACCACATACAAACACAATTCTGTGTAGCAGGGACAGTAGTTCCAGGCAGAACGGACAATTCCCTCTTGAAGCAGCATGAGCTAAAGTACATCTTGTTTGCTGTAAACAGTACGACACCTCTGCACCAAAGGCACGCTGACATTGCGAAGGAAGTCCCAAGAACAGCTTAAGTCAGCTTTTCCCAAAGTAGGGCAGGTGCCTGACATGGCACTCAAGTTCTAGTGCGCAGGCCCCTTGGCAGGGGAGGAACAACAGGCACCTCAAGACTATTGACTCCTTTCGCTCTTGAGACCCTCATGGGACTCACAGGGCTTCGTGCTGTTAAGTGTGGCTGCCAGACAGTGAAAGCTTTTTAGCATAATATACCTGTTTATGGTGTCAGCACACTTACTTGGCTCTTGACTCAGAAATAAACCCAACTTTGGTTCAATGGGTTTAGAACCACAATCCAAGTCAAATAAATGGTTATGGCTGCTTAAATCAGGGAGCTGAACTTATATTTCTGGTAGTAAACAATAATGGCTACCTCATCATTATGTTTCAGATGTGTTTCTTGCACTGTTTTCTGGATCAGGTTGGCAGAACTGGTATGAGCCAGTGGACAAGTCTTGGAACACAACCAGGGAGACTCAGGTTCAAATGCCCATCCAGTCACAAAGCTAACTAGATGACCTTGCACCAGTCACTAACCTACACTCCAAGGGTTCTTGCAAGGATAAAACAGGGGGAACCAACCTGAGTTTCTTGGAGTAAAGGCAGGGTTTTTAATAATAATAATAATAATAATAATAATAATAATCTGTATCACAGCATTGTTCCCTGCAGCCTTTTTTTAAGTGAAGTGCTGACTTGTCAGCTCTCTCATTCCTGGATCAACAGGAAAACAAGGGGGCGGGGAGCTACCACTACTCTCATCTCTGCCATTCCAGTTTTCACCATATTTGTCCCCAAGTCCTCTGCCTATTATTTGACATCATACACTGTCCCACCCCAGTTCTACAATTATGTTTAGGGGCAAATCAGACACACATTGTGGTCCACTGGTAGACTACAATTCAAGGATTGTTCACAATATGGATTTGCGGGAGTAAATATTGGGATATGCCTCCATTAAAGATTAATATTGCAGTATATTAAAAGTTCACCTTTTGCTTTCTGTATAAGAAAGATGACAAGGCCAAAGGTAACTCCTAGCAGGGAGCTAGAACATCTTCAGTTTGAGTACCTAAGAGAAGTGTAACTAGCAAATTCCCAAATATGGTGGAGATTTCCATTGCTCCCTTGGCTGGGGCTGATGGAAGCTGAAGTCCAACACAGCTGGAGGGCACCAGGTTGGGGAAGGCTGGAATAAAGGATCTCAGCCAGTTAAGATCCAATAGGGATTCCTCTCCTACACAAAGAGAAGCAGAGTTTCTGCATTCCTACAACAGCGATGGTTGATATTTAGTCTGCAGAGCAGCTTGACATGGCTAGAATTTCTATGTTTGTATAGAACAATCCTGAGTTTTTCCTATCTGAAAGAGCTCACTTTCATCACGTCACATTAAAACAGCACTGAGCCAAGTTGAGCATTAGTTCTATAAAACTACAGTCCTAACACACTGCAAGCAAGCAGGGACCTTTTCAGTTTCTCCTACACAATGACAGTAAGCCATCAGCATCACCACAACTGCTCCTTCCCACCCTGGGCATATTTAGGACAGGAGAAATGAACGGTTGTTGGCATGAACTTACTGTCTCCTCTTCTTCCACAAAATAAGCAAGACTCATCAAGGAAGCCCAGCCATTTCAACCAACATGTAACCTGATCCTATCTGTGTTTAATCAGAAACAAGCTCCACCAATTTCACTGAGGCTTACTTTGAAGTGTGCATAGGACTGCTGGCTCAAAACCCTTTGCCAGTTTACCAGTGGCATTGAATTCCTAGAATGTTTACAGCTTTGCAGGAAGGTATGGCACCAACATGCAAGCCTGCAAAAAGAGTTATGCCACTTCACAGCTGAGTGTCACAGGGCTGTTTTACCAGTAGGGGTGGCAAGCTGTTAGCCAACATTAATTTAAATTTATGTATAATAGCATTTATATCCTGCCTTCATATAAACTATCAAGGCAGCGTACAACAATATGTACACAATAGGAACCATATGACATTTGCCTTGTGGGAGAAGAAAACTTCAAAAGGGGCGGGAACTACTATGGTGTGTGGCAATTCAGGATTCAGTAGGCTGCACTAGTGGCTCCCATCAAGAGGTACCTACCACTCCTACAAGGGTTTATCAAATCCTGTAACTCTAGTGTTAGTTTTTGGCTGATAAATCTTTTGATGGTTTCAAACTTGTGTACCTCTGCTCTTACTCACCTTTGATGCTTAGTATATAGACCAAACAAACTGAAACGGGGTGGGGGGAAATCAAATTTTAAATTTATGTCATATTACAAAAGTAGTAAATTTGCATGCTGTATCTAAATAACTTTTTCCCCAAGCGTGATCAGACAGGCTCCATTGCTTCAAATGGACCTTGAAAACTTATTTGTTAACTGTGGCCTTTTTGTAATTATTTTAATTGGACCTGCAATCTGTGATGCTGTTTTATTGTGGTTGCATTATAATTCTAAGGTTCGGCTGCGGCTGATTTTATTTTAATGTGTTTCATTGCCTGCATGTTCATTAGAACTTTTAATTTTAGTGCTCCGCTTTATGTTTTTATGTATGTGTGTGTATATATAGTTATACGACATAACAGTCTGAGTGATATATCTGTGTGCTTTCCTTATGAGAAAGTTGTCTTTTAAACAGGTGGGCTCTAAATCTATAAACATTAAGGAAAATGTTCCCAGCTCATAGCCCTTCATGGTCCTACATTGGGTTGCTACCCATTTCTTTCTAGTAGGGCTCCTACACCTTTAAAAGCTGAATAGGAAGCAGAAATTCAATACATATAGTTTCCCAGAGGAGAGAGAGAACCAGTAGCAGAGTGTGGGTTTAATGGCAGAGAAATCTGGCCAGGGGGCAACTCTAGCCTTCTACCTTGCCCACCTCTCTTCAAGTGGGTTTTTTCCTTAAGTGATCTGCTTTCTTCAGCAATCCTGGGACAGAGCTACGTCTGGGTTTTCGGTGTTTGAAAACCGAAACGTTCGACTTCCAACATGTTCAAAAACCAAAACGTTCGACTTCCAAGATATTCGAAAACTGAGGTATTACTATGCTGAAGGAAGATAAATGGTGTTTCTATGTGCTCTGGCTTCCCTCGCAGTGTCCCGTTGCACCAGAAGCAGTTTAGTCATGACCCAGAAAGTTGTCTGTGGACAAACACTGGCTCCCTCAGCCTGAAAGCGAGATGAGCGCCGCACCCCACAGTCCAGACTGGACTTAATCATCCAGGGATCCCTTACCTTTTACCTTTTTACTCCAAACAGAGAATTCCTGACTTGCTTTCAAGCTAGTACCTCCTCAGCTGGTGGAGAGGCAAGTTACTCAGCTCATGCCTTGTTTTAAAAGCAGGTCACACATTCAACAATATGGGCACACTCCTTGTTCTCTCTGGGCTTCCACCTATCATGGGTGGAGAGGAATTACTTAATCTAACTTCCAACTAATCAGGAAGGAGCACTTTGCCCACGTTCTGTTCTGCTCTCTCTCTCTCACACACACATACCCGCCCTGCAACACTTTTGTTTCAATTTAAAGAAACAAAATCTTCTGGCTTCTTTTGTCAAAGCTGTCTGTTGCAAGCACTCCTATACTTAAAGAAGTTGAATGGCTGAAGAGGAGGGAAGTACATTTCCTTTCAGACTGCCCTTCCCAAAACTTCAGTAATGCAAATAATATTTCCAGAGAGAAAACAAAGGGAAAAACAAAGAGGGAAAGAGAGGCAATATGCCTACTGCGAGCAAAGAAAGGTTCTAAAACACAAATTAACAAAGGGATAACTGTTCAACTTTGAAGGAGAAAATGAAGTTCTGAGTAGTAAGTTTTTACACTATGAAGTTTCAGAATTTACACACAAAAAACCAAGTGTAGCCATGTGAGATCCGGATGGTAGTAACATAGTTCCCTTCATATTTAAGAACACAGCCTCAACAGAGCCTCCCTTGTCGCCACCTGATCTTCTGGGAGTAGCCCCCATGTATGCTCCACCACAGGACTATTGATCTTAGGTGCGCACGCGCACACCCACCCACCCCATGCTTCAAAGACCCAGTTTGGAACACCTAGAATACACACACACACACAGGCTGGGAGCCTCAATGGTGCCCCTCTGGGACATAATACCTGGCTAGTCGTCATCCCCCCCCCCCCCATAGCTACGGATGAGCCACCAGCTCATCTGACTGCAACAGGAAGAGATAAGAACCTTGGGTGTCTTTTCTTCTCTGCTTCATTAGGAATGACTCTCTGCCTCCCCGCCTGCCACCCCATAACTAAGCAAGCCCTAGAGTAACATAAGAAATCACCCCTCCTCATCTACCCTATATCAATCTTCCCTACCTCAAGAAAGGATGCCTCCCCCAACCCTTTCTCTAGAATGGCAAGGTCCAAAAGTCTGGGATGGGGAAGAAAACAGGATTAAATTTAAAATATTAACTGATGCTAAAGAAAGAGGAGGATTTTCACTGCCAGACTTAAAACTATGTTATAAAGCTGCCTGTATGAGTTGGAAGAGGGAATGGCTGGTACTGAAAAACAATAGGTTATTTCAGGTATGTCCAAAGTCCGCTTCAGGGGCCTAATCCAGCCCGCCGGTTGGTTTAATCTGGCCCCATTGGCAGTTTCTTTCCTTAAAAAAAACCTCAACAACTTCAGTCCTTAAAAAAAGGGTCAACAACTTTGGTTGGCCCTCATGGCCCTTCACTTCATCAAATCTGGCCCTCTTTGAAAAAGGTTTGGACACCACTGTGTTATTTGATCTAGAAGGTTTGGGTGGCATGCATATTTATGGTATGAGAAGGGTAAGGTTCACAAAGAATTTTTAAATCACAAGTAGTGTGTGAACCCGATATAAAAATTTATTTGAAAGGAAAACACCATTGTGGTTATCTCCAATAGAGGCATGTGCACAAAAAAAATTGAATGTGGAAGCAAAATGGGGTACATATAGAGGTTTTACATATTAAGGTTTTCTGGAGACTGTTGTGAGTTGAAACAACAAGAAGTCCAAAAGTGAGTGATGGGATGGCTCTAATATCATCAAGTAAATGAACTATGTAAGAAAAATAGGACATATGGCTTTATACAGTGGTACCTCTGGATACGAACGGGATCCGTTCTGGAGCCCCGTTCACATCCTGAAGCGAACGCAACCCGCGTCTGCACGCGTCACGATTCACCGCTTCTGCGCATGTGTGTGACGTCATTTTGACAGTCTGCACACGCGGCGAAACCCGGAAGTAATGCGTTCCATTACTTCCGGGTCGCCACAGAGCACAACCCGAAAACGCTTAACCCGAATCAACTTCAACCCGAGGTATGACTGCAGACCAAAGATCTGAATCTGAATTAACACTGTTAAAAGGTAAAGGAAAAATGATTTTGAAAATGTACAAAATGTTATTAGAATGGGAAACGAAAGACAAATTGGTTAAGTCTGCAATGATACACTGGGCTAAAAGATTTGGGACATAATATTGATATGGCTGTATGGGAAAAGTTGTGGAAAGTAGATATGAAATTTACTGCTTGTTACACATTAAAGGAAAACTATTTGAAAATGATATACAGATGGTATTTAATACCTAACAAACTGGCTAAAATGTATAAGACTATATCAAGTAAATGTTGGAAATGAAAACAGTCCCAATGGTTATTTCATGTGTGGTGGACTTGTAAAAAAACAACAAGCTTTTGGGAGATGATACACAATGAATTAAAAAAGATCTTTAAAACAGTCATCCCCCAAAAGCCTGAAGCATTTCTTTTGGGAATAATTGGGGCAGAGGTCTCAAAAAAGTTGGTTAAATTTTTATGTATACTTCCACTGCAACCAGAATATTGTATATGCAGAAATGGACAGAAGTTCCAACAAAAGAGGAGATTTAGACTCTATGGAGATGGCAAAAATAAGAGACCAAAGAGATAAAATGTTTGTGGAAGAGTGGAGGCAATTTTTAGACTATCTGATAAAATATTATAGCCAAATGAAATCACAGGCAGAACTGGAAATATAAGCAAAGGAATAAGAACAATAAAGGAATGTAATGCAGGATATATGTTATAGAAATATGTATTATAACTAAGGCAGTAGATCAAAGGATTTGAACAGAAACATCATGGAAGTGAGGATGGGAAATCAAAATGCAAAGGGAACATTGTATGAAAACTGAATTTGTTAAATTGTATGAAAATCAATAAAAAATTATGTCAAAAAAGGGTTGGACCATCACCAGTCTCATTCTAATCCCCAGAAATTGAGGCCTTCTGCAGACTCTGGAGTGACTCAGCCTCACAACCTGAGCTCATGGCTCTCTACCCCACCCTGACCCTTGGGCTGCCTCCTGCTCCCAGTCCCCAAAGCTCCCTTTTCCAGGAGGCCAAATCAAACCACTGTGGGGTGCCCCCCCCCCCAGCAGAACTCTTATTTCCCAAAGTGACAAGCCCAAACCTGGGCCAGCCCCCGTCTCCAACTCCCAGGATTTCTCCCTGGCATAGTAAACCCAGCCTGTCTCAAATTAATAATCCCCCAGGTCCCTTGAAGGGTATGTCCCAAACCTGTGGCTATGGCCACCTCCCAACCCCATTTCTCAATCCTTGGACTGTTCCCCACCTCCTGCCCCTTCTAGCAAGGCTCCTGCTTCCTCACTAGCTGGGCTGAGGACACAGCACCCACCAGCCCTCCTGGGTGCTCCTCACCCCACATCCTGGAGAATTACCCCTCTTCTGAATATTTGGGCAAACAGGCGAAAGAGCCAGTGCAGTGTAGTGGGAGAGACCAGCGTTCAAATCTCACTTGGTGACCCTTGGGCCAAGCACTGCCTCTGCCCTCTAATCCAGGCACAGGGTTGTTGCACCAGGGAGAGCCAGGTACCCCACCTTGTGCTCCTTGGGAGGAACAGGTTGGGATATAAATGCAAAAAGAGAACAGAGAAAGGAAGGAAGCCCCAGTCCTCAACTCCTGGGCTGCCTTCACCCCTTACAGGGTACCCGGTTTCTCACACTCCTGGGGGGCAGCGGGGAGGCAGCCAGAGCCCCTCTTCCCTCCTAGGTGCTCCTGACCCTCCTTAGCTGACCCGGAGCAATTCTCCAGAGGAACTCTCCCTCCCCTGCAGACGGGGGTTCCAATACCCACTGGGGCAAGAAGCTCCGGGGGAGCCGAGCCGCCCTCGGCCTACCCTACATCGCAGGGCTGTTGTGAGGATGAGGAAGGGGAGACCCGGGTCAAGGGGGGAGGTAGAAATGCAAAACGAAGCTGGGCAAACCCCCCCTCAGTCCCCCCCCCGCAGGGTATGAGGCCTCCCGCGGCTCCCCTTGGCCCCCCGAGGCGCGGCGGCGGCGGCGGCACCCACCGTGATGTTGCAGTGGATGGTGAGCGGCGGCGGCGGCGGCGGGGGCAGCGGCGCGGGGAGGCTGCCTCCCCCGGCGCTGGCGGGGCTGCTGGCGGCGGCCGTGGCGGGGCCGGCGGGGGTGGTCGGGGCCGTGGCGGCGGCGGCGGCGGGGAGCAGCACGAACTGGCAGTGGAGCTCGTCGAGCTTCCAGGAGACGATGCGGAAGCGCTCGTGGTCCTTGTCGAAGATGGACTCGAGCAGCTTCAGCTCGGCCTTCAGCCCTGACACAGACATCCTGGCCGCATCTCCGGGGCCCGCCGGCCGCGGCCTGCCTTGCCTGCCCGACCGCCTCGCTGCCGCCCGGCCTGCGCTTGCGGCTCGGCCTCGAGGGCGGCGGGGGCGCCTCGCCGAAGCCGGCCGGCCCCGCGGGAGGTCCCCGCCCGCCGTGGAGCAGCGCAAACACCGCCGCCGCCTCGGCCCGCTGCGCTGAGGGAAGCCGGCGCGCTGAGGGAAGCCGCGCTCTCCGCCGGCCGGCCGACTTGTGGCTCTGGAGGACTAGGCCGGGGCGGCTGGTCTCCGTGCTCCTCGCTGGCTCGCTCTCTGGCTGGCTGGCTGGCTCGCCCTCTTGCTGGGCCGGCCCCTTCCTCCCAGGCAGGGTCAGACCCACCCACGGGGCAGGGTTTGGGCCGACCCCCAGGAGCAGGCAGCGCACCGCCTTCCCCACAGCATCACAAGGGGTCTCTCCCGGGGGGCGGGAACGAGGAGGAGGAGGCCGGGCTGTTTCGCTGTTTCGGGGGGAGACGGGGAGGAGGTCGGAAGCCCCACGAAGCTGAAACGAAACAGATGAGGGGTTCGAAGAAGGGGTCGGGCTTTCCGTGGAGTGGAAATGTTACAGAATCACAGAGCTGGGTCATCTAGATTCTAGTCCAACTCCTGGATGAAAAGCATCCAGGACAGATGGCCATCCAACCTCTGCTTAAAAATCTCCACAGCCTCCCAAGGGAGTCCATTCCACCGTCGAACAGCTCTTACTGTCAGAAAGTTCTTAAGTGAGGTTTAGTCTTATAACTTGAAGCCTCCCCCAAGCAGGAGAAAACAAGTTTGCTCCATCCATCATGTGACAGCCATTTGAAGATGGCCATCCTATCTCTTCTCCAATCTCCTTTTTTCCATGCTAAACATACCCAAACTCCCTCAACCATTCCTCAGCGTAAGGCTTGGTTTCCAGACCCTGGATCATCCACTTCACACCTTCCAGCTCATCAATATCCTTCTTAAATTGTGGCACCCAAAACTGGACACTGGACTCCTGGTGTGGCCTGACCAAGACAGAATAGAGCAGGACTATGACTTCCTGTGATTGGGACACGATAGTAGTCTTGATGCAGCCTAGAATAGCGTTCACATTTTTTGCTGCTGCATTACACTGTTGTGTGTTAAGCTTGAGGTCTGCCAAGACCACCTAGATCCTTTCCATACTGTAATGGCTTGGGCCTTTCCCACACAAGCGAGACGACTCTGGCAGTTAATTATTTCAGATTTATTAGTCAAATCAAAAGGTCCTGGTCGGAGCTCAGCTAATCTCCTTCATCCTCAGAAAGCACAGTTGCTGGAACTGAGGCCCGTCCCCTTTTCCCCCAACAGGAAAACTCCCCACCTTCTCTTCCTGCCCTATTTGCACTTCTTGGCCAATCTCCTGATCCTATGAGATTTTGGAGAGGGCACGCCATGTATTCCTGTGTCTGTATCATTGTCTGAGCTGACAAGTTGCATTCTTTCACTTTGGCTCTCTCTTTCATTTTCCCTGTGTCAGAGATCAGATTATGGCTGCTCCCTGCTGCTGCTCCCTCCCCTCTGCATTCCGCTCTTACCTGCTCTCTCTCTCTCTGCGTTCTCATTCTCTGTCAGTGAAGGAACGGAGCTGACACATATGTACTAATGGCAAGCCAGGTGTCCCCCATCTTATATTTTTAAAACTGGTTCTTTCTGTCTAAGTGCAGAACCTGACATTTCTCCCTATTGAAATTCATTTTGTTAGTTTTGGCCCAGTTTGTCTTCTGTGGCATTGGCTACCCCTCCCAGTTTTGTGGCACCTGCAGATTGGATGAGCATCCCCTCAATGTGTTTATCCAAGTTGTTTATAAAGATGTTAACCAAAAACAGGCCCAGGAAAGAACCCGGCAGCACCCCACTTGTCACTTCCTTCCAAGATGACAAGGAACCGTTGGTCAGCACTCTTTGAGTTTGGTCTGTCAACCAGCTGCAAATCCACCTAACAGTTATCTTGTCCAGCCCACTTTATACCAGCTTCTCTGCAAGAATATCATTCCTTACTGAAATCAAGATAAACTACATCCACAGCATCCCCCTGATCCACCAAGTTTGTAAGGCTATAAAGAATGAGATTCATCTGGCATGAATTGTTTTTGAGAAACCCATGTTGGATCTTAGTAATCACAACATCCTTCTGTAAGTGCTCACAGACTGACTGTTTAATTATCTGTTTTTGAACCTTTCCTGGTAACAACATCAAGCTCACCAGTCAGTAGTTACCTGGGACTTCTCCCCCTCCCCTTTGAAGATAGTGTCACGGCTAAAATGGCCGCTGTTTCTTTAATGCGAATAAAGCTGGGTCAGCATGACTCAGCAGCCTGCAGCAGGTTGTATATATAAAGTGAGAAATGTTAGTTTGTGCTGAGGCTGGTGTTTGGGTTGGTTGGTGCTGGTGTGTATAGTTATTCAGTCGTGTTTTGCACAAAGACTTAAGAATAAAACTCTGCAAGGATATTCTCATGGACTCTTTTTGTGCTGACAAGGAGACTGAAAGAAGAAAGGGAGGTCAGAACCCTTTCCTTCTTTTTTTGCTTTTTTACAAACACTGACAGGTTATGGGCCCAGTGTTTCTGAGCATGTGCAGAGTGCAAAACGACTGACGGCATCTCAGCAGGGAGCTGGTGAGTCCTGGTGGTGTATGGAGCCAGTGGCTGTGCATTGGAGCAGTTGGTGGCAAGCTGTAACTGTCTGCAGTGACACTGGAGCCGCTAGGATCTGAGGATCAGGAAAGCATTCAGCGTCGGCTACTGGAACAGTTTGAACTGCTAGAGGACCACAGTAGGCGACTCACAGAGCGGCTACACCAGTTGCAGAGCCAGGCGGGACCTGAGGGTCAACGGAGGCAGCTGCTAGAAGCTGGTGAGTGCCAGCCAGGACTATCCAGTCGGACTCTAAAGAGAGAGTCAGGAGAGATTGCTGGAGGCCCCACAGAAGGGGCTCAGCAAGCACCAGCAGAGATGGCAGATTTCCAGTCTTCCCAAGTTGTAAATATTGGGGGAGGCATCCCTTTTGAACTTCTCTCAGAAAACAACTGGCTGAGTTGGTCAATTAAAATGCACCAGTTGTTAAGGAGAGATGGACTATGGGACTGTGTTGAAACTGAGGTTTTGAGGACTGACTCTGCTGAGAAAAAACGGCTAGATGAAAGGGCCCGTGCCCAAATTATGCTGTGTTTGAGCAACTCTCAGTTATTGCATGTAGCAAATGCCAGCACAGCGTTTGAGTGCTGGAATTTATTAAGGGCAATGCATGTCAGAGAAACTGCTGGAACTATAATTTCTCTGACCAGAAGGCTGTTCAGGACTGTTATGAAAGAAGGTGAGAGTTTGGCAACTCATCTTCAAACGCTGAAATCTCTGTTTCTTCAACTACAGCAGAGAGGTAAGCGTTATGATGAGACTGACCAAACCTACATTATCCTTTCAAGTTTGCCTGAAAGCTGGCTGCCCGTGATTAACAGCATGGAGAGTATGCACCCCCGAGATCTGACCCTTGAGTATGTGGTTGGAAGATTGACCGAAGAAGCAGAAAGAAGGTCAGATAGACAGGCTGAACTCCAAGAGCGGAGGAGTTACAGCAAAGGGGGCCAGCAGCAGAATCTGCCAATGGAGCAACGCCAAGGTTTGGACTTGGCCATGGCGGTGAGGAGGTGCTATAGATGCAACCAACCCGGGCATCTCCGACGTCAATGCAGGGCAAGACTTCCAGGAGACGACGTGGAGCAGAGACAGCAATCGACGCAGAAATGTAAGCAGAAGGGGTTCTCTTCAGGGAAGAAGAACACACGTTCTGCTCAGTTTGTGTCTGCGTTTTCTCGGGAGGAGAGGAAGATACCTCGAGGAACATGGTTGCTGGACTCTGGCAGCAGCAGGAATATCTGCAACAGTCGGGAGGACTTTAAGACCCTGGAGAAGCCAGCTGATGGAAAAGACTCAATCTATCTTGCTGATGGTCGTAGAAGCAAGATTGATGGCCAGGGAACATGTTTCCTGCAGTGCTTGAATGCTACTCTACCAGAGACTCTGTTTGTCAGCAGTTTGGACTATTGTTTGCTGTCTGTAAGCTGTTTGATTAAAGCAGGGTATAGTGTTAAGTTCACGCAGGATGGCTGTCTGATAAAGAATGGAACTCAGGTATGTGGCCATGCAAAGTTGGAAAATGGGTTATATGTAATGCAGGACAAGCCTGTTAAAGCAGCCCAGGTGGTTCAGGATAATTTGCCAGTTCATAAGGGGTGTGTACATGAACTGCACAGAAAACTGGGTCATGCCAATTTCCGTGTGCTTTCAGAGATGCAAAAGGTGTACAAGAACCTAAAAGTAAATAGCTGTAACTGTTTCCTAGATTGCAATGTATGTAAAATGGCCAAATCTAAGAGGAAGCCTGTGGCTTCTAAAAGTGACAGAGTATCTAAAGAGGTCTTAGAACTTGTCCATTGTGACGTGATAGGCCCTTTCCCACAGAAGACTGAAGGGGGCGCCAGATATGCTTTTCTGGTAATTGATGATAAATCACGTTTTAGTTGGCTGTTTTTGTTAAAGCAGAAATCTGAGTGTTTCCCCACATTCAGAGAATGGGTTGCCCAAGCTGAAAAGCTCTTCGCTCGCCCTGTTGTGCAGTTGCAAACAGATAGGGGCGGAGAATTTCTGAACAAACAATTTGGGACATGGTTGCGACGTAAGGGGATCACTCATCGCTTGACTAACCCTTATAGCCCTGCTGAAAATGGTCTGTGTAAAAGACGTGGGGCTGTAATACAGTCAGTAAAGGACTGCCTGCTAGTGGATGCAGGATTGGGCCACAACCATAGGCTGTGGGGCGAGGCTTTTCTCACAGCGAACTTTTTGATTAATAGAACCTGGTCTAGCTCTATAAAAGATATTCCTTATCGTGTATTGTTTGGGAAAGAACCAGAGTGGAAAATGCTCCATAACTGGGGTTCTTGGGCACATGTAAATATTCCCAAAGCTCAGCGCCAGAAAGGGGGCGCTAGAGCGCAGAAACTGCAGTTTGTGGGATATCAGTCCTATGGCAAAGGATGGCGTTTCAATCTACGCCCAGGACGCGTGGTTCTGTCACGAAGTGCAGACTTCGCTGACCAGGACAGATGGACTGCGATCCATGCCAACCCAGACTGCCTACTGCCCCTGCAAGTAAGAGAAGAGGCTTCTTCTCAGCCATTGGCAACACAGGAGCAGGATGAGGAGGAGGCACAGATTTCCCCAAAAGATGTGGCAATAGATAATACTTCTTCTCTAGAGGAAGAGGAAGAAGAGCCAGAGATAAGGGTGGGAGAAGAAGTAGTTGTGCCTAGACGCTCCCAGCGTTCAAACAAGGGTGTACCTCCTCAACGTTTGACCCTAGGAGGAGTGAGAGTATGCAATGTGAGTTGTGTGGAACCACAAAGTTATAATGAAGTCTTAGGCTTACCCCCTGGGGAACGTGCTTTGTGGGAACAAGCTATGAAAGAAGAAATGGACTCTTTTAAACGTAACAAAGTGTTTGAGGTTATAATGCCGCCACCTGGTGGCAGAGTGGTGTCATGCAAGTGGGTTTACAAAAGGAAAACCCTTGCATCTGGGGAACCACGTTTTCGAGCCAGATTAGTAGCCAGAGGGTTCACTCAGATTAAAGGGGAGAGTTATGATGAAGTGTTTTCTCCCACTGTAAAGAGTGAAACTTTTCGTTTAATGCTTTCCATTGCTGCTGTAAGACAACTAGCAGTGCACCATTTTGATGTTGATGCTGCATATCTGCATGCAAATTTAGACCATGAAGTGTTAATGAGACAACCCCCTGGGTTTGAAGAGGAGAATGGTGCAGTCTGGCGTTTGAAAAAGGCTGTTTATGGTCTCAAACAAAGTGGAAGGTGTTGGAACCAGTGTTTAAATGAAGCCCTTGTAAAACTTGGTTTTAAAAGGAGTGTGGCTGATCCATGTCTGTACACCAAGGGGACGGGCAACAAATATCTAATGCTCTTAGTCTTTGTTGATGATTTGCTTGTGGCAGGGAGTTCCACAGATGAGATCCAGAAGCTCACAAGTCAACTGGAAAAGAGGTTTAAGCTTAAAGCCTTGGGGCCTGTAAGCAATTACTTGGGAGTAGAAGTAAGGCAGGAAGCAGATGGAAGCTTCCTATTGAGTCAGAAAGAGAAAATTCTTCATTTGATAGAGCAGTTTGGCATGGAAAACTGCAAGCCAGTTCAGACTCCCATGACACCAGATTTCCCAAAGACAGTGTGCGATGATGAATTTGATCAGCCTGAGTTGTATCACTCAAAAATAGGATCACTGTTGTATTTAAGCCAGTGGTCAAGGCCAGACATTGCATGTGCTACAAATGTTCTGAGCCAACGTGTATCTAAACCCAGTACTGCTGATTGGTGTGCTTTGAAAAGGCTTATCAGATATCTAAAGGGGACATTAAATGTATGTTTAAAGATATCTAGTACACAAGATGAAAAACTAGAAGTGTTTGTTGATGCGGACTGGGGAAGCTGTGTATCTACCAGAAAATCTACAAGTGGAATGGTCATGATGTTTGCCAATTCCATAATTGGATGGAGGTCAAAGAAACAAGGATTTGTTGCGACCTCATCCTGTGAGGCAGAATATGGGAGCCTATCGCTAGCATGCAACGAAATCATGTGGTTTATACAGATACTAAAAGATCTAGATTGTAAAGTAGATTTGCCTATCCAAGTGTATGAAGATAGCCAATCGTGCATTGCATTAGCCGGCTCGGAAATAATGAAATCCGCATCCAAACATATTGCTATCCGTCATGCGAATGTGAGAGATTGTGTACAGAATGGGGTAATCAAACTGGAGTATTGTCAATCACAAGATAATATTGCTGATTTGTTTACTAAGCCTTTGCCAGCAACATGTCATAATGAATTGATGACAAAACTGGGTTTATGTATATAATGTATGTATGTATTGTTTCTGTTGGGGTTTTTCGCATTTAAGAAACAGAAGGGGTGTCACGGCTAAAATGGCCGCTGTTTCTTTAATGCGAATAAAGCTGGGTCAGCATGACTCAGCAGCCTGCAGCAGGTTGTATATATAAAGTGAGAAATGTTAGTTTGTGCTGAGGCTGGTGTTTGGGTTGGTTGGTGCTGGTGTGTATAGTTATTCAGTCGTGTTTTGCACAAAGACTTAAGAATAAAACTCTGCAAGGATATTCTCATGGACTCTTTTTGTGCTGACAAGGAGACTGAAAGAAGAAAGGGAGGTCAGAACCCTTTCCTTCTTTTTTTGCTTTTTTACAAACACTGACAGATAGGGACAACATTTGCCCACCTCCGGTCTGCAGGGACCTCACCTGTTGTCCAAGAATTCTCAAATATTATAGACAGAAGCTCTGAGATTACATCCATAAGCATATAAAGTGAAAGCCTTTGCCGATGACTTGGTATTAACAATTGAAGAACCAATTACAAGTGTTAAAGAAATATTAGAGGAGATAGAACAATTTGGGCAAGTGGCAGGTTTTAAATTGAACAAAAAGAAAACTAAGATATTAGTTAAAAATATGAAACGACCTGGTAGAAACATTGCAACAACAAATAGGTATTGAAGTTGTCAAAAGAGTTAAGTATTTGGGAATTTGGTTAACTTCTAAAAATATTGATCTTTTTCAAAATAATTATACACCAGTGTGGAATACTGTTAAAAGAGACTTAGAAATATGGGGAAGGATGAAGTTATCATTTTGGGGAAGGATTTCAACTATTAAGATGAATGTGCTACCTAAGATGTTATTCTTGTTTCAGACAATTCCAATAATCAAAGGGGCAGCAATTTTTAAAGATTGGCAAAAACAATTTCAAGGTATATCTGGCAGGGAAAGAAGCCGAGAATTCAGTTTAAGTTACTAACAGATACTAAGGAAAGAGGAGGCTTCCCCCTGCCAGATTTGAAATTATATTATGAAGCATCTTGCCTTTGTTGGTTGAAGGAATGGATGAAATTAGAAAATACTGAATTGCTGGATTTAGAAGGTTATGACAATAGATTTGGGTGGCACGCATATTTATGGTATGATAAGACAAAAGTTCATAAAGGATTTGGAAGCCATATATTTCAAAGATCTCTAATAGAAATCTGGGATAGGTATAAAAATCTATTGGAACGAAAAACATCACATTGGTTATCTCCATTAGAAGCGATGAGTGTAAAAAAGGTCAATATGAGTGGGAAATGGATAACATATGGGAAATTAATATATATGGAAGGAAGTAAATGGAAACTGAAACCATATGAAGAAATTAAAGAATATGTTAATGATTGGTTACATTATCGCCAGGTCAATGAAATGTTTAAACAAGACTTTAAAGAAAAAGGATTTGATGAAAGTGGATCAAAGTTTGAATTAGAGATATTAAGTAATGATGCAAAATTTCTGTCTAAAATGTATATATTGCTTCTTGAATGGCATTTGAAGGACGAAGAGGTTAAGTCGGTTATGATTCACTGGGCCAAAGATTTTGGGTATAATATACAGCTGAGTGATTGGATGAAATTATGGAAGGAAGGTTTAAAATTTACTGCATGCAATGCCCTAAAAGAAAATGTGGTGAAAATGATGTATAGATGGTATATTACACCTGTCAAGTTAGCGAAAATGTCTAAAGTTAGTAATAAATGTTGGAAATGTAAAGAAAAAGAGGGAACATTTTATCACAGGTGGTGGGAATGTAAAAAGGTGAAATGCTTCTGGGAGATGATATATAATGAGTTGAAAAAAAATATACATTTTTTTATTTGAAAGGAAAACACCAGAAGCGTTTCTATTGGGCATTGTGGGGAGTGATATAAATAGAAAGGAATGTAAGCTCTTTTTATATGCAATAACAGCAGCAAGAATATTATTGGCCCAAAAATGGAAGCAAGAAGAGTTACCTTCGATTGAAGAATGGAGTATGAAGTTAATGGACTATGCAAATTAGATAAACTAACAGGAAGGATTTGAAACCGGCGAGACTAGAAATTCACGGAAGACTGGAGTAAATTTACGGACTACTTGAAAAGTAATTGTGAAGAACAGAGGACGTTTGTAGGGTTGCAAGAAGTTTGTGAGGAGTATATGTTAAAATTAATAAAAAATATTATTTAAAAAAAGAGATTACATCCATAAGCTGCTCATCAGGCCCTGGAGATCTGAATTCATTTAAAGTAGCCTGGTGTTCCCTTACCACCTCTTTTCCTATTTTGGGATGCAGCTCCCTCCTTGCATCATTTATTATGTTATCACCAGGTTGGGCATCGCTTTCCTTTTGGGTAAAGACAAAGTAGGCGTTGAACAGTTCCACCTTCTTTTTGTCACCTGATAATATTTCTCTGTATTTTCCATGCAAGGGACTTACTACTTGCTTGATCATATTGTTTCAAACATAGCCGAAGAAACCTTTTTTATTATTTTAAACTGCTCTTGCAAGCCTAAGTTCATTCTGAGCTTCGAGGAACTATTTTATTGCATTGGAGTCTCAGGGGGAATTGGATGAGAGTTTAAAAGGGTGTGGAAAGGACTCTTCCTCATGCCTCCTAGAAGCTGTCAGCATGCCCCACACCCGAGGAACAGCTTTCACCGGTGTCTTAAGCAGGTGAGGGTAGCCAATGGGTCTCAAACCTTCAGTGAGCTAGGGACTTCCTCTGCAGGCAAAGACAGGCTCCAGCCTATTGAGCGGAGGCGACCAGTAGTGGATCCAACGACTGAGAAGGCGGTTTCTGTACGTTCTGTAGAGGGAAGTGAGGGACAGATGGGGCTTATCAACCAGGTAAGGTATCCCATCTAGGAGAAGGAAAATTCTGATCCTAAACCTCCACTACTTTGCGGGATATCTTCAGGAGAAGAAAAGGCTAAGAAGTAAACTCTACACAAATCCTGAGTGGAGTCCCTTAGTTGGAGGGCGCCTTGTAACCTCTTTCTGGCAATTCCTGCAGCCCAACTGGTGACAAATGCCTTGCTCTGCTTTCCTGTAGACCATATCAGTGAGGACAAGAGGCGGCCTTGTTTTCTGGGCAGCCCAGGACACACTGCCCAGACTTAGGCCCTTTGGGAGGTAATTTTGGTGCTGCTAACGCAGCAGTTTGACTTCACCTACAAAAGTGCACTCCATTTTCGTTTGAGATAGATGGATGCCAACAACAAATGTGTGTCTGTGTGTGTTAAAAAAGGGGTGTCAGAATAAACTTTTCAACTTCAACCTATGCAAAGTAAACAAAGTAACAAACAATGAAACAAAGGGATGAAGATATTATGACACAAACTCATCCAGGAAGGCCCCTCCCCTCACAATAGGGTAGCATTGGCTCAAAATAACGTTGAAACTGCATATTTTAAAAAGTGGTATTATGATGATGATGATGATGAATAACACCCTTCATCCAAAGATCTCAGGGCAGTTCACAAGATATTGATACATGTTATATATCCTATGGATGTTGAGAGAGAGAAATAGATAATAAGGATGTCCTAGGGTTGCCAATTTTGAAGAGCAAAAAGAGCATTTGCTGACTCCTGGGGGAGGGGGTGCGGGAGCGGGCGCATTCTACAATGTCCCTTCAAAATATACAGAAACAAGGACCTGGTCCTTTCCTGCATAATGCAAAACTCATACAGTATGTATATGTTTTGCACTTGGTTGTCTAGTAATGCATATTCAACATATAAAGTGGCCCACTCCCACACTCCCAGACATTTTGGCAAATTCAAAAAATCCACCTGGACAGAAATTTTACCCCTGAAAAAGAGGCCATGTCCTGGAAAAAGAGGACATGTGTCAACCCTATGTTCCTACTGGTTTGGGGTTGCTATTATTGAAAGAAAAGGAAAAATGGTGAGTCTTATTACAGATCTCATGCAGCATGCCAGATTTGCCCCTTTCTAGTGGCCTTTGCACAACACCTTCTGCACAGCATTTATCTGTTTATCACATAAATATATAAATAAGTACCACATAGTGTTAATGCACACTAGTTGTTTTTCCCCTCATTAATTATTTCAATGCATTTTTTGTCGCGAATTCCTTGCGGCGCTTTTAGCAGAAACGCTCTGAGTCCCAGGTTTTTCCAGTGCAGTCTTTTTAATGTGAGCTATATACAGGCATTTACAAAAACAGTCCATACAGAGTACCTGCTCCTTAAGGCAAGCAAATACTCTCCACCACAGCACCACCATACCACAGCACAACCACCACAATTACTGTTGAACAGGCTTTCCTTTTAAAACAGGTGATAGCCAATCACATTAATCACATTCCTGCTGAGTCACTCTGACCCAGCACTTCACAGAGTATTGCATCAGCCTGTTGAAGCCTGCAGACTTACTCATCATCCTGCAAATCCCAACACTCCTCCTCAAGTCAAAGGCTTGAGACCTAATAATTCTCTTAAGTCTCGAAATTTAGGAGCATCCAAACATTTTGTATACAAATCCGCCACATTACATTTTGTGTTACAGTGCTGTACCTTTAACACATTTCTTTCCAAAGCATTTTTCACATTTCCGTATCTTATAGCAATATGATTACTCTTGCTCTTAAAGTTCTGTTGGTTAGCAAGCTGTTGTACAGCCATGTTGTCACTTAGCACAGTGATTGGCATTTCAGAAGGTATTCCAAGTTCTTTTGTTAGACAAGCAAACCACTCTATTTGTGACACACATTTGCTTATGGCTGAGTACTCTGCTTCACAAGTACTTGTGGCAACAAATGTTTGTTTCTGGGATTTCCACTGAACCAGGGCATTTCCAATATATATGGCATAGCCAGTGGTAGACTTTCCATTTTCTCTGTCCCCCCAGCTGGCATCAGCGTATGCATACACTTGCTGATCATATCCTGTATCCAGCACCAGTTTGTAATCTTTTGTGCCTTTCAGATACCTTAGGATTCTTAAGTGCTACCCAATCTCTCTGGGCCAGGTCTGCACTTCTTTGGCTTAACATGTGCACTACCAATGTTATGTCGGGTCTTGTCCAACAACTTAAATATAACAGAGAACCCAACAGAGAATGAAACGCTGTTGCATTCTCACATTGTTGTCCTTTTGGTTCATTTTTGTACTGGGTAGTTATGGGAGTGTCAACCTCATTTGCCCTCTCCATTCCATACATCTTCAGTAACTTTTCAATTTTTTCCTTCTGACTCAGACAGTAGACACCCTCTTCATTTCTCTGAACCTCTACTCCTAAGTAATTCTGAATCTCTCCCAAATACTTCAGTTTGTATTTGTTACCTAGGCTGTTTATAAACCAAGACACTTGCTTTTGTGCAGTTGTTATTAGACAGATATCGTCAACATACAAAAGTAAATAACAAACACTTCCTTGCACCATTGCTGAATATAAACAGGAATCAGCCAGCCTTTGTTTGAATCCCATCTTTTTCAAAGTTGTGTCTATGCATTCATGCCATAGACGTACACTTTGGTGTAAACCGTATAGTGCCCTTTGCAGCTTTAACACCATGCTGTCTTTTTCCAGCGCATAACCTGGTATTTGCTGTAAATACACCTCGGCGTCGATAGGAGCATTTAAATATGCTGAGGCAACATCAAAATGATTAACTTTTAACCCTCTCAGACTTGCCATTGCTAAAACTGATTTTACTGTTTCAGCCTTTGCTGTTGGGGCAAACACTTCATCATAATGTATCATTTTTCTTTGTGTAAAGCCCCTTGCAACCAACCTGGCTTTCCTCTGACAACTACCATCAGCTAGCTTTTTCACTTTAAAAACCCACTTACAGCTTATGGGCTTTTTACCTTCAGGCAATTCTGTAGGTACAAACACATTGTTGTTTAGCAGAGAGTTATACTCTGCCTGCATTGCCTTTAACCATGCCTCTTTCTCTAGAGTAGGTAACTCTTGCACTTCTTCAAAGTTTTCTGGCTCAGTTACACAAACCTGGTTTATGGTGGCTGGGAACCCATAACGGTCTGGAGGTTGACCTTTATTACTTCTTGTAGACCTCCTTGGTTCATTAATCTCACCCCCTGGGCTACCTTCAGGACTGCTTTTGGGGTGGATTGACTCTGTAGATCTATATCCTCCTGTCCCTGTTGCACTTTCTTCTCTCCCCTGCTCCATGCTAGCAGCTGGAGAAAAATGCTCAGTCTTTACCTCCTCCCTTTCAGTTTCTCTTGGAGACCTGCCAATTCTTAGCTTTGTTTCAGCTGCCTTATCAGGTATGCTCGGCAGTAAAACTTTTTCTGGCAGCAGGTTTGCATGTATCTTGGGCCAATTTCTTTGCTCATTAAAGCTGGCTGACCGACTATAACTCAAAAGATTTTTATCATCTTCAAACCTGTAGGCTTTCGTACCACTTTCATACCCAAGAAATAGCAACTGCTGTGCCCTTTCCCCACCTTTTCTTCGGTTCTTTACAGGTATGTCAACCCACGCCTTTGTTCCAAAGATTCTCAAATGTTGCAAACTGGGACTTTTGTTATAGAGAATTTTATAGGGTATGTCATCTAGTACCCTTGACCACAAGTGATTCCCAATATAATTCGCGGTCTTAATACTCTCAGCCCAGTACTTAATTGGAAGATTTGCATCTGCTAACAATGCTTTCATTTGTGTCTGCAAGACACCTCCCCTACGCTCTGCTACTCCGTTCTCCTGAGGCGTTGCCACATTGGTAAGTCTATGTTTAATCCCTTGGGAACGCAACCAGTTTCTTAGGGAGCTTGCTATAAACTCTCCTCCCCTGTCTGTCTGAATAGAGCACACCTTTTTGCCAAGTTGCCTTTCTACCCTTCTTACCCAGAACTTCAAAGTTTGGGCAACGTCAGACTTTTGCTTTAATGGATAGACCCAGCCAAATCTAGAATAGTCATCCACTATGATCAAACAGTACTTGTTATGGGAGACACTTGGTGGAAAAGGACCAGTTACATCAGCATGAATCAACTCCAGTGGTTTTTTGGTTTCTCTCTGGCTTGCTCTTGCTACTGGGCAAGCCCTGCTTTTAACCTCCTTGCAGATATTGCAGTCTAAGTAATTATCACAACTTTTAATGTTTTTCATCCCCCCACACAACTCCAATGTTTTGTTTAGCACCTTAAAGCTAGCATGAGCCAGACGCCTGTGCAGGAGATGAATACACATATCATGGGTTGGGACATTTTGCACATTCGCAACCTTAGACTCACACTGCAGTACATACATATTAGTTCTAAGGTTAGCATTTGCCAACACTGGCCCATTTTGCTTTATCTGGCACTGATCTCCCACAAAGTTTACTTCAAAGCCTGCTTTTGCCAAGTCAGGAATGCTCAGGAGATTGTTTTGCAAACTAGGCACACACAACACATTCCTGAATGTGTGTCCCAGCTGTGGGAACACAACCTCCCCCTCACAAACCACATTAGCTTTCTGGCCCGTAGCAAGACTTACATATTTTTTGTTTGAAGCCCTAGCATCAGTTAGCAATCCTTTTCTTTTACAAAAGGTTCAAACTCCACTGTCCAGAACCCACAGCTCTTCATTTTCTTGACCATCTGCAGACACCCAAGCAGTAGACTCTCTCTGCTGCCTCCTGTGCTTCTGCTGTTTTTGTTGTTTTCTCGGGCAGTCCCACAGCAGATGTCCACTGGACTTGCAGCAAAAACACTTTTTTACTTTGTTGACCACCGGCTGGTCTGCAGCAGCTCCTCCTGGCTGTTTCTCCGGCTCCCGACACCTCTGCTCTTCGCGGCTGTTGTTCCCTCTGGGATGCTCCAAAAGCTGGGCTGAGGTCATCTTTCGCTCTGCATGCCTGTCCTCCTCTGCATACAACCGTCCAGTAACGTATTCCAGAGTCAGCTTATCAGTCTCTACAGACTCGAGGGAACTGACCAGCATATCATAGCTGTCATCAAGGGAACTCAGGACTATAAAGACTTTGTCCTCTTCCCCCACAGGCCTCCCGCTTAAGGCTAGCTCCTGGAAACAGCCTGTTAGGAATTTTAGGTGGTTCACCAGGGAGTCCCCCGGTTTCTTCCGACACCGATACAGTCTCCTGGTCAGTGTTATCGGTGAGCCAGCTGTCTCTCGCACATGGACAGCCTTGAGCGCATTCCACGCCTCACTTGCCGTCACCTTATCAGCTACGTAGACTAGCTGGCTGTCGTCCACTCCAAGAATGATCGTAGCCAAAGCTTTCTCATCTTTTTCTAGCTGGGCCTCTGCTAGTGCCAGCTTTTCTTCATCGTCCTCATCCCACTCAGGGGGCTGCGGTGTAGTTTCCACCACCTTCCACATGCCCTCACGCTTGAGGAAGTGTTGCATGCGGACCAACCAGGTGCTGTAGTTCGTGGCCATCAGCTTCTCCAGCAACACGCCAGTTCTGGACTGCTCCATCCCTGCAGCTCACCTCCAGCACCCACGGCTAGATAACTGCCACCTGTACTCGGGCACAGCAGAAGCGTGCTGGGCCCATAACCCTGTCGCGAATTCCTTGCGATGCTTTTAGCAGAAACGCTCTGAGTCCCAGGTTTTTCCAGTGAAGTCTTTTAAATGTGAGCTATATACAGGTATTTACAAAAACAGTCCATACAGAGTACCTGCTCCTTAAGGCAAACAAATACTCTCCACCACAGCACCACCATACCACAGCACAACCACCACAATTACTGTTGAACAGGCTTTCCTTTTAAAACAGGTGATAGCCAATCACATCCCCGCTGAGTCACTCTGACCCAGCACTTCACAGAGTATTGCATCAGCCCGTTGAAGCCTGCAGACTTACTCATCATCCTGCGAATCCCAACATTTTTATCCTGCTCTTCAGCTGAGAGATGGAGGGGGACAGAGAAAAAAAACTATCAATTTTTTCCTACTATGAAGTAGCCCTTGGAGGCACCTTCTGCCAGCTTTATATTTTCCTTCCTGAACTGCAAAAGGTGCTGGGGGAAAGGAACACAGCCTGCTGCTGTATTTATCCATTCTTCCCCTTCAAGTGGAAAATGAGCCTTTATACAAGTTCATTCTGTCCTCTAGTGAGTATAAAATACTTGTAATGAGGGAGGTGCCAAAAGACCTGCCCCTTAGTGGTAGGTGGTGCATCTGCTTTGTTTGCATATGCATAAAGCGCTCAATGTTTGATCCCTGGCACAGGGGCAACCAGGCACACTTCCCTATCAAGATGATATGGAAAGGTGCTGCCCCTCATACACACTGCATGCCCCCCTCACTTGTGAAACATGGACAAACTCCACCCTCAGCTCCTCAAAAGACACCATCAACTGTGTCTCTGAAAATTTTTACACATCACTTGGGAAGACCGGCGAACTAATGCCAGTGTACTGGAAGAGGCAGAGATCACCAGTGTCGAAGCAATGATTCTTCGACATCAACTTTGTCATGTTGTGCGGATGCCTGATTATCATATTCCAAGCAACTATTCTATTCCAAACTTAAAAATGGAAAGCGTAATGCTTTTAAATAAAAGAGGTTTAAAGGCTCTCTCAAAGCAAATCTAAAAAAAATGTAGTATAAACACTGACAACTGGGAAACACTGGCCTGCAAGTGCTCCAATTGGAGAACAGCCTTTACCAAAGGCGTCGTGGACTTTGAAGACACTTGAACTCAGGATGAAAAGGGAAAACATGCTAAGAGGAAGGCACGTTTGGCAAACCCTGCCCGGAAACCTATGTCCCCGCTGTGGAAGGACGTGTGGATCCAGAATTGGTCTCCACAATCACTTACAGACTCACAGTTAAGACTGTGATCATGGAAGACACTCGGCTACGAGTGATTGCCAAAGAAAGGAAGAAGCCCCCTCGCTGCCCCCAAAGCCTCACTTACCAGGGTCATGCAACAGTGGCTTCCAGAATCATAGAATCATAGAATAGAATCATAGAGTTGGAAGAGACCACAAGGGCCATCGAGTCCAACCCCCTGCCAAGCAGGAAACACCATCAGAGCACTCCTGACATATGGTTGTCAAGCCTCTGCTTAAAGACCTCCAAAGAAGGAGACTCCACCACACTCCTTGGCAGCAAATTCCACTGTTGAACAGCTCTTACTGTCAGGAAGTTCTTCCTAATGTTTAGGTGGAATCTTCTTTCTTGTAGTTTGGATCCATTGCTCCGTGTCCGCTTCTCTGGAGCAGCAGAAAACAACCTTTCTCCCTCCTCCATGTGACATCCCTTCATATATTTGAACATGGCTATCATATCACCCCTTAACCTCCTCTTCTCCAAGCTAAACATGCCCAGCTCCCTTAGTCGTTCCTCATAAGGCATCGTTTCCAGGCCTTTGACCATTTTGGTTGCCCTCCTCTGGACACGTTCCAGTTTGTCAGTGTCCTTCTTGAACTGTGGTGCCCAGAACTGGACACAGCACTCCAGGTGAGGTCCAGGTTCAAGCAAGATTTCTCATGGCTCTCATGAGTTCTCGCCAGAATCCAGAAGCCACTGCAGTCGCTTCTCCTCGTTTCTCCAGCGGTGGTGAAGGGCGCCTGCTCACGGAGGCACCCCTTGCATTCCACTGCCTCGGTTTGCCTCCTAGATCATGGAGCAATCCTGCCCTGGCATCTTCAGACCCCTCCAGACCACATGGCCAGGTCCCATCTTTCACCTGCCCAAACTGTAGTGGGGAGATGGGTGTATACTGTAGAAACCAAATACATTTTGTGGCGGCAGTGTACACTTCTGTTCAAAGGTAAGATGTACACCCACTGCCCCACCCGCCTTGCTTCTGGCCCCACCCCAAACCAGCATGTAACCCCTCAAAGGTCAAGAAGGAATGCTGCGTCAGATGGATAAAGGTTTCCTACACCTGAATTAGAAGGATCTGCGGCAGCAGAAGGGAAACTGTATTGGGGACTATGCATTGCTGACCAGGACTGACCTGCTGAGAGCCTGAAGGGCCCTGCCCTGCCTCTCTCCCCCTGGCTTGGGGCGGGGCCTGGAGGGCTCCATAAAGGACTGCTGCTGCTGCTGCTCGACAGAGATGGATCCTTAAAAAATGTTTTTATTTTAAATTGTTTTTATTTGTTATCTATGTAGTTTAAAGTGTTATTGATATTAATGTTGTATTTTTTAGTTTTAGATTTTATGATTTATGTGGAAATTGTTTTCCATTAAGTTGTGTATTTTTTGATGTACTTTATTTATTGTTTATGGCATTGTTAAGTTGGTAATTATGTAAATTTTGTCATGCTGCAAGTCGCCTTGAGCATTGTTTTCACTATGGAAAGGCAGCCTACAAATAAAATGAGGATGATGAAGAGAGACCTCCATTAAAGACTTGGGGGGTCACTGCTGGCCAGAGGATGAAGACATTCCTGTCCCCTCCTATGATGCCGTGGTGTCATGCAGAACTGTCGGGGTTGGAACTGCATGGCCTGGAGGGGGGCGGGGTTCTGCCTTTGGGGACTGTGTGGATCCTTCCTGGAAGTTTTGCCATTGTTTTCTAGTGTGTGTTTTTTGTTTGTTTTTTTGAAATGCTGTTGACTTGTTTTTATTTAATGTTGATGATGATGCGATCCACTTAATGGTTTTTAAGGAATTGTTCTGACAACTACAGTGGTACCTCAGTTTTTGAACAGCTTAGTTCCCAAACAACTCAGAACTTGAACGCTGCAAACCCGGAAGTAGGTGTTCTGGTTTTTGAACTTTGCTGCGGAAACCAAATGTGCTCCTGAGCTTCTGTTTTCACTGTTGCGCATCTCATTTGAGTCCTCTGCATTGTAATTATGGCTTTTTTCATCCTGTTTTTACCCTTGTGCAGCTAATTTAAGTGCCCCCATCATAATTAAGGCTTTTTTCCTCCTGTTTTTACCCTTGCACAGCTCATTTGAGTCCCACCCCCATCGTAATTAAAGACTTCTGTTGCCAATTGCAGTGTTCTGAGGTGATATTTGGCCTGATACTGTCTTATTTATTATATAGTACAGAACATTGATTATTGCTTTCATTTTATGGATCAATGGTCTTGTTTGATAGTAAAATTCATGCTAAAATGCTCTTTTAGGGGTTGTTTTTAAAAGTCTTTTAAAAGTCTGGAACGGATTGATCCGTTTGGCATTACTTTCTATGGGAAAGTGTGCCTTGGTTTTGGAACGCGTTGGTTTTGGAACGGACTTCTGGAACAGATTAAGTTTGAGAACCAAGGTACCACTGTATGTATGTGTGTTTGAAAGCTGCTCTGTGCTGTGGGAAGAGGAAGGCCTGAAGTTACAGTGATGGGATGGAAATTTGCATGAAAAGAATAAGCTGTTACTGTGCTGGTATTGGGTTAAAGGTGTGGTTGTACTTTCTTATCATTCATGATGATGTGTGTTCTAATGTTTTTGCTAGACTACCTGTTATTTTTCTGCAAGGAAGCTGTGTTTTGTTTCCTCACCTGGGACAGATGTGTCTCTCTTGGGAGGGTGTAGTATTATGAGTTTGCAGGTGGGTCAGACTCCCCTAGTTCCTGAAACCAGTAAAGGGTTAGAATTTAATCTAGCCTCCTGAATCCACAGATCAAGCAGAGATTCAATTGCTGAAATAGCCAAGCCAGCCTGATAATGGCTGAGCTGTTAAACCAACAAAGGCAAGGATATGAGCCATTCCCCAGACCCTTGGAGTGTTAATGCTGTGAAGCCCTGCACCCCGCTTCATTTTCCACAAGAAAGTACAGACCCTGGTTAGGTGCAGCACCTGGTGCCTCTGGAACCTGGTAATTAGGGTCGCCATATTTTGAAGAGCAAAAAAGAGGACACGTTTGCTTTTAACTATGTATAGCTATGATGACTCTCATTTTATGCACCCAGTGAAAAAGAGGGTGTATCGGGGAAAAGAGGACATATGGCAACCCTGCTATGGTTCAGGTGGAGCAGTTGGTCAGGAGGTGGCAGCAGAGTGACAGTAATACAAACGTTTTCAGTAGAATGAGCCCAGTGGCTTCAGTTCCTTGGTCATTTGGGTTGCCTTTCCCAGCACATCACAGCCATTTCTGAAATAATGCGGAAGCTGCCACCCTCTGCTTGCTGCTCTCCAGATGTTTTAGAATGCATTAGTTGTGAATTGAGCGGGGCCTTGGTAAGAGAGGCTGAATGTGGAAGGGGTCATAAATAAAAGCAAACATGCTTCAAAATGTGCTGCTGTGTTTTTGTTTGTTTATTTGTGGCCATTTTATTGTTTTTAAATGCATCACACTGTAGTTTTGTTTGATGTTGCATTGTATTCTATTAAAGAAGCAAAATACCGATGCTAGCTTAAAACATTTTTCCTTAGACAAGCCTATCTAGGCCAACATAGATGTTGACATGTTTTAATATTTTGTTGATAATTCATTTTATTCATTTATTTCATATTTTTATGCATTGCTTGATACTCAATAGTCACTAACTGTTTGCAAAATAACAAACACAATATGCATATATAAGGAAAAATGAACCCAAGAAACTACATTTAACAAAAAATATCTATCACTCCTTGTAGTAAAATCTCTTAAGAGGTTTACATGAAAGATTAAAATTATCAATGGAAAAAAGTTAACAACAAACAACAACTTTTTAAAATAATTAAAATTAACTTCAAAAATGTTCCCTATAATAAATATTAGCTTTCTTCTTTTCCAAAACTCTGTGTAAACTTTGTGCAAGCAGATCAGGATGAAAGCACCATAAATATGTCAGGAAGAGCCATTGGATGGACACACAGGCACATGTAATTGTGTGTTTGTCAGATATCAGACTAAATAAGTGTTTTTAGTGATTAACTGCATCCTTCCCAGATCCAGAGGAAACTGGCAGGTTATGAAAATCACAATACCAGACCCAAGTTGCTCAGGCTGAGGACCAAGGTTTAGAGGCCTGGTGGGCAGAAGGCTGGCATCCTTAGAACACGGAGCTCGGTCGGCTGCTCCTGGAGCGAGACTGCGGGGCGGCTCAGGAAACGAGGTGCTGAGGGCTGATCCCAGGGAGCCCCCGCTCAAAACCCTCCTCCATCACCCAATGCCTTCTAGTCCAATGAGGTTAATTGGAAACAGGGTTTATTCCTGTGATTTGTTTTAGTGCTGCAGCAATGCTCCGGAAATGTATAAACTCATTAGAAAGAAAGAAATGTCTCTGAACATGTGCAAAGTGCCTTTTTCTCACCATTGGGAGCTGTAGTGTGGAGATCAATATCAGTCAGAACACTTGTCTGTTCAGACACTAGTCTCTGCACAGAAAGCTGTGCCATTTTTGTTATATACTTTGCCCAAATCCACCGGAAATTGATCCTTGGGTGGAAAGAACTGGCAGTATTTTCTAATGCTATTACATTTTTACGTGGGTGGATATGGTCTGGGCATTTCTTCTCATCTTTCCTTTGACTTGAGTACACAGTGAATAAAACCACTGATTAAATTTGTAACATACTTTAAAGCATTTTCCATTAGAGGAGAACTTCCTCATTGCTCCTTTCTGATACTTAATGATTTTCTTTTTTTTTTGTCTGACTGTTTCTTTTCAGAATTCTGAAAGGGCCAATAAAATAAATAGCTGTTCTATGCAATTTACAACTCACCAAATTGAACACAGCCCACCAGTTGTAGTCGGAGCTGCTCCAGCAGTTCTTCGGGGAAACTTGCTTTTGGACTTGAAGCAGAGCTCTTGATGGGGAAAGAGTGGCTGGGGCAAGCCAGTCAGATGGGTGGCACAGAAATAATGCATTATTATTAGTATTAGTATTCCTGGAATCTGCATTCCTACCACTCACTCTCATTTTGCTGTCTCCATTGCATGCTCATCATAGTCACGGTGACTGCAGCTCCTGCTGCTTCTGGCAACATTTTTATTTACAGCTTCCTAGCCAGAAGATGCTTTGATGGAGCCATAAAGGCTACATGGAAGCACATGTGCGGGTCCAGCGTTGCTGGAGAGCCAGGAAAAGGTGGAGTTCAGCTCCTATATAAGTTCCTAGTCTGAGCGGCCTCCTTGCTGAAGCAGCAGCTCTAACCACAGCCCAAGGTTCAGCCTGTCTGACCTGGGGAAACAGACCACAGAGGGCTTACAGGGCATTGAGGTGACTGGAGAGAGGACACAGCTGCAGAGTCTGGTTCTCCTGGGCTCAGGTGCCAAACATTCTTTCTATGGGCCAGCAGAGGAGTCTTCCTGACACCAGGCCTCAGGTCTGCTTGGCATTCTGCAGCTCTGCAGAGGTCTGAGACACTGCACCACCCAGAAAACAATGCAATCCACAAGGAAAAGCAGAAGGCAGCCAGCAGTGCCTTTCTGAAGCAGGGATGAGGAACCAGTGGCGTTCTGTATGTTGTCAGACTCCAGCTCCCATCAACCCTTGCCAATGTGGTCCATGGGACTAGCAACACAGCTGCAGGTTTGCCGTTCCTGTTATGACTTTGCAGTGGACAAAGATCCCTGAAAATTCCTGGGTGCTAGGTCCTCCTCATAATTTCTGAAAGGGGTAAATGTGGAAGTTGAAGTCAAGCCAGAATCCTCAGGCGCTGGATTTAGGGAGGTGGCATCTAAGAACAAAAACAACTGAGACCAGAGACATTCAGCATCCGACAAGAAAGGGAAGGCTGCCAGGATTACAGGGGCCATGAGGTCCCACAGGAAAAAGTGGCTTTTGCAGGAGGCTTTTGAAATGGAGGTTGCCAAAGTGACAGGGGAGGGGGGCGATGCTGGAAGCGGAAGAGTTGTTTTCTGCAAAGGCTGCTGGGAAGAAGGAGAAGAAGGCAGAACTCCATGCAGCGCTGGCTGGAGGAAACAGCACTGTGAGCGGGGGCCATGACTGGCTGCTGCTTTGGGCCCAGGCTCGCTCTAGGGGTGTGATGTTCACCACCCTTCACCCCCTCCATTTACACTTTAGGTGTAACTATATGTAAAATGAACCGTATTTCTTAAAGACACCTGAGTCTCGGTTTTCCAATGGAAGCACAACCCTGAGTGCCTGGACCTCCCTGGAATCTTGCTATCACTTGGCAGAGATTGGGGGTGGCATGTCACAATACTATAAATAGCACAACACACAAAAATAGCCTTCTCCTGATGCTGCTCACAGGCCTTCTCTGCAGCAGCTGCCTATAAGGCTTCCAAGGGCAGGGAGTGGGGGAGATGGAAACATCCCCCCACTAAATGCAATGGAGGGAGTGCCAATAGCAGCCCTCTCTTGGGGCACCATGGGGCAGTGGGGGTCTCCAGATAGTGTGGACTCCAACTCCCATCTTCCCTGATGGTTGGCCATGTTGTCATGTTGACTATTCCTGGTCTAGTGCCAGCTTTGGCAGGGGAGTGGGTAGTGACAGCATGGCCCCAGCATATTCTGGAAAGGCAGGAGAAATCAACCCTCCAAGTCACCCACCCATTCACCACCTGAGGAAAGACAGGTAGGTCCCCCCAAACCCCGTCAAAGCCTGAGCGGGGGCAGGTGGGGCACCCACAGGGGCACCACCCCACAAGATTCTGCTCCCCAAGGTGGCTGCTCCAGCCCACCTCCTAGGCATATTTTCTGGAACTGGAGAGGAGGAGACAGTGAATCGCTTCTGTCCACACCTCTATTTCCTCATCAGCTCCTGGTAACAAGTCAAGCAGTCAACTAACTAATAACTGAAGAATTGCTTGCATTCATTATTTATTGGCCTTTGGGATTTCCATGCCGCTCAGAATTAGTCTGCATTCCCCATAAATCATTCAGCTTGTTACAGTTCAGTGGTGCCACGTACAGATCAGAGCACGTACATTTCACATAGGAGATGCTCACTTGAGCTTTCTTTGCAGCTAGCCCTACTTCCACAATGTTCTTCTCAAGCATCCCCCTTTGGCAGCTGCTCAGCCATCTGAATTTTAAAGATTTAATTCAGCACTTGCAGAATGTGGTCGATCTGCAGCTGGGCTGGAGAAGCAGCAGCCTTGCCTTTCTTTACCGCAGCAGAAGCTTGGCCAGCTTGGCCGCCTGCAGAGACCAGTGGACTGCAGCTCCCAGTATCCCTGAGGGAGATGGGACTAGGAGGGTCCAACAGCATCTGGAGGGTTGGATATTCCTATTTTCAATGCCTATACACCGCGAGGGTGATAATTTTGCCAGCTGACACTCTAATAGTAAGTTAAGAAATGGAAGTGGGGGCAAGAAGAGTATACCTCTCCTTAACTCTGTGTGTGTTCATTCCTTGTGAGCACTGAATGAAGGTCCTTGTTAAAGCTGGCAGAGCCATGATAACCAACTACTGAAAATCTGGGTTTTTAAAAATATTTATTGCTATGGCATCTTAGTGGGGAAAGGAGGGGCCGCGAGATGAACAATTCCTGTATTTCATAGAATCATAGAGCTGTAGAGTTGGAAGGGACCACAAGCATCATCTTGTCCAACCCCCGGCAAGGCAGGAATCTTCTGCCCAACACTGGGCTCAAACCCACAAGCCTGAATTTAAGAGTCTCATGCTCTACAGACTGAGCTACCCAGAGTTTCCTGCCCATTTCTCACCTTGTCCATATTGCAAATTGAGAGCTTGAAAGCAAGTCATCCTAGTGGGCTGAGCCTGAATTGGCTGTCTTCAATCTGCCTGACCATTACCTTGACCTTGACCTTGATGGACCCCATTTAGAAGTTTGAATATACTCTACTTGGCAACAAAATTTGCATTTGCTGACCTTTACAAGGTGTGAGGAACTCAGGATGTCTCCCTGAATGTCTTCAGGACCATTTTTGAGAGGAGACTGGTATCAGGCTTGTACCAAGGCCAAGAAAGATTCATGATGGAAACTCTTAAGTTATGTCAATCTTTATACTTATGCTATGATCTACAGCAGACATGTCCAAGGCATCCATCGCGATCGACCAGTCGATCCTGGGATGAATTTTGGTCAATTGTCACACCCCCTCCGCTGGAGACGGGCCTGAGCAGCAGCCACCACCTCCTCCTGAGCTCAGGGGAAGCAGGCTGTTTGCAACCACCCCTGCCATGGCGGGGGAAGCAGCCAGCGCCCACCCGGCACCCATCCCTGGGGGGGTAGATCACTGCCAGTTTTTATATTGGATCGTAGATCACAGCCTACTTCAAGATGGACATGCCTGATCTACAGAAATAAACCAAAGAAATATGGTAAGTTCATTCACACATCTGTTCACAGGATGGCTGTTCATCCGGGTATCTATCTGAATTATAGAATTGTGGAGTTGAAAGGGACTCCAAGGGTCATCTAGTCTGACCCCCTGCAGTGCAGGAATCTCAGCTGAAGAATCCCTGACAGGTGACTGTCCAACCTCTGTTCTAAAGCTCTCACTGGTGCCCTCGCTTTCTTAAGCTGATCAGGCAACAAGTGGAGTAAGGGCCTTCTTGGTGGCGGCGCCCCAGTGACCCTCTCCTGACACTGGCTCCATTAGTTTTTAGGTACTGGATAGATATTTTTCTTCCAAGTGGGTGTTCAGTGGATGCTGGAACCAGAAGTCCTGCCAATCATTCACCAATTCTCTGTTGGTTGGAGAAGGAACTGCAGGCAGTTTTCGTTGGGACATTTGCACAACAGCACTTCATCCTCTTGGCCTGGGAAGTCAGGTGATACCAAAGAACCAACGTGCACCCTGTCATATAAAAGGTCCCAGATTTGCTACCTTTCCTCAGTATGGGTAACTTGTCCTTAGAGAGAGCAATCACTCTTTTTGTGTGAGGGTGTCTACACTGTGGAACTCCCTGCCTATTGATATCAGTCAGGTGCCTCCGCTATACTCTTTTTGGTGCCCACCAAAAACATTCTTGTTTAGATGCTTGGAAAGTCAATGCAAGTTTTAATCTGTTTTTTAGTCTATTGTTATTTTAACTTTTTAAATGTTTTAAATTATTGTTCATTTTTCTTAGTGATAATTTTGTGGTTTTATCTTTTAATTGCTTTGAGGTTTGTTTCTTCTTGTAGTTGTTTTCTACAATCATGCACTGTATGTATAAATCTTATGAAATAAAATAAATGAATTCCCTATTATTTGAGCACTCAGATTCTCCCTCTTCACCACCAGCATTTTGGTCTTCAATCTCCCTTGCAACCTGCCTTTTTGTCCCAGGCCTGTCAGTAACAGAGGGATGGATTGACTCTAACCCCCCCCCCCATTCTTGGGCTCCAGAGTCTTTAAATACAGATCCATTCCAGCATCCTTTACTGACTTTATTCCAAAAGCCATAAACTCTCCACCCAAGCGTGGAGCATGAAACCATGTATTAAATTGTCCTTCTGCTGTGCAGCAATCATGTGTGAAGCCTCTCTCTTTCAAAATAGCTGCATTTGACAAGAGCCCGCTCAATGTTTCATAACTCAGCGCAGCCCATTTCAGCGAAGGAAGCGTTTCCTGCTTTGTGCCTCCAAACATCCCTCTTCTAAATATTTCATTAGGGATCTGTCCCTCAAGTGGTGGTAAAAGGCTGGATGCCAAGCGACGCGCGGCAAAGTTACCTCCTTGGAGAACAAGAACAGCCCAGTAAGGATTCATGGAAGAGTTTTCTTCTTGGTTTTGACATGTCTGTGTGTTTATAATGGTGAATTATTGAAACGTGCAAAGTGAGGAATATATGAGGGATCAGATCCATCCCAAGGTGGTAGCGCGTGCCCTTTGGTTTTTGTTTAAAGAGGAACTAGTCCTCATGATCTGCAAGGCAACGGTACTCAGGGGCTGAGTGCCAAAGGTTATGTAGCCAACTTGGGGATACCGAGGAATGAAAGGAGGCATCAGCAGCAAGCCTGAGGGGAGACCGCAAGGTTTGCAGAAATGGGGCACCAGAAAAGAGGAATGAGCATGCTCAGTGGCCATGGATTGTTAGTGACTGTTGGGTAAGGACCAGAGCTCAATGAGAGAGCGTCTGCCATGCAAGCAGATGATTCCAGGCATCTCCATATGGGGCTTATATCCTGGAGGGGTGCTGCCAGCCAGTGTAGCCTATACTGAACTAGATGGACCAAAGGTCTGAGTCCATATAAGGCAGCTTGCTATGTTCCTATGGGCGAGAGGTGGAATGGAAAACTAGGGGGAATGACTCCACTTGCAAAATATGCAAGGAAATGAAATTGCCGATTAGGAATACGTAGTGGGATTTGACAGGGGCATTGCAGCCCTCCTCTTCGCCTCTCTCCATCCCTCTGTGTGTCTTCCAATAGAAGGAGAAAATGTCCCAGAGAGCTACGCTTGATTACCTGCAGGAAACTGAAAGACAGCCCATGCGGTTTTCTTTTGGTGTGCTTCCCAAGCAGAGTGGTCCCATGTTGATGCTTAGGATTCAGATGGGTATCTTAATGCTAAACGTCTCTGTGGTACTAATGCACTGAATGATAGCTGAGCAAAGAATCATGCATAACTAAATGCTATGCCCAAAGTGCTATAACTGATCTCCCAAACTTCCATTTAAAAAACCCCAAACAAACGAGAGCAATGCAACTCCAGTGCAGAAGGCTGCTTTCCCCTCTGCATCATTTCCCATAATTTAAAGCTCCGATTTGGTCCACCATAATTTCTTCTTTGCCCCAACAATGCAGCTCTCCTGCCTTTGAGCAGAGTCGTAGTTACGGGGTGGGGTGAGGGGGCTTGCCAGCTTTTCTGCCCCGGGTAAAGCCTCCAGAGGGCCACCATTGAGGCCCCCGGCCTGTGCATGCGTGTACACAAATGTGCATGGGTGGGTGTGCCAAACTGGGTCTTTGACCTGGGTGAACTAAAGCCTAGTTTCACCCCAGCCTTTGAGATTTTCTGCCACGGAAGGTGACTGGACTGAGCATACAAATCTTTGGTGGCTGGGAAAAGACAAAAGCCTAAAGGCTGGGTAGCCAACATGGTGCTCTCCCAACAGCTGCAGGCAGCAAGGCCAATGGCCAAGGAGTTGTATTCCAACATCATCTGGACTTGCCTATCCAGGGCCTAACCGGACACATGTTTTCTCCAAATTGTATAGCCATTTGTTGTGTTAGAAGACGCGTGTGGCCATAGAAAGGCCCACCTCTGCCTATGGAGGGGCTGGCGAGGGAAACCAGCTGAGGGCTGAAACAGTGGGAGTCACTGAGCATGTGTTGTGACCATGGTGCTCCTCTCTTCTCTTGCCCCGTCACACGTTGTCATCAGGGCAAGGTGCTATTTGCCCTTAACCTGCCTCCGGGGGCACATGTTCTTGCTCCCCCCCCCCCCCCCCGTGCCACTGCCAGTTAGTTATATCAGCTATTTCACCCGGGGTGGGGGCCATCCCTCCCATTATCCCTGGCCTTGGACTGTGCTGAGTAATGTCTGAAGGTCCACAAATTAACTGCTCCCAGTGCTGACTATACTGAACTAAAGGGACCAATGGCCTGATTCATAGAATCATCGAACTGTAGAGTTGGAAGGGACCTCTACTCTAACCCCTGCATTGCAGGAATCACAGCTGAAAATCCCTGACAGACAGGATCTTCCTATGTTCCTGTTCTAGCAGGGGGGAAATGGCATGGCCCAGATATGAGCTCTATCTGCACTGAAATCTTTGATTCCAAGGCTATTCCTCTTACTTTTTCACTTGTTTTCTCTCTGTTTAGATTACCTGCCTTTCTACAGCGCATTTGGACATTTCCCTCTGATTTCCATCATGAGCTGGTGGAATTCTCTTGTCTCTGGGCTGTTTTATAGTTTCCACCATGCTAGGTTGATAATACATTTTAATAAATAAGCTGGAATTGTTGGTGTTCTAAAGCTGTTAAATGGTTCCATACTCAAAGCTTTGGTGATAAATTGCGGCTGTTGGGGTGGGGTGGGGTGGGGTTGGGTGGGGGACACCTCGAGTTTATTAGAATTCAGCACCCTGGGAGGGATAGGGAAATGGTTTTGTATTTGCCAAAGGATTACTAGATAAGGAGGGAATGATCACTGAGAAAAGTAGGGAGCCTTCTTAGCTGAGCTCTCCCTCTGCTGCAAGCCAGTTCTGAGAGGAGCCCCATCACAGCTGGTCCCACGGAGCCAATGAAGTGAGCCTCTCCCTCCGAGGCAGACAGCTATCCATAGATGGTGGTCCATAGATGGAGGCTCAGACGACGAAAAATAATACTAAGAATATACTGGACCCCATTACGTTTGTTTAAAAAAGGGCTATCTAAGGTATTTAACTGTTGGAAATGCAATAGGGATAATACTTCTCTAAAACACGTTATTTCATTGTCCTCCACTGACATATTTTTGGCAGAAGGTAACTGTAACCATCAACAGAACTGTATGGAACAACCTTACATTTTCAAGCACATGGAACCCTACAGAAGGACAATATGAGTGGACTCTCCGTGCCCCGACCACAGCAAAAAGACGGATACTGAAGAATTGGAAAAATAAAAATGCAGCTCCCTTCTACAATTGGATTGAAGACTTACACAAACTCGCCACGTAAGAACAACTTGCATATCAGGGCGGCCTTTACCCGGGGGTGCAAGGGGTGCGGGGCACCCGGGCGCCAAATTCTGGGGGGCGCCAGGCCCGCTGCTGAAGCTGCCAAAGCTCTTAACTATCTACCTGTTATGAAATAATAAATAATTTTGATCAAGCCAGAAAAACAAAATACATATATACCTAGGTATTACTGAAATGTATACCTACTGTTTCACTAAAGGACTTTCAACTTTGTGTGCTCATTTACCAAAGACAAGCATTAGCTTGTCATTTACAACAGCAGTGCTTGTCATTCTCAATGGCAGCGCTTGTCATCCTCAACGGTGCAGTGCAAGCGAAATTAACTCTTACATATTAACATATTATGTTACGTATTGTATTGAGCTGCTTCATGGCAGTGGGGTCAGCGGCACCTTTGATACCTTTGGGGGTGGCTAAAATAAATTTGGGGGCGCTGGGCGAATCTTTGCACCCCCGGCGGCGCAAATGCTAAAGACGTCAATGTTGCATATAAACGCAAATTCAATGATATTTGGAATCCATTCTTACAAATAGTGTAATAGGTTAATATCTGGTGGTGTACAATAACAACTTTGTAAAGTATAATTTTGGGTTTCCTCCCCTCCCCCCTTTATTTTCCTTTCTACACGGGGGCTGTTTCTCTTTTTCTCTCTTTTATTTACGTCTGATCATGATTAGTGCTCATATAAGGGTGTACTTTTTGAACTTTCAATAAAGATGTCTGAAAAAAGTTCATTAATTTTTTTAAAGAATTAATCAAACTAAATAGGTTTAATTGGCTTCTGAAGAAATGTGCAATTGATTGTTATGGTTTTGAAATTTATTGTGCTATTACCTTCCTTTGTGGGTTGTGCAAACTGCCCTTCTGCATAATGCTTTTCATAGGGCAGGGGGCACAGGGGATGAGTTCATGGAACCAAGGGGGTGATGGCACAAAAAAGTTTGGGCACAATGTTTCAAATTGTTTTGAAGTGTTCTAGAATAAGCACTTTCAGCTTAGAAAAAAACAAAACAAATTCAATTATGCTGTAGTTTGACACCATTACTCCCTTGTGCCATTAAAAACAAAATTAAAAACCACAGTTGATTAATTTCCCATGCTCATCTGCTGAACCATAAAGTGCAGATAGACTTTGTACATCAGCAATACAATGCAAAGTCCAAACAGAGCTCACACCCACAAGCACAATACATTTAAACCCCTCATTATACCATTTTAGCAGTTGTGGCTTTCCCCAAAGAATTTCGAAAACTGTAGCTTGCGAAAGGAGCTATAATTCCCAGTGATAATAATAATAATAATAATAATAATAATAATAATGTATTATTTGTACTCCGCCCATCTGGCTGGGTTTCCCCAGCCACTCTGGTCGCGTCCACCAGAACACTAAAATACAATAACCTATTAAACATTAAAAGCTTCCCTAAACAGAACTGCCTTCAGATGGTAGTTGTTTTTCTCTTTGACATCTGATGGGAGGGCATTCCACAGGGCGGGCGCCACTACCGAGAAGGCCCTCTGCCTGGTTCCCTGTAACTTGGCCTCTCGCAGTGAGGGAACCGCCAGAAGGCCCTCAGCGCTGGACCTCAGTGTCCGGGCTGAACAATGGGGTGTAGACACTCCTTCAGGTATATTGGGCCGAGGCCATTTAGGGCTTTCAAGGTCAGCACCAACACTTTGAATTGTGCTCGGAAATGTACTGGGAGCCAATGTAGGACTTTCAGGACCGGTGTTATATGGTCCCAGTGGCCACTCCCAGTCGCCAGTCTGGCTGCCACATTCTGGATCAGTTGTAGTTTCTGGGTCACCTTCAAAGGTAGCCCCACATAGAGTGCATTGCAGTAGTCCAGGCGGGAGATAACTAGAGCATGCACCATTCTCAGATTCTCTGGGGGGAACCATGGCTGTTAGAATGGTACAAGAGTGCTTTAATTGTATGGTTTAATTTTAATTTCTCTGTACATGCTCTGTACATGCTTCCATGAAATTATACTAAGGAGTAACCTACGCTTTTGGCAAAACTTACAAGCAAATGTCTTTGGGGGGCTGCCATTTGAAACTGTTGGCAGAGGGAGGAAGCACACTTTTGAATGCTGCACCGCGTGTGGTTTTTTAAAAAACAACTTGCTGCACGTTGAAAATCAGCACGTCAAGGAAACCGCTAGCCTAGAAAAATCTCTATTTGATTTCTTTAGTACATTCAATTGCTGCATTTAGTAAAATTTCAGACCAACTTCCATCCATTCTGTTTCTCAGTGTGTGTGTGTGCAAATAATATCACAGACAATTACTATATCCAACCCAAAAAATAAATAATTTAAGTAAAATAGGTACAACACAACAGCAGCCAAAATTTAAATTAAATTTGTAACTCGATTTATTAAAATTATTGCACCAGTGAATAATTACACTAAGAACACAACAAGAGCCGCACTGCAGTAGTCTTCAACTTTTAAAGAACTCCTGAGACCAACCTTTAACCTGACTATGCATTTGGAGACCCATTCCTTAATTTTAAAAAAATCATTCGGTTTATATGCTAATGGTGCTGCTTTTGTGAAACCCTTGCTTCCACTTGTACAAAGAGGCTCCCACCAGGCACCCCCCAAATAGGCTCGGGGGTGGTGGTGGTATAATATTTGCCCTCATGAAACACTTGCCACAAAGCAATGCTGATTTCCTCCCCATGAATTTCTGGAGTTGTCTTGGTTTCAAATTATCTTGGTGTCAGTTTAATTTTGTATTTGTCTAACTCTTAGTGACATCTTTTCTCATAAAAAGCTGATTATAATTAATAAACCACGCCTTATGAGGAAGGGTTGAGGGAACTGGGTACATTTTAGCTGGCGAAGAGAAGAATCACAGAACTAGATTTGGCGGGTCATCCAGTCCACCCCCTGCACTGTAGAAATCTCAACTAAAGCATCAGAGGTGATATGACAGCCATCTTCAAATATCTGCAGGGCTGTCACATGGGAGATGGAGCAAGTTTGTTTTCTTCTACTCTGGAGGGTAGGACTGGATTCAAATTGCAAGGAGGACGAGTCCGGCCAAACATTAGGGATAACTTTGTGGCAGTTACAGCCATTCAGCAGTGGAATGGACTCCCTCGGAAGGTGGTGGAGGTATTCAAGCAGTGGTTGGAGGGCCACCTGTCAGGGATTCTTGAGCTGTGATTCCTGCTTTGCAGGGGTTGGATGATGACCCTTGGGAATCCTTCCTACTCATGAGTCTATCACAGCAATGGGCACCAGCCTTGTCTGGGTTTGCTGAGCTTCAGCATGGCTGATTCATCGTGTACCACCACACCACACCATGGCCTGGATTGTATTTCTACATGTCTTATAAACAATTCTCACTGCTCCTTTAAAACAAAGCCATAAATTTTTTATCTTCTCTTAAAGATCTTTGGAACAGCTATCACATGGACATGAATAACGTCACTGAAACACAATTTTGCCAGTTATTAGAATGAGTCAGAAAAGCATCCAGGGGACAAGCAAGAGCAGAACCACTTCTCCTCTAATAGCCCATCCTTCATGCTGAGTCCTTCCTCAAGAGTTCCCATTATGCACCCAATAACTCAAGTGAAGGACTGGAGAGCCATTTAGTCTTTGGCCATGATATAATAGAAAAGGTGAGATGAAGATTAAAAACATGGCACAGAAACGGCGGCTCTTTTCCTGTGCAGGAGGGCATGGAAGATGGATAAATGAAGCGTGAGGAGCAGTCCATGATCTCCTGCCAAGAGACTTTATTTTAAACGCAAAGGGTGCAAGGAGGTGACAGTCAGAACGAGGGGAAGTTGGGAGGCAGACTTCTGGTCTGATGCGATGCAGACTTCCTTGTGATACGAACCCAACATTGTTGTCGCTGCAGTTGTTACATGTACACCCAAGACCTCGGGTTGACAGACCTGGAAGGAAAGGAAAAGACAGAGCCAAACTAGAACAATCACTTTTGCTGGTAAATCCCAGCGGATGTGACCCACTGTTGCATTCTGAAGCAAAGGAGTCTTTTCATTTAGAATGAAGGCAGCCTTCTGTTGCTGGAATGCTGACAGCTGCTTTTCAAGGTCACTGGGCTGAAATGTCACCTGAGTGCAGGCAGAGAGGAAGGGTGGCGTTTTGAAGGGACATAAGGGACCAATGGACCCATATCATCCAGCATCCTGCTCCCTACAGTGGCCAGACAAATACTCCTGGGAAGCCCGCAGAGAGAAAGGCCACAGCCCTCGGCCACAGCTGCTTCCTGACAGCTGGCATCTTTGTTTGGTGACACAACTGCAGCCATTTCTGGACTGGGGTAGCTTGACGACTGTGATCCAGGCATTGGTACCTCAAAATTAGAGGTACCAATGCTTCAATGTTCTGCAGGGAGGGCTTTCCTTGTGTTTGGTCCAGAAGCTGCAGTTGAGTGCCTAATGTGCTTCCCATCAGCAATATATGACACCTTTGTTTAAGGATCTCCACATGCTGCCTCTATGCTACTGAGCTAAATTCAAGGTCTTACTCTTAGTCTATAGAACTCTGAACAGCTTGAGACCAGCTTACCTGAGGGAACCACTTTGCCCCCTGTATAGCTGCCCACATAAAACATAGACTTAATGACATAATTCAAATAGCATATAATGTAAAACTATGTATAGCTCAGTCCGCATTACTATCCTGATGTTACGCATTTTTGTGCTGTTTTATGGGTGTGTGATGTTCACCATCTTAGCATATTGGGGGTTTTGTTTTCTGTTTTGTTCTTATTATGTTATGTACTTTGTGAACTGTCCTGTGATCTTCAGATGAAGGGCGGTATGCAAATTTAATAAATAATAAAAATATTTTATTGTGCAGTTTATAGGAAATAAACAAACAAACCAAGCCTCTGAACATGACACTTTCAGAAATTCATCAAGACTAACAACCACGGATAGACTAATCTCCCATGACTTTGTCTAATCCCCTTTTAAAGACATCTAAGCTGGTGTCATGCCCTTTCTCATGGCAATAAATTCAAATTGATTGTAACAAGAACAAGGGTTGACAAATATGCCTAGAGAAGTTGGAAGGCTGATGAACTGTCAGCATTTATTAGTAGAATCAAATGCACAACTCAGCTGATAAGCAACAGTTTTAGAAGCTCAGGAACAATGTGATAAAGCATGACTGAGTTCATGCAAGTCACCAGTCATGGGTTGACTCAGATAGGCAGGTTGTCGCTCAGCTTTGCTACCCAGACACTGTTGGGCAGCTCTCTTGCTGGTCCAGATCTCCTGACTCAGCTCCTGTTCTTGCTGTCCACATCCTGTTGGACAGTTCTCCTAGATGGTTTAGGACTTCTGCTTGATGCTCCCTTCTGGCCCCCGTGTCTTCCTGCATTGCTCAGGGTTGTTGGAAAGGAAGGCCACCTTTGCATCCAGATTCCTTCCCACCCTCATACTTTGGGTGATGAGCAAACTCCATCATTGAAAATAAACAGAGGGAAGGCAGGTCATAACTCCAAGAAATCCAATATCCTGTCATGGCTGCGGCCAGGAACTGAGAGTCAAGCGTGGATAGACTGGCAGGGTCCAGAGGTTCAGAACCACCAGATGATGAACTGGACCTAAGCTTCTGATACTGAACCTGAGGCTGGTTGCCAGTTGCCTGTGGAGCCTGAGCCAGTACCTTCATAAATGCTTTCCCTGAAGAAGGACGTGCCCTCTGCTGCACTGCGCCTGCCCAAATGTTCATTGTGGAGGCCACGCGGGTTGTTTGTTTCCAGGCAAAGGGGTTAGCCCTTGAAGGACTCACACTCTTCAGCCGGCCATGTTCTTGTGGAATGCCAGAGCCCACAGAGAAAGAGGCCAGACTGGAGGCAGCTCAGAAGTTGCAGGACCTCAGATAGCGCCCAGCGAGCAATGTGCTCTTGTAAAGGTTGTCAGTGGACTGAAAGCTTGCAAGCCTCTGTCTCCAGACTGCCTCCTCCAGGCCCCACCCCCTCATGGGGAACTTCAGAACCTTAAAGGGCAAACCCTCTGACCTGAAGATGGACACACCTCCTCTGTCGCATGCTGGGCTGGCCATGTGCAGTGGGAGGCATCTGGTTCCTCAGGCTCGGGGCAAGGAATCTCTGAGGATCTGGGCTCTGGTTCTTTGGACCCTAGTGGTCCAGGAGGTTCTTCTGGGGGGTTCCTGTCTGATGGCCCCAGGGACAGTGTTTCCTTGATCACCATCAGACAGTTCAGAGGCCTGAACTTGAACCTGGTGCTTCTGCAACCTCCAGCTCTGTGTCTGCCGGATGCAGAGATAATGGCATCCCCACCAGGATAGACTTGGGAGGGATGCAGGGATGCTTCAAGACAAAACACACCTCCAGCCTTTGTTGCTCACTCAGAGCTTGTCCTGGCTTCTGGCTCCTGAAGGAAAAAATGCAAGGCAACATTTCCCCCCAAAAGGTTTTTATATTTAGGGTAAGGTAAAAGTTAAAGGGACCCCTGACCATTAGGTCCAGTCGTGACTGACTCTGGGGTTGCGGCGCTCATCTCGCTTTATTGGCCGAGGGAGCCGGCGTACAGCTTCCGGGTCATGTTGCCAGCGAACCAGAGCAGTGCACGGAAACGCCATTTACCTTCCCACCGGAGCGGTACCTATTTATCTACTTGCACTTTGACGTGCTTTCGAACTGCTAGGTTGGCAGGAGTTATTTAGGGTACTGCACTACATAAACAGATTAAGGCAATTCAGGCAATCACACAATGCTAATCCTATTCAGTGCTACACAAAGGTGAGTGACCTAACTAGCTTGAGGCCTCAGAAGTTGATCCAGTGCTGGGCAAACTTTCCCCTTCTGGGCTGACACAGCTGTAGCCAACCTCTGGCTGCACTGGGAAACTTATTGGTGCACAGCTCATCCCCATCTGGAAAGTCTGGCAGGGGCTGAAGGACAGGAGGGACACACCACAAAGAAGATTGGAGTGAGGGAGTAGATTCAGAAACCTTCCTTGGATTCCCACCCTCCCCACCCCTCAGGCTCCCCCCAACCCACTGGATCCATCCCTTGAGTCATTGTAATCCTGACTTGGCCAGCCCATGACAGAACTATCCATGGTGCTGCAGCTGCTTTGGGGGCACCTACTAAGCTGCATAAGAACAGTCCCTTGTTTTGCTAGACACCCCCTCTCCCTGAAACTAGAAGCAATCATGTATTCTTAGGCACAAAAACACTCTATTCACTAAATGCATAGACCAGACTCAGACTTACAGACACAATCCAGCCAAGGCAGATCCAGGCACAAAGCCAACTTGCACTCATGCAGTGGATACATGCGCAGATGGACATCTGCAGTGTTGCTCTGACCCCTGTTGAACGAGCTCAATGAATCTTCAGGCGCTGATGGGAATGGTCATCTAGTCATTGCACAGGAAGGTGTGCAGAACTTAGCACTGCATCGTGACCAGGCTCCACCATACAACTGATTATGCAACGGAGCAGTGATAATGATATGGTGATGACAAACCTGGAGCCATGTAATTTTAATCGCCAGGCTGACTGCCAAATCCAGAAGACAAAATGGCTCCAGTTAGGTTGCTTATCTTGCAAAATTAGAATGAATATAAATAATCAGACTGTACCCTGAATGTCCATGAAAATTCCGCATGTAAAAATGAAGACACAAAAACAACTCAAAGGATAATCTGTTAGGATCTGCTGGTGATCATTTAGCATGAAATTTGTTACAACGGTATATGCAAGGCTGAAAGAGAAAACAGAAGACATGATAGCTGTCTCCAAATACCTGAAGGGCTGTCATGGAAGACGGAGCCAGCTTGTCTTCTGTTGCTCCAGAGGGTGGGACCCAAACCAATAGATTCAAAAGACAAGGAAGGAGATTCTGGCTAAACATTAGGAAGAATTTTCTGATGGTCAGAGCTGTTTGACATGGAAACAGAAACCCTCAGAAGGTGGTAAGCGCTCCTTCCTCTGCCAGGGATTCTTCAGCTATGATTCCTGAATTGCAGGGGGTTGGACTAGGTGAACCTTCCAACTCTATGATTCTTTATTGCAAAGAGAACGGAAGCTTTGGACACACCTGTGGACCTCCAGATGCTGTTGGACTCCAGCTCCCATCAGCCATGATGGCCAATGGTCAAAGATGACGAAGTCCAGCAACATCTTGCAGGCCATGAGTTACCAATCCCTGGATTTAAACAAGGAACGAGGGGTGGTGGTGGCATATTACAAGATGGTGGGTGGTGAATAACCTAGAAGGGGGTGGGGGGAACAAAGATTAGCATAAGGTTCTCGCCACTTCCTTATATTCTGCATTCTTGCACCAGGGCATGGTGTGGAGACACATGGTCCATTCACCTTGCTGGAGCCAAACAGATCAGAGCCTGTGAGGGGCCAGGAACCCATAAACACCCCTCTCCCTTCTTCAGCATTGACTGGCCCTCTTTTAGAGGAAAGGGCTGCCAGCAGCGATGCTCATACCATCTGGCATGTGGAGAACATCAGAGTCAAATGCAGCCCTCAGGTCTCTTTTTGGCTCTTTCGATCCTCCCCAGGCAGCATCTCCCCCCACCAAAGGCTAGAGCCTCCTGGAGCGCTTTTGCCTGGATGCAATGTGTCCTTGGGCTCTTCCTTGCCTGGAAGGAGATGCAGAGGGGGTGACTTTTGCGTGGCAAGAATGCAAGCAATTGCACAAAGGAAAGACTCAGATCTATTGTTCTGCCCACTTTTGCATCTGGCACTGGCCCCGAGAAGGCTGCCCATGAAGGAATGTGGCCCTTTGGTTGAAAAAGATTCCCAACCCTGGCCATATGTTCAGTTCTCCAACTATAAATGCCTATATGTACAATAGGGAAACATCAGTGGACTTGGGGGAGCCCCCAGGGCTTTGCTGAAGGACAGAAAATCTTTAGAAAAGAAAGCTTCAGGGGAGGCAGACTCACAAAAGCAGGCCCATGAGGACCATGTATGCTCAGTGGTGACAGAAGAAGGCGGGGGGGGGGGGGAGAAGAGAAAATGGAAAAACACACTGCAACATTTGGTTGCAGAGCCCACTTTTAATTACTGAAATATTTATTCCTTTGAGCCAGGAGAGAAAGTGGTCAGCGTCTCCCATGGACTGTTGTGCTCTTGCCAAATGGCTTACTCACACCTTCAGCAAAAGTGGCATATGGTGGAAAATACAACCTGGAGCATGCTCCCAAGGGGGGGGGGGCGTGATACCTGCACTGGGGCTGTGGGGAATGAGTGCTTTTTGCAGTAGGTTGGAAGCAGATGTAGCTGCAGACCCTGGAGCACAGGCAGCCTTATAGAGAATCAGACTCTTGCTTCACTGAGCTCAGCACTATCTGTCAGGCTGGCTCTCATTCAATGCTTTCAGACATTAGTCTTTGCCAGCCTCATTTGGAGAGGCCAGGAATCGAACCTGGAGCCTGCTGAGTGCAAAACAGGCACCTACCACTGAGCCACGGACATTCACCTTTCAGAGTTGGAGTCCTTTTCCAGTTGTGTATCCATTAACCCTAAAAGTAAGTGTTCCATGTTAATTCAAACAATACTGACAGCTTCCAGGAGCCAAAGGTGAGAGATGAGTGCAAAGGTGGACAAACTACCCCAGAAGGTGCATGACATGTCCCCCGCCAGAGGTACAAACCCTCCCCTAACGCCCCATGCACCTTGCCTTACTAAGACAACTAACAATGCTTTCCCTTTAGCCTGGACTATTACTAGGGCAACATCCCTCAGCCCTCTGCTCCTAGTTTGTCTTCAAGATAGCCTGGCTTTCAGGCAGCCCTAGTTGTTGTTGCTGTTGTCCTGCTTTCCCCCCAGTCCAGGAGTCAAGGCAGCTTACATAGATGAAACAGAACAAGCTAAAAACATAGCAAGGATAATCATTAAAATGTAATTAAACATTCATAGAATTGAAAGCATATTTAAAAATCCCTTAAACACAGACAATAACAATAAAACATCACAGTACCATCCCTTTCCCAAAGGCATGTTGGAAGAGAAAGGTTTCCACTTGCCGGCAGAAGAATAGCAAGGAGGGAGCCAGTCTGGCTTCTCCAGGGAGGGAGTTCCAAAGTTGTCTGGGAGCAGCCACCACCGAGGAGGCCCTCTCCCACGTCCCCCCCCCCCAAGCCACAAAACGCTTGGTTACCTTTGCTGTAACAGACTAACCTGGCGACCTGATCTGGAAACAAGCAAGCAAACAAAAAATGTTGGCAGTCTTTATTGGTAATCTTGCATGACAAGTAAGAGTATTCTGCCCAGGAAGACTGTTCTAGGTAGAATCAAGCCAACTAATGGGTTAAGAAATGAAAACAGCAGCGTATACGGCTAGCCTGGCCCACAAAATGCAATTTATTGCTCTTGATAATTCACTGCAAAATCAGTCTAGCTGACAGCTCTGAAAGCAATTAAATTTCAGATTTGTTTAGCCTGCCTTTCCATTTGCAAGGCAAACTATATCTCAATGAGTTCCAAGAAATAGTCTGCAAGCTGCTTGAAATCCCATGCACCACAGATATATAAATTATAAACAATGCTGGAGGGGAAAAGAGAGATAACTATATTGAAAAAGCACAAGTGGGCCAAAGTATTGTTTGAATGAACATGGAAATGGCATTTGGAGAAAGCAAGCAGCCAGCAGCAATGCAGCAAAACTCAGAATCCGTAATTCAGGTTATTTCCTTCTGCTCCCCCCCCCCCGCAATATTCACACAGTATGTGTTCTTAACCCCTGGCCTGCCTGGCAGCAAGTCCCACTGGCCTATGCAGTATGTCAAGTCCAAACAGGAGCACCATGGGGGGGGGGAGTTTTAAGGTGTGTGTCAGGCCCCCTCGACATCCCATGGCTTGCTTTCGTAATTCTGGGGCTGTCCCTGGAAAACTGGGATGCTTGAAGTGTTAAGTTGTGGGTGAACATATCAGACGACACAGCGATTCTTCAAACAGCTCCTGTTTATTCACAGGCCAGAGTAGAACTGAACTGAAGGCTTCAGCCAGCCTGCTTATATAGAGCTCCACTACAACGCAACAGTAACCATTTTCTGTAACTATCCAATCACTGAACGTCACTTTCGATCCCTTATTTGCATATGTGGACCTGAGTGAAAAGTATCCCCCTGCTGGCCCAGGGTGAGAACTTCAGTACATAACATGAAGGGTATGAGAGGCACTAGTCAAATGCAATGCAAAACAATTCAGGGAAGGCAAATGTATAAGCCCCATGAACTCTGCACTATTGAATTCGTTTCCTCCTCCCTCCCTCCCCCTCTCTTTACCACTTTCTTTTTCATTTAACATCACTAATACCAGGAGCTATTTGCAATTCTGCCCACCCCTTTAAGTTAGGAACCAAGGAGCAGGAGCTGGAGTCCCGTCAATCTGGCAGCTGGTAAAAATTAATGGCCAGTGGAAAGGTTGCCAGTGATAGATGACACTTTCATGGAAAGAAAATTGAAAATGCAAGCAAAGAGAGGCAGCTGAGCGTGCCAGGACTGAGTTGGGGTACTGCCAACAACAGAGTGAGAAATATCCACCCTGCACATTTTTACAACTTAGAGGGATCCGGCCCAACAGCGGCCAAGCACTGACTGCTCCACAGCAGCCAGAAACTGCTCAGCATGTGGAAATGTCACAATGGAACAGGCAGGGTTTATTATGGGGCTCAGCAAGTGACAGGGATAAGGAGCCAGTGATTGAAAGAGGAAGTGTTTGGGGAGCAGGAAGATGGAGCCGTGAGAAGCTCCAGCGGCAACAGCAGGACACATTTCCTTTCGAGGAGAACACTGGCCAGCAAATGGGAAGGCCTGGCCACAGTAGTCCATGCACTGGAGACTTTGAGACTGGATTACTGCAATGCACTGTGGGTGGGGCTTGTACTTGAGCCAGAAGCTGCAGGATTGCTGACAGGAGGGAGGCCTTGGCAGCATGTAATGCCTGTGCCTGCCAATTTGCTACCGGGCCAATTTCAAGGTGTTACTATTACAATTGCTGCTGCTGTTGTTGTTAATTATTATTATCATTTATACCCTGCCCATCTGGCTGGGTTTCCCCAGCCACTCTGGGCAGCTCCCAACAGAATATTAAAACCACAATAAAACATCACACATTAAAAACTTCACTAAACAGGGTTGCCTTCAGATGTCTTCTAAAAGTCAGGTAGTTGTTTATCTCCTTTACATCTGATGGGAGGGCGTTCCAAAGAGCTGGCACCACTACCGAGAAGGCCCTCTGCCTGGTTCCCTGTAACTTGGCTTCTTGCAGTGAGGGAACCGCCAGAAGGCCCTCAGCGCTGGACCTCAGTGTCCGGGCTGAACAATGGGGTGTAGACACTCCTTCAGGTGTACTGGGCCGAGGCCATTTAGGGCTTTCAAGGTCAGCACCAACACTTTGAATTGTGCTCGGAAACGTACTGGGAGCCAATGTAGGACTTTCAGGACCGGTGTTATATGGTCCCGGTGGCCACTCCCAGTCGCCAGTCTGGCTGCCACATTCTGGATCAGTTGTAGTTTCTGGGTCACCTTCCAAGGTAGCCCCACATAGAGCGCATTGTAGTTCTATGTTGCTATAGAAAGCCCTTAACAACTTGGGGCCAGTTTACCTGAAAGATTGCCTTTCCCCATATGCACCTACTCAAACACTTAAATCTGCAGAACTGGCACTATTATGGGTGCCACATTACACCCATTCTGCAATCTTCTCATGCAGCAGCTCCTACATTTTGGAACTCCTTGCCTATGAACATCAGGCAGATGCCTTGCTTGTGTAACTGGTGGAACTCTCCGCCACTGTACCCTCACTCCTTTTAGCCATTAATGAGAAGGCAAAAGGAAGGAAGGAAGGAAGGAAGGAAGGAAGGAAGGAAGGAAGGAAGGAATTGAAAAAGCAGTTTATTTTGATGTTGCAATATCAAGATGACTCAGTGGGATCTCTTTGCAAAGACTGAGCTACACAGGTCAATTATAATGTTAAAAATGTGTTATAAAAATATGACACCAGGGGGTGCTGTACAGCAATCAATGGAAATTTGCATTGAGAGCTATATACTGTAACCGGTTTTTCTTAGCGTTTTTCTAGATCTACGTAGATCCAGCCTGAGTGCCTGTTAGAAATACAAGACACATTTTATACTGTTGTACAACAATGTCCCACCAGTCAGTTCCCTCCAGTTGGTGGAAATGTATAAAATCAGCACAAACAGAGCTTAACAGTCCCCTTCTATGGCTTGGTTTCCTGATTTAATCATGTTCTAGTCACTTAAGCAATTTAGTGCTTTTCATCTAATCAGCTGAGATAAGCCAGCAGGTCTCTTATGTGTGCACTTGCACCCCAAAATAATTCCAGACAGGCTTGTGGTGGAGTCTCCTTCTTTGGACTTTAAGCAGAGGCTTGACAACCATATGTCAGGAGTGCTCTGATGGTGTTTCCTGCTTGCCAGGGGGTTGGACTCGATGGCCCTTGTGGTCTCTTCCAACTCTATGATTCTATGATTCTATGATTCTTCACCTGACCCCTCCCCTAGCGCACTGTATTCTTGACACAACACAGGAATATCGCTTGATCAGCGTTTGCCAGATGCAGATCTACCTTTTAGGTGGCAGATTAAATCCTTACTATGCATTTCTATAGATAGCAAATGTTACCTATGCAAATAATAATTATCAAATTACTAACTACTCTTCTACGTGCACACGGACCTCCTATCCAGGCCCACATGGCTTTTAATGTAAATACTAACTTAATGGAAGAGGTTTACGGACTTGAGCAGAGGATGAGCCTAGCAGATGGCTAATGGGGCCCCTTCTTGCCCAAGGCTATAGATGGCTAATATTAGAACTTAACCCAACTCAGCAGCTGTTTGCGGGATAAACAGACTTGTACCCAGAGGGTCTTCTCCCTCTCTGTGTAGTCTAGGTACATAGGCCCAGGTAAAGTCCTAAAATCCAGGTATCACTTGAACTCTTTTCGGTGTCTGCTAAAAATATTTTTGCTTATATAAGCCTACCCAGATATCTAGAATGGAGATATGTTCTAAGTTTATTGCTGGTTTTAATTTTTTGAATATTTTTAATGGCTGTTTTAATTCTTCTTACCAATAATTTTATTGTTTTATTCTTTTTGTAAACCACTTTGGGTTTTTTTCTTTACAATCAAGTGGCATATGAATTTTAAGAAATAAATAAATGAATAAAAACTCACACTGACAAAAAAATAATGTGACATCTCCTCAAAACTAAAATAGGGACTGTCATTTCCCCAGGACAGGCGGCAGGAAACGGTGGTTGTCCCTGGCAAATAGGGGCAGGTGGTTCACCTGAGTCAGGTGGGAGCAGCAGGGCACAGCAAATGACTAGAACATTGTCTAGTCTGGTGGTTGTTTAGTTTGAAATCCACCAAACACTCTAAAACCATGAGGATGCAAGGCTGTTTTCAAGTCTAAACAATCTGAAGGGCTTTTGCTGCCTCTTTCAAGGCCACACAACACACGGCATTTCTTCTGGGTGCCCACGCTGTCCTGATGTCAGCTAATATGAAATGACAGGAACTTTCCTCTGCCGTTCCCCAAATAGGCTTCTGATGGTCAATCAGGAAAACAGGGGTTTTCAAACTACTATCTGCTCGTTGGTCCCACAGGGAGCAGTGATAGCCACCAGCCGAAACGGCTTTGAAGGAGAAGTAGACAAACGGACAGAGGAGGGCTACTGAAGGTGGAAACCACGATGACTCTGCTCTGCTTCCACAGTTGGAGGCAGTAAATGCTTCTAAGTGCCAGATGCTGGAAAGCACAGGAAGGGAGAAGGCTCTTGTGCTTGGATCCTGCTGGTGGGTTTCCCATTGGAGCATCTGATTGGCTACTGTGAGAACAGGATGCTGGACTCGATGGGCCATGGGCCTCATCCTGCAGGTTCTTCTTATGTTCTCCTATCAAGGAGTGGTTGTTGCTTTCTCCAATTGCCCAGCTGATATTTCTTGCCAAACATGGGGGCACCTACAAAATCAGAGCCAAGCCAAATGTGTTAAAATACAACTTTAGACTGCCTAATGTTTAACACAGGGATTGGGAACCTCTGGCCCAGGGACACAATTTGGCTTTCTAGGACTGGCTTCCCTGCTCCCTGTCCTTGCTTAACTCCCTCTGAGACTGTTTTTGCCTAGCTAGGAGGTGTCATTGATCTCTGACAATACCTTTTCTTGTCTGGATGGCAAATGCAGAGGAGTGTAGAACCTAGCCTACCTTTGTAATCCAGTTAGTGGTTTTCTTGCAATCAGGTGGTATACCCATTTTGTTAAAAATAACTGCTTTGTTCACTTTTGCCTCTGGCCCCATCCAAAAGGGAATGCAACCCCCTGGCTGAAAAGGGTTGCCCATCCCTGGTTTAAGATGCTGGTAGCAAGTTTTAAAGGTGGGAATCTCTCCTCAAAGGTCATATTTAAAGTTACCAAACTGAAATCCAAAGGATCCCCAGGATTTTTCAACAAGGAGAAGGATGGGGGTGACAGTTTAGAGAAAAGGTGAGTATGATGTGACACGATAGAAGATTATAACATGATGTCTGGCACTGAGAAAGTGGATAGAGAAAAGTTGTTCTTCCTAACAACTTGTGGACATCCAGTGAAGCTGAATGTTGGGAGATGCAGGAAAAAAAGAAAGCCCTTCTTCACACAGCGCAGAGTTAAACTATGGATCTGCCTGGAGGCAGGAATGGCCACCAACCAAGATGGCTTTAAAAGACAATTAGACAAATCCATGGAGGAGAGGGCCATGGATGGCTACTGGTCACAATGACTGCTCAGAATCCGCAGTTGGACTCTTGGGCTGGAATCCTGCTCCCTGGTTTCCCCTTGGGGCATCTTGATAGCCACTGTGAGATGGGCCATTGGCCTGATCCAGCAGGCTTTTCTGATGTTGTTATGTTCTAGTGAGCAGACCATGCATGTCCCCCTTCTGTGGAGGAGTTCCCGTTGGCTTCCCCATCCTGAGGGTTGGGACATTGGCCATGGGAATAAGCCATGCCCACCCCACGCTGCAAAAGGAGAGCACAGCACACATGTCAAAGGTCAGATCAATGTCTTAGCTAGGCCCAGCCAGGTATCTTGGCATTATGCTGTGCTTTACCTGCTTGTAACCTGTAGACCCATGTGGGGACAGTGTACTGATTTCATCAATAAAACTTTCAAAGCCTTCAATGGTGGTTTGAGTTCTGCACCCAAGAAGGAGAGCCAGGAACAGGTGCATTCCAGATGTTTTGGACTGCAACTCCCAGCATTCCTGACCATTGGTCATGCTGGTTGGGGCTGGTGGGAGTTATAGTCCAGAACTCTTCTTCTTTTTTAGCGATCACTCGTAGCCGAGTAAGATTGTCTTCCATAAACACGGTTTTAACAATGAGTCCGTAAGTGACTGTGGAGGCCAATTCTGGACCCACACGTCCTTCCACAGTGGGGACATTGGTTCCCGGGCGGGAGCTGATCACATCAGGAATGGGACAGCAGGCACAATCCCCTTCTCTCCACCCCTCCACACACACAAATCCAGTTCAACAAGTGAACAGTCATCAAGTCTGTAGCCTCTGAAGGACCCATTCGCCTTTACCAAAGTCACATAATTTGAAAAAATGTGAAGGCTCTTTTTTCATGCATCAGAGCCAGAAGGTAAATTCACAGGTCTGAGCAGCACTGGATTCGAAGACCTCTTTTCCTTGAAGTTTTCCAAATGAGTTCCAAAGACAAACATAAATACCAGACCCTGAGGGCCTGATTTTGATAGGACTGAATTGAATTATCTGTTGGAGGAAGCTGACATCTGGCTAGTGCTTGGCTTAATTCAGGCTGTCAGTCCTGCCTTAGTGTGCTGTGCCCAAGCCTTCCTGATGGCCCAAGACTGATAGTCTTGCTCTCTAAATTGAATTCTCTGGTGCATATTGAGCTCTTGACTGCATCAGGGTTTTATTTACCAGCATAACCTCCTCTTCTTTGCTCTCTGGATTGGACTGATGAAGAACACATTTCCTCCTGCTTAGAAAACGCATAACAACAGCTCAAGCCCAACCTGAGAAGGTGTTGGCTGGCTGCCCCATCTCTCTTTAGCTTTTGTGGATGCTCAGTAAGTGTTCAAAGAATCATAGAATCACAGAGTTGGAAGGGACCCAAGGGTCATCTAGTCCAACCCCTTGCAATGCAGGAATCTCAGCTAGAGAATCCCTGAAATGTTGGACATCTTAGATCCCTTGAGACTGGCTTTCTGTGGCTTCAGTCTCTCCTGATACGTTTCACATTGGTTATGTTGTCTGCTGAACCTTAACTGCTAATACAGGTTTCCACAAAGGTGTTGGTAGCAAAACAGCATCATTGAACAGCGTATATAGAGCAGAGGAAGCCAACCTGGTTTGGACTACACCAGCTCCACACAATATGTTTCCTGTTACTCTCCCCATCAAAGAATCATACTGTTACATCCAATGCTGGTTTTAATGCTAGTCCTACTCAGAGGAGACCCATTGAAATAAATGAACACCTCATGCATTCTAAATAATTCAAGCAGAAGTTCTGAGGATTTGGTGTCAACAGCTGAGCATGTTAAGAAATCCTTGGTTTTCATTAACCCCATGTGATTAACCAGCTGCTCATCTAGGACACCAGAGGGAGGAGAGGGAGGATGTCATTTTTCATTTGCAGAATAAAAACAAAAGGCAGGTTTGTTACATTTTAAGGGTTTATTTCAAGCCTGCCTGGATTTCTGGGTTGCTTAAATTCCTTTTGACGCCTGAGCCCTCTGCAGCCATCGACTGGGGGCCAGGGAGGTTAAAAGCAGCTTCTAGCGCAGAGCCTGCTGGCTCCAGGGGTCACTGCACAACAAGGCTTGTACTTAGCAGCTTCTGTGGAGCAGAAATTCTTTCTGATACTGTTCCCTCCCCTGCCTAAAAACAGGTTTCGGCCCTTTAAGTTATTTCCTTTACAAGTTGAACTAAAATAGGCAGCTCCTCTTGATTGCGGCTTGTTTCTTGATCAAAACGTACACAATTACTGGAAGCGTCAGGGGCTCTGACCACATGGAGGATTACGTTTCCCACATTTCAGAAGTGCTGCCTCTCTCCTGGCCACAGGGGCTCTGCTCTGCCTCCACACTTGGAAGCAGAAATGCTTCCAGAAACACTGGAAACTACGGAAGGGCAAAGTCCTGGGCGGGGGTTGGCAGCCTAAGGCCCATGGGCCACAAGTGGCCCACAGGGGTTGTTTAACCGGCTGCCCCCCACGAGCCGCCCCGCCAACCGAGCCGCCCGCTTGGCGAGTCCCCGCGCGCTGCGCTAAATCAGCACAGTGTGGCACAGGGACTCACTTCCAGGGTGCTGAATATTGCATCTGTGCAGATGCAGATGCCAGAAATGGCGGGCGTGGGATCGTCACCGGAGTGAACTGGCCCAGGCGTGGTGAAGCTTGCCGCCCCCTGGTTCTGGGGGATCTGGTCACTGTGAAAACTGGCCCACATGGGCCAATGGCCTGATCCAGGTGGTCTTCTTAGGTTTTATTGAAAAAAACAGGAAAAGAGACACAATTCCTAAACACAATTCTCCACATTTTCAGGTCAGTTTTTAAATGCATTTTGGCACATATTACCCACCTGGAGATCTGTATCACATTTTGAAAGATGGCTGCATTTCATTTCTGTCATTGTCTCGAAAGGTATTAATTGTGTAGGTTAAACGCAAGCTGGGTTGAATTCATTCCTGTTTTTAAAGCCTTGTCCCCACTCCCCATGCCATCACAAGCATGAAGGGTTTTTTAGCTTCTACAGCTCACGCAGGGCTGCCGCTCCAAAATAGTACAGTTCTGCAGCCCAGATGCAGACAACTGAAAGCCTGCAATGATTTCCCCCAAAATGCACTTTCCAGGCTTGCTGCACTGATGAGGAAGGACAGCCTTCATTTATTATGTGCCAGGCTGCTGGGGCTGCCCTTGAGCAGAGAGAGAGAAAGAGAGAGAGAGAGAGAGAGAGGGGAGGGGGGGAGGGAGAGAAGGGCTGTGTGGAATTGCTCTTGGTGCAAACCTTTGGGTAGCTGCAAGCAGGAAAATGCAAGAGAGTTGTTGTTGTTTAGTCGTTCAGTCGTGTCCGACTCTTCGTGACCCCCTGGACCAGAGCACGCCAGGCACTTCTGTCTTCCACTACCTCCCACAGTTTGGTCAAACTCATGCTGGTAGCTTCGAGAACACTGTCCCACCATCTCGTCCTCTGTCGTCCTCTTCTCCTTGTGCCCTCCATCTTTCCCAACATCAGGGTCTTTTCCAGTGAGTCTTCTCTTCTCATGAGGTGGCCAAAGTATTGGAGCCTCAAAGAGATCTTACAACTAATGGTAGCCCAGGTAGAAGCTGGGCTGAGGGGAATTGTAAAGATAAATGAATAGCAGCAATAGTCTATGCACATTTCTGCATTATTTATTTATCTGGGCAATTTATTGTTAAGCTAAATACACCACATAAAAATCAGCGACAAAATGACAGTGAAAATGCATAGTAAATGACTAAACAAAATATCTTCATGCAAAAATTTTACAAAAAAATGATTGTATAGATATTGGATGATGTTTCTTTGGCGGTCTAATTATAGTTTAAATTCATACATCATCGTTGTTGTTGTTACTATTATTAATTTAATAATAATTTATTGCCTGCTCTTCACGAGCACCTCCCAGGGTGGATTACAACAATTTAAAATTCAGAATTAAACAGATCAGAGTCCCTGGATTAGGAATTCAACATCCATCATAAAGTTGTTGATCTTCATGGTTTTTTTTAAGTAACTCATTTATCTGATGGTAGGATATTCTGTTTATCCTTAGTTTTCATTATCAAAGGTGCCGATGTTTCTCTTGGCTGTTACTGAGAGTCAGCAAAAAGTTCCAAGCAGCCTGCACAAATGTAGTACACAGCTGGACTTGTGATCCTTCTTGGACTGTCATGGCTGCTTTGTCATTTGATGGCTGTGACTGTTCCTGAGACCTAGCAGGGTCCAGATTAACAGATGGGGGGGGGGATACCCAGCATGGTATTTGCACATGTGAGGAGGCTTGCTGCTGATCACAGGCTGAACATAAGTCAGCAGCATGATCTGTGATGGAGCTGCAAAAAGTCCTGACGGGATTCTGGGATGCATTGCAGGAACAATAGTTTCTACATCACATAAAAATAAGATTTCCACTTTATTTTGCACTAGTCCGCTCTCTTCTGGAGAACTATGTCCTGTTGAGAGTGTCACAGTTCTAAAAACCACATGGGCAAATTGGAATGAATTTTGAGGAGGACAACAAAGATGGTCAGCGCTATGGAAAACAAAATCTATGAGAAAATGTTGTAGATGCCAGGTTGGTCCAGCCTGGAGAAGAAACAACCGCAGAGGAAGATGCTTAGCTAGGTCCACAGAATCCCTTTTCTCTCTCTCCACCTTCCTAAATCGGTAATTGGTTCTGAAATACAAAACTGAGTTCTTCCTCTTAGTCTTCCTCTTAGTTAGCCACAACCCTGTGCTTAAATGGCATTTTGGCCTTCCATATTCCTGGCAAGGGCGCTTTACCTCTTACCTCTGGGCTTTGATACTTGGCCCTCTGCCTCCTGCCCAGCACTTAGCCTGGCACAAATTCTGACACTTCACACGTTGTCAGCTCTTATTACTGGCACTGCACAGAGTTAAACTGGCTCCAGCAACTTGTCAGCAAGTGTCCACAAATGCGTGTCCACAAATGGACAGATGCTGTTATGCTCACCCCAGCTCTTAGAGTATTGGGAATTCTAGAAGCACAGCACCCTCCAAGGTTGTTTCATTTGGAAGGAGGAAACTGGAGCCGTCCAGTGATTCCAGATGGCCTCTTGAGTGGGGAGTGCCCTGTGCCATCCAGGGATTTTTTGAAACAAACAAAAAGAAAAGTGATTTTTGAATGGATAGGGTAATTTGTGAGTTCAGACATGTCACACCAAAAATTGGGTGAAATCATGCCAAAGTCATATTCAGTCTACATCTTGTTTCAAAATGGTGCCCAGAGTCCAAATGGTGACAAAGTCTACTGCCTTCACCTTGTGAACCCTCGTGTCAAAGTTGATAACAGTATCTCAAGAAGCAGATGAACTTAAGCTATAAAATGGGTGAAGTCATGTTTTGGTCCACTATCTTGATGCCGTGTCCAAACAGTAATAAAGCTTTGGAAGTTTCTGCCAAGTTTTGGGACAATATCACAAGAGGCGGATGAACCTATTGCCAAAAAATGGGTGAAGTCGTGCTAAATTCACATTTTGGTCTGCCATTGTGAATCAAAATGGTGTCTGCATCCAAATGCCAATGACGACCACTGCTCCCACCTCAGGAATGCTTGGGCCAAGCTTGGCAATGATATCCTGAGAGGTACCTGAATGCATAGCAAACAAATGGAGAAAAAGACATACCACTTTCCAAAATACAGTATATTGTAGATTCATCCTGATTAGTTTGCAGGGAGACTAGATGAGTTTTCACCAAAGCTTAGCAAGGTTAAGCATGAAAATGTAAGATGAGAGATACCTGGCTTACTAGCAGTACACGTGAAAAGGATCTTGGGGTCTTGGTGGACCACAGGCTTAGCTTAACATGAATCAACAGTGTGATGCAGGAGCAAAGAAGTGAAGGCTATTCTGGACTACATTAACAGAAGTATAGTGTCCAGTTCAAGGGAGGTCATAGTCCCACTATTTTGCCTGGATCAGACCACACCTGGAATTCTGTGTCCACTTCTGGGCAGCACAATTTATGAAGGATGTTGACGAGCTGGAAGATGTGCAGAGGAGAGAGACCAAGGTGATCAAGAGTCTGGAAACCAAGGCTTATGAAGAACGGTTGATGGAGCTGGGTATGTTTAACCTGAAAAGAGAAGACTGAGAGGAAATATGAGAGCCATTGTCAAGTATCTCAAGGGCTGTCTCATGGAAGATGGAGCAAGCTTGCTTTCCGCTGCTCTGGAGGTTAGGACTTGAATCAATGGCTTAAAGTTACAAGAAAGGCGATTCTGACTAAACATCGGGGGGGGGGATTAACAGTAAGAGCTATTCAACAGTGGAATGGTCTCCCTCAGGAAGTTGCGGATTCTCCTTCCTTGGAGGTTGGATGCTTTATCAGATATTTCTGCATTGCAGGGGGTTGGACTAAATGACCTTGGGGTCCCTTCCAACTCCACAATTCTATGATTCTAAGTGCTTGATTAGTTAATTGCTGCTCACCAAAGGCCCAGGCAAATGAAAGTGCTTTAATTTACTGTCTGAAAGATGGGAGCCACCCGCTGTCTTTGGGGAAGCCATTTCACAGTGTCAACACAAAGAAGGCTCCGCTTGTACTTGCTAGTGGCAGCCGTGGAACCTACGTTGGTTTATCAGCCCAATAAGTGACTGCATCCCAGACGCTTCCCAGGAGCAGGTGTACCTTTTGTATCCATTTGAGCACAGGTGAGAGAAATGAACAGGGGCCTCAGAAAGCCCAAATCTTTGGTGAGGAAGTTGCTATTAGCAATTTGTTCCAGCTAAGTTTACAGTCATGATTTAAAATGTTTGGGATAATTCAGCACGTTGATCTGCTGCTGGGAGCCTGTCAACTGGCTAGCATGGCAATGGACCATGCAGGCGTGTTGCAAAGCCTAGAATGTCAGGTTTCCCACACCTGACAGAGGGCCACAAATAGAAGCAATGTTTTCTCCTCTTCCCCCAGCAAATGGGATCAAAACCCCCCATTTATAAAAACACTGGCATCTGGGCTTACTCTTGTGGTGTGGAAAAGAGGCTGAGGCCACAAAGTTCTTTTTCTCCTTAGCAGAACCAGACCCTGATTCTACCGGGATTCAAGACTAGAGATTTGGCGCACCTTTTCCCTTGCTGAAAAGGAGACAATTTTCTCAGAATTTAAGGGAGCCTGGGTTTCTTCCTCCCAGGGCGTTGTGTTCTACCACAAAGTGTGGGCTGGGGCAGCCAAGAGAAAGAAATAACTAGATAAGGAGGAAATGCAGAAAGGGAAATTTGACAGCTGTTATCTTGCCATTATTGGCCATCAGCTTCTGGAGGTGCTCACCCTGGCCTGACTGCAAAGTGGATCACGTCTCTGCTTCCTAATGGGAGCATCTGATTAAGCAGCCTAATAGCATTTAGGAAGTAATTATGGGTGGGGAGAATTGCAGGGAGAAGGGATGCATTTTAAAAATGATGTCTTTCATAATATTAGAACCAATAGCTTCCTGTAGAGCCTCCTGTGCTTTTAACTTGGCTGTATCACAGCAGCGTGAAATTTGACAAGTGTAACTTTTCTCTTTTTTTCTAATTTATATTTAATTCTTCAGTTATAGCCGAAATGGATATAAAAAACCAACAAAAGAAAAAGAAAAAGAAAGAGAGAAAACAATATTAACCACAGCAAGTTGGCGTACAGAGCCATCACAAGAAAAATATGGTTCAGCAGTCAGATGAAAATGCCATTCCCCCCTGTTCCATGGGATGATGGCGGGTGGAAGCCGGGCTCAATAGTTTGTGTGTATACAGTAAAAGGACGCCACGTTCATAAAGGTTTGTGGTGTATTTTCCAGTGGGTGTTCTCATTGCAAGGCTGTTAGTTTGTCCATAAGGATAGAGTTTCATATCTGTGACAGCCAAGCTTCAAAGAGAGTAACATTAAGACAAAACGCAGTGCTTTAAGAACGCACTCACAACTGTGCTTTAAATCTAGTCCCTATCCCCATCAAATCAGAAGCACAGTTGGTGGTGACCCAAGAGGGAGGCTCTTCTGTGTCTTCTCTTATATTGTGGAATTTCCCCCCAAGAGAGGTTAGATTGGCTCCTTCTTTGTTATCCTATATCTGGCAGGCTGAGACCTTTCTATTCTGGGTTGCAATCAGGGCATTAATGGGATATTAAGGGCTGGTTCTAATTTTTCTTTTGGTATATTTCAACTATTGTTTTTATTGCTTTGTACTTTACAATTATGTTTTTAAATATTGGAAGCAGCCTTGAATCTCAGCTTTGGAGAAAGCTGGAATATAAATTGACCCATAGCTGTCAACTTATAGATTTGAAAATAAGGGACCAGCAGTCTTGAAAATAAGGGACCAGCAGTCTTGAAAATAAGGGACCAGCAGCCAAAATAAGGGACCTGCAGCCTCACCTGTTTCAGGCACTCCAGTCTTCCTGTCCTCCTGCAGTCTGGTCAAACTCATGCTGGTAGCTTCGAGAACACTGTCCAATCAACTTTGTAACCAGAGGTTCAACTGAATAGAATCTGAATCACATGCACCACAAGGCCTATGCAGCCTCAACTTAAGATGGCTCCCCGGCCTGGCTTTGCACTGCAAAGTTTGCAGCAGCACATACAACAAAATGCCGTCCAGCATTCAACCCCCCCCCTCAGCTTGCATTAACTAGCCACACACACACAGCCTCCCCCCTCGCCACGAGATCGCCAGTCACCCACCATTTTAGTCAACCAGCTCCTCTCCCCCCATAAGTCAATCGAAGCAGCCTCCAAAACAAATTCAAAAGCCCCCCCACAAGATCTCCTTTCCTTTTCCCTCACCATGTGCCCCCACTCCATACAGACCTTTTCGCCGGCAAGGGTGAGTGGGCCGTCGATGACGTATCCATCCGACTCCGATCTGAGCACTTAGCACAGGTATGTTCAACTTCTGAGCCCCTCTGAGCCAAAGCAGAAAGCCCAGCCAGCAGCCAAACAAAGCCTCAAGGAAAACCACCGTCACCTCTCTGCTGGGAAGCGCTGAGCAAAGGCGAGTCCCCAGGCAATGCAGCCGATTTGATCAGCACAAGGCATGCAAGCTCCCAGTCGTTCTTAGACTTCTTATTGGGTGAGCAACACAGCAAAGCAACACAGTTGGAGCCTCCCTCCTCCCTGGCTGGCAGGGAAAGAGCTGCTTCCTTTGAAATTTAAGGGACATCATTTAAGGGACATTTAAGGGACATCCATCAATAAGGGACAGCAGCGGGACATGGCGCTGGAATAAGGGACTGTCCCTCCAAAAAAGGGACGCTTGGCGGCTATGTAAATACATTTATTAACAGCAACAACTACCTTTCTAAATACAAGCTGCTAGTCACTCCTTAATGTGGATTATAAAATCTTTGCAGACATTTTGGCTAGAAGATTAAAGAAAGTTTTAGTAGAGGAGATTCATAAGGACCAAGCAGGCTTTCTCCCGGGTAGGCATTTATCTGACAATGTGAGAAATGTAATTGATATTTTGGAACTACTACAAGAGAAAATTAATACTAAAGCTGTTTTGATTTTTGTGGACGCGGAGAAAGCCTTTGACAATATTTCTTGGAGTTATGAAGAAGAATCTCCAGGGGATGGGGGTAGGACAAGAATTTGAAAATGGTATAGGTGCAATTTATTCTGAACAAAAAGCTAGACTAATTGTCAATAATGTGACGGAGGAGTTCAGAATAGAAAAAGGAACACGACAAGGTTGCCCAATTTCCCCATTGCTTTTTATATCGGTCCTGGAGGTTCTGTTGAATATGATTAGAAAGGACCAATTGGTTAAAGGGATACAGGTTGGAGCCAAACAATACAAACTAAGAGCATTTGCAGATGACCTAGTTTTGACATTACAGGAGCCAGAATCTAGTACAAGAAGAGTTTTAAAACTGATTCAGGAGTTTGGTCAAGTAGCAGGATTCAAATTGAATAAGTTAAAAACAAAGGTTTTGGAAAAGAATTTAACAGAAACTGAGAAAGAGAGGTTTCAGAATGAGACAGGCTTGATAGTAGTTAAGAAAGTGAAGTACCTGGGGATTAATATGACAGCTAAGAATGGGAACTTATTTAAAGACAATTATGATAAATGTTGGACGGAGGTGAAAAAAGATTTAGAAATTTGGTCTAATTTGAAGCTTTCACTGCTAGGTCGTATTGCTGTGATAAAAATGAATGTATTGCCTAGAATGTTGTTTTTGTTTCAGACATTGCAAATTATTGACAAAATGGATTGTTTCAAGAAGTGGCAGAAAGACATCTCCAGATTTGTCTGGCAGGGCAAAAAGCCAAGAATAAAATTTAAAATATTAACCGATGCAAAGGAAAGAGGAGGCTTTGCCCTGCCAGACCTAAAACTTTACTATGAATCAGCAGCTTTCTGCTGGTTGAAAGAATGGCTGCTCCTTGAAAACGCAGACATTTTAGATCTAGAAGGATTCAATAATGTTTTTGGTTGGCATGCATATCTATGGTATGAAAAGGTTAAAGTGCATAGAATGTTTAAAAACCATATTGTCAGGAAAGCATTGTTTAATGTTTGGATAAGGTATAAAGACCTACTAGAAAACAAAACCCCAAGGTAGTTGTCACCAATGGAAGTGAAAGCCCTAAAAAAGCTCAATATGGAGGCCAACTGGCCGAAATATTGGGAAATTTTGGAACAGGAAGGAGACAAATTAAAATTGCAGAGTTTTGAAAAACTAAAAAACAAAGTGCGAGATTGGCTTCATTATTATCAAATAATGGAGGCATACAAACTGGATAGAAAAATTGGCTTCTAGGTGGAAAAATCAAAATTGGAAACAGAACTATTAGAACCCAATACTAAGATTCTGTCAAGAATGTATAACTTGCTGTTGAAATGGAATACTCAGGATGAAACAGTAAAATCCGCTATGATTAAATGGGCACAAGATGTTGGACACAACATAATGATGGCTGACTGAGAACAGTTATGGACCACTGGTATGAAATTTACGGCATGTAATGCCCTAAGAGAGAATATTATGAAAATGATATATAGGTGGTACATGACACCAGTCAAGCTAGCAAAAATTTATCATTTGCCCGATAATAAATGCTGGAAATGTAAAGAAACGGAAGGTACATTCTTTCACCTTTGGTGGACGTGCCCAAGGATTAAGACCTTCTGGGAAATGATCTATAATGAAATGAAAAAGGTGTTTAAATACACCTTCCCGAAGAAACCAGAGGCCTTTCTCCTGGGCATGGTCGGCCAATTAGTGTTAAAGAAGGATAGAACTTTCTTTATGTATGCCACAACAGCAGCAAGCACACTCATCACGCAGTATTGGAAGACGCAAGAACTACCCACTCTGGAAGAATGGCAGATGAAGGTGATGGACTACATGGAATTGGCAAAAATGACTGGCAGAATCAGAGACCAGGGAGAGGAGACGGTGGAAGACGATTGGAAGAAATTTAAAGACTATTTACAGAAATATTATAAAATTAATGAATGTTAGAATGACATCGGATGAAGGTTAAAAGGTTATTAGTAATAATGCGGTGAAGGAGTATGGAAAATTTGAAAGTTAAAAGATGCAAAACTAAAGGTTTAATACATTAAGATATTAAGATAAAGATTAAGATAAGATAGAGGGAAGGGATTTGCTGATTAATCATTTGGATTGGAATACAGTGAAGGGAGGTATGGGGAAGTCTGGGAAATAAGCAAATGCAATAAATATTACGAAAATGGAATTGTTTTTATCTGTTTTTCTTTTTCTTTTTGTATTTTTGTATTTTTCTTTTCTTTTTCTTTCTATGTAAAAGTCTTAATAAAAATATTATATATATATAAAAAATAAACACAAGCTGCTAGAGAGTCATGTGGATCACCAAAGGGAGGGGGTTCGGAGGGGGGACCCTCATTCCCTCATGCTTTTCACAGAGGGTTCTTCTAGCATTCATCCTGATTTGTTTGCAGGGAGATTAGATAATGCATTCATTTTGATTGGTTTGCGGAAGGGTCAGATGACTTTACTTTCCCCTTCCCTTTCCTTATCTCAAAAAGGTCTGATTTTTGTGGGGGGGGGGAGACAAACTAGGTTTGTCATGCAAGACTTCCCCAATCAATGACAATTGTGTGACCTGAAATGCCCTTGTATGTGGCAGCATCGATGTAGCCAGGGGGGCTGGGGGGGGCAGCTGCTTCCCATCACGTAAATCAATAAAAATAGTTAACTAACAGAGGCTCTGCCCCCCACAACATAAATTCTGGCTAGGCCCATGTGTGGCAGACTGGAAGCAGCCAGGGACAGAGATGCAAGTCAGGCAGGGGAACCAAAGGGCAAAGATGGAATAAAAACCTGATAAAATCAGATGAATCTTTAACAGCCTGTCTTTCAGCTATGCTGAGAGAGGAGAGCCATCTGTATTTAAAAATGGATAATTCCTCACCAGCTTTAGGACATTAGGAAGCTTTGCTTGCTCAGCCCACTCCAGAGAACTGAGCCCACCACCAATTTTCAGCTCAGTGTTATTATGCACCTAAAAGCCAGAAGGATATTGATGTCTCCCTCTATTATACATGTGTCAGGGGGCTTCCCAGGCATTTTCATCTCATCTGCCCTATAATATGTTTTATGGTGTTATATTGTTTGTTACTATTGTTATTATTAAAGTATTCCATACTCCATACTGTTGTATGTTGGGGGGCGGGGTCAGTTGGGATGCTGCCCCAAGTCTCTTCTAATTCTTGGGGTTTTAGACCCATGAGAGTTAGAGTCTCATAAAGGATTCTATTGCTGAGCTTGTCAGACAAGTTTATTCATAAGACAGTGACCTGAGTTGGCCACTTAGGTGTCTTCCTCAGGACCCCAAGGAAGGAGCCATGCTGCAAGAGGTACAACTATGGGATGAGGCCCTCCAGGCTAAGGGGTGGGCTTTCCTCCAGCCCCTTCACCTAGCTGCAAGGCAGGAGAACAAAAGCCAGAGCTGTGTGTGAGAGAGAGCTGAAAAGCAGAATGGAAAGCTGGAGACACAGAGACCTGCTTGCTCTGTGCTAGATCCAAACTTGTGATGAATGAAGGAGGAAGATCTGTTGGGGCATTAATGCTGTGAGCACCTGCATCTTATGTTCAGGCTGTGCATAAGTAAAACTATCTATTCTAAAGGCACCACAGTCTCTGCTGAGCATCATTCCAAGAAAAGTGAACTCTGGGAAAGCCTAGAACCACTGATGTTTCTCACCACTTGGAGAGAGAGAGAGAGAGAGAGAGAGCGATCCAGCCCAGACTTGTAAGAAAAGACATCCCTCCAAAATGATGAAGACAAAGGCCTACAATCTTGGTGACTTTCAGTTGCATAGCAAATGAAGATATTAACATATTAAGTGTCAGAGGATGCTTGTCTTCCCAAGCTAGTTGCCACAATCTATTGTACCAGTGTCGCCAGAATAAACACTGTTGCCCCTTTCCAATTTTTAGTGATTTCAATATGTGCAGCCACAAGGCATTTGGTGCCCAAAGCTTTTATGTATCCAGTCATTCCAGCCTCCTCTTTAAATAGACAAGAGGGCCAGGGCTGGATCTGGAATGATAGGTTGTTTTATGAGCAGATCTGGATTCTTCTGCAGAAAAAGTGAAAGAACAAAAGTTTGTGTTTCCAGGAAACAACAGCTAGTGTGGATGCTACCCCAGAAAGAAATATGGTAATAGAATTGTAGTTGGAGGGGATTCCCAAGGGTCATCTAGTCCAACCCCTTGCAAAGCCAGGAAGGTTTTTAGGTGGAGGAGGAGGAGAGACACTAGATTTTAGGTTTAGTTTGATGAATCCAGCATGGCAGAATGCACCCAGAACAAAACACTCAAACAGGGAAGAGATAAATCAATAAAAAGCACAGCAGCAGGTGCTTAGGACTAGAAAAATCTGGGAAAGCAGCGGGTGACTTTCTCTAGGGTGCAACCGTTTCTGAGTGGCTCCATCCTTCTCAGTGCAGACAGTAAATGCAAACCTATCAGCCATTCCGATCATACTTCAGGGCAGGAGCTGGGAACACACATTAGGAAAATATCCCCCTCCCCAGGAGAATCTTGCTGCATGATAAAGCTAAAATATATAAGAATTTCTCAAATCATGATACACTGGGCGAGAGATTTTGGGTATATTATACAACTTACAGCATGCGCGAAGTTACGGAATTGGGATTTAAAATTCACAGCATGTTACACGTTGAAAGAAAACTATATGAAAATGATGTGATGTTGGTATTTAACTCCAAGCAAATTAGCAAAAATGTATAAAACAGGGTCAAATGTATGCTGGAAATGTAAGGAAAAAGAAGGAACCTTTTATCATATGTGGTGGAAATGTAAGGTAGTAAAAGAATTTTGGGAAATGATATATAATGAGTTGGAAAAAAAATGTTTAAAATAACCTTTTCTAACCCCCCCCCCCAAAGCCTTCCTTTTAGGAATTCTAGGTGCTGAAATCCCAAGGGAGCAGAAAAGACTATTTATGTATGCGACCACAGCTGTGCGGATGTTACTGGCCCAGAGATGGAAAGAAGATAAAGTCCCGACCAGAGAAGAATGGCAGATCAAGTTGATGGATTATGCTAAAATGGCTAAAATGACTGGAAGAATCAGAAATCAGGAAGAACAAAGTTTTAATAAGGAATGGGGAAAATTTATAACTTAAAAACCATTGTAAACAGTTAAAGTCGTTAGTAGGATTGGAATAGCACTTGTAGTTTAATGGTGAATTTTGGATACAATGGAGATGTAAAGGATTTGGATTATTATAAAAGATGCAGGAGGAAATTATTAACAATAGGACCCACAAAGGGGAAGAGGAAGTTCAAGAGATTCTCTGGAATCTTGTTTCTATGTTGTATGTTGGATATATGACTGTAAAATGTTAGCCTGAAAACCATATATATATATATATATATATATATATATATATATATATATGCATCCCCTGTGACCACATATCCATCCCTGGCAAGAAAAGAAAATTATTGGAAAAGTTCTCAGAAAATTGTGAGAAATTCTCCAGCTGGACCAGCAGGTGGCAGCCCGAAGTCTCTGGTCAGCTCAGCCCGGGGAAGATTCTCTAGGGAATCTGGGAAGCGCTCTTATTTGGAAATAATCAAGAGAGCAGGCCTTATGTAATTTGTTAATGCAGAAAGATGCATTGCACTGTTAAGGCCCTCCAAATTCCAATCGCTCACGTGCAAGAATGCTGGATCATGGAACAATCCATTTCTGTACTTACAGAAATGGATATTTAAAATGCTGAAAATGAACGTTGGAATCACACAAGGCTGTGAGGTAGAAGGAATCAATGCTGACTCAGCTTCGCTGCGTGGTCTTTCACCAGCCAGCTCTGCAGAGCCTTTAATACCACAATAGAAATGGAAAGGAGCTGGAGTTACTTAATTAGATTGCATTAATTAGATTCTAGTTTCTGGAAAAGCTAACCTGGAGTCAAAGCAATAAATGAAGTGTGTGTGTGTGTGTGTGTGTGTGTGTGTAGACGGATCAGAGGGACCTTCAACAAAATGTTGCAGCGTGGAATGGTCACAACCCTCCTCCAGGAAACTCCATTCCATTCCTTCTTCCTCCGTCAACATTCGGTGGCCGCTAAGCCTGTTCAGTGCACATTTGGCTACATTTGGCAGGTTTCCCCCTCCCACTTGAGGGTTTCCTCTCCTAAAGAGTTTTTGTAGTTCTGCAAATCATGAGATTTCCCAAGACTGCTGTTGCCGCTCTTCTTTGACTTTGCCTGAATGAAAGCAACAGAGCTGACCGCATGAAGATTAGAATGATTAGTATTTATGATGGAGAGATAGATAATCAATAACATGATAACCAAATGCTAAGACGCTTCTGAACCCATTGCAGAGAGCAGCAGCAATGAGAGCTGAAATGTAACAGAGAGCGCATTACTGCATTTGCAAAGCGGGCATAATCTTAGTCATTTGCCCAAGGGGGGCAGATGTGGGGAACATGGTCCTACAGGCCTTCACTCGGCACCCACAAAGCCACTCATTGCCTCCCAGCTCATAAGGTTGTGAGGGTGGCTACCTTCTGCCTCCTTGGAAACGGAAGTTGGAAGAGTGGCCTCTTTTCCACTTCCTCTTTCAGCTCCATGTGCTTTTCAAGGCTCAGGTTCATTCTGTTGGATCTAACATGTACTCAGATTCCTTGGGAAAGGGAAATGTGTATGCATGTATTCTCTCCTTTTCCAGGCCGGGGGCTGATCCAGGGAGGCAAAGAGAAGTCACCCAACATCTTCACTCAAATATCCTAATGTGCCCACAAGCCTAAGAAGGTTGGCAACCCATGCACTATATAATGGAGGTACCGTAGCAGTGGGCCAAAGGGAGGCCAACAGTAGGTGGTGCCAGAGCCAGTGACTGGTTGTGCTGGAGCCAAAGACAGGCAGAGCTGACCCTTCTAGGTTTGTCCCCATCCTCTTCCATGCTGAGTTTTATTGGGGCAACGCTAAGACTAAGGAGAAGGAGAGAAAGGGCTGCCCCCTGAATTGGTGGTAGGTAAGAAGGCAGGCAGGCGGGGGCTGGTGAAAGCCGACAAAACTTGTGGGGGGGGGGCAGGGAGCAGTGCCCCATTTGGCTTAATAGACAACCAGGTGTACAGAGGGCCAATCTGACAAATCTACCCAGGAGACAACTCACAATCCCCCAAAAGTAGTGAATCTTTCCCAGCACTTCTGGGACCCAAAGGTGGCAAGTTAAGAGTTGGCAGCCTTTGCTTGAAGTGCTGGTGCCTTCCCATTCTGCCCCCATCTCTGTGCCCCACTGCACTTTTTCAGCACAGCCCCAAATTGCAGATCAAATGTCCGCTTTGCTCCTGAATAAGTCATGTCTGAATCTCAAAACTGACATGATTTCTGCTTCCTTTCATCCATCGACTTCTGGCAAGCACTTATCCAGAGTGTCTTGCGGTGTTCTGTATTGTGATGGGCAGCCCCGAGTCCACCTTTTAAAATGCTCTATGTGCTAATGCAGAGGTGTGTTCAATGTGATTTGCTTCCAGGTCACTTCCCTACATCTTCCAAAGTGGCTTATCTGGGAGAGTCTAAAGTTAAGGCAATCACATTCTGTAGAACAGAGGATCCCTACTGGTGATCCACAGACTCCAGGGGGCCCACATAACCCCCCCCCGGGGGGTCTGTGGCACCCTTCACAGAACAAAAGCTACCACAGAGACATCACAGTCTTCAAAAGTAGGGAGTCCTTGGCTTGGCTTTCGAAAAACAGGGGGGCAGCATTACTTAGCTAATTGGGAATCACTGTCTAGAACATTCAATTGCAGCTTGTCAATAATAATAATAATAATAATAATAATAATAATAATAATAATAATAATTTATTACTTATACCCTGCCCATCTGTCTGGGCCTCTCCAGCCACTCTGGGCAGCTTCCATCAGGACATTAAAAACACAATAAAAGATCACTTACCAGCCTCCCTATTTGACTTGTGTTAATCTATATTATTTGTCCATTCAAATTCATTAACTCGGGTTTCCACATCAGAAGGAGAGGCTAGCACTCAATAGTTTATGGAATGTCAGGTGACTTTTTGTCTCTCTCTTTGCGAAGAGCAACTCCTTTCCTGCATCCCAACAAGGCAGAGGGGCTGCGAAGGACAATGTGGCCGGGTGGCTATGAACATTGAAATAACCTGCATAATAATTCCCTTCCTGTCACAACTTATTACAGCCCCACAAACAAGCAGCATTTGCCATTTCTAATGGAGGCCGATTATGTCTCCATTCTCAGATGCTGTAATGACTCAGGAATTAAACTCCATCATTATCCTAAACTATTTCTCTTTTCCTTTCCTTGTTTTGTTTTGTTTTTTCTTCTTTCAAGTTGCTGATTTGAAACTTTTCTTCTCCCTTTTTGCCTGCAGGGCACTTAGATAATGTCATCACAAATTACTGTTTCCCACACAGCGCAGATGATAAGACCAGAGGCATTGAAGGAGCATAAATGGGGAAAACAAGATCAGAAGATCAAGGAAGCCACTTTCCCTGACTTGTAAATAACAAATGTTCATAATAATGTCATGGGGAAGGCAAAGCAACTATAAATATTTAGGTCACTCAAGGATCTTTTACAAGTGCTGTTTAAACACATCTCAGAAGAAAATCATGTCTGCAACATCGGCAGTGAGAATGCTACTAGCCCAGAGATGGAAGGAAGGAGAGGTACCAACGAAAGAAGAATGGCAGATGAAACTGGTGGAGTAGGCAGAGATGGCGAAACTGATGGGGAACATCCAAAACCAGGAAGATTGAGTATTTTCTAAAGACTGGAGCAAATTTGTAATTTATTTAAAAGACCACAGTAAAAAGTTAAGATCTTTGGCAGGAATTGACACTTGACACTTGTAATGTGGAATTATTTATGCTAATTATAGTTATATAATAGATGGATAATGGTAAAAGATGCAGCAAATTTAAACTCAAACATGGAACCCATGGAGGGAGGAAAGGAAGTCCGAAGGTTCAAAAGAACCTTGTATTTTAATGTTTGAAATGGTAATGTTTTATATTATAAAATTATCAAAAACCCTATACAAAATGATAAAAAAAAGAAAATCATAATGGAAATCCTTACCTTTAAAGAAGAGAACATATAATCTATTCAATGTGCTTGCACTGGCAATAAAAACATCTGAGAGTTCTGCTATCAGCAGACATAGGTATGGATATTCCCTCCATTCATATGTCCAGGCACTGGCGGAGGAACAGGGGTGCGGGGGGAGCGCACCGCCCCCGCAGGCGGCATGCCACACCCCCAGGATGCGCGCCACGCCCCCACCTGCTCTCCCCCCCCCCGACGGAGCTTGAAGCTCCGCCCATGTGTCCAGGAAGAGAATTCCTTAAGAACATAAGAAGAGCCTGCTGGATCCGGCCCATGGCCCATCTAGTCCAGCATCCTGTTCTCACAGTGGCCAGCCAGATAAGATACCCGCAAGCAGGATCCGAGCACAAGAGTCCTCTCCCTTCCGGTGCTTTCCGGTGACTGGCACTCAGAAGCATTGCTGTTTCCAGCTCTGGTGGCAGATGATATACCTCATGGGTCCTAGCCATTGATACATAGCTGTCAACCGTCCCTTATTTGGCGGGAAACTCCCTTATCCCAGCGCTGTTTCCCGCTGCTGTCCCGGATTGACGATGTCCCTTAAATTTCCCGGGTTTCATGCTCTCCCAGCTTGGGAGGGAAGTAGCGGCTCGGGCTCCTCCTCTTCGAGAGAGCATGCACACGAACTGCCGCATCTCCATCTCTCCCTTTCCCCCCTCAGGGGCGCGTAGTGAGGAGACGGGTGGCAGCGGACGGGCCGGCAGCCCCCTCTTGCGAGACTTCCGCCGCGCTGCCAGGGGAATCCGGAGGTGGCAGCGGCAGCTGAGGAGGCGGTCTGAGGGAGGAGGAAGAGGAGGGGATGGGGAGGGACGCAGAAGGGCGGTGCTTCAGCGGACGCCGCAAACCCCTCATGCCGGGCACGCGGGTGGCGTGGGCAAGAGTCTCTGTCCCTCCCTCCTACTCTCCGATGGAACTCCTCGCACCAGGACGACGGCAGCCCCAACGTGCTGCTTAGCATACCTCCAGCCAGTGCAGCATCTTAATGTAGTGATTTCCCCCTCTGCATCCCTTTCATAACTCTATTTTCATAAATCATTTGTCCATCCATAGTTCAAATTTTTACTACAAGTTTTCTGTCAATCCTACCAATGTAGGTATGTAACTCTTTACAATAGCTTTTCAACTAAATTATAAACTTTCCCCATTCTTTATTAAACAGGTCCTCTTCCTGGTTTCTAATTCTGCCTGTAAGCTTTGTTGTTCATCAGTTTTGTCTGCCACTCTTCTTTGGTCGGAGTTGTAGACCCTTAGGATCATCTAGTCCAACCCCCTGAAAAACACAGTCAGTGGCAGCAAAAGCAGTATGGCCCCATCAGTGCCGGATTTATGTATAAGTGGAGCAAAATCCCTTATTTTGGCTGCTAATCCCTTATTTTCGAGGCTGCTGGTCCTTTATTTTCAAATCTGTAAGTTGACAGCTATGCATTGATAGCCTCCCCAGTCCTCTCCTAAAGCCATCCAGTGGCCGTCACAGCCTTCTGTGGGAGTGAGTTCCATTGTTCAAATATGTGTTACCATGGACTTCTTTTTATCTGTTCTTGAAGCTAATTCAATCCAATAATCACAGAGGGGTCTAGAACCCTACAGATTATATGTAATTAATGTATTTTTTACATGTTGTTTTCTTTGACATTTCCTAACCTAAACCTAAACCTATCCCTATCCGAATCCAAACCTCGACTTCTACCCTAACCTCTTCCCTAACCCTAACCCTAACCTTAAACTTAACCCTAACCCTAACCCCTAACTCTAACCTCAAACCTAACGCTAACCTAAACACAAACCCTAAGCCTAAGCCTAACCCTAACCCTAACCCTAACCCTAACCTCTACCTTAACCCTAAACTTAGTCTTAGCCTTAGCCTTAGCCTTAACCTAACCCTAACCCTAACCCTCACCATAACCCTAACCTCTACCCTAACCTCAACCCTAACCCTAACCCTAACCCTAGCCCCAGCCCTAGCCCGAACCCAAACCCAAACCCAAACCCAAACCCAAACCCTAGCCCTAACCTCAAATCAAACCCTAACCCTAACCCCAACCTCAACCCTAACCCTAACCCTCATCCTAACCCTAACATTAACCCAAACCCTAACTCTAACCCGATCCCGAACCCTACCCTCAACCTCAACCTCACCCTTAGCCCTAGCCCTAGCCCTAACCCTAAGCTCAACCCTAACTCTAACTCTAAAACTCTACCAACTCTAACTCTAACTCTAACTCTAACCATAGACTCAACCTTAACACTAACCATAATCTCAACCCTAACCCTAACTCTAACGCTAAACTTAAGGCCAGCCCTAACCCTAACTGTAACTTCAGCCCTAATACTCACACTACCCTTAACCCTAACCTTAACCCTAAGATCAACCCAAACACTAACTGTAACCTCAACCCTAACCCCAACGCTAACCCTAACCTCAACCCTAACCATATCCCTAACTCTAACCCTAAACTCAACACCAACCCTCACCCTAACCCAGGGTGCCCAAACTTTTTTCAAAGAGGGCTAGATTTGATGAATTGAACATACGTAAGGGTTGACCAAAGTTGTTGTTTTTTAGGATTGAAGTTTTTAAATAATTTTACCCCAAAGTTTTTGAGCTTTTTTTAGGATTTTACCCCAGGACATATACTGCCACGGGGGCTGGTTTAAATCGGCGTGTGGGCCGGATTCCAGTCCTTTTATTGTTGAGGTGGAAGTGGCCACCCAACACTCCATAGGGCTTGCTAATTTCATAGCCTGAGCACTGACTGGGGAACGGGGTCTTGGGCCTTGCTCAGAGGCAAGATGTCTGTGAGATTCAATCTCAAATTTTATTAAACGGTCACAGACCAGATTAACATGTCTGTGAGATTTGAGCACACAGTAATGGCTGCAGATGTTCTACCTGCAGGGCTGGTATCTCAGAACAATGCTGTGCAGGTTGTGTGTGTTTTTGGAGGGGGGATTATGAGTTTGTAGTTTGCTGGAGAGAAAGGAAAGACAGATGGAGAGAAGAGAGCTGTGTTTCTTGCAATAATTGGCTGAAAGTGGGAAAAGAAGGAGTTGTGCCCTGGGCTCCCCCAGGATCAGCTGCAGGCAAGCCTGCTGTTTGCTTCCCTTAATGCTCCATTTGCATGTTTGTAAATAAAGCAAATATGACGAAGACACTGTAAGTCTCTGGTGCTCTCATCCAAAGAAAACCAAACACTTTAGTGCTGTCCCTGGAATTTCCCTTTGCTTAAGGAAACAGGGAAAACATAATGAGACAAAGAAAGCCAATGCTTTTATTACACCAAAATACAGTGGTGCCTCGCAAGACGAAAAGAATCCGTTCCGCGAGTCTCTTCGTCTTGCGGTTTTTTTCGTCTTGCGAAGCAAGCCCATTAGCGGTTTAGCGGCTATTAGCGGCTGTCAGGGGTTCAGGAGCAGAGTCACAGGAGAGGGAGGAAATGGAGAGCGAGGGGGAGGAGTCCGAAGGAAATGTCAGCGATGACAGCAATCCGAGGTCTCTGAGTCTCTCCAGTGACTCGGAGGATTCACAGAAAGGGGCCCCCATAGTCAGGGCAAGGGGAGTGCCCAGGGGGACACCTCGGGAAGAAGGGGCCAGAGGGGACTCAGAGAGTAGCAGCTGGAAATCCGGACCAGCGTCCCCCCCAGAGTGCAGTAGGGGGGAGGAGTCCCAGGCATCGGGATCAGGTGGCGCGCAGGCAGCGGGAGAACGTGAGGCAGGAGTGACCACACCCTCGTCAGGGAGCGAGGAAACGGTCATCAGGAAAGTTAAACGCGCGCGCGCGCCAAGTTCAAATGTACAGGAGGGCGGCACGGTGGGCAGCCCGGGTAGGGAGCCAGGTCCTAAAGCCCGCCGAAGAGAGGGGGAGGAGTCAGAGGGGTCAACGTCTGCGTCGGAAGAGTCCAGGAGGGAGGAGACCCCGGGGGGTAGTAGGACCCAGAGGAAGAGAGAGAGAAGGAAGAGGTGGAGTAAGATTAGAGTCTTAAACTGGTGTACAGGGGGCGGAGACTCAGACGGAGCTTCGCCGGTCTAGACTCCAGACGTAGAGCTGGGACGCTGAGGCTTGGAAATGGAAACTATTCTTCAATAAAGACTTTGATACTTTACTACCGGCTAGCGTTGGTCCTTTGTGAGCTGGGACCAGGAGCCAGCTCTGACAGTAAGCTCCGTCTCCAAAAGTTTTGGCACCAAGAACCTCGCCACGTGAGTCGACGCAGCGAGGGCAGAGGAGGGGTGCTTCCAGAGCTCACAAAACTCAGGCAAGATGACTACGGAAGAGCAACTAGCAGCCCTGCAAGAAGCTGTGACACAACTCAGCACGGAGGTACTTGCATCCAGGAAAAGGGAGGAGGAAATGGTTAACGCCTGCCGGGATCTCCAAGTCAGGTTGGACGTGCTTTCTAAACAGGGGCAACCGGGACCCAAAGCAGAGGGCATTGGCTTGGGGAGAAGGGGAGGCAGCCTTGTATCTCATTTCGACGGGAGTTTACAGCAGTACCCCAACTTCAGAGCAGACCTGCTGTTTGCGCTGGATCTGCTAGGAAAAGGCTTTAGAGATGAGAGAGAGAAAGTGGGGTTTATCTTGTCCCATTTGCATGGGGAGGCCAAAACGTGACTGAGGAATTTATGGAGAGATAATGATCCGGCGCTCCAAGATGCGAAGGCTTTCATTAAAGCAATGGATTCGTGTTTTTTATCAAAGATAGACATCGATATTGCCAGGAGAGACATACACGGACTTAAACAAGGCAGAGCCAGTGTGAGGCAGTACCATGCACGCTTTTTCGGACTAGTTCATGCACTGGGATGGGAAAAAGATTCTGCGCCAGTGAGAGACCTCTTTTGGGAGGGCTTGAATGCAGATGTAAAAGCGGAGATTGGAAGGGGGGAGAGACCAAGGAGCACCCAGCAAGTAGTCCAGAGGGCGCTGGAAATCGGGGTGCATCTGGAGGAACGTCCTTGGAACAGAGAAGAAGGACGTTGGGGAAGGGCACCAGCCAGAGCACCTCCCTTCTCTCCCAAAGAAGCAGCGCGTGCGCACTCCACACCCTCGCAGGGAGGGGGAGAAGAACAGATGGAGATCGGAGGTGCCAGGGCTCAGTCAGCTACCAGAGCCCTAACCCCGGGAGCAGTCAAAACGAAGCCTCCTAGAGGGAACAGGAAGTGCTACATCTGCGACAGTGCTCAGCACATGGCGAAAGAGTGTCCCCAGAGGCTCCACAAGCACACTGCAGCCTCGGCAACAGTCACAGAGACAACTCAACAGAGAACACCGCAACAGTTAAACGACGGAGTCTGGCTGGAGGAAGAGGCACTGGGGTCCAGCCAGACAAGTCAATGAAGCAATCCCCAGCAATTTTGCAGCCCACAGACCCCCTCCCACCCAAACCAGTGGTGCAGCTTACAGCGTCTCTCCAGCTGCCCAATGGACGCACTCTGGAAGTGCCGATCACCATTGACTCCGGCAGCAACGCCGACTTTATAGGACTGGATTTCATTCAGCAGCACAATATACCGCTACTACCAGCCACGCTGCCCCTGAAAGTTGTCACGGTGGATGGCAGAGACTTGTTAGGGGGGCAGGTGGTGCAACAAACGCAGCCAATGGTGATGCAGATTGGAAATCACCAAGAAGTCATCAGCTTCAATGTCACCCACCTGTCAGACACGCCGGTAGTCTTGGGCATGAGTTGGCTGCACAGGCATAGCCCAGCACTGGCGTGGTACCAGCGCCAACTGACCTTCGGCTCCTCCTATTGTGCGGAACATTGCATCCTTCCTAGCCCGGAAGAGGGAGGGGAAGACCCGCAGCTACAATTAGGCACGCTGCAAGCAGTGCCACGCAAGTACGCAGCGTTTTTGGAGGTTTTCTGCGAGAAGGAAGCAGACAAGCTGCCTCCCCACAGGCCCTATGACTGCAAGATTGACCTCCTGCCAGGGGCGACGCTGCCAACCGGGAAACTGTATTCCATGTCTGAAGACGAGCTGCAGGAACTCAGGGAGTTCATAGACCTCAACTTGAAGCGCGGTTTCATCCGGGAGTCGAAGGCAGTGGGGGGCAGTCCGGTATTCTTTGTGAAGAAAAAGGACACGCCCCAAAAGAGGCTTGTAGTTGATTTCAGGCTCTTAAATTCCAAGACCAAGCCCACGGCCTTTCCCATGCCCAAAATAGATGACCTGCTCGCAACGGTGAGGAAGGGACGCGTTTTCACTAAGTTGGATCTGCGAGGGGCGTACAACCTGATTCGCATACGGGAGGGAGACGAGTGGAAGACTGCCATGTTCACGCCCCTGGGCACTTATGAATACAGAGTTATGCCTTTTGGATTACAAAATGGCTCTCACTGTTTTCAAGCCTTCATGCATCACGTCCTGGCGGGTCTCCTCTACAAGAAATGCGTCTGCTTCTTGGACGACATCCTGATATTCTCAGAATCAGAGGAGACCCACGAGAGAGACGTCAAGGAGGTTCTGCAGAGACTGCAGGAGCATCGGCTGTACGCCAAGCTGGAGAAGTGCCAGTTCGACAGGAAGGAGGTGGATTTCCTGGGCTACAAGTTGTCGGACAAGGGGCTCGCCATGGACAGCGCCAAGGTTCGCGCAGTGTTGGACTGGAAGAGCCCGCGCAATCGGAAGGAGGTCCAGCGGTTTGTGGGTTTCGCCAACTTTTACCGCAAGTTCATCAAGGGGTTCGCGATGCAGACAGCGGCCATTACCGACACGCTCAGCTCCAAGAAGAAGAAATTCATCTGGACGGAGCAAGCGGAGCAGTCCTTCCAGAACCTTAAGCGTCTCTTCTCGTCCGAAGAGCAGCTACTACATGTGAATCCCGGCAGACCGATGAGAGTTGAAACGGACGCCTCAGACAGAGCAGTGGGCGCAGTACTGTTGCAGCAGGACCCGCAGGGGGACTGGAGACCGTGTGCCTTCTACTCTAGGAAGCTCAGCAAGTCAGAGCAGAACTACACCATCTGGGACAGGGAGTTGCTGGCCATTCATGCAGCATTCAAGGCGTGGCGGCACTTCCTCATCGGAGCCAAACACACAGTGCAGGTTCGCACGGATCATAAGAACCTGGAGTACTGGCGCACGGCAAGGTTCCTGAACCAGCGGCACATCAGATGGGCGGAGTTCTTTGCGGATTTCGACTTCAGGATAGAGTACATCCCAGGCGACAACAACATCATGGCAGATGCACTGTCCAGAAAGCCGCAATACCTCGAAGAGGCGGCACCAGCAGCGGCCAAGCACATTTTCGCTCCGAAAGCATGGGCGTGCGCTTCAGCAACCGTGGACCTGGAGGCGGTCCGTCGAGCACTGCAGGAGGACCCCTTCGCACAAGCCAAGATGGAGGAGGTGCACAAGGGCACGGTGAAGGACGACGAGTTCCAAATACGGGACGGATTGCTCATCCGCAGAGGAGCACTCTATGTGCCGGGAGACGACCTCCGTGCGAAAGTACTGCAGCAGTTGCACGACGCTCCCACCGCCGGGCACTTTGGCAAGGAGAAGACGGCAGAACTAGTTGCCAGAGATTTTTGGTGGCCCAAGATGAGGGGGGAAGTCGCGGAGTACGTCTCGAGGTGCGACACCTGCCAAAGGGCCAAGTCAGTGCACAAACCTCCGGCGGGACTGCTCGAACCGCTGCAGACCCCGAGCGAACCGTGGGAGAGGGTGGCCCTGGACTTTGTCACGGATTTACCCAGCTCAAGGGGTAAAACGGCAGTGCTAGTGGTGGTGGACATGTTCACTAAAATGGCCCACTTCATTCCATGCGCGAAGGTGGCCACGGCAGAACAGACCGCCAAACTGTTCATAGACCACGTCTTCAGGGTGCACGGTCTGCCACGGTCTATCTTGTCCGACAGGGGGCGCCAGTTCATTTCGAACTTCTGGCAGAAGCTGATGGGTTTCCTGAACGTCAAGATCAACCTAGCGTCGGCGAGACACCCGCAGACCAACGGACAAGCGGAGCGCGTCAACGCCATCATGCAGCAGTACCTGAGATGCTATGCAAATCAGCAGCCGACAACATGGGTGGACTACCTGCCGCTCGCTGAGTTCGCCTACAACAACACGAAGCACGTGTCCACGGGGGTGACACCGTTCTTCGCCAACAACGGGAGGCATCCCAGAACCTTCCCGGGATTAGAGAGACTGGGGGAGGGGGAGCCACAGGCAGCGGAAGTCTTAGCGGCAGAATTGCAGGAGGTTCACGAACAGCTTAGGAGGCAGTTAGAGCTTGCAAAGCACGCATACAAACTGCAGGCTGACAAGCACAGAAGGGTCGGGGAGGACATACAGGTGGGAGACTGGGTGTGGTTAGCGGCCCACGCAGTGCCGACCAGATCATTAGCGAAGAAGAAACTCGGACATAAGCAGCTAGGACCTTACCAAGTTGAGGCACAGATCAATCCGGTGGCCTTCCGGTTGACACTTCCGGAGGGATCCAGAATGCACCCAGTATTCCATAGGTCGGTGCTCACGCCCTACAAAGCACCTCACCGATTTCAGGCGCAGGGCACGGCACCAGACCCGTATAGGGAGACCCCCCCAAGGAGGGAGTCGCCAAGAAGGGAGCCCATCAACCAGGTCACAGAGATTTTAGACTCGAGATGGGGGGAAGAGGGAGTAGAATATTTTCTCGCCAGTGAAGGTACCCCGGCCAGCGCCAACCGTTGGGTGCCGGACTATGCCCTGAACGAGCCTCTTCTCAAGGAGGAGTTTCATGCCTTGTTCCCACACAGGCCCATGCCAGCCGAGTATTTCGACGACTGGCTTTTCACACCCACGCTTTCAACCAGCACATTCCAGGGGTTCACCTCGGACGAGGAACCGGCAATAGAAACACGTTCCCCGGAGGGCTCGCCCTCGGGGTTTGCCTCAGACCGCTCGTTTTGGTGGGACGATCGAGGAGAGGAGCGGTGGAGCAGGAGGTGGCTGGGGGGTCCTTGGCAGGCAACGGACCCAGAGGGGACCGAGGGCGAGATGGACATGGACGTGTTGGGGGAGGACGTTGGGTTCGAGCATGGCGGCACGGAGATGGAAGCAGAGGAGATCGAGGTCGGCGAAGACAAGGAGGACGAGCCGGACTTATCCGGCTGGATGCACGCCACGGGGGACGAACTGTATCCGCCATTCACCCCCACAACGACGGAGCACCCAGCACCCCCGCCGGAGGAGGGGGAGGGGGGAAGGGGGGGCTTCGAGGGGGGGATGGATGTCAGGGGTTCAGGAGCAGAGTCACAGGAGAGGGAGGAAATGGAGAGCGAGGGGGAGGAGTCTGAAGGAAATGTCAGCGATGACAGCAATCCGAGGTCTCTGAGTCTCTCCAGTGACTCGGAGGATTCACAGAAAGGGGCCCCCATAGTCAGGGCAAGGGGAGTGCCCAGGGGGACACCTCGGGAAGAAGGGGCCAGAGGGGACTCAGAGAGTAGCAGCTGGAAATCCGGACCAGCGTCCCCCCCAGAGTGCAGTAGGGGGGAGGAGTCCCAGGCATCGGGATCAGGTGGCGCGCGGGCAGCGGGAGAACGTGAGGCAGGAGTGACCACACCCTCGTCAGGGAGCGAGGAAACGGTCATCAGGAAAGTTAAACGCGCGCGCGCGCCAAGTTCAAATGTACAGGAGGGCGGCACGGTGGGCAGCCCGGGTAGGGAGCCAGGTCCTAAAGCCCGCCGAAGAGAGGGGGAGGAGTCAGAGGGGTCAACGTCTGCGTCGGAAGAGTCCAGGAGGGAGGAGACCCCGGGGGGTAGTAGGACCCAGAGGAAGAGAGAGAGAAGGAAGAGGTGGAGTAAGATTAGAGTCTTAAACTGGTGTACAGGGGGCGGAGACTCAGACGGAGCTTCGCCGGTCTAGACTCCAGACGTAGAGCTGGGACGCTGAGGCTTGGAAATGGAAACTATTCTTCAATAAAGACTTTGATACTTTACTACCGGCTAGCGTTGGTCCTTTGTGAGCTGGGACCAGGAGCCAGCTCTGACAGCGGCTATTAAGGGATTAGCGGCTATTAAGGGATTAGCGTCTTAGTGGATCAGCTGTTAAGCGGCTTAGGGGCTGGGGGAAAAGGGGAGGGGAAAAAAAACCCCAGGAATCGCAAGACATTTTCGTCTTGCGAAGCAAGCCCATAGCAAATTCGTTTTGCGAAGCACCTCCAAAACGGAAAACCCTTTCGTCTAGCGGGTTTTCCGTCTTGCGAGGCATTCGTCTTGCGGGGCACCACTGTAAATAAAGACAGTTTCAGGGTGCTACCACATTGTAACCTAACAATGGCTACTTAGATACCAGTCCCATTTAATTCAGTGCTAAGTGAGCGTAGAATTGCAACCACTACCTTGCAACCACTACCTTGATTTCATATTTCTGTATAAACTTGTCATCCTACATTGTCTTCAGGAAGGGGCAGTTTAGTTAGAAGTCAAGAGGGGAGCAGAAATGAATTTTAAAATGATGATTTTGGGTGGTCAACAACTGACAGTGAAATGCAGATGGTTACCTCCACTTTGGCCGAGAGGGTAGGACTTTACCAAATGAGCACAGATAAAACCATTTCTTCCAAGTAAAAAGAATAACAATGATCAACAATGGCATTCAATCACTTTAAAAAAAAAATTCACAAGGTTAAGGTAGAGGTTCGGTTTCGGGTTAGGGTTTGGATTTAGGTTTGGGTTAGGGTAGAGGTTAATGTTAGGACTAGGTTTAGGGTTGAGGTTGAGGTTAGGGTTAGGGTTTAGGTTAGTGTTAGCGTTAGGGTAGAGGTTAGTGTTAGGACTAGGTTTAGGGTTGAGGTTGAGGTTGAGGTTAGGGTAAGGGTTAGGGTAGAAGTCGAGGTTTGGATTAGGGTAGGGTTAGGGTTATGGTTAGGGTTAGGTTTGAGGTTAGAGTTAGGGGCTAGGGTTAGGGTTAGCATTAGGGTTAAGGTGAAGGTTAAGGTTAAGGTTAAGGTTGAGGTAGAGGTTAGGGTTAGGGTTAGGGTTAGGGTTAGCATTAGGGTTAAGGTGAAGGTGAAGGTAAAGGTTAAGGTTGAGGTAGAGGTTAGGGTTAGGGTTAGGGTTAGGGTTAGGGTTAGGGTTAGGTT